>NC_060246.1:41761529-42386529 GCF_921293095.1 Ischnura elegans
TTATGATACATATTTTAGCAGGTCGTGATTCCCGCCTCACTCGAGGAGAGAGGAAAAATAAAATATGGAAAAATGTTATTTTAATTATAGGCCTTGATTTCATTCATGGTATATAGTTAAAAGGTTTCCTTTAAATGTGATATAAGAGACATTTTTTCATTTCAAATAAGATGCTTAGAAGTTTAAGATTGCTGAGGAGTTTAAGCAATTCGAGTTTTCTTCCCTAAAATTAGGAACTCAGAAGCCATTTCATATCCGTATGAATTTCTACTGATATGATAATTTACAATGAAAATATTTAAAAATTTACCGTCATTAATTAGTTGGTAACATGCATTGTTTCATCAGTATACATTACTGATAACGACGTAATATTTTCTATAGTTCCTTATTTCAATTCTTTTTAATAATAGCTTTGTGGCTCTGTTATCTCCATTCTACATATTTAATCTGAAAAATTAATTCTGCCAGATCATATTTCAAATGAAGTAAAGATGGTGTATAAGGAATCAAAATTGTTTTAGTAGTAGGTTAGGAGGAATGACGAATGCTTGAGTAGGGATTTTACAAATTTGTTTTCTGAGTAAAGTCGATGAATGAAAGAATGAAAGTATACATGCAACGAATTATCTCTAAAAGTCAAATAATATATCAAAACTCAATAATAATTTTATAAAAATCAGGAATATTTTAGAAGTTTATAAATTTCCTTATCGTAACCATCGTCAAAAACATAGTGTTTAATTTGAGAAACAATTCAAACTCTTGGGCATGTAAAGGCCTTTAATATATTTTTAAACATATGTCTCTATTTTTTATTTAATTACTGAAAAATTATGCTGTCAAAGTTTATTGTGCTGTAAATTATTGAGAGGTATATTAGTTCCCTTGTTAAAAAGTTTAAAAAGACGTTTTGTTGGCCCGTGAATTTTCTTTGAAGGAAATTGGTTTTATTTGTCAATTGGGCTCTGGGAAAGAAGTTCCATCCCAGCCCCTTCCGATGGGGTGAGAGACCAAGCATGCGAAAGGGCGGGAATTAAGCCTTCTTAAAAACAAACTTCCCAGCGCGGAACCAAAGAAGCCCGAAACATCCCTGCACTGTGGCGAATAGAGCTGAGCGGTAACGATTCAACCCATAGGAATTCTCTGCCCTCCATTTTGCCTTCCTCCAACAAAGTTTTTAGGGCACTAAAGATGTTTGCAGCCACCCAAGGAGTAAGAGAAGTTGAAATGAAAAACCCTGAACTTCTTTCTTGCAGTAGCGCTAGTTAAATCAATGAAAAGGCGGAGGCGAAGCCTTTCTATTTAAAATCTACTTGCAGCTGATTCATTAATATTATTTCTATCAAATCAATGCGATAATATTACGTGATGTCAGTATGCAATAATTTTATGTCATGCCACTTTGTGATAATAATTTTCCTCAGATTTTTTCAATTATTTTCAACCATTTCGAGGTTTAATAAATGTAATGGTTTTGTCGATCACTGTTGAAAAACTACTGCATATTTACATTATCTTATTTTAAATATGGCCTCATATTTTGACTATTCACACATGGGAGAAGAATGCTGCCGCTATCCCTGATTATAGAGATCGTAAATATCAGATTTATCTTGTGACGTTGCCCATGAAATAGCACCTAAAAATTTTATTCTTCTGTAGACGAAGGAACATGGGCGATTATTGCGTCATGGAATTATTTAACTATTCTCTGTTTCACGCCACGTGTATTCTTTTTCTATCAACGTAAAACCCAATTCAAACTCAAAATCTCTCCGGGTTCTTTGCCTTAATAATCACCGGAATGATGGTGAAAGCAATTGCCTACTTCAATTACACAGCCACATAATCATTATTCTTGAGGTGTGATTGAATAATATAATGCTTCTTGCGAATAAAAGTTTCGACGCTTACAGCAACCCTCCAACCGCCGTATTTTTCCTGGAAACTTCCGTCCTTTTTCATCATTTATTTTCCTCGACGATTCTTTCCTCTTCCGAAATCTTCAACCTTCTGCTTCCCTCAATACCCACGTTACCCCTGCAGGCCTCACTTTTCCCGTAAGAAGATGATTTGGCAATAAATGTGCCGAAATATTTACTTTAAAATTTATTTTGCATGAAACAATGTCTGAAGTCTTATATTTTTTCCGATTACAATAATGTTTTTATTTCACTTCAAAGCCACGCTTTGATTTTGATTAACGAAAAAATGTCTTGAAAGTTTACAGGAAAGAACTTTTTAGTGAGAAAAGGGTGTTATAAATACCCTTTCTTATCTATCTTTTTTCCTACTGAATATATAATTCCTTTCAGTTATAAGTTCGATCCCAAACATTACCTTTTACATCCAGGTATATATTTTGATTACTGTCTCTTGGAATATTTTTCCGTACATTTTTCTATTTTATGGCACATTAAAAATTATATCTATTTTTACCTTAGCAGTCAATATTATACAACTTGTCGTGCAGTAGGTATGAGCGGTAAGAAAGAAAACAGGTGCCCGATTCCTGAGATGATCATCGAAGCATACTCTCGTTTACCAGGCAACCAAAACCTTCGAAGGAAGATGGAAGTGGAGCGACGTCACCTCTTCGTAACACCTCCTTAACCTAGGAGCGGCCCTTTGCAACAGAGACAGCATCACGCACACTCTCGCACCAATAAGGAATTTAATCAATCAATCAACCAATCAGGACCCCTTGTTCCACATCGCTCTCTCTCTCTCTCTCTCTCTCTCTCTCTCTCTCTCACCCATCATCTCCTCCTCGGATGGGGAGAAAAAACTTCGTTCCTTTGTCTCCGCTTCCATCCTTCAAACTCCCTCCGGGGCGGGCTGCCTTTATCTCCGCCCGCTGCCCTCCTTTCATCCCTCCCGTCGCCACTTTACACCCCCGGCCAACACTGCCTCTCCCTAACTCTTTGGTGCCCCACAAACAATCCCCTAACCGCCTCCCCTTTTATCCCCACCACCTCCTAAGCCCATCGCCACCGCTTCTCCGAACTGTTCGTCCCACCTATCCCCTCCATAACCACAACGTGTCACATCAATTTCTTGTCTTCCCCTTCTTATTGTTAGGGAGAGGTGGTTTTCCGCCAATGCATATCATGGACCAACTGCCACCATAACCCTCGGGTTGCACATACTGAACTATAATTCAGACGGTTCTACATAAAAATCTTGGTTGTAAAAGTTTTTCACGTAGGAATATGAGATTTTTTATATCTTTCAATCAGCCGGTGCCAGAGCTTTGTGGGTCCAATTAGCATCATGGGTATATAGAGCTAGGTTCCATTGCACAAGGCTCTTGTTCATATCCCGGTATTGGCGGAGTGTCTCAAGGGAATGAGAGTTTTTGTGTTCATGAAAACTTTGGTTTTTTTATAGGGCCTTCAATTCTGCGCGTTTTAATGATCGCTCACTGGACTTAGGAAACTATCGGTGATGCAGGAGTCTTGCATTTGGTCAGAAGGAAACCTCGCGAAAATGCCTCGCATTTGCAAGCGATTGCTGTGACTTCTTTTTTGACAACGCTTCTGTCACGCTCGTCTCACCCGGGACATATCGTTTGAAGGCTTTAAATGATGATTAATATGGAGGACGGATTTTGTAAGCATTCAATTTTTTTATTTTAAAATAACTTTATGCTAAACAAATGGTAACATTTATCATTGATAACTATTCTCTTAGAAATATCATGTTGTAATATTTCCCTATGAATCCCTGATGCTAATATTTCCTTAGATGTCGACCAAGTAGAGTGAATACGAATAAGTCACAATAGTCACGAATAGGTATGAAGCGGAGTGCGTAAAGTTGCTAACAGTACGACTACGTTTTAGTATCAACTGATACAATATTACGATATTCTGTGATTAATGGTAAATCAATTTATTCTCTGTTTGTAAAACCTGGTTGTTTTTAATGATGGGTGATTTTTCTTGACAATTAACGTATTATAATGAAAAATGAAAAAGCAGGAGCAATTTCCACAATTTTGTATTTATTAATACTACCGGTTTCGCTTTTCAGCATCATCAGGTCATCATCAGGACCTGATGATACTGAAAAGCGAACCCGGTAGTATTAATAAATGTAAAATTGTGGAAATTGCTCATGCTTTTTCATTTATCATTATGTCACGTTTCCACTCCATCTCGCCTGAAACCTCAGACTATAACGTATTATACCCCGTTGGCCTTTTACAAGCCATTTTCCCGAAAAAACCGGTGATAAATGGCATGCATTGGAAATAAGTCAATATTTTAGAGCTTACAGATAAAATATAAAAATAAGATATAAAAGGTACTAAGCACATTTCTGTTTTGTTTTGTGAAGATTAGGGTAAAATTTTTCGAGTTAACATTTATATATTTCAAGTTTCTTCAAACATCATTATTTTGCTAAATTCGATGTTATACCGAAAGGAAAGGCAATGTACAATTCAACTTCATGTTTGGTCTATTACATATATTATAACCAATTCTGAAGTCTTATAATTGAAAAGGTTTAGAACCTAATTCATTCTTTCAAATGTTATATATGGGAAGATAATTTCGTCTATTAGCAATACGGGGGTAAGATACAGCCCCAGTTTGGTCATACAAAACTCTATTTAAAATTGAAAACATCGAAATATGTCTATATATACAGGATTAATCAACCACTGGAGCCCCTGTTATAAGTTAGTGCACAAGATGGGAATGCTCGTATGATGTGTAGATTTACTTGGATAAAATATAAGTTGCGTTGGAATATTTAGGTATCCCACATCAATAATTACTTTTACTAAAAATATGAAATAGCCATTAACGCAAGAATCTGTAATCAGGGTTTTTTGCCCTCCTAATATTCATGAGATCGCGTATTTTATTCTATTTCTGAGGACTGATTCATTTTATTTAATAAGGAAATCTTAGCATTATATGTTCTTACTGGAATGACAAGTTAGCTCTTATTTCACTTATGTTGAATAATAGACAGTACGAATACCTATTTCGTTGATGTTTAGAGATTGTTATAGTTACTATAATTAACGGCGTACAAAATTGTTGTATTTTTTACTTGTTTAGCGCCCTTAATCAAAACTGGGAGAGGCCGGAAATTTGTTTGAGAAAATTATTTTATTGCTTGCTTCAGCCATGTCAAACGCACGGCTAGATGTGATTTCGAGTTATTGAAAGCGCTCTTTGCACTCACTTCAGGATTGAAATGCTGCTGAAAGCTGTATATTGCGCCATCCATCAGGCATGTCGAATGAGATTTCATTCTTTGTTTCGTGCCCACAATACCTCAGGCTTATAGCTCCACTCGTTCATTTGTCCTGAAGTAGTATGCTACTACTGGAGCTAAACAATGACTACCTCGAAGCGCATTGTGCTGGAAGAAAGAGAGAAAGCAGTACTGAGTGCTTATTGTAGTAAAACGGAATTCAATTCGAGCTCGATGACCTATTCATGGGTAGCGAATATTACTTCTTTCACGAGGTAACGATAATGAACATTCTACGGATATATTTCAATAGCGCTACCATAATTGAACGCAGAAATTGATTTCCTGTGTGATTAAAAATTTAAGCTACCTTGGCATTTAATGCATTTAAATCGCTTATGCTGAAAATTTTTATCCGAAAATAATGATTTCTACTTTCAATTTGGATAGAACTGGAAATCATATGAAAAGAGAGGAAATAGTTTTCGTGGAAAGATTCAGGAAAAATACCCTACATTCATCAGTGTAAAACGTATTTTCTAAGTTTTATACCAATAGCTTAAAACCATGTTAAATCGGATTTTTCAAATAGTAATTTTTACTGAAAATGTGTATTTCAGGCTCATCAATCGTCAGGCTGCTTTTCTTAAAAAGCTTCTGCGTTCACCCATTTGGTTCCGATTAGCCATTTTAGAGTGTCTTGCATAGGCACAAGGCAGAATTTATTTTGTGGTCTAAAATGAGAAGCCACAGCGTATAAAATTAAGTGGGCCAGATTACGAGGTATGCATTTGAATAAATCGCAAGATGCACATGCTACATGCCTCTTCATAATTTTACCAAGTGTTGCCGTTTAAAGTTGGTTGCCAAACCACTAGCCGGGAGAATTCTCCCAACTCTCGCGCAATATTTTAAGCGATAGCGGCCACCAAGCATGCAAGCGGCTTCCATGAGAGCATAAGATCCTCTTTTAGCCTTCTCCCGCATTCCTATCTTCCCAGTTTTGCGTCCAGAACAACAGCCGGCTGCTCCTAATCATAGAAGAGAAACTTCATTATTTATATCCTCTGAAACTTGATTCTGTGTCACGATACCTGCCCATTGAAACTAAAATTTTCTCCTTCCTGTATTTCTAGGGTGTGTTTATAAGTTCAACTTCGTATTTTTTCCACTGAAAGTGGTGTTTGTAACACCTATTAATGTTAACTATGGATATTTTATTGTAATATATTTTAATGGTCTTTCTCATTTGTACATATTAATTCCCTTTATCCAAGAACAATTTTGTTCTTTTGACGTAGCTTTCCACTTAAAGTTTCCTGTTGTGTAATTTCAACTTAGGCAATGAATAATTAGTTTACTTTTACTTCGCGTTCGCTCTCATCATCATTAAAGTATTCGGTGTGTAGTGTCCTTGTGAGCACGCTTCTGCGGGTAAAGTAAAATGGACAAGCAGATACGCGGATTGTACACGTCGTTTATATGAAAATCTCGTAATAGTTGCTTCTTGATAACTATGCTAATTGCATCTTTGTTATCCTTACGATGACCCTGGGCAATGAAACCACCGCGATTGGTTAAGTATTTAGAATATTTTTGTGATAAACATATCAAATTATTTATAACTAGGTGGATGTATTATAGCCCCAAATAAATTATAATTGTTCGCATGTTCGATGATAATGGCCAACACCTTGCCGTGCGTTTTAGACTACGTTACGCACCTACCATCTTACTTCCGAGGTACAAAGGTGCTCTCCTCTTTAAATTCTCCTCTTTTTATATTTTTTCTGTCTCTCACTCTCCCTTCCACTTGAGCCGCTGTTTTATTCTTCCCCTCCTCTATTCTTTCATTCTCGTCAGAATATCCTCCCTCCATCACTTCCCGCTCCGCTCACCCTCAACCCCTACCCTTTCCATCCACACCCTCCATACGTTCCCAGCCACCCTCTCGTTTTCGTCGACTATTTTGGCTTTCAATAAGCCACGGAGTGCCGCACGGCATTGAAACGCTTTAATCAATCAATCTTAACCATCTATCAATTTTTTTATCAAACTCCGAGGCTTTTGGCTTGGCCACAATCCCCAATTCTATGCCTTTATCTCCTGCCAACCACGTTTTCTAAGAGTTTTTTGCGGCATTTCAAGCGGCCTCTCTTACCTCCCGCCCGTAAATCTTTAAATCGGAAGTCCATGGACAGGAATGGATGCTGCGGGATCGACGAAGCGTCTACTTCAAGGTGTAGGTTTTTTGTGTTGAAACGACGTATTCGACGTTTTTGGGGTTTAATTAGGGATTCCCGGGGTTCGATCTCTGATTTAAATCACGCCAGTGGATAAAACGGGAACTTCTGCATCGGAAATATGTGCGTTCAACAAGTAAACTCTTTGAGGCACGAACGGTAATTCCCTCTCATCTAATAAACCTCCTTACGGTTACGTTTCTCCAATGTCATTACATTCGTCAATTCGCACCCAAATTTGCATAGTTGCCTAATTATGTCACGGCTCAGTTTAATTTTTGTTTAATAATCTCAGGCTCATGAAATATTTTCAACAGCAGCTGATATAATTTGCTCCACTGAGGTAATAATCGGCGTAAGTGTTAATCGGAGATAGCAATTAGTAAGCATCCCACTCAAGAGAAGAGTACTCTTCTCAGAGTACCTATTGCAGAGCATTAGTGGCAGTAATCGGGTTTCCATGAAAAATCAACACAAGCGTCTATGTGGTAATATATACCCGGTGTACCTCGATGGGAAACCAAGAGTATTTCCCAATTACCAGCCTTTCGAATAAGGATCATATTTTTTCTTTTCATTATTAAACTCATTTTTACGATCTCAAAGTGAAATATTCAGAAAGTAAAAGCACTTCAATCCGAAATGTATCCATGTTTTTCAGCAATTTTATGTCGTCAATTTTCTATGATATTATGGGGGGGTAGGATCATAGGGTATCTCCCTCTTTCTCTTCACCTCTCCCAGGAGCTACAGCCTACGGGCGAATTTCCAGCAACGCATCAGATACACATTTCCATAACCCACCTTCCCAAGCAATGGACTCGGGGTTTAACCACGAAATCTCCTCCATTACTCATTATCTTCACCCCATCATCCTGTTTATCATGACCGAAATGGGAGTTAAGCTTTTTGAGGCCATAAAAATGCGCTTATCTCTTCGCTCCCATCACTATCCCCTCCTCTCCTTCGACCTCGACTACTTTTTACCACTCCCATATCTTATTCCCACCCCCTCCCCAACCACCCTCCTCCTCATATTTCACTCTCTTTACACCCTGGCGATTTACTCGCCCTCCCTCTACCCCCTCCTTCCCCCCCCCCCGCCCTCTGCCGTCTCCTCGCCAGTCCTCCTTATCTCTCTCCGCTCGGCGCATCCTCCCCTTTGCCTCCTACACTTCTCTCCCTCTGTATTTCCGCTGGCCAGGATCAGGATTTACCCTTTTAATATTCCTCTGGGAGTCTTCATTAAGCACGCAACTATTTAAGTAGGTTCCACGGGCTCTATGTGAATCAATTAGAATTGAGATAGTCTCAATTGTCTTGATATTACATTTTGTATTGTCCTGAGTCTAACTTACCATAAAGCACTGCTAATCCTTTATGATGAACATCATCATGCTATTTCGGGAAGGAATCGATGTTTCATCGGAATATTTGAAGTTTTGTCTATACTATAGCATTAAAACATTTCGGTAATAAGTAATAAGTTAGGTGTAGGTTTTTCCTCATTCGCGCGTATAAATTATGGATGATGTTGGTCCATATTTTATCAGCCTCCACAAGCATTAGCTGCCTATAGAGCGGTGACCTTACGAAGCAAATTTCAATCATATTGCATCTCTTTTTCGGAATACTTCTTCCCTAATGTTATGCCTTAGTTACCGTTAAACAGAAATTATCTAAAACTCATTATTTCATTTTTGTGAGGATTTTTCCAAGATACAACAAGCAGTTGTTTCGATTTTTTATTCACTTATATGATATTTTGAGGAGAAATAATAGAAATAAATCAATTAGAGTTATCGGTATGACACTAAACTTAACTATGGTATACATATGCATACGAGATACTGGGTATAATTTTGCCTATTTCAAAAAGGCTTTACCTTAGACCTCACGATAAACTATAATAGAATACAAAGAGGGAAGTAGGAATAGGATACCGTTTTCTGTTTTAGACTGTGTTGTTTTTACTACAGTTTTATCTATGAATAATATGAAATTTAATTCGCTTTATGCTAGGGGAGCCATCCTAAAAGTTGCCTGGGCTTTTTTCCCTCTCCTGTGTTAATACCAGCTTTGATTCCATGTATCTTGATTTTATTCCTCTTGTACATTTGGCTGTATTGAAGCTTTCGGAAGGAAAGTAACTTTCACACTGATGAAAGGAAAGATGGAACCGGTGCCGACATTAGTATTCCTCTAACAACTCGCTTTCCCTATTTTCCTTGTGACACGGATCGAGCTCAGCGCAGGAAGTGTTCTTTACTTTATATTTTATTTTGTGAAACAGCTAAGTGTTTTCTTAACCTTTGTGCATCATGAAGGAGTTTCACCATGTTACGCCAACCACCATCGCATTGTTCTTTACTCGTCATCCATGCAGGAATGGGAATTTCACCACCAAATATACTCCCTTTCCAGAATTCAAACCGTGCCTTTGGGTACGTGAAGCTTGTGCTCTAGTCAGCGCAGCGACGACGTAATCCCTGTCTGTTTTCTTTCGCACATATCCAACGACGCGGTCTTGCGCCCGGGTCGTGCCTAATACGAGCACAGACGCCCTTGAGCTTGGCTCATGATTCGGAGTTTCTCGACGGAAAGCAGATTAAGTAGAGTGCACGTTCTGTCATTCCCGTTTGCAGAGCCACTTTTCCTTGCCACTCATCATGCCCGTCTCCACTCGCACCCCCCCTCTGCCCCCGCCCCTAATCACCTCCCTCCTTCCACCCACCCCCTACCCCATCCTCAATTCAAAAGCCTCGCCTTTCCTCCAGGCTAAGATGGATGCGACGCTAGGGTGCCTTGTTTTGGCACTTTTTTCTCCTTGGATTTCAGGAAGCCACACCAAAAATCGCATTTACAGGTGCAGTTTTACCAAACCGAATTGTTTTCTGCTTTTCCGGTAAAATTTGGAAATTGCAATTAAATATGTTGATGTAGGTACTTATTTAGGTATGTTTTACCATATTTTACGTTTGGGAGGCTGCATTCATGATGAATGTAATCATAAAAATCTCCATATGCCAGTGATATGCCTATTTTTAGTTCAATGACTATATACGGCACCCCATACGATCTTTATTGCAGTTAGTTATTGGAAATAAAACCGGACCTGCGACACTGGAAGCGGTTGGCAAATTTTGCCAGACATTAGAATTTGCCTCGAGAAGAACGTGAAAAAGCGAGCTAAGACACTCGCTGCAGATGTGTGCAATCCCATCTCCACCCTCTCTTCCCTGATCGTTCATCCTCCCTCGCCGTTTCCCACGCTAGTTTCCCTTTTGCCGCCTGCACCCAACAGCTGTTCCTCTCCACCCGCCCACCCTTCCTCCCGCTGTCCCTTCATTCCTTAACCAGTCCTCTCATTTCCGTTTAGACGGTCTCTCTCTCCCTCCAAGCCCCCCTTTCTCCAACCTTTCACCCCAGGATACTGTGCCTTGCCTGCCATCGAATACCTAAATCCACGCAATCCGCCTCCCGCCCCTGTTTTCTCCACTCCCTCTCCTCTATCTCTCTTTTACCCTTTCTTTTCCGTAACTACCCTCATACTTTCCCACCGATCTTCTCTCTCACTCTTAATCCACAGAGATTTTGTCCTTCCTCCCCTTCACGTGGGGGGTGGCCCATCCTCGGCACACATCGCAGCACTTTACTCGCCTGCGCCAAAGCCTCCTCACTCTGCTCCGTCGGGGTCTTTTCCTACTTACTCCCAGCAACTCCTTCCCCCTCTTTCTCCGTGATTCCTCCCTCACTCCCTCCCTCCCTTCACTCACCGTGCCACCACCACCCACCGCCACCTCCTCCTTTTAAAACTCCCTTCTCTCTCACGCTCCCGGATCCACCATTTTCCCTTAACCCCTTCTTTCCCCCATAACGCCTCTCGGAGCCTGATTAATCGAGAATAGGGCGAGATAATCCCGAGGCCCCAAGTCCTTATACTTCCACAGCCCTTCCCCCACTCCCTCTTACTCACAGGGTCTCCGTTTTATCCGGAATGCCTCCTCCCCCTCCCCTCTTATCCTCCACGCCCTGCCTTCTCCCACCCCGCCGTCTCTTTATCTCTCGCTACAACTCTTATCCCCGCCCTCATCCCCCTGTGCGCTTCTCTTTCCCTCCTCCGGACTTAGGGCCAGTGAGCCACCTCTTCTCCATTTCATCCTTTTTTTCGCCCGCACCGTTTTCTCCCTGTCCCCCCCCCCCCCCCTCCCAAAGCACGCACCCTTCTTTTAACTCATTTATTTTTCTCCAAATCCAAGATATCTTTCCGCTTTTTTTCCTCTCTCTCTCTCACCCCCTTTCTGTCTCACCATCTATATTCCTCTCATTCCAAGCTCCCTAAGATTTCTCTTGCTATCCGTATCTTGTTCGTAATGCACCAGCCTAAACTATCCGCTGATCTTCCGCAGTACCTACACTCTTTTCTCTCTGCCCTTCGCATCTACTTTATCGTTTCTTTAAGACCGCACGTCCGTTCTTATTGTCCTCATCTGTTCCTATTCCTCCTCTTTACCTTTTTACGTTACGTCAACAAAAACATGACATGTGGTAGTATCCTCATTTACTCTTTCAACCGCCCTTTCATGACTTGCAATGATTTCTGCACCTGTATCCCGGTTTGAATTCTCAAATATCTTCACTCTCTTGGAGCTTATGCTTTTTTTATGGAAAAATGCAAAAAACATATCTGATTTCTCCATTTTTGTATCCCTTCCATAAAAATAACCTTTGGCGGAAATTTTTCGTTGAAAATATCTCCCCCATATGAATTATTATTCTTGGGGTAATAAACGTCAATTATGTTCTTTCCAATGAATCTTTGCTCGGTCAACATCTGTTCCCTATTCCTCTCCAGAGTATCTTATTTTTTCTGCATCATTCATAAACACTCATGGTTCTATTAAACCTCTGTATTCTATTCTATCCCATATCTTGTTACTTCAGGTCCCTCCTTCACGTTTTTCTGGCGTCCAAATCTGTTCCCCTTCCGTGTTTTGTTCAATCTGCTCCAGCGAAAGCTATTCACTGCTCTGTGGTAATTTCCCTCTCCATTCAATCTCGTCACGGATATTCCTTCGCTCTTCAGAAGTGTCAAACTCGGATTTCCACTCTTCCTCTTCCCTATCTTACTCTCTCTGCGGTAGTCAAAACTATCGGCCGGCATTTTATGTCTCTTTTCATCGACGTTTTCTTTGCTACACCACCCTCCTTTGGCATAACTCGACTTAATATGACTTAGGTCACCCCTTGAGGCAGACGCCGATCACATCCTAAACCAAGCGTCTACCATGAAACCAGCCCCATGGGACTTTCGTTACGTTATTCAACTCTTTATAAGCACAATGATCTTTTTTGTTTCTGGCTAAATTTTAGAGAAACTTGAACTTTTCTCGACCAACGGCTATTTTAGGCTGGGTTACGAGGTTTAAAGCTATTGCGAACCAACTGGCCCTATTTTCAATTTTCAGTTCCATTGTTACACCAAGTTAAACTGTGATTTTTAAGGTGTTTGCGCCAAAGACTTTCCCTCTTCCAATCACAATACACTTTCTTAGTCATCCTTAATTATGTCCTGGTCTATATCATCCCCCTATCCATTTTCATCCACTTTCTCTTTGCTCCTCGCTCTTTGCTTCCTTTTCACCTTGCTTCTTAACGTGTGTGAGTTCTCCTTTCCGCCTCTTTCCGATTCCCCTGATTTCCCTCCTCCACACCCTCTCCCACTTTTTGAGTGCATCGCGGCGCTGGAAACTCCTTTCGCGTTTCGGCCCCTTAAATCCTCGCCTCCCCCGTAATCTATCTCCCTCTATCATCTATGTATATGGCCCGCTCTCGAGTCTATTCAAGGCGACGAGCCCGTTTTATTCCTCCTTATTTATGAATCAGCCTCCCCCCTCCCTCCTTCCTTTTCCCTTCCGGCCTTTGCTTCCCCTCCCAGTCAGCGCTGTCTACTCTCTCGCCACGGAATCCCCCGAAGGCCAAAGGCTTCTCTCTCTCTCTCGCCAGAGTATCGCAATTTCCATCTTCTCCCCTAAATCCTTCAATTACTATCCTCCTCTCCTTACCCTTCTTCCCGTCTTCTTTTTGCTATCAGATCACGCGCTCCCTCGGGTATTTTCCCCCTTTTTGCTCTTTCTTCTCCTTCGTTTTTTCTATCCACGTTCTCTTCTCCATCCTTTGGCCCTTGCGCGAATCTGCAACCGGGACCCTGCAGATCCTATTTTGAGCCGAGTCCTTCGATCTTCCCCGCGCCATCTCTCATCGTGGTAATGATTCCTATGCGCTGGCACGCGAAGGTTGGGTTTCTCATTGCGGCCGGAGTACCCGCTTTCAATCCCGAGTGTCTCTCGAGATCTCAGAGTGGCTGAAATTATTGACGTTTGTAGACCGCGTATGCTGAAAATTCGGGGATTGAGAGAGGTGTAAAGAAAATAAATAGTGGAAAAAAAGGCTAAAACTTAATTTATTTTCTAACTTCCAAGGTAGCAGTTGACTGAATAGTAATTATTGCTAGCCCACTTTTGGTATGTTTTTATTTTACGCCCTTTTACACTTACGTGTTCAATTAATTATTGATTATCTACACGTATATGAGATTATTTGCCAGGTATTTATAATTTTGACACTGAAAAATTTCCTCTTACCCACCATTAGGTAATGAAACAGTTCCACTACGTCGACCTGAGGTCTTCAGCATATATTGATGGTTGTGTTCATTTACCATTTTTATAGTGTAAGAAGTAAGGGGGATCGGGTTGGTGTGGTAGCTAGAGTGTTGGCTTCCCACCCGGCGGGCCCGGGTTCAAATCCCGGCAGTGGCAGAGAATTTTCAGAGACTGCCCGATCCCTGCTTGAGTGTTGTGTGGAGGACAATTCAAGCGTAACACTCCGTCCGTCGGATGGGACGTTAAGCCGTGGTCCCCTTGGCGCCTTTCGTTAAGAGCTGGCTAATGCCGACGCCGGGTTTCTCTCCACCCTTCCTTCCATACCCTAACCTCATGGCGCAAATGACCTCAGCTGTCGGTCGCCTCCTCCAAATACCATACCAATAAGAAATAAGATGGTCTATGAATGATTTAAAACCACTGTTTTGGCAAAACTATTGTTTATATAAAATTTACAACTAAGTAGGCATGCTGATGGAAGATCAGACTCAGCTAAACACCCTTGATGCGAATTTCAGCATACCATTCATTGGCACATGAGGCGTCTCCCGTAGGATAAACTAGCACCAAGCACCTTTCACGCCCCATCCTGCTATTTGGACAATTCAATTCCTCCTCGCCAACTCTTTGGCTTTTTTATGTGTCTTCCCTCCCTTCAATAATTGCCACCACCTGAAGATAACCTCAAGTCCGAGCCACGCGGCTCACCAGCGCGGCAACGCCACAGAAGGGCGTTCATCGAACTCCACAGACCTTCCCACGGGCTAAGAGAATCTCCCACTTCCTTGCCATTTGGGAAAGGGCCCACGTCCCCTCTTTCCCAGCCAAAATCCCTTAATTTCCTCCCAACCACCCCTACATCTTATCTCACCCCGAAAAAACCTTTAAGAGAAAAGAGGGCGGAGGGGATGCATGGGGGTATGGGGTGGGAGAGATGGTGTGAAGTGTAGATTTCGCGGGTGTAAAATAGGGGAGGGGGATGTATGAGAAGGGCGCGATAGCAGACGCGGTGAGGGGACGGCTGCGGTGGAGGCAAGAGGATTATATGGAGAGTGTGCCCTCTCCCGGGTGGGTGTTGAATGGAGTGGATTGTGGGGATGGGAGTGCGGTGATCGAGGGCAAAGAGGTGAAGGTGAGAAGATACCCTATTTTTACGCTAACGTCTACATGATACCGTGAGAGCTGGCTCGAGAGTGTGAGTTCGTTTGAGTTCGTTCTTGCGTGGCGAGTTGTCACCAATACGCAGCTTTCAATCTTACAAGCGTACTTCGTTATAGGGAGAAATACAATTCATGGTAATGTAAAAAATACGCATGTAAGTTGGCTGAAAGATCGAAATCAAAACTGCAATCTGGAGTAATTTTTATTTGGAATAACATGCGATGAACTTCCTAGAACTCGACTTTTGTCGACTTTTGCGAAAACATTTTTAAAATTGCAGTGAAAATATATCTCCTTTTTCTGGATTCAAAACCGTGAGTTAATTTAAAATAAATAATATCACATGATTCCTGTTACCTGCTCTATGTAACGTAAAAATACAGCACTAATACACTTATGAAAGGAGCTCAAATTCTTCTATGATTGGTAATTCAGATAAATTTAATTTTGTGTACTGCGGATACACAATAAACTGGAGTCGCCCTCCATTTTTAACCCAACAGCCGACCTTCATTATCAAATAAATAATTGTAAACACATTTTTTTATTTTATTTAAAATAATTTTTTTTTTACGATCAGGTGGATGAAATACCAAAAATATATAAAGGACAAACAAATAAATCTCAAGTGATGCACTCGAAGAAAATATGCATGCAGTCAACCGAGCGATGGAAGTGATTGATTAAATTAATTGCAACTATTTTAAATTCTCTCTGGAGAGTAACGGAAGGAAGGGGACGCCTGGAAATACTGTGACAGGTAATTTCTCTGAGCAATCTTTCCTCTTATTGACTGTTTTGAAGAACACTATTTCAAAGTACTAAATAGAATAAAGCCGAGAAGGATTAAGCTACTTCAAAGATAAGATCATCATTGGAAGCTACTGGGTGGTGGAAGCATGAAACTACGCTTGCATTGGATAGTTTTGGTAACAAATGAGAGGTTTGAAACCCGTTTTTACCGAAGGTTTACTCTTTTGGACGGTAGCAAAGAACCGTATCATAAAATCACATGTATCTTGTTTACTGAATGGAGTAATTTTTATTTGAAATAAAATGCGATGAACTCCCTCGGACACTATTTACGTTAACTTTTGTAGAAACATTATTAGAATTGCATTAACAGCATCTCTGCTTTTTTCTGTATTAAAATATGGGAGTTAAAGTTTCAAGCACTTCAGTTAAAACTGTATTACCACCGTCAATATTCTAATCCAGACTTCAGATATGGAAACCCGATTCTCTTCATCAGTTGCTATTTCCACTCCTAGTATTAAATCTTTTATACCTTTACCTTGGACGAGCATTATACTTCCCTACAAAATCTCGCACACAAGAAGAGAGCAACACCTAATAAACTCCACGGAGACCTGAGAGCAAAACCTCCCTAGTACAGCTTTACAGTGGTTATAATTTGCCTCGAAACTGGCGCCCATGCTCAAGCCATCTGCGTCGCACCGCTCGGTCACTTCGCTCGAGCGAGAGGCTTTCCAAGCGGCCGGGCGGCGAGCGGGTTATGTTTGGTTTTGCGAACGAGTTGGGTTTCTCTAAAAAAAATATAGACTCCTCTTGCCAACACAGTAAAAAAAAAACACGAGAAGCGAGGGTGAACGAGAGAAATCTTGAAGGGGTCAGTCATGTGATGATGATGTGTTCACCGCCAAAAACTCCATCCCATATTACTTCTCGGCCAGCCTCGCGGCACAGGAGAGTTAACAACTAGTTTTCTAGTCCTACACTGCTTTTTTTTTCTTTGCTATCGATCCGATGTATTTCTTTCACCGGGCGGGCGAACCTGACTATTCCTTTTTTTTATCAAATAAAATAAATCCCCCGCTACTGCCGGGGGAGGATGCAAGGTTCGTGGTCGGTTTTTTTTGCGCGCGGCGGGCGAACGGCTAGTATCGAAACGAATGAATCCGTGTGTGGATGCCCCAAGGCTCTCGTTTGCGGCTCGATTGAGAAGTGCCGTGAGGAAAGGAGGATACGGGAGGTGGGGGAGGAAGGGTCGTTAGGGAGGGCTCCTTGCAGAATAGAGGGGACACGAAGAGGAGAAACTTTAAAAGCCATGGCGAGAAGGAGAGATAAATGCAGTCCACAGGGAACATCATGGAAAACTGCAATACCTCTATGCGCTGAATGCCATGCAGAATGCTGCGATGCCATTTCAGTTAGATATTCACGTGAACGCAAAGTCTATAAATCGTTTACTTTTTCGTTGTTAATGATTTATCATCTGTTTTTTACTATACTTTTTGTTAGAAGCAGTGATGGTGGTAAAGGCGTGAGAGCTTTACCCCTAGGTACTCACATTATTATGGATGAAATGTGAAATGAAAAGTGTATGTTTTTGGTAGAATCAGGCATAATAATGGTGATACTTGATAAACATTTATGAATCATGTTATTTCTTTCAATTTAATCCAAATTAATTCCAAATCCTCCTGTTTCCTAACTTCCAACCATGGTCTCTTCCCAAATTCTTCCCCAATGAAAGTAGCCCATAATGCTCCAGGTACGGAGTCCTATCTCCAAAGTTTTCTTGTTGCTATTGAATCCTAAAACCTTTATATTTTTAGATCATGTTCTAAGTTTTTGCTTCAGATTGACATCAAATTAACCCGAGATATAATTATTTTACGTAATTTTAGAATTATTTTTCCGAAATTATTTTATGGGTCAATCTAAATCGTATAAAATTTGACCAAATCTTGTGCAAAAAGAGAGAGAGAGAGAATGTGAGAAATATCAAATCTGTTTGATGAGATGGAGGGTATAGGATGGGCGGGATTTAGAGCGAGCAGCTCCCCCTCCATATAGTGCCTCTCTCGACACACCCCGTCCACATCCTTGCGGGCGCAGCGCAAAAGAAGGAAATGGGAATCCCTCCTCTCTATCCCGCTCTAAATGGAGGAAGCCGAGAGGTGGGCGATTCGGTGTGGGGAAGAGAATAAATAGTCCCCCTTCGAACAAAGCACTCTTTCGCCGGCGAGGTTTTCGATTCGAGTCCAGAGGGAGAGCTTTGCTCGGCTATCCTAGCCACCCAGCCCCCACTCCAAGCGTCCTTCTCCGTAAGTCCTCCTTCTCCTATCCACAGGCCCACTTCACTCCTTCCCCCCACTTTCCACTCCTGCGAATTGTGTAAAAGGTTCGACTAACTCCCAGGGTAAGCATTCACACATCTCCGGGTCATTTCCTGAATAGGACTCGTAAGATCCAGCTATATTTCTATCTAGGAGACTGAGATATAAGCATGGCGCACATTAGCTGGAGAGGAACATGAAACTGTGTAGAATAAATTGGTTTTTCTTTATTAATGGAAATTTAAATTTAGATAGCGTAGCATTATATATTACTTTACCGTGATAAATGAGTCTTGAATTTCGAAGGTTAGGTATTACTATTCTATAGTCAACTTTAGTATAAAAAAAACCGTCATTTTGCGGAATATCCTCAAGATGTAGCATAGAGATGAAGTTTATTGGCATTATCATCAGCAATTTGTAAATTTAAATTTTCGATTGAAAATCAATGCATTTTTTAAGATTATACGTAAATTTCTCAAATTCAATCCAAAGATCATCAGCTTTACTAAAAATAAAAATTAATTAAAAGTCAGCTTCACTTTATTTTGGGAAAAATTGACGAACGTTATTACTAAGACCATGATCGTGATGAAATATTTGTCAAGATAATTGCATTTTTTTCAAATATTGGGTAGGTACTACAATAAAATTTTGCGCAATAACTTATTACCAGCATAAATAGGAATACCATACCTTTAAACCACAAGCACACTATTTCATTCTTTTCCATTCACATCTGTTGCGATAGTCACTAATGTAACTCATCGTGATTTGCATGGAAAAACTTTTTTCCCATTAAAAAATCATTGTAAAGACGGTTTATTATATTAAGGCCGTTTAATTTATTTGTTATTTTTAACACTATCCTTATCACGATGAGACGAGAGAGAAACAAGAGTAAACACTCATCTTCTCGTTCTTTGGTTCAAAAATACTTATCCAATAGTGGTTTTGAAGTAGGAAATATCATTATGAAGCTATAGTCAATACGTGCAATACTTTGTCCTTCTGTGATTTAGCTTTTGAGGAATTAATCACAGCGTTTGCTCTAGCTGCGTCACTAAACTTCGGATTTAGCGATATTTTTCCCGTTCATTCCAATATTTGAGCCGTTGCGGAAGGAAATTCTCCTCTTCGAGTTGACTCTGCTGCAGTGGTAAATATTAAAGTAATAACGGAGACGAGTTGGATCGTATCTCGCTCAAGTTTTTAATCCGTCCTTCCACTTTATTTATTGTTTGTCCTCATCCTTGATGCGATCCTGCACTCCCGATACGCATGATCTAAAAATACCCAATCCGTGTTTACTCTTTCTTTATAAGACTCGGTGCAGTGACCATCCCCGGCTAAAACTCCCTCCGGCCTGACTCCATTGTCAAAACTCTCCGGAGAGACATTTCATCTGAAATCGAGTCCACTGCTGAGAGCGGAAATTTATTTTTTCTTCCGCCGGCAAATAAATAGAAGCCGAAAATACGTACGAGCCTCCGCTGTTTTCTGGCCATTCCAGAATCTTTCAATTTCCTTCCAATCGATTCCTTCTCCCTTCGAAGTCTACTTACTCTCTCTATCTCTCTCCCCAACCCCTCGTGCCTTCCTTCTCACTCGCAGTAAAACCAAAGCGACTTGGTGAGGGACAGGGGAGCGAATGAGGAGAAGGATACTGTGGTAGAGGCAAAAGGAAAGTGGATGACTATACGATCTGCGGGTTGCACGGTGTCGAAAGAGTACGCGGTTACATGAAGGAGCATATGAATACCTTGATGATAGGATGTGTGCCCACATGAATACTAGCGCTACCATTGGCGCTACGAAAATATTGGCTGACTGCTCCAGAATAAAATAATAATTCGAGAACGAATCCAAATGTAATATAAATGTGTGAATCTCTCCCCTTTGATTATACTTGCTTTGTAAGATTTACTTCATTAGTTTCTATTTTTATTGGAATTTTTGAAAAAGTCGAAAAAAGTCGGTACAAAGTGCTATACGTAAAGAGGAGGGAAAGAGAAAGTTACGACCGAGTTTCCGTAAGTTACCACAACATCAACTTTCTATCAACTCATATGATATTCGTAATTCCGATTGCAATTTCATTAGTGCAATGGGTGGATAGGTTGAAAAAAGATGTTTGATCGCCAAAACGTTCTGCCTTCTGCCAAGGATACTGAAAGCAATAAAAGTAATAGTTGTAACTAAATGAACGCGGCTCTACGTGACATCGAATTTGCCCAATGGAAAGCCGGTTACATTTTGATTAAATGGTGATTGGATGAGAGCATTGAATTATGGCACCACTTTTCTGCGGTAGGGTTCCAAATGTTGATGATTTGCAACTGTTAACTCGAAAATAATACGGCTAATTTTAAAATGAAGAGTAAATTATTTTCTACATTGTCATATTTCAAGATTGTATCTTTTTATCACTGGTCATCACTACAGATTAAACCGGAAAGCCTTCCGAAAACTTGCCATGCATCCATAGCTGCATTTATTTAATCGATAATTTTCTGATTTCTCTGGTAAATTATGAAATTTTGGGCTCATATTTTATTCTCAAATTTGAAGATAGTCATTTATGTTATTACACTTTTTATTAATGCACATAGAATAGAGAAAAACTAAAATTTAATCACCACCATCTCCAACCGTCAAGCTTGGCAAACTATCCATTAAATTTTTATCCCTCCCTCTCAATTGCTCAAGACTATCCTAATATGTAATAAATATGCCAAATTCTTTTATGGTTCCGAATGAGTGCATTGGTACATGAAGGAGTATATTAATTCCTTGATGATTAGATATGTACCCTCATGAATACTAGCACTCAGGCGCTCAGAAAGTATTGTCTTAATGCTCCAGAATAAAAGAACACGAAAAAATACCTTAGCAAATATTTTAGTAACCGTATTATCGAATTCCTGAATTCACGAACGAGCGCTGTATTTAATCGAAGAACTCAGTATTTCGGTAGAACGCGGAGCTATGTCGGACATTACCATTGCCGTTTATAGGGGTCGTTTTTTGGGGCGATTTACTTATTTCAAGCTTGTGTTAAAACTTTGATATATTTCAGTGCATATTGAGTAGACCTTTGTTGACATTTGCTTAAACTTACAAAATATATAAATAATGTACATCTCAGCAAACACTAAGGAAATTTTTGGAATTTGTGATACTGTTACGTGTTGACTATGGTTTAATCTACACACTTGGTAAGTGCCAAGATGAAAGCATATATTACAAGAATAATACCTTACCAAAGAAAGACCGATCAAGTGATAGTAATGTGTCCTCAACGAAATCAGCATGGTAATTTTCCCATTTTCTATGCATTTCATATTATCTACATATTTTTTGTGTATAAATTTGTGACTACAAATTTGTTTTGTTTAATACTTATCGCCGCTTGTTAAAGCTTCTATTCTTTCGGATTCTCATATCCGCCTGAGATAACCCAAATGTCTCTACCTGCTACGTACACATTAAGCCTATAAATATCAAA
Source organism: Ischnura elegans (assembly GCF_921293095.1). Lineage (NCBI taxonomy): Eukaryota > Metazoa > Arthropoda > Insecta > Odonata > Coenagrionidae > Ischnura > Ischnura elegans. The sequence continues at coordinate 41,783,407 of NC_060246.1, forward strand.
ATAACTTACTAACTGATTTATATTATTTTTTGAATATTCCGAAGGGGCAAACGCCACAAAATTTTGTTATTGCTTGAAAAATAAATGGACACTTGACCAATGAACTAAGTTTAACAATGTAATAAATATTGATCTTTTGCATAAATTGTTACTGGAGAGCGAGTGTAGAGAAAAATATCATATAAACCGCATACTCACTACATAAGTGATGAAAATAACCAATTTTGAAAATGTATAATTAACGACCAACGTATACACAAGTCATGCGATTAACTTCAAAAAATACTTCCATACTTTATTTACATAACAAAAGCTATAAAATTCATCACTAATGCGAAATATAATTTTCATGAATTTTATAAATCTGTTCCCAATTGGGAACATTGAACTGTAAACGGTTAACTCGATACATGGGAGGTCGAATTGTTAATATAGTATTTGATTATAATATCATTAATCATAAAAACGAGTCATACTTACAATCAAATATGTGGATTTGGTATTCTTGGCTATATCCGCTAGTAATTCATAGGCCGTCTCGGAAGATGGATAATATAGGAAAGAATCATGGGCAGAATAGCAAGGGCGGGCGGTCTGGGAATCCCTGCTGGAGCCCTAAGTACATGTTGTGAGTACGCGAACTATATAATGAAAAAACAGGAGAGATACCTTCAGGACCGTCTGCCTTTCTTTTCACTCTCTGCCATTTTCTGGCATTGCATTTCCTAAGATACATCGGGGGGCTCATTCTGCTCCCTCTATGGTCTACTTTATGACATTTTAATTTTATGGCTCCACCATTTTAAATCTTTCAACGAGAAACAGAGATCGCTAGCTAAAATGTTTGCACAGACGTTAGAAGAGTTGAAAATAGTGTTAATATGAAGTGTTTTGTTTAATTTGTGTTTATGATAAAAATATGCGTTCCTAAATGTGTCCACTCGTTTATTTTTTAAGGGAGTATTCGCCCGTAGGGTTCTCTTGACCAAGTTGCCTGACCCAATATATTGGCTGTTAATATAAATTGGCTAATAATATCAATTAATATATTCGCTTTGCCATTCGTTTGGTGGCCAGTCCACCCCTGGAACGAATTTGTACGCATTCGGTGTGTGTGTGTCGAGAGCGGTTTGGATGAGGGTGACGGACTGAAAAGGCTGTAAATACATCTCTATACCTGATAAGCACTTACTTCAGGAACACGCACATTCTCACTCTTCAACTTCATCCACCCATTCGCACCTGCCCCACTCACACTCTCTTTTCCCACGACAGGAACGGGACCTCATCATTTCCTTCACCTTATTCGATTCCGGTGGAGCTCTTTTCTTTCACAGTATCCATAAAACTCTCCTCCATTTCCCTCTGCATCTCCCTAATCTATCATATGCTTCCCTTCACTCGTGTCCGTCCTCTCACTACCCACAGACTGAATCCCCGTCATATCTTCCTCATTCTCTTTATCTGACCTACTCTTCTTTTCTCATTAGAATCTACTTATGCGCCATCTATTCTATCCCTCTTGCCATCCATTTTTTTATCGCGCCAATTTTGGTACCATTCCTGAATTATTTATGTTATCCAACCCAAGTTTTAACCAAATATCTAAAGCTCACACTGGTAATTCCATTCTTTCTTATCATTAAAAACCCTTTTAAAAGTTTCTTTGGGCATGATATTTTGTTCATCATTTAGCATTGAGAGATCATATTGAAAGATGAAAATCTTGCCCCAATATTATCCAAGTACATGCAATCCTCCTTCCTTTGATTTTGAAGCCTCACGCCATGGATATAGTTAACGCCACTTAGTAACCACATAGTTATAAGCTATTATGTTATTCCGTTACTAATTTAAAATGGACTTCATATATATCTATTATATATACAGCCCAATGCGTGTCCATCTATAAAGTGCGAATGGCCTTCATAAAGTATGGCAAGAGACCGTTATAATTTTACAGTTAATCCGTGTTAGCTGTTGGAAAAGAAGGCTTTCGCTGATTTTTTCCATATTTATGTCATTGTTGTCGGTAAAATTATTCCTAACATTCCTCCCATACTTCCTCTAATTTAGTACTTCTTTATCCAATAAAACGACCAAACCTCTTTTTCCAAACCTCTTGATTTCAATCACATTCGCTCCACCAACTTAATCTTATGCAGTCAGAAATTTCTTATTATTTTCTGGATGTTTATTCCTCGCGATCCACATGAGGATACAGTACAATTATTTTTATCTGAGAGCGCAGATGTTTATACGCATGATCCAATAAGTTTCATCGATTTCACCATTTCTCCCTTCTCGTTCCTCCAAGCTAAGCTCTATCACTGAATTACGGCATGGAAAATTACATTTCCGTGATTCCTGCGGCCAAAATCACCTTACTCGATTTTTCCGTACCAGTCTCTAAACTTCGCCTCTCTTGTTTTCGCTGCTATCCCCACCCCCACACCCCCAAGCAAGCCTCGTTCGCTCCCAGTTGCCCCCTCTTGATCTCTCCAGGCGACCTTTCCGTTTATTTTTTTCATTCTTCTTGCGCCAGGAATAATCCTGGAAGCATTTTATTATTCTTTCCATTTCTCGATATCAGCTGTGGGCAGGGGGCTCTCGCCTCCTTCCGCTCCCTACCCCACACACATATTCCCGTTCTCTTCTTCTCTCCCTCTCTCTCTGTCTCACACTCTCCTCCTACATTGGGTCGATTACATTGAGCGAGTTTACAAACTACGAAGCGGTGAGTTTAGAAACTGGCTGAAACATTCCACTCACTCTGCAGCCAACTAGTTAGCTTACTTTACCTTTCTGAGTATTTTCCCCCCTTAACCTAACTTGGGTGTCTTGTTATGAAGTGATATGCTTCAATTTATTATTTTAATTTCTTGCTGGCTTCTTTTTGAGAGCAAGAGCTGAAATTATAGTATTTTTCCGTTGTTTAATGTCCTTATCATTTCCCACATATAATTTACGCCATGGAAATTACAATTATTCCAAGCATCCTCCCTCTTTTTCCTCTTATTTAAGACTTTTGTATCCAATGAAGCATTCAAAGCTCGATGTATTAAATTACGTTCACGTAATCAACTCAAGAATTCTCAGTGAGAAAGATGAAAAGATTCTTCCGACTACTTGTTCCCCACAGTTAATAATTATTATATTATAATGAGAGGGTATTAAAATCATTCTATATGCCTATAAGTGCGCGCCTCTTGTTCACCCATAACATCAGCATGAATTCGAAATTATTTGGGTTTTTAATGAATTGTGTGAAGTAATATGGACTTTATGGCTCTCGATATGACTTTGTCTCATGTATCACCTGAATCTTTGTAGGCATTGAAACCATCTTACAGATTACTTACTTAAACACTCAGAGGCAGAGCACTTATTATTGCCATGAAATACGAGTGATATACTTACTAGCTAACTACCCCTAACGCCACTGACTAAGGAGTAGAGCAGTTTGGCAGCTTGCTTGGAATTCGTTGCTTAGCTTGAGGAACTCATTTCTTATAGCAATCGTTTTCAAGTATTTTACCTACAGCATTTACTGATTTATTATATTTTAAAAAGTTTCTTTTGCAATGATGGACGACAGCCAAACAAGAGAATTGTTCATTTTCTCGTTATCTAGAATAAAAAAAACTTCTTCAAAAACAGTATTTGACTAGAAATTAACATTCTTAAGCCATACGTGCGTTCCATGATTTACCTCGCAATGGATTAATCGCAACGATGGCTAAATCTGGGCTCATAGACATCAAATTTGGCGATTCTTCCCGCTGATTCCAATACCTCAGCTTTCCAACTCATCACCTCTCTAGCGAGTTTTCCGCAGCTGGTTATTTTTTTCGTTTGCTGAACTTAGGCGCTCTACCGTTGAAATTAAAGACACTAATTAAAGTTATTGATGCTTCAATTCATGATATTTATTTCTTGATAGTTCCTTTTTTGAATGGCAAGATATTAATATGTTGAAGTATATCTTGCTTTCTAAACGCTAGTTTGATACTGAATATGATTATCCTAGGCAATCGTTTACTAACAGATAGTGAATTCTTCGGCTTCCAGCGTTGTAGACTCTCTCAATGTAAACGACCCTTATCTCTCCCGGAATCGACTTTGAGAATGTCTCGCCACTTCCTCCTCATCGCACGTCCCGCCGAGGCCGCTGTCCTAACTCCCTAAACCAACTCCGCCGCCGCTACACACATTATACACACTCACACAAAGTCTCGCCCACACCCTCCAGAGTCTTCTCCAGCGCTCTCTTTAAACGTATTCCTTGCCGCTTTTTCCCCAGTGAAAGGCACTGCGAGCCCGCAGTTACCACGTATACCCAGCTCATTTCCCCAGCACAAAAACCTTACGTGATCCCGCTTGCACTTCTGTGACCCCCCCCCCACCTCCCTTCCCAGCTTCATAAGTGCTCCCCCTCCTCCTACTCCCCAGTTTGCTTCTTTAATCCTGTACCCTCGTCCTCCCCTGAGCCTCCTCTTATCTCACCCCAAACCCCCCTTTTGAGAATTCCTCCTTTATTTCTTTCCCTCTCGCTCGGATTATAAGGAATCAGGAATAATACCACCCCTTCCTCCTTCCTATTCAGCCCCATCGTGTATTTCGGTGCGAGGGATATCTTCTTTTCTAATTCATTCGATGGAATCCTTTTAGCTAGCCATGATTAATAATTTTCCTTTGTATTTAAATATACAATTGAATGGCTTTGTGTAAGAATACCTATCTGTTCCTTTGGCTATATACCTTTCCTCAGTTGTCGGGAGTCAATTCAGTTTCTTTTGAATAAATTGAACTGAAATTCTTGATTTTTGTCCTGAGAAATTTTCATTTGGTTCAGTTATTTCCTCAATACGAAAATTAATTTGATTTTCCAGAAATCTTTTACTTTCAGGGCATCTATAGCATTTCAAAAACATTATTTCCCTTGCGATAAAATCCATTTAATCATAATGACATTTTTGTGGAGATCTCCTCTGTTCCCATAGGCCCTTCGATGGTTTGATAATTTTGGACTACTGTGAACGTCCTGTGTACGACCACATTGAAAGTTATCGCGAGGGTACTTTCTGATATCGCTATTGTACGGTGAACAGTAGTTTTTCCCTCTTGCCCTTATTTCCTATCTACCATTTCTGTTGTTTTTCTAGCAAATTGACTTTGAATGAGATCTTGGAACTCTAAGTACAACTCTTCATTAAGGAATCGTAGCATGAAAAAATATATATTTAAACGCGTTTTTCTTTCAACGCAACCCTATAATATTCACTCGCAACACTTGTGCGCCTTTATTAAGTCGTATGAATATTATTATCCGTTATGAATAAAATTTATCAGTTGCGTTTAAATCGTTACCCAGTTTATAAAAGATTGTCCAAAACAGTTATATCATGGAACTCATTGCTTCTATCTGTACAGAACTCTTTTGCTATATCAAAAAAAATAGAGCCATCAAATGCATTTAGATGAAATAATTACAAAAAATAATTTTTATTTTCCGCCTCTGGATACTCAAGAAATGCAAACTTTTTATCTTATTCTGCCTTAGCAAATTTGAATTCTACCTGCTCCCAGATTTTCGCTCACCAGTTTGAATGCTACTGACCTTTTATGTTCCCCTCGACAATTTTACGATTCAACCTTCTTCTTTATTCCAACTTCACATTATCACTCACATTTGTTCTACCTGTTTTTTTTTTCGTTTTGTAGTACCTACTTCCTTTAAAAATTCTTCCATCTTAATTCCTTCACATATTACTTTTTCTCGACTCCGTAACCTCTGTCAATATACGTAGTGCCTACCTCATTTTATGAAAATTAAACAAACTCTGATAAGTTCAGAGAAAAAACTACATGACCTCAATGAGCGTGTTAAACATTTCAGTGAACTTCTATTCTTCATCCTTTTTAATCCTCATTTGTAAATGAAACATTTTTTTCTTATCACTGATCATATTCTTATCACTGATCATCAATTTATTATTTACCTGCCGCTTCTATAATATTTTTTCCTGTGAATGAGTTTTATCAAAATTATTGAAATTTATAATATATATCCTGCACCACATTTTTTCTTTGTTTTTAACTTATCCTGCGTTCAAAATAAATATTTTTATTTTCCCATGATTTTCATCGAAACTATTTTATCATACACCATTTTCTCTGTTTTTATTTCCTGGTCGTCGTCCCAAATCACTGAAGAACCAAAACCGACGCGAATATTTTCATGACCCTCTTCCTTATCTTTAGTGTTTCATAGTCTCTTTAACTGAATCTTTCTTTCATTCTTTGTATTACAATAAATTCTTTCCCCACAAATCACCATCATTTTCTGCTTCCTATTTGCCTCTGTTAATTTCACCCATCCTCTAAACATTATTGAGTACAGCTCGATTTCTCGTCACCTGCTAATATTCGCTATCTTTCCATTGCTCTTCTCTTCCCACAGTTTCATAAGAATCCTTCCTATCATCATAGCCAAACACTTTTATAACACACGCAGGGCAGCATTTACAGTTAGGTTCAATTAGTCCATGTCAACCCTACCATTGAAAATTGATTTTAAAAAGTAATATAAGCCATTAGCTGGAGTTCTAACCGTTCAATAGACCTTGCAGGAGATGCAAGTTCTCATCACTATAACCCTTGATGGTGATTGATAAAAATTTTACATTCTAATGAAGAGTGCTCAATTTAAAATTCATAATTTGACCTTTTCAAAAGTTTAACTATTTTTAATGTTTATCAAGCGCCCTATACAAATTTTGTATTCGAAAGCTTACATATCCTGACAAATTTTTGGGGCGCTTAGAAGTCTGGTTGCCTCCAAATGGAGGTTTTGAACTTTCACTTTCAACGCAAAGGGTAGCTTTCAACGTAAGGGCAGCATAAACCTTAGGAAACAACGATGAAGCAGCCCTAAGTATGCACTTGGCCGTTTGCGTGGGTGAATAATCTAGGAGAAGGGAAGAGAGCTGAGAATAGCGAAGTTGCGAGTGTCGTTTCTCTGTTTGTCCTGACTTTAATTCTAGCTGGAGCCGTTACTCACTCCTCCCCACTTGTGCCATCAATCCTACCAACCCCCTCCCACTTCTGCCGCACGGAGAGCCGATGCAAGGAGAGCGCCATGAGAGAGGAAGGCAGTGAGATGCCGCGCACTACTCCTGAAGAGATGGCGTAGGAAGAATAATTTCCACGAGATGGCGCGTGGTGGGAGGAGGGGGAGAGAGGACGCGCGGTAAGCCATAGAGGCCCCCCCCTTCTTCCGTGGAGGCGTATAAAAGGGGTAGGATTCCCCCGTCCACCCGAGCGCCCTTTTCCAGTTTGCTTTTTGCGCTAAGTAGGGCTCTTAATACCGCTACAGGATTTATTCATTCCCACGCCTCGCCGCTGTATTCCGCACTCCTCTTTCTCTTTTTCCATATCACTCCCTCACACGAGCTTCCTTTCCCCCCCCCCCCCCCCCCCGACCATCATCCCCTTGCCCTCCGCGATCCTCCTTCCCCATTCCTTTCTTTCTTCTCTCTCTCTCCAAATGGAAAAGCGGCCTTAATGAAAGCTCTCTCTTTCTTTCTCCCCCAAATTTCTAACCCCCATATTCCTCTCCCGCCTAAAAATCCCCTAAAACCTCCTCGTAGTAGGGTCCTTTCCGGCAGTAGCAATAGAGTTCATCGCCCAAAATTGCATGACTTTTCTCCCTTTTACTACTTGCTTGCAATGAGGATACACATTAGAATAGGTTATGTTCCTGGCCTTCAGAGAATGATGATCAGGGCGGTGATGGTCTTGGAAACGTCGGATAAAGTATCTCTCGCCCGGCTGGAAACCCGGAATAACTTCATTAAATAAATTCACTCGGATGGAATAATATCCTTCTTCAAAGAATAATACTTTTCTTCGGTAGGAATCCGATAAATCTATGGGAATAGCTAAAGTCTAATATCAGTAGAATTCATCACTCAAAGTTGAGTGATTTTTCTCTATCTGTTCCAGAGGTGCCGATATCTGTACAGAGGTTCCAGAGGTTGGAAATTGGTTTTCATTTAGAATCTAGCCACACTTTTCTCAATTCCACCGGAAAAGGATGTTCACTAAGATAATAGTATTGCATTAGGAAGTGATAAAAACATTCGTTTGGTCCCTGCTTTCCAGTAAATAAATGTTATTTAAAACGTACGCGGCTTTTATCCTGTACAACTTTTTGCTAGCTGAAATAAATGAAATTTCAATACACTCGAAGAGCAGGCGATCGTATTTTCTAACTGCGAACTAGTTTATGACGGATACTATTTCTAGGGTAATCAGAAAATTTTGGATGAATAGAATAAATTAATTTCGTTAATATGTTTTCACCGTGGGATACAAGTTTCTAATTTCCATTCCACCCCATTTCGGCCAATTTTAGCTTTGAATATAAAAGAGTTTTCGATAGGCACTATTTTTCATTTGCCTAAATTTTGCTTGGTTAGAGAGAAGGAATTAGAAGGTGTGCCCAGATTTCCGAGAAATATTACTCCAAATTAATTAATTTATTTGGTCAGTTTGGTTTAGTTTCTGGATTAATTTAGTTCTTCACCTTTTGTCACATTTCAGCCATGTTTTCAAACACTGTTTGTGACAGAATTTTTTAAAACTTTATCTGGTTGCATTATGGATTGAAAATTTGTCTATGTCATTAAAACCGAACGATCGAACCGATCAATCTATTTTATAAAATGTAGAAGTTTATCATTTATAGCTTTCGTTAGAGAATCGATTTAAAAATGTTTCATGCTATGTAACTTTTGGCCCATAAGTATATACCTACTATGATAATTTGGAAGAAATATTTTCACCATATGATATTGGATGGATGGAGTATTTCGCTCTAACATTTCTGATTTTATTATGTCCAACGTTCGAATCATTTATTTTGAGTATGGATAGGGAGACATAATCCTGGTAAGTCATAATTTGAAAACTCTTCAGTATGATACTTTCGTTCCACTACACAATTCCACCGCTTTTCGCATACCTATCTCCTTCTGATGGAAATTCTACTCTGTAGGCATTGTTTAATACTATTGAAATAATATCTCTTCATTTAGATATTGGATCATCAAGCTAAAATATTTACTGAAATTTCACTGATAAGGAATACAGCTCTTCAATCATTAATCACCTTTGTAGTCATCCAAGGTTTTTCTTCCTAAGTTTTACCGTTTAGTTTTTGTTTACTCCACTGTCCTATTCGATTTTTTATTTCGCTTTGCGTTTGAAGAACGTAAAATATATTTTTGCCATCATTACATGTTCTTTCCAATAATCTTTGTGCTGTTGATTTCCACAAGCTTAAAGCCAGAGGTAGAGTGTCATTCAAGTTTCTATAATTGGGTATACTGAATTCAATTGATTGAAAAAAATTATTTTAGCGAAGCCGTCAGTAGAGATAATTCATAGTCTTATACAGTGCCGAACTAGAAGATAATCTTTTCCAAGCTCAACTTAATGAGGATGTTATAGTTATCTTGTAATCAAGTGAGCAATTATTTTGATATTTTGATTGGGCATTTTCAATATGGGTTTGTCTGCTGCAAATATTCTAGGCCCGCGCCGCTAATTCATGCGAATATATCGTCCAACAACCGAAAACCGCGACTTATTCCTCATCATCACGAAATCCACCGTTATGACTGTTTTGTCAGAAGAAACGAAGAGAAAAAGATGCTCACAGAAAGAGGTGGTCGTGCAAGTCAGTATGCTTTTGCAGATTGCAATTTTTATACACGGACGGGGTACGGGTTGGAAGGGGGGCGGAAGAAGATGACCGGGAAGAGCAGGGTCGAAAGTCTCTTGGGCCCACTTCGAGAACAGAACCTCTCACAGCGCGCGAACATTTGAGGAGTTTAGGTCAGAAGCTAATCACACACGACGTGGGCGGACACGAAGACGCACAGCGGGGGGACTGCGCGGATGCGGTGCGGGAAAGGTACGGACAAACGTGTCTTTCCCTTTCTTTCCTCAATTTGCCCTTTTCATTCCTCAGTAAAAAATAAAATGAGCGAGTGTATGTATATAAGAGTCTTTCCTCTTTATTTTTCGGTTCAAGAGATGCGAAAATAAAAGCACGAAAAGGAAGAAAAAGAGAGAGAAAAAAGGTGGATTAAAAAAAATGAAAGGGAAACAAGCGGTGTGCGAATTTCTCTCATTTTTTTTTTTTTTGGCGGGGGACGAAATAAATAAAAAAGGACAATTCCTTCCCTCTTCCACCCGCTCCACTGCCGTACCTTCACTCTCCCGAACCCCCACCTCCTACCAAACCCCCACTTCTCTCCTTCCCCCCTGGCATTACGCTCGGCGAAATTGGGGCCCCCACTCCCTCTTACCCTTTTTCCCCTCCCCCCTACCCCCGTGCTCTCTGCGGCGGTAGCAGGAGGACCAACAGGTTATCGCGTCACACTCCTCTCCACCAGGGGAAAACGACTTGGATCCCTCCCCCGGTTCCCCCGCCATTCCCCGGCCCTCCTCCGCTCGTCTCCCGAGAGTGACACCCAAAGTGCGCATGGACAGCCACGAGGCGAGTTATGAGGCCAAAGTTCGAGCTGGAGTCGATAGATTTTTGTTCAAAACCCCACTAGCGCGATGGTGAAAAAAAAATATATGCACCGCTCCACAGGATTCCGGCGTCAATTTAGTGCTGGATAAATCCTGTAAAAAAACAGGCGTGGCTTAAAACCCCTTTTTGGGTGCCTACTCGAGAAAATATTTTAAAACCGATGATTATTTTTTTAAGTACCATAAGTTTTCATCCACAAGTTTTCATAGAGCACCTTTCTCGAGTCATAGGTGTACAAGCTAAAGGTATTAGTAGCTCATAAGCTTGTGGCAGACTCAATCGACTTTTTGCAAAATTTTCGCACACTATGTGAAAGAAAAAATGCACCATTCAACCTGTTTCAATTCAACGGCGTTATTTTCAGCCTCGTGGATGTATCCGAACATTTATGGATTAAAACGCCCTCTAGCGCGTCTTCTTAATTACAAATTTACCGCTGGAATTTTAAAATACTTTATTCCGCAAAATTTCATCACTAAAAAGTTCTTATGGCACCTTTTTTCGGTCATAGGTAGGCCAAAATTAAATACACGAGTAGCTAAAAAGCTCGAGGTTGACTCGATAGATTTTTGTTGTAACATTGTTGATGATAGAAACAATGGAACGCGCTGCAGGATTTTGGAATCTATTTAGGCCTGGATTACGGATAAACCGAGCGCGGCTTTATAATTCATTAAAGTGCTTTTAAGAAGAATTTCCACGAAGAAGAGCCTCAAGTTGAGGAAGGAGAAAATAGATCACTGCAAGAATCCGGTGACGCTTTAGTGCTCTTTAGTCTCTCAGGTCACGGATAAAACAAGCAGGGCTCGGGTACTCGTGAAAACGTTTTTGCAGTGTATATGGTCTAAATGCTGCATTAATTACGCCAAAGATATAGGCTCCTTGCTTGTTCAATGGTAAGCCAAACTATGATCGATATGTTTTTGTTCGAAGTATCTCATGTTATTGAGGAAAACAATAGGACGTTTCATGATTTCAATGGCATGTTTATTAGGATCATATCTATTCTTAAGGTAGCCCATCTTGAAAAATATTTTTATGAATGGTGGATATTTCATTTATGACACCGAATTGAAATACCTCTGTACGTTTCCTTACAATTGGGTTGAAATTTGACTGCAATGAATTTTTAATTAATAGATATTTCCTTTAAATTCTTTTTCCACATTGAAATATACCCTGCAATTCAAAAAAAAATGAATGCTTGAACTGTACAGAGAAAGGATAAGCTTAGAGTTTATAGTTTTTTAAACTTCTCGCTTTCGTAAATAAGAAATTCTGCCGCAGAATTCAACGAATGCTTCGATCCTTCAAACACCCCGACCGGATCATATGTAAACAAGCGTGGAAAAATATTTCCTGGAATAACAGCAAATATTATTATTACTATTAGGGCAGGTTTTTCTTACGGAAGTCTTGCATCTTTAGTACGGAAGTCTAACTGTGACCATTCAAGCAAAAAGTATAATGTAATTTTTGAGGAAATTAATTGGTTAAAATTGTATCTCTGCTATCATTTATCTCATTCAAAGAAGATAATCTAGCTATGTCTTGACAGGAATTGTTAAAATATGCATTTTTTGATGTTGCTTTTATGTTCTAATTCTGAACGATTTCTTTTGTTTTCTTTTTCATTCTATCCTCGCTATGTAAAATATAGGTTCTGGTTAATCAATTAATATCTGGTTTATATGTTTAAATTATGCATATGCATTTTATATGCATTTTTTCATATAAATGCAAGCAACATCAAAAAATGCATAAAATATGCATTTTTTGATGTTGCTTTTATGTTCTAATTCTGAACGATTTCTTTTGTTTTCTTTTTCATTCTATCCTCACTATGTAAAATATAGGTTCTGGTTAATCAATTAATATCTGGTTTATATGTTTACATTAAGTAATCTGGTTTGTGGTTTCTGATCAACCATTATAATACTCCTTGATAGGTTTTAATTTCATGCATTTTTTCTATTAATCTCTTATTAGCTAAAATACCCTGAGAACATAAAAAACTTCCTCAAACATAGGTCTACAAAATTGAAGGCGAAGTCCATGGTTTAATAATATTATCAACGTTTGTTTTAAAAGTACTTTACAGGTGGTGGGCAAACCTTCATGATGAATGAAATTGGATGAATTATTGGGAGGGGTGGAAGGAGGGAGGTTTTGCAGAGAGAGAGAGGTCGAAGTGGGGTGGTTGAGTAGGACTGGGGGAGGGCAGCAGAGATGCACCCTATTTAAGATTAGACGAAAAGGGAAAGTGAGGAGAAGGAGCGATGAAATATGGGCTTCCCTCCGAAGCTCCGGCGGAGGACGCTGCTGAATGCTCTTCTAGGTGGGCACACCGCACGGGGGATGAGCAACGGGGAAGGCGATAGCAGTGGGAGGGATGGAGGAAGGCATATAGAGAGAGAGAGAGAAGAGAACGAGTGAGGGGCGGGACGCGGATGGAGAAAGAAACGACGCGGGAGAGTGCGGTGGGAGAAGATGGAAACGGAATCGGTTTGAGCGGTGTGAGTCATGCAGAGAGGTAAGGGAGAAAGAGCAGAGAATTGTCTGAGGAGGCATTAACAAGGAAGGTGGAATAGTGTTACATGAGAAGGGAAGAAACGTGGAAAGCGGTGATAAATGTATTAGATAAGTTATGATGATAAATATCACCTTCTTAATTTCACACACATAAATTTTAGGAGATTTATTCTTGACCTTTAATCGTCAGGTGAAGGTTTTTAGTAGGTCTAGTCGATTTTAGAATTTTTAAAGCATACGTTTACTGTTCGCTTCCAATATTTCATTCTGTTTTGGAGGATTAAAGAGTTGTTAGAGAACCAAAAGTGAGTACTTTGACGGGAATCGAACGTTGCCGATTCGATTAAATTATTTTCTACCGCCTCAAATCGATAGTATTATAATTTGCTTAACGGCTGATAGAGGTGAGTCTCTACCGTAGCTCAATTCCACCAGGACTATATGACCATTAAATAACGTATATAATCGTTTTAGACTTGATTTTGTGGAATATTGCTATATCAATGATAAAAACACAAATTGTAATTTCCACACTATTTAATTTAACGGTTAAGGACCGTTCATAGTTTCTACACTTTGTGGCATTTTCATGGTGGCACAAAGTGTTGAACACACCTTGAAAACGACACAATGTGTCGAAACCATGGTCGGTCGTTAAGCGTTAAATTAAATAGTGTGGAAATTACCATTTGTTTTTTATCATGGCCATTAAAGAAGTGCGGAAATAGGCAGAAATGTGGCTTGAAAACAGAATGGGAAAAGGATGTATTTAACTTTGATACGATAGGTTTTTCTTTCTCTTCATGGCGGACATCAAGTACTTTTTAGCCCAAACAAGATAGTAGCAGCAAATATTTGTCACTTTTCTTGCGTTACGATTGCATTGGTACTGAAGTTTAAGTGAAAATATCATCTTTGTATCTTTGAAATTTGGATTACAATTAGTCACCTTCCTGACCTGGCTCCGCAATTTCGCTCCATCAACTGCATCCTTACTATTAGGGATTCGTATTCACGATATATGTGACTTTAAGGTGTTCCAATGATCTACTCAGTATGAAACGTTTATGAAAAATACTGACACAAGTAAAAAATTCCCGTAGCACATCAATTTCTTTATGTGCCCACAAATGGCATTTGGAATAGTAAACATGCTGAAGGTGAGGGACTATGTGGAATAGGTAATATTGTACGGGACTAAAGGTGATCAGTAAACTGTCAACCCGTGCCCAGCAACCCCACTACCAAACGTTTAACCACTCAAACTGCTCTTTGATGGTGTAGGATTTCATTAGTAATTTAAGATGACCTGAAAATGATGTTCATCATCACCCGGACTTTAAGAATATGTTACTTATTAATGTGGTTTTTGAAATTTTTTATCGGATGCATTATCCTGTGTCCGATGTCATCGTAGCGCATCCAAATGAGACATGGTGGACATTTTCAAAGTATTCATTCCACACTCTATCTGTGAGATGAAAGAATCCGCCGAAAATAACTCTTACCAATGTCGAAATAAAAAGGATAATAGGTAATAATTGTCGCACCTATCCTCCTCAGTCTCCGGACATGCGCCGTTATATTTGGCCTGAATTTCATGTTTTCTGGTTAATTACATGCTAAAAAACACCATTAGCGATATATGAGCTTCAATACGATGCTATCATATGTCAGGTAGCACTGAACAAGTGGCAATAACGACATTACACTTAGTCAAGCGGCAAAGAAATTCACGAATTGATGTATATACTACCCCAGGATCGAGGAGACTAATACATCCTAATGAATCAAAAATTATAATAACATCAAGACAGAAATTAGGTAGGTATCACATTTTTAACGACAACAGGATAAGTCATGAAGTTTTAATGGGCAGAAAACCAGAATAAAATGTGAATAAATGAGAGGATGAAAGAGAGAAGGGAGAAAACACAAGGAGAAAAGGGGACGAAAAGTGTCACGGCCACGGAGGAGGGACAGGAAGGAGGGAAGTGAGGGAGAGGAATGAAAGCTCTCTGCCCAGATATATCCCGGGTTGGACAAAAACACGCACTGAAGAGAGAGAAGGCCCTGAGGGTGGGAGACAGCGGCAGCCTCCCTCCCACGCATGCCAGTGTTTTATGGCTCCTCTCTGGCTCGGGAGAAAGGGGCTCTGCTGGGATGAGGGAGTTGGAAGGGGTGGACTTTGGGAGGGGCGGGCGGCGTCGGTATGTAGAAGAAGAACAAGACAATGGAGGGCGGCCGCTGGTGGGATTGCCGAGGGGAAAAAGTCCCGGCTCTGTGTGTCGGCGTTTGCGGGTGGAAGGGGAGTTATGGGGCGGGGGGAGGGGGTTGGTTGGGGTGGGGTATGACGGGTGGCTGAAATAAAGGGAAAGTGAGGAGAGGGTGGGTGATGGGTGTGCCTAGGACTCTTCTTCCCTTTCCTCCTCCGGAGAAAAAGGGGTCCGGGAGAAGGATGGCAGGGGTGTTTGGAAAGGGGATGGCATCCTCCCTCCCGAAGACCCTGTCGAGAGAGACACCGTGGCACGAGGAGAGGCACGGTTGAAGGACGAAAATTGGCCAGGCTTGATCATCATAGCCGATTAAAAAATGTATTATTATTTGATAGTTATTAAAAATGTATCTCACTGTATATTATTGCATGGAAAACGTTAATCACATTTGCTTGGAGAAATCAATAGCTAAAAACGCTGCATCGTGGCAAGAATATTAGCGTTGAATGGTTAATTAACATATAATTAAAGGCAGTAAAAATAAGCCAATTAAAGAGGCTTTTAATTTGCTAATGATGGTGCTGGGTAGGCTGCAAGGCTGCAGCATACAAGCTAGGATGATGCAGAGAGGAATGAATAAACTACTGATGCAAGGGTTGTGAATGGTTGGAAACAGGGAAATTGGCTTATAGATATTTAGGCGTGGTTAAAAGCAGATTAATAAAATAAGGCATTAAGAAGGCGTGGAAGGAATAATGTAATGCATCAGTAAATCAACTTAATCATTATTTGAGGGCATTAGTGCGGATATCTTTCATCAAATTTGAAATTTTATTAATGGATTTTGAAAAGTAAAATTTCGAAGACGGTTTAGTTGTGTATTATTAAGCACCTGATTGGCGTTGGAATACATTATTTACCTCAATTTTTTTTTATTTTAAATTTTTTCATTGTTATTTTATATACGATAAGTTCTTAAATTGGATCGGTATCTTCTAAGAGGATCCATTTCCTTACTTACTTACTTACTTACTCCCATGGCCATTTATACCATAAATGGTATTTAGCCTCTCCCATTGTCTGCCTGCAATATTTCCTCACTTCTGCATCCTTACCGTCCAAAATTCTTACGTAATATCTCTACAGAGCATATTTTGTGAGAAGTATACGCCGATTCAAAGCGATGTGAATCTGAATATTTTGGTCATATTAATGACATATGCAGAGCTGGGGCTTAACTAAAGTGTTTAGAAAAGTATGATTTATCAATCCTATTTTTGAATTCCCCAAATGTCTGCCGCCTTTCTCATAGTTCACTCCGTTCATCAATAAGTATTTATTTTATTTTATTTTATTTAAAAGCATCCATATGACATTTATTCAGCTGTGTATTGGTTTCCGATGGGGTATTATTTATGTATTTTTCTCTAAACTCGAATGACCTCTGTAAGTTTTACTCCGTTGTATAATTTATACGAGCCAAATGTCAACACCAATCGGCGCAATTGGCACCGGCTATGTTGATGATATTAATAATGATAAGAGCAAGGGAGGGGTGTTAAAAATTCAGAGAGAGGGGGAGCTTATGGTATGGGGGAACAGGGCGAGGGAGGACGAGTTTGGGCAGGGGGTTTTCGTGGGAAGGGGGTTGTATGGAGGAATGGCAGGGAAATGGGCTCCTGGAGGAATGAGAGATGGAGACTTGGGGAGGGGGATGGAAATGGTGGGGGAGACGTGGTTGTAATGCATTCCGTGGGGGAAGGGGGAAGGCTTTGGTGTCCGAGGAGCGGGTGGGGAAAGAATAGCAAAGGCAAGTGTGTTGGAGAAATGGGAATGTGTGCATGTACAATGTCGCTTGAGGATGGAATGGACGCGAAGGGCGAAAAAGAGGGAATGGGGAAGGGATGGGAATAAATTTAAGCTCGCAAGGAAATAGATGGGGTGAAACGGAGGAAGGAAAATGCCGTGGGGATGAATGAAAAGAGTAATTGAATAGACGAATGGATAGGTTTCAGCATCGCGGGAATAGCTTGTCTTCCCATTTCCAAGTTTCTTCGCCGAGCTGAGTCTTCAGGCCGCTATACACGGCGAATGATTTCACTCGCACGATCATTCAGCATGATCATGCGCATGATCATTCACCGTGTATGACGGAACAATTCCCGAATGAACCTTCATGCGCTCGATCGTTCAGTGAAAATTAGAACATGTTCTATTTTGCTGGCATGATCCTGTGAATGATCACGTGATCATTCAGCATAATTATTCACCGTGTATAGCGGCCTTTCTACCTGCTATGTAAGAGATTAAAATTGAACGCTTGCTGGAAGTTAGGACATAATTTGCTTGTGCGTATGTCTAATGTTTATAACGTAGATGTGCGAAATTTTCTATTGGACGCTTCTACCATTATAAATCATATAGAAGGTAGACAGAGTAACAAAGCATTTCATAAACAGATAAGTAGATTTCCAGCATTTATGTATTTATATATTGGGTCCAATGCGGTCCTTGGTGATGGCTGTACAGATTCTACCACTTGTGTCATATCACACAAGCCAAAAGGCGAATAATTTTGGTCCCGTAAAGTGTAACCGGGGGAATTGAACATTTTTTTTTCATCTTGTCCAAGCTTTTATTGTCTCTTTGTTGATTTAAAGTTAGTTACTGCCTTACTTATTGTTTTTAGTATCCGAGCTCAATCGGTGAATCAGAGGAAAAAATCATGATGAGAGTTCATATAGGGAGGAGTTTCAAGGGCCTCAATACTTTCACCAAATTATGTCCTTGGATATGGTTCCTATTTGCGAAGAATGAACCTTCAAGAAAATTCATATTATCGCCAATGTATCAACCTAAAATTTGTGCCACTGGTTTAACATTAACATCTGTACTTTTTAACTTTTATATCTTTCATCTGATGGGAGATGCATTTTGGTAATTTTAAGAAATATCGCATACCTTTAATATCTTTAAAATTGTGAAATGTTTCAAAAATTAAGAAATAAATATATTCCATTGTATGGATGAAAATTGAATCGATGAAAATTAATAGGTCGTCTGGAGTTTGATATGAATTCCTCAGATATTCGAGAAGCTGAAATGTTGCGCCACGCCAAATAATGAAAAACAAGATAGGCCTTTTCGAGGGAAGAGATAGTGAAATGAATACTAGCCTGGCGCAGCAAACAAACAAACGGAAGGGAAGTATCGATGGGTCTCCGAACTGCCATAAAATCATTTCATTCATAAAAGTGCTGCAGCTTGTTTTTCTCAGCTTTCACTCCATATTTTCCTTTTCATATGGATTCTGACCTTCTGGGCTTCCCGGAAAAGGTTTTTGGAAGGAAAGTCGTATGAGATACTTAAATTAGGCGACGGACTTTTTGGCTCATACATTGTCGCATATTTAAACTCATGCGTGTACCTAGGTTGAATGCCCAAGAAACTAACTGTTCCTCGATGCATGAAATAACATTCCGTGAAGACATATTTTCTAGCTTTTGCAAATTTTCCTAGATACCCTTACCAATTCTGGATAGTTAAAAAGGGAGATAAACACGGCGTTCCATTTTCGTAAGTTTTCAGGAAATAAGACATTTTTCCAATTTATTACAATTAAGCAGTTTACAACTAAGCAGTTCTAATATGCTTCTACTACTCTTATTTTGATTTTGAGGTTTTTTCCGGACACGCACATTCATTTTCATGTCAAAATAATTTAATAGTTGCTATCTAAAAACGTACGAATTCCGCAAAAATTATTACTGAGAGATTTATCGTTTTCTTTCTAAAAAAAAGTAGGTATCATATTACTCTAAAACCGCTCTGTAATTCTGCTCGTTTCATTGGCTTCAAAAATAATTTTATATCTCTGCAGTGGGCTGGGCAGGAATGTATTGCTACAAAGAGTCCATTTCTTTCCGGATTTTGGCTTCTGAATATTACGCTAAAAACTGTTTATATTACGAGAAAAGATTTGTGCGGTATAATACATAATGGGGGTCTATAAATAGCAGGCATCCTCAAGTTTACACACGAACTCTATACCTTAATTATCTGATCTTCTGGAATCATCAATTGACTATATTTAAAAAGCGAGTAAGATTCGAGTTGAAGTCGAGATGAAGAATTGAGGCATAAAGCCAGAGCATAAACAGTCATTTTATAATTCATTATGAATAAACGATTACCTTGGTAGCCTATAAATGAACAAGGCGTTGGCAATATCACCAAATATTCTGTATTTATCCAAATGTAATGTAAATATTCTGTATTTGTTTTAATAAGCGAGTAAACACGAGTATTCATCGATATGTGTGGTTTCAAGCGGTTTTAGTGAGAAGTTTCTCAAGATACATGCGGCAATTATTTGATTTTACTCATTTTTTTGCGAATTTGGAACATTACTTTTGGGGGAGTGCGATACCCTAGAGGGTAGAGCGCTTGAATGCTTATCCAGGGATTCCGGGTTTATTTCCCTGGTGAAGCCTTCGGTCTCCACAGAGGATTTTGGTGACATTACCAACGCCTTGCTCATTTATGAGGCTACCGAGGTAATCGTTTATTCATTATGAATTATAAAATGATTGTTTTTGCTCTGGTTTTGTGCCTCAATTCTTATCTTCCATGCAGATTCGTTTAGAGTATGATAATTAAATTAGCCCTATCTGCCTCCTATTTACCAGATATGAAATATGACCAAAAATATCATCGGATTCATAAAGAGAATTGCACGTTGCTTTTGGATAACGTATAAAATAATCAAGACCGCCTCTTTCCTCTGGCAATTCGATGGACTACTGGTGAATAATGGATATGATTTTAGGTGCCTCAAGTTTTTTGGGGTTTCCGACGATTTTTAATGTCAGGGAAAATATATGAATTCCAACAGACACGGAAATACCTCTAAGAAATCTCCGTACACGCACAAACACACCCCGACCAGCGTAAATACAGTGCTGGCGTGACTCTCCTTAAAAGCCCTGGCGCGAGAATTTCGTCGGTAATTTGTTTCCTCTTAAATGAAATATATCCTCGTCATCTCCCATCCCCTCCGCCCGTAAGTCTGTCTCCCCACAGCTTACATCTCTTTCTTTCTCTCACTCTTTTTGTCCTCCCATCCATTCATATCCTCTTTTTTTCTTTCTTATTTCTTCCCCCAGCCCAATTGTCTCCTCTCTTGCTCTCATGCCAAGTGACACGAAAAGACAAGACACGACTCCTTGCATCCAGACCCTCATTGGAGCACGCAGCCGTGTGCGCGTGTTGTTTCGGTGCCTAAGTGGAAGGAATCATCACCTCTCTCGCGTGCCTTCTCAAGGGGTTCCAACCACTACCCTCCCTTCTTCAGACGCAGTCAACCTCTTTCCCCATCCTCCTTTAGGGCCAGAGTCCAACCACGCAGACTCTCCTTTTCATATATGTTTACACCCGTCCTTCTCCCTCTGTAAGGCTAACAACGCAGCCTCCTCCGCTCTTCCTTATGCAGGGGCCGTCGCGTCGTCGGCGTTCCCGAGGCCAAACCATCTGCATTCCACCCCCGTTTTTATATCCCTCTCATATTCCCACTCGCTATTCCTCTCTTTCTCCTTTTTAACACACCTGTTTCGCAGAAAAAAATTGTGTGTAGTGTCACGGTAATAACAATGCTGAATTCCCGGAAAAAAATGTTCCTTCCTCGCTTTGTCGCTATTTGTGCCTTGAATGTCCCAGTAACTGGGCGTAAATAATTTTTCTATTGCTTTGAGGTTTTTTTCCTACAAATTTTCACGATAAATAATCTTCTCTAAACAGATGGAATATAATTATCCACTAATTTCCTTCAGTTGCTTTTTAATTTTCGTTTTTATGCTCGTTAAAGGAAAGAAGATTGGTAGCAAATATGTCATTCATTATGATAGTTTATCCTCTCACTGGTTCCGAGCTTTATCTTTGATAGAATACTCAGTTTTTCACATTTTATTTTCAATGAGGAAAATAAATTCAAAAATTGCATACAGTACTAACATCTTGCCTGTAATTACTTAAAATATAAAGTCGATTGAATATGAAGTTGTGGTGATATGGTAAACCATATTAAATAGGTATTTTTTGACTGATTTTCTGTCTCAGTCCTTACTTCCATTTATATTTATGAGTGGATGTCCGACAACCAACTAACTCACCCTTCTCCCTTTGTCTACGCCTTCGCGTGCTATACCTGTTCATTCCCTGCCTCATTCACGCGACAATTTCGGAAGCGGCCAACCTACCCAAGTAACAGACCCAACCCATCCGCATAGCTTCCTCCGCCCCTTGGCAAGGGCCGCTGTCCTCCCCGCCAGGGAAGGGCGACCGGCGGCGCACAGCCAACGCCCGCCCACACATTTCTTTCCGCGTAATTTCGTTCCCCCTCGTCCCTCTTCCATTTCCCCAAGCCCGACCCGATTTTCTTGGCCATCCTTGCTCCCATTTGGGCCGTTTCCCTTTCTCTTGAACGTTAAACCTCATGTGGGGAATTATTTACATTACGTAGTTGCCTCTCTAGGTATTTCGCTGTTTAAATGGATTAACTTTAACTTCTTTTTTTTACTTATACGAACGTAAACCCAGCTAAAGACCTATACTAGGGGAGTACTTAAAGGTGTTGATGGAGCGATCAATATTTGTGACGGTGCGTGCATGCTCATCGACAGAAAATTCAACAGAACTCTATTTATTTAACTTTGTTTCTCCACAGTCTGAAAATTATAGCTAAGTGCAAAATTTTGTCACATTTCTGAGTCACTTAATGTCAAATGAGTGCCTTTAAGTTAGGTTTTATTAGTTCCTCAGGATCCCTTTGGTATTTTTTACTTTGCCAAAGGGGAAATAGTCAAATCAATCACATTAAATACTAGGATAAACACCTTAAATGATTTGCACTGACGAGTAATGTAATTTTTTTTCCTCCTTCCCCCCTGAGACATTTCAAGCCACGGAAAATAAGCGGTTTCCAAATCTAGATCGCTTAACATCATTCCAAGTCATGAAGTTCGTATAACTCGGCTTCTCTGAACTCCCCAATTGATTTGCGTGCATGGCTGATGCCTTACGTTGGTCGCAGGTATTTTATTCCTACGCATGGGTTTACGATAAAAATTGTCTTTGTGTTCTCTTTTTGGGACGCATGGAAAATGTTTCATTCACAACGGCTCAGAGACCCGTTGTACCTGGATTATCTGAGCATGAACTGTTTGTCAGTATTTCTTGTGAAGAACGCGCAAAGACTTCGAATGAAAAAATTCAACCGCCACTATGTGCATGTCATAGTTGTAACTTTTTACCGCTGCTATTCATAAGTATCGAAGCAACACAACGTTTTTATCTCCATATCGTTTGCAAGAGTAGTAAATATCGATTCAAAAACCGCTTCATCCGCGAAATCTTGCATATCATGTCCCAGTTCAATTATGTAAATAGTTCTTTTTTTACCAAAAACACTAGTTTTGAGGTCACATGACCCAGGTTCCAGCAGATGTTTTAATATAATATCGTTTTAAACAGAGGGAATTGCTTATACGTGATACAAGTTCATTCGCAGTACTCTGCATACACGTTTGAAATACTCTCTCTCAGCGAGTCATCCGCACCGATTCTGAGTGGGAGCGCGGTAACTTATTGCAATACAAAATTCACGCGGCCGAGCCACGCCGACATTCGAATGACGCACGGCGGACCCTGACCCTAACTGAGCAACCCTCTCCTTCCGCCCTCCCCTCTCCACCCATCATCACGGCACACACTCCACGCTGTCAAAAATTCCCGACCTCCACACTCCCCATCCCTGGGGAGGAGGAGATGAGCGGTAATTCCCCCACCTCCCCACTAAAACATCATCCGCTCCGCCGCCGCCACATTCCTCCCCATACCCCCTCTCTCTCTCTCTCAACATCACTGCCTGTAGCAGTGGGTACTCCCTCGGCCCGCACACTCGCCCTCTGGGGATTTGTCTCCGCGCTTCAAACGTCCCCGCCAGCAAACTCTCACTCACTTGCACGCAAATTCTCCCACTTCCTCTCTCCATTTCCCAAGGAGACAGCGTGTACACGGGTGTGTGTGTTTCTATATATGTATATATGTGTGGAGTGGAAAGTTTTATACATTCCCCTCGGTCTCATGTCGTGTTTCGCCGAATATCAACCGACCCGCGACCGTCTCATCGTGCCGCGCCACCGTTTTAATAAAATAAAATAATAAAGGAGGAGGATCCACCGCAGCACCGAGGCCGTCGGTTTTGCAAAGGGGAAGAAAAATGTTGTAAAAATTGCAGCACAATAAAAAAGGAAGAAGATATGCGAGCCGCAGGGGAAGGGGGGAAAGGGTGTTTCAGTGAGAAGATTGGTCGGAAGGAGGGTAGGACGTAAGGGTTACAGGGAGTGGGGGGGAGGGGCGTTTGGGAATTTTTATAACCGTGGCCATTGGCGACCCTTGACCCGGTCACCGGAGCAGTCTCTTTTCGCTCGTTCTCTCCATCGCCGCGGTCCTTATACTCCCAGTTCGTCCTTTCCCCTCTTTTCCTCTTTCTTCTCTTCCTCCCATTCCTCTCCCAAGGTAAACCTGCACCCTTCCCTTCCTACTCCAAACACGCCCATGGTCTCATACCCCTAAAAATTCCGGCCCATTGTCCTCCTCCGACATCGTTTTTTTTTCCCTCAGCGGCGCTGCATACACTTTGCCCTCTCCTTTTCTAAACCTTTCGCTCTTATTCCCAACGCGTGCTTTTGACCTCGTTGTTATGGCGGTTTAAAAAACGCAAAACGTTAAAAATTCCATGAATTCCCTCCCCCCTTTCACTCAATGTATTTTTTTCAGCTGGAAAACTTGTTTTTTCCTTTTTTTTAATCCTTGTCCAATGTTGGAACGATGGGGTTCGCGGTCTTAGAGTTGGATATTTTCATTGAACTTGGTGGTGCTTTCGGTGGAGAGCAAAAGAATGGTTTTAGAGTGGTAACAGAGGCTTAAAAAACGGGATTATTAGGTTTCGAACCTTTGGATTAGTCACTTCCTTCTGAATCCAGATCCCTATCCGGTTTAATGAAGCATATGAAAGTAACACGTATGCTATGTGAAAAAATAAAATTAGAACCTCCCATTTCCTTAAAACATTCATGAAATCTTCTTAACCTCAATTATTATCATAAAAAAACCATAAGCACTATATAAAACTCTTCAATGGATGAAATCACATTTTTTATGCTGGTCCAAAAAATAGTTTGTATCCAGTCGAAAATAAAATCGTGATTTTAGTGTAGATCGGACAGGCAGAAAAGGAGGTTGCGGTTAGAAGAGTGTAAGGCTCCGCGAAAAAGAGGGGTTTATAGTAGTCTTAGGCTTCGTGAAAAAGAATGAATGGATTGTTTTTTTTCAAAAAAAGTCATAATAAATAATGTGCGTAAGAATTAAAATTCCTCGCGCGAAAAAGGACTGCCATTCCCGTAACAAGGGGGTCACCGCAGGCGCACACAATGACGATTCATTTATCCGGTAAGCAATAAAATTCAGAGGGGGAGAGGGGGATGGGAGGGAGGGAGGGGTTGGAGATGCGGTCGGAAGGGAGAAACGAGGTGTAGGAAGCGTGGACGGGGAAGGAGAAGCGACGTGAGTTTTTGGCCGGGAGGAAGCCCCGGGAAGAGGAAGAGCCGTGAGGGATAATACGGTGGAAAATCCGGGGTTTGGTTCCTACATTAACAATAATTTTACCCCCGAGAGAGTATATTGTGCTCTAAACAACGGGAATGAGCGAGGGGAAACGGGCTGTGGAGGGAGATGAGGGTGAAAGGGGAAGCCAAGGGGTGTAGGTAAAGAGGGGGTAGTGTGGTGGGTAAAGGAGGGGGGGAGAGGGGAAACTGAGCGAAATAAAAAAGGAAGGCATGACAAAACCAGTGGGCCGTTTTACTTCTCACCATTTACATTTCGGTGGCTTTTGAGCAAGGAATCGGGGGCTTAGGCGGGGAGGGAATTGAGGGAGTTGGGTCGAGGAATGGGGAAAATGAGGGGATCGCAGCGTAGCATGGGGTAGGGATGAGTTAAGGGGTGGGTGGCGAGAAAGGTGGCCAGTGGGTTAGAAAGCACAAGGGGGGAGGGTTGGAGCGAAGCCGCGAAAGCAGTGGCGCCGAGGAAATGGGTCGAGGGGATGGAGGCTGGCTTCAGGGGCCTGTGGAACTTGGGCAATGAAGGGACGGAAGGGAGTTTCCAGGGCCCTGGAGGTACAGGAGGCAAGGGAACTTGGAACACCGGGCCCTGGGCTCGGATGAATGCTCTGAAATATCATCAGGGACCATTTTTCCCCAAGTTTTTTTTTACCCCCCCCCCCAATCATATTATTTCTATATTTATACCGCAACCGTTGACGCTAATTTATTTTTAAAGCATTTCAGGTCGCTTTGAATTACGATGGAGAGGAAAATGAATCATTAGTTAGCGATTGTGGCACCGTCCTACATTTGAAAGTTTCGAAAGTTCCGCAGTTAGGAAAGTAAAGGTATTAATTATATCGAGGCCAATTTACCTCTCACTAAATTTGCTATCAATTCTCCATTATATTTTCATTGCCATTCCTATTTCTTTATTCTTGATTATTGATGATCCCTAAATCCTTTACTCTTATAGGGATTAGCTAGAGCTGACACCAGCACCTTGAAAATAAGCTAGATGACTGCAACAAGCAGGCAACCTCATACGAAAAGTCTAGTTTGAGGAAGTATTTCTAGAAAACAAACTTGATGACTCCATGCTCATAAATTCCCATTATATTTTTATCATAGCTCAAATGTTGAACTTTCTGTTAAGCATTGATGCTTTTTAGGTAATCATTTAAAATTATGCAGCCTTTCCTGTCAAAATATGAATAAAAATCACCTTTTACTGCTATCCACGCTACAATGCTTGTTAAAAAGGAGTCAACGTGACATAAATTGTTTATTCCTCAAGTATACATTTTTTTATTTAATATATATTTCTGTGAAAAATACAAGACTTGACTTGACTAGGGTTTTATTTTATCTGGCACCGGATTAGACCACAATCCGGTCCACTCTTCCCCCGGGTCAGAGCAGATCTGATAGAACGAGTGGTTAACTCAAGGATATTAGATTTACCAAGTAGAAGGAATTGAATGGCCATTATGAAACCGAGAGAATCCCTTGAAATATTCAAGGAAACGCCATTGCACTGAGAATATAAACAATTCGTTTCCGGGTATGCCATCAGGATATAAAGAGAAAGTAAAGACATCTCAAAGAATAGGAGAGACAACCAAACCGTTATATAAAGATGACTGGAATAATTTGAACAAGTGATCAAACGAAGGAACAGCAATTCTCGGAATACTCGGAGAGAAACTGAAGCGAAAGAAGATATAAAACAATATTATGTTAAGGTCGGGTAAGAAGGAAACTTTTAAATGTAGATGACTTGAAACGATAATTGGAAGAAAGGACGATGAATGGGGAGATTGAACTCGGAAATAACAAAATGAGTGAAGAGAAGGAAATGGGATCAAAAATGAAGAGGCGTGAGTAATTAGGTATTCAATATACCGTAGAAGAAGAGCAAGAGAAAAAGACGGGTGATAAAGTGAGAGAAAACGTAAAGATAGGAAATGGTGAATTGAAGAAATGGTATGTTGAATAGTTGAGGAGTATCGTGAAAAATAGGAACACGGAATTTGTAAGAAATAAAACCAGTTGAAGAAGGGAAAAAGTCGAAAATGAGGAAACCTAATAAGAAAGAAAGTTATCGAGGAAAAAGGATTAATAAAATTTATTCATAAAATATAGGCAATGATGGCGGTTTTCCGAAGAATCAATGAATTTATAACTGAAGTAAAAGAAGCCTACAAAGAGTAGGTAAATGAAGAATAATAAAATATAATATTTTAGGTATTGGGCGAAATGTGCAAAATTTCAACAAAGGGGGAAAAGCAAATTAAAAAGCTTATATGAATCAAAAGGCTCAAAGAAGAATTGAGAAGGTTAATCAATGAGACGAAGAAATGAAGACAACTGGTATAAATTTGGGAACCAAAGAAAGAGCCGCTTGCCTCTTCGGAATCGTAGAAAATATCTAATGGAGTAAAGAGGAAGTAAATTCCAAAGGATGGATAAACAATAAAGGATTTACCTGAAAGAGCCAAAAAATAAGAATGAACATTCAGGAAGACAATGACAACCCCGTTATTCAAGAGCGAACTTTAATCGACTAAACCAATTAGGTATTTTATGACTCAAGCCATAAATAAGCACTCAAAAAACCTAGTCTCTGAAGAAAAACAACTATTCCAGAATCGAAACCGGCAACCTTTTGTTCGGACGTTGAGGAGTTAACTGCACCTTCAATGAGGTAGATTTAAAACTTAATTATTTATAAAGAAAAAGCCGCTTTGTTGATCAGCATAAGGAGAGTCATAAGTCGGCATAAGTCTTCAATGGAGAGATAGTAACTATAGTTTAAAATGAAGGAAAAGGGACGTGTAAATGTGATACTTTGACCTCTTTTGTTAAGAAAATGAACTAAACTCGGTTTCAGATCACTTTTAATTTACAGATATTCAATCTAGGATCTTTTTGCATAAAATCTCTCGTTCATAGCCAATTTATTTTCTTATTCATCATTAACATCACTTAATTATAAACCCTTTATCACATATTTTTTTTAAATAATTATTTTACTTTTTTAAATTTTCTTTCGAAAACCTCAAGATAATCGTGCTCGATAAATTTTAAAAGACACAATAACCATCATCGAAATTTCAAAATAACTAAAAATATTTTAATGGAACGACCATCATAACGAATCATAAAAAAATATTAATTAGGAGCAATAAACAACTTCATAAGACACGACGCAGCATTGTAAATGGGGAAGTGAAGTGTGGTGGAAAGAATGGTAGAAGGGAAATAAAATAGTAGGAGAAGAGAGGAGAGAACGAAGAAAACATGTCAGCCTAACTAGGAGGAAATTTCTCGAGAGAGATAAATTGCTAAAAATTATTGATAAAGGATAGAAGGTGGTGGCGGTTTTCAGGGAAATCAATGAATTAATGACTGAGGTAAAAGAACGCTTAAAAGAATTGGTACACGAAGAATAAAAAATTATGTTTTAAATACTGGGTAAAATTAGGAAAATATTATGCTGTTTTGTTGTCGAAAATCCAAAGACAATCATACTGGATAAATTTAAAAGAAACAACCACCATCAAAGTTTCAAGATATCAAAAAAATTTAATGTGACGACCATCAAAACGAAGCTAGTTAAATATTAAATGACGGTAATAAATAATTTTATAAGACACGATGCTGCATGGTGAATGAGGAAGTGAGGTATGAGGTGGAAATAATCGTGGGAGGGAAAGAAAATAGTACCTACGGGGAGAGAGGAGGAAGACTCAGAAGAGTAACTATAAACCTGCAAGAGACAAGCGGCCTTTCTCGAGCTTCCAAATTTCTACCTGGTGTCTCCATTTCTACGTCGCACTAATTCCCATCTCAATTCTTCTTTTGAGCCTTTTATTTTTAGATAGATTCATATAAATTTCTTTTTCGTTTTTTCTCCTCCTTTGTTAGAATTTTTATAATTTGACCAAAATCCATAGAAATATTTAATATTATTTAATATTGAGTATTATTTTATACATTCATTTTATAAACAATTTTGTACTTTTAATAAACAACAACCATCATCGAAATTTCTAGATAACTTAAATATTTTTAATGGAACGACCATCTAAACGAAGCAATAAAAATATTAAATAACGGTAATAAATAACTTTATGAGACACAACGCTGTGTTGTGAATGAGGAAGAGAAGTATGAGGTGGAAATAATAGTAGGAGGAAAAGAAAGGAAAAGAGGAAGAAGCGAAGTTACTGTAAACCTGCAAGAGGGATGGTGGGTGATGGATGCAAAGAGGAAATGGAGAGGGTGGTGTGTTTGCGGGCCGGAGGAGGAGGCGGAAGCGGGGTGTGGGATGAGGAAAGCCCCTGGGTGGCGAGCGAGGCGACGGGCGTTGGGCCTGGGGCACATAAGAAGAGGCGGCAGAAGGAGCGAGAAGAAATGTAGGTTTTCCTCTGCGGAGGGGGAGGCATTCGTGCGTGGGTGTCCAAAGGGGGAGAAAGGGTGGTAAGTGGGGAGCGGCGGTTTGCGCGAAGGATGTGGCCGAGAGGGGCAGAGGGATTTTTTCCTCTCTCTTCCCTTTCCCAGTTCCTCCTGAGTTTTCGGGGAGAGTGGAGTTTGATAGCTGGGCCGGAAGTGGAAGTCCGCAGTCAGAATGGTCTTCCAGTCTCGCCATCTCCTCCCTTGGTTTAGGTAAGGTAGAGTGAGTATGGGAGAAAAAGACAGGAGGAGGAGGATGTGTGCTAGACGTAGATGCATCCAACTTGGGAAATCCGAGAAAACTGGGGAAAACCGGGAATCGGAAGCTGCCGAGAAAATCCGCTAAAAACCGATTGATTCATTCAAATCAACGGTAAAATGCTGATTACATTTATCATAAAAGTATACTATCTGTATCCGAAATTCTGAGGTCCAACTGGTAACCTCATTTTTACTTGAAGAAAATCAATTATTTGATGAAATAAAGTCCTTGCCAAATAATTTTTATACTTCTTTTTGTATAAAAAATTCGAATACAATGTTATAATTTAACTATAGTGTGATGTAGAGTTTAAAGTTTAATCAAAATCCTATTGTGATGCGTTGCAGCGAAATAGCTTTACACTTACTATTACAAATTTGTGTTACATTTTTCCCGGCAGTTACAATTTCACTAATTCCAAATTCTTAATAGGATTTTCACCTATGAACTCTGTATTACTCTTTACTCATAGTATGGATAATTAAATCACATTTATTAAATAAAAATTTGAATACAAATGCTGAAGACAAATCAGTGTAGAAACATTACGTAGTCTTTTGTAGATATAGTTTAAGTGAAAGATTCCAGAGAAAAGAAATAGTACGCAATATGCAGAACATCCTGGTATTACACTACCTGCTTAACACGCTTTCGCTTACCCCGAAATAACACTTTACCCGCAAAACATAACGCTGGGCATCCGAATTCTGAGGTCCACCCCTGCAATTGGAATTTATATAAACGTTGTTCATTAAAATATTTTCTGTTACAGTTTTCCATTCCAATAGATTATTAGGCTAACTCAAATAAATGTATAAATCTATGTTTTTCGGGCATTTATTCTTATAGCTCTCATGCTACGTTGAACAGAAAACGCATACAAACTCAAATCAAACTATTTCAGGGGAAATGATAAAAAGTGATAGGAAAACCGGCAAATTTCAGAAATTTAAATTCTTTGACAGAGCGGCCACCATGTTGTCATAGATTTCCAACGTTCTTCAAAGGTTCCTGAGATCCTCCTCAATCTTTCCTCTCTCGATGCCTCTTAGCATTGGGTTTTGGCCTTTGACTATTCCGATATTAGTGCGCATATCATTTCTACCCCCCTTCTATACCATAGTAAATGATTGCCTTTAATTTTCCAGCCTTCCCATAACGCACGCACTTAATCTGGACTGTTATAACTGGGAATTACTGCGGGTGTCGAAATGCGTAATAAAGTGAGCTCCCTTTTTGATATTGAGGTGGTATAAGAACAAGAATACCTCTATCAATTTTAAGTGCTTCGGGATACTCTCCAGGGTTTTTTTTTCTACTGGTTTGTGTATGAATGTAGGTCATGCATAGTAATGACCTTATTAAAATTCTCCTATTAGCATTTGCAGTGAATCGCGTACTATTCATTCGCGTTTACTTAATTCTAATCACCGTTTTAAAAATTGCATCGTTATTAATTTGTTTTATACTCTGTTATATTTATAGCTTCTAGAGATATGACTAAACTATTTTAAAGTTAATTACATTGCTTACATTTGGGTAGATTCTAACTCCCATCGAAGCGGTCAAAGGTTTCGTGTTTTTTATCAGAACAGTAAAACCAAGGTTTATGGCAATTTATGGCACTTACTCAATTATCTTATACTCCATTATCTTAATGGCATTTACGCTACATGAGTACTCAAACAAATACTAACTCCTTTGCTTCAGCTAAAATTGCCCGAGGATTTCATGAAAAACATTTCAATGAAAAATAAAAGCATTTTAATCCGTGGGCAAGCATCAAAATTGATTGTCCACTTAGAAATAGAGTTATTTAATTATCTATAGACTGCGACAGGAAAAAATAAAGTCTTTGCGTCTTAGAGAGAGAGAGAGTTTCAATTAATAAATTGCGCTTTTTTTAGTTAATATATCCTGAATTGTAATATTAAATTTCGAATTACTTTATGCTTATAAATATGTTAATGGAACCGTTTTCTGTTCAATGTATTGATATTAATGGATGTTGTCTTCGCCACACGTAGTTCGTGTTGCTATACATAGATATAATTCTGTTTCTGAGCTCTAAAAAATAAAGATCTTTCGACTAACTTTTCGTATTAGAAGATTATATTTCACCCTTATCAATTTAAGATCGTGCTATTTTTCAGCTGATTGTATTCATACTTTACTTAAAATAACTACTCCTGGAGTCTTGGTAACTGTTCGTATTAATTAATGGTGGAAGGTAGATGAAGATAAAGCTATAATAATTTCATTCATACGCTGAAAAGACTTTTTTCTCGGAATGTGAGTGATACATGCATCGGAAAATTCCTAATTATTTTGATCAACGTTTTGTCCTTTGTGGTCAAAAATTTCATCCTTGGCGTAATTTTTATTTTTGTAGAAAATGCTAATGCTCCACTCTGGTGCATTGAATTGGAATACCGCCATTTACATGCATATTTTCTTGTACAAATATTTATTAATGCAACACCCGTGAGAACAGCGCTATTTGGCCTTTTTGACTTCACCCCACCGCCACCAATGCCGGCAAAATCTCTATCATGAAATCTATTGATACCGTAAATGTGCGATTTCATGGTGCTTATGTATATTTTTAACTGCTAGCCAAATTGTTCATTAAAACGAGGCAAAAAATATGGTTTTAATTGACTTATTTTTGCGTCGAAATTTCTTTATTCTCTTTTATGAACGTATTTGGCAAACTTTATTAAGAAATCACCTGGTTATTGGGTCAACGTTTTACTCAGTTGTGAATATTGACTGTTTATTTCCAAAACGTCTCGGGCCGAGGTATTTTTTCATTGGGCCAACTCCTCTCCAGAATAATAACATATATCCAGGAAAATCCAATTCAGCGGGCATCGCCTAAATTACGCCACCCCGGACGGTGTTCGTTGAACGCCATTCCCAAAAATTCCACTCATCCACTTCCCCTCGCATCTCTCAAAATCATCCCCCATCCCTACTTTAATTTCATGCAAATCTATTCCCATAAGTTCCCTGACGAAATGGAAACGGCTTCAATAGAAACAATTAACTAGAGAAAGCCGCTGACGGTTAAAAGCCGCACTCTGCCTTCCGGATACTGAAGAAGAGAAGATAAAGTCATGGGAGGGTGGAGATGAAGAAGTAGGGGGGGAAGATTCAGGTGGAATAAGGTGGTGTAGGTAATTCGGAGCGAGAGGAACGGAAGGTGACGTGAGGTTGGTGGGGGGAGAAAGAAGAGGGTGGCGGATCGTATGAAAGAAGGGCCGGGAAGCGGTGTGAGGGACGAAATAAGCCGAGGAAAAAGAGAAGAGATTGTGAGGGAGGGGAGTATTAAGGGAATTACTTACGGGGAATTTCAACGTGCGAGAGCGCATATAAGTGAATTACGCTGAACGAAGTTACCACGAACGATTAGAGAGGCAAGGGGGAAACGGAGGCAAAAGAGATGGAAATTGCCGCTAAAGGAGCGTGGGTGCGTCGCCAAAAGGCGCGGAAAGAGAGAACAGAGGAGAAGGAGGAGTAAAGTGTCGCCAAAGTTTTTTAACATTTAAAAATAGACCGAGGGAAATGCGTGAAGAATGATATCCCAACATGCGTTCTTCTTTTTCTCAGGGATTACATTTATCGGAAACTCGAGTAATTAGAACAATAGTATAGCAGAGGAGCAGAAAGAGTAAGATCAAGTTTCATCCAATTTGAAAAGATTTAAAAATAGACTGTGAGGGAAATGCATGAAGAAGAATATCCCAAAATGCGTTCTTCATTTAGTTTCCGGGATTATATTCACCTGAAACTTACGTGATCGAAGCAATGGCATACCAAAATAAATAGAGAATATAGCATATCTGTTACAAAAGTTTGGAAATGGCCAACGACCGTAGTAAAACAGTCAAAATTAAAATTTCATGAATAGTAATAATAATAATTTCGTTTATACGTAGTACTACCGTAGGCAAAGATAAATGCTTGAGTCAAAAATTCTCTCCTAACTTTATTTCACCACTGATATTTCTCAGAGACATAAATGTTAAGGAATAAAGGAATAGCGTATATAAATTGTACCTACCACACTCAAACAAGAAATTTATTTCTAAATTAAGAAATAAGATTTGGAATTCAAAGGTCAGATGGGATCACGTTTTGTTCACCTCGCATTATGGCATTTACAATAACCTAAAACTTGATACGACCCGTACGAAATGAAAAAATATTAATTCTGCAGATCATGCGTAATTATGAACGATATGACAAATGCACTTTTTCGGACGTGAATTAGGGAGAGCAAGCGGGTCACGGGACGATCGGGAGGGGCAGCGGGCAGATAATGGCAAATTAATGAATGATAACGAAGTTATCGCTTAATGGGGCGAAAGGAAAAATGGGAAAAGGGTGCCTATAATATAGCGTCGAGGAAGCGGGATAATGTGGGGAATGGGGGGGAAGGAAGGAATTGTGGGTAAGGGAGGAAAGATCGGGATCTGCGACTGTGGAGACAGATAATAAGAGGGAGGGAGGGAGGAGAGGGGAAGAAGCCCCGCCATTGGTCACCTCGTTACTTCTGGGAGCTTGGCGCGGGAGGAGCGACCAAAAGGCCCCGGAGGATGACCAGTGCGGCCAAGGGATTGAAGGATTTAGAGTTTGCCCGGGACACAAAAGGGAGGAGGAGGAGGAGGTGGCCGTGGCACGGCGCTGTTGTGCAGTGGAGAGAAAAGGAAGGGGTGGGATGATAAAGGCAACGCTTTTCGGTTATGCGACGGCAAAAGAGGAGACAAGGGAGTGGGGAGGAGCAAGGAGCTCGGAGGAGTTGGAAGGGAAAGAGCAGTAGAGGGTGGAGGAGGGGATGGGGTATATATGGGCATATTTTCGGACGGGAAGGAGGCGTTACTAGTCCAGGCAGTCCGGACCGTAGTGGCTTATAATCCCACTATTTATTACGGGCTGAGAGCCGGGTCTAATCACCCAAACGGCCACTGTTATGAAATTACGAAATGAAGCGTGGGGTAAGGGGGGGCCAGTCTCCGAGTCGGTGTGGGTGTGGGAGAGAGAGAGAGAAGGAAAGAGGAAGAAAGGTCGTGGGAGGGTAAACGGGGTGAGGGTTTTGATGGCAGCGTATTGGAGTGGGTGAAGAGCAAGGGTCTTTACCCCTCCATCTCTATATGTATCCTCGCTAAATGGGAATGAATGATGGGGTGGGGTTTTGGGTACTCCGATATGGTAACGGTAGGAGAGAGAGTCAATGCACGAGAGAGGTTTTGGTATGTTTTTGGAATGCCTACTATGTTTGATGGGAGAGTATAGGAGATAATTAAATGCTAAGGGGTTGTGACTAAAAGTAAATGGACAAGATATTTAATTTTCGTTAATGTGAATTTCGTTTCAGAGTCCTAGCGGAGTGAATACTCCAACGCAATGCAGTTGAGTACTGCGAAGTGTGTTTTGTGATTGATGAGCAAATACAGCAAAGAAACTACGCGAAAGCATGCACACGATATACATCTTTGCTACTACTTGAGTAAAGTTTTGCTACTGGGATTCCTATTTCCTTGAAAAGGTCGTTATTTGTTATGCTCAAAAATATTTCAACATATTTGTGTATGGTTGGAGTAGCAAGAAATATTTTGGAATTGTTTGATTGGGGGTTTGGGGGATTGTTAAAGATGGTAATTTTTAGGGCTTTCTTAAAAACTCTCAGAATCACCTTGGTGGTTTATTTTACCTTGGCATGGCCCCATGACCTGATGTTTTGGTGAATGATGTTTTGGTGAAAATTTTTATTTTTTTCCCTTAACTTGAGGAAAATACTTGGCAAGGTATAATTCATCTGCCGATCACGTATCCTCTTGGTCACACTCTAAATCTGGAAAAAATCTGAGAATAATTTCCCGTTCCTGAAATCATATTTTCATATTATGCATGGGCAGTGATACCTCGAATTCATATTTTTGGCTGAAATCGATATTTTTCATTTTTTACGGGGTCTACGTGCCAAATTTAAGCTTTTTTTAGATTTCTCGGTTAGAATGAGCGGCAAATACAAGTAGTTGACAAATTCCATACTGCAATGCTTTTTATTATTTTTCTCAACGTTTTCTTCATATTTAGTCGTTAATTTCATATTCTATTTCGGGCACATTTTTTATGCAATAAGTCATTTATTTTTTATTTACATTAATAGGAGTGACTAAGAAGACGGGTTGATTCCAATTGCAATGCTATTTTCAACTACAGAACGTAATTTGAGAACAGGTACATCACTGTCAATGTATGGACGTTTACCTATGGGTCGCTGTCAATATTCCAATTTTCTTAATTATAATGTGCATTCAGCTTATTATGGTCAACTGAGACCCAATAATGATTTGCAATAGGTCCAAATATCTACTATATATAATTATCTACTCAGGTGTATTATTTTGAAATATTTCATTTGAGCTTCTATCAGAAATAAAATGTTTTGATGGAAACTCCTTGTGGTTACTTTTATTATTATTTTCTCATTGCGTGTCTTACCCTCCCACACCCTAACTTGTTAACAAATATTATTTTCAAAAATAAAATAGAGTATACCTGCCCTCACGAACGAGAAGTTTGCAGACGAGAGAAAAAAGTCCTCACCGTCGGGGAGAAATTTATGTTTCTCTTTGTATTCTCTAGCTGAAACCCCTCGCTGAGCGACTCGAGCAATCCGTTATTTCATCGGCAAATTATGATTTACGATCACCTTCAAAAACTTCCTAGCACCTTTTAGCGTTCACCTCATAGAAGCGTTCCCGTACGTGACTACGTTTCAAAGTACAACTTCTCCTCAGGAACCGGAAGATCGTTAATGCCATCATGAGTCTGAGAAGTTTTCTCCAATATTTCCCGGCGTCTCCCATAGCATTTTGTTCACTTCCGATATCCTACCGTTTCCGTGCATCAAGCTGCTACTTCGATCAGTCCAATCACAACCGCTGCAGAACTTGCTTCAAAATTCCCACCGCTCACCTTTCTTGGACCTCCTCCTACCTCTGCCGCAGCGCTTCACTGAAGAATTTTGTCCATACTTTGTGCAGCATTTTAGAGGTAAAGCCAAATCATTAACCAAAAACATATCCACAGCAAATAAAGTAATGTGGCTATTGGCGAGTTGCCTTCTCTACTGAAAAACTTTACGGTTATTTTCTTCTAATAGGCTGTTGTTTTGAAAAGATAAGGGGTAAATTCAAACGTCAGGTTATATTGCACAAAAGATGAAACCCATAGAAAGGAAGGGAGGTTCCTATTACTCCCGAGCGACATGGATAATATTGCAAACGTTTCAGTGAAAAATTATTTTTTTCTCTTAACTTGAGGAAAATATTTTGCAAAGCATGATTCATGACGTATCCTCTCGGTCACACTCTTAATCTGGAAAAATTGTTCTAAGAAGTGATTCCTGTTCCAGAAATTATATTGTCATATCATGTTCCATTGTTACCGAAATTCTTTGAAAAAGTAGCCGAAAGAAAACAGGGTCTAGTTTTGCTGCCTTCTACACAATTTGATAAAAATAAATGAATCATTCTATTCTGCCAGTACTGCATTCAAGCTTTTATTATGCATTCTCAGCGTTGAAATGTTTACAGTAAATTTCTTTCTGGGGCTTTAGAGACGGGATTCTACTTCACCGACAATATGCATTAATTTTTGTTTTAATTTAATTCCCTTGTATTTTTATGATTACTCCTGGACTTCTTTTCGTTTCCCGAAATGCTAAATACAATTACTTTACATTGATGCAATTAATCACTCCATTTTGTTCTCAATTTTGTCCCTTTAAACGTCAACTAATTAGTATTCAACATTTTTATTTCGTTAATTTACAAATTGAAGTTTATAAGACAATAGAAACGGAGCCTTCGACATTTCCTCCGTTTTTGTACGTATCAACGTCAACTATCGGGATATCAAAACAAACATAGATTTTGAAGTATCAAATGAAATTATAATCATACTCCCCGTACTTGGAGTGTACCTAAAATATTTTCCAACAGCTTTCCAACTCCTTGGCCTTTTTTTCCTTTTGGTTGACTTTTTATTGAATTGACCTTTAAATTCAAATTTTAATATTGTATTCCCTTAACATTTAAGATTTCTCCACGGCAATTATACTCTTACGACATAAATTATCAATGAAAACAAAACACTATTAGATTAAAATCATGGTCAGAAATTTATGCGCCGTTGATAATCAGTCTCGGAATTGGTGCCCACAGGCATTAGTGTGATAGGTAAAAGAGAGAGAGATTTTGAGATTTCTATAAATTACTTGAGATTTTAAGCAGATTTCTATCTAAATAAACCTTTCCCAAAACCATTGGTTTTCACTCTAGTATGGAATACCCCAGAAATTTATCTTATCGTCGAAGAAATAAAATGTAATACATTTTCCCGAATCAAATTAATTTTATTAGGCCAGATCTAAAACTTATTTGAGATACAATATTTTAATCTTGTAAAATGTAGTTTATTGTGATTGGTTTCGTATTTAATAAGAAGGATGCACAGGCACTTTTATCTTCTAATTATTCTGAAGGGAATAAACCCTTTCTCTCTTAATCAGAATTCAGTCACTAAAAAAACCCTTTTATGTTTCATAAAATCATCTCGAGAGACCTTTGAAGTAAAAAAATCAGGAATTCCTCAATAAAGCTCAAGCAATATATTTCACATATTTTTTCAATTCATT
Source organism: Ischnura elegans (assembly GCF_921293095.1). Classification (NCBI taxonomy): domain Eukaryota; kingdom Metazoa; phylum Arthropoda; class Insecta; order Odonata; family Coenagrionidae; genus Ischnura; species Ischnura elegans. The sequence goes on from NC_060246.1 coordinate 41,821,850, forward strand.
CGAATCCATAAGCAACTAAGCAGTGACATTTTGAAGCTTGACTGAGCCGAAAACTACTTTCATCTTTGAGCATTGTTTTCATGTTTACCACGGAAAGATCCCAGAGACAAAAGTCTGAGTCAGCCTTATATTTTTTTTGTCCCCGATGTTTTTCTTGCGCCGAGTCCTTTTCACATCCTCTCTCTGTTCTTCCTCCTCCGACTGTTTTTTTTTCGACAGCTTAGACAGTTGAGCCAGTCCCATTGATAGGAGCGGTAGCGGCGTAGACATAATAGTGGTCACGCCCTTCTCCTGTTTCCACTTGCCGCAGACTTGTCCTCGTTCCTTCCTTCTTCCCGTCGCTTTCCCCGCTTCGTTCTTCCGCATCCGTCCGCCAAGCCCCCTCCCTCCCTTTTTTTTCTGCCGAAAGGATGATGGCGAATAAAAAAAGATTCCCTTCTCCCCTCCCTGCAAACCAAGCGGCAAAATCCTTCTATATCTCGCCACCAAATCCCTTTTAAACTCTTCCGACGGTCTCGCTTTCAGAGCCTCCTCTATCTCTCTCACTCGCAAAAATCCTCGCATGGTGGTGGCCATCCTTAATTTTCTCCTCCCCCGCACAATTCTCCCTGTTAGTCTCCTATCAGTGAAAAAAATCCTCCTTCCTTCCTTCCCTTCATCGGATGGGAAGAATCTAAACCCCCGCCCCGTTCTCCTTTATTCTCCATGCATAGGGACGGGGTGGGGGCGAGAAAAATCTTTATTAATCGGATAGGAATGTAATTCCATCCGTATCCCTGGATCCCTTCGTTTTCGAGTAGCCCTTTTAAAAACCCTCCATTGCATTTTCATACCCCGCGTTAACCCAAATCGTTCTCAACAATCTACCTACCTTCTCCCCTTCTTTATACACACATACAGATAGACACTCTACATTTTACTACCGGACACAAGTGTTCCACCACGAATATAACAAAAGAGGATCCCCAAGTCGGCATCTAAAAGTGTTTTCACCGACCGCGCATTTTCATGGGTTCACAAAAGTCGCCACCCTTGACGGACAACTTCATCCGAGTTTCGCGGGGAAATAAGGTATACAATTAAGGGTTTTAATCTAAATTTATTTGAATAATGATGTGATTCATAATAATTCATTCCTTTTCGATGCTTTTTCTTGCAATTAAATACATTATAATGCATGATATTGGAATAAAAGTGGATCGCATTGCACTCATCATCGCGCCGCTGACATGTTTGAAAACAGATTAAAATGCGACCGAAGTGGTAAAAGAAATCAGCCTTCTGAGGGATGGATTTGGGCTTCCTCCATCCAATCTCCTTGTGTTCCTCACTCGCCTTTATGTAGAAAAAATAATAATAATGACTGGGGGAAGGATTCACTATATCGTTGCTTTGCCCTACATTTCCCCGCATCCGTGTTCGATTCAAATGAAAAGGGGAAAAAATTGGAGTGACCATTTTGGCTGTGCCTTTACGACGACCATCTGGCTTTGATGCACGTTCGGCATTTCTAGGTTTTGTCGATTCCCTCCGACCAAATCCCCTCATCCAGCGTACTTACGCCCTTAGCTTTTCAGCCCGAAAGCAGCGGAATAATCCTTTTTTTCTCATCTCTTTCTCATTTCCATCCTCTTATCTGCTCATGGTTCGCTAAGTGACCGTTTCGGAAAAAAAGACAAATTGAATAATAAATTAGCTCTTTTATCCCCTCTCTTTTTTGCGCTCGTAAAAAAGCGTAATCTGGTCCAAATAGTGTTATTCTCTAATAAAACGGACTTTGAAACTTTTTACGTTTCCCCTCAATTCATTTGTGACTCTGCTAAAGGAATGAATCCCATTATTTTTCCCCTACTTTAATGAAATCGTCGGATTTTTGGAGCCTTTCAGTATGGACTAAATTGCTGTTCTAATATTAGTCTCTTTCACTGTAAGGCATTTCAGAGGGTAGCGGTTATTGAAGTACTCATATTAATGAATTAAAGTCCGTCCAAAGAATGAAATGCTTTGATATTATCAAGCCAACAGAAGATGTAGATAATTTCATTATTTCCAACGAAGCTTTTGAAGAATTATTCCTAACCGTGATAATTAACCAGCTGAGGCAAAGACTATATACACAAAACGTATACAAACTATTTGAAAAACATTTCTTTATTTGGATTTCGTCATATCTTTTTTGCTTCTTCTATGAGGTGATTAACTTAAGCTCTGTTGTCCTTACTGATATCAGTGAAACAGATCATCTTTCTTGAAAATATGGAGTCGGCCTAACTATTCTAAGAATAACTCAATATTGCTTCGCGAACGTCTCCGTAAGATGTGTAATGACAGAGATCCATCTCTATTTGACAACGTGACAGCCAATACCCAAGTGACATATTCCATTTTTCCTTCATCATGCCAACTAAGATGCATTATATGTTTATCAATGTGTTTTCCAGCTTGATTTTTTTTCAATAATTTTCAGCGCCAAGTTCGAGCTAATATCTTCCGTAAAAGGTTCCAAATTTTACTATGAGATTTGATCATTTTGTCCTTGGAAAGTGCTGTTTGAGTAACCCAGTATATCATGCTTAAATTTATGAGTTCACGACAAGCTAATGTCCCTCAATTAATGTCACGGGAAGATATACCTGTTGAAGGTTGGCAAATTTTATACTCATCTCTTGTTACTTTTCCGCCTTGACGGACAATTTTGGAACATTAGAAGCGGAAATAGCATAAAAGCATAAATGCACCACATGTTTTATGTTTGAGTATGGTTTTGAGATACAGTGCAAAATATAGAGTTTGGCGGGAGTATTCACTATTGAAAGATTTGATGAGTTCCCCTCGGTTGTCTTAGTTTTTTCAGGTGACTGAAGGTACGTCTAGGGAGCTTTATGAATAAAAAGAACTAGTGCCTTTCCCAAATTTCGGTCCTCATGATGACTCCTTTTTTGCAGAAAACCTGTGAAGAAGTAACCACAAAAGTCCGCAGAGAACGCCTATTTTTTCATTATTTAATATACTTGTCATACGGTAGAATTGAAATTCTTCAAGGGTCTATTAAGTAATAGCTATTCTTGTATGATAGAATTCATGGATTCCATACTCCAGAGAATAAGTATAGAAAAAATGTAGCAAATTTTCGCGTTAGGAAGCGCACTTGTGGTCTCCACTCCAGATTGATGCATGATGCATTGAACCTTCCGCATAAGGAAATATTTTTTTAAACGAAGCCATATATTTTACCTTTCTTTTATCAAGGGTGAACTCATTATTACATTTTTCTCGGTAAAATATTCATTTTAAACGCTTTCTTCGCCGCAAATAGGAATCAATTGTCGATATTATTCTTGAAATGTCATAAGGCATGCCAATCCATTAATACGGAGACCAATACAAGAAAATTCCTTTCTTCTTAGAATGCAATGTTGGAATTTGAATGAACGATGCATTCATCTTATTGAAAATCCCAACTATATTGTTTTATTCTCCTTCCTTTAATACAGCACACAAATAGTAGCGCCGGAGGCTAACGCTCTTCTGCAGATGAATTTGGATTTTTTAAAGTACCCATAATCATCAGCACTCCCTACATCTACTTTTTTGTCTTCTAGAAATTTTTTGCTAGCCTTCATTCTGTGGCCATGCATGCTTTGATTTCTATTTTTTTCTTTCACAAAGTAATCCGTAATAATACAATACCATATTTTTATACAATGGCTTTATTTCACTTTGAGTAACTATTTCAAACACCAAGAAGCTTTAGCAAGTCTCCGTTTATTATTAGAGCATCGTACTCACATTTTTGTTCTTTTTTTAGAGCATGTTCTTCTATTATATCCATTTGAATTTTATAAATTACCGGAATCCAACTTAAGCGCAATGTAAGTTATTCTCTCCTGGTAACCGATTCCACTTTATCTATAATGCCTTCCACGAAACATGTGATTCTTCTTTTCTATATTATGTCTCGCAGAAAATAGGATTCCTTTTTCACATACTATGTTTTCTTTTTCTTTTGTGGAATATGTTCCGTGGTTTTCAAAAAAGTCTTCGTCTTGCGCCCGGAAGTTGTGATTAATCCTGTTACTGCCAAAATAAGGTGATGTATAACTGATTTCTTTCGCTTAATATTTTTTCTCACAGTATTGTCACCAGAAAAGCGAATAACCTTTTTTTGGGTTAAATCTTACTTCAAAATCCTTAGGCCTCTTTTTTTCTCATTTCAATCGTTCACGCAATTATTTTTATTATCACATAGTTTGATATGTGTAATTTTTAGTCGTTTAGAGAGCGTTATCCCATTGAATTTTCATTTTCATAATTATAGCCTTCCCAATAGGTGTCTCCATATATAAGAACTAAGACTCCTTGATTTTATGACTTATAACATCAAGAACTGCAGATTATTTTTGGATCATGGAATTATGGGCTATCAGCCTAATCAAAGGTACTCATTTCCTTAGGATTCGGATGAAAATGTTAACTGCCCAGAGTGAAGTCTTCTTACAGGGATTTAAATTATTTATGGACATTAAATATGAATACAAAGTTTCTGGATTAAGTTATAGACTGAATTTTACGGAAAAGGTATTACAATTACTTTTCCTTTGTGCAGGAAAACAATTTTTTTTTTCTCTTCGCAAACAGTCATAACATTTAAAACTGCTTGTATTGCAGTTTGAAATTCAAAACATTGATAACCGATCTTATTTTCATATGCACATGGGTTATTATGCCTACGTTGATTACATTTATTGGCTATCTGTAGTGCCTCCTACTACAACCTGGTAGTTTTTTTAGACTAAAGCCTTCATTTTCGCTTCTTCGACTTTGGAATGAAAGAATCCTGACAGATATACAAAAAAATTATATCAGTTAGTTCATAACGGCCAAAATATTTTATTAAATGCAACAAAACCATATGTATTACTCCCACATTTGAAGCTGATAACCTCATATTTACTTGAAGGAAATCAATCATTTGATGAAATAAATTCCTTACCAAATAATTTTTATATTTCTTTTGGCATAAAAAAATCAAATAAAATGTTATAATTTAATTATAGTATGATATAGAGTTTGAAGTTGAAACAAAAGACTATTGTGATGCATTTCAGTGAAAGTTGCTTTACCCTTAATATTACAAATTTATTTTATATTTTTCCAGGCAGTAACAATTTCACTGATTCCAAATTCTCATTGGATTTCCACCAATGAACTCAGTTGCTCTTTAATGGCAATATGGACAATTAAATAACATTTATTAAATAAAAAGTTAAACACAAATTCCGGAGACTTTTCGGAGTAGAAATATTACGTATTCTTTCATAGATGAAGAGAAAGATTCCAGAGAAGAGCAATTATTCGCCTTCCCCTGAGATTGAACCAAGGTTCTCCTTTAACCATTTGTGCTCACAAATATTTCTTCTCTGCTTTCGAATTTTGGTAGCTTTGGAGGACAAGATCGTGAAATACCGTTGTAAATATTATACCTCATAGCAAAGCGGTGGTATGACGCGGACCAAAGTCCTGAGGCCAAGATCGAACACTGAATACAGCTCGTTGACTCTTTGACTGATTCCATGCATATTATAGACGCATAGATTCTAATTTCCTCGGTTCTAGGAATCCTTTATGTGATCTTCCCCTACATCCAAAGCCTCCTTGTGGGTGAATATATGAGGCAAAGACCCATTAACTAAATTAAATTAGATCCTGGAGTAGCTAAACTTGATTTCACCTAAAATGAGTTCAGCTCAAGGTGGATACTAACTCTAAATGAGAGATGGTATGCATGCCTCGCTAGTTTCTTTTGGATTCGTTTAAATCTTTCGACCACCGGAATATGGCTTCTTTACTCATTCAAGCCTTAATGTGGTTCTTGTAGTTTCCTGATATTAATAGGAAAAAAAATTGTCTCGTTCTTACGTAAATGTCATGAATATTGTATTTTCTTGATGGCGTCAAAAAAAATTTCACGACTTAAAATTAAATCATAGTAAATCCATATATTTATAAGGCATTCATCACAATGCTTCAAATATAAATTTTATACAACCAAGCATATTGGAATAAGTGCTTAAGTAAATGAAGAATAGCCATCAATCGGCCATTGTGTTACTTCTACGATACTTCTATAAACATGTACCTAATTCTCAAAAATTTCTGAATCCGCAACGTGCCCTTCCTTTAGCCGATGCCCGAGCGTATCACGCGGTGAAATTATGAGGCAGGCGGATGATGGCCATTTAGAAAATTAAAGCAGATCCCGGGGCACCTAAACTTGATTTCGCCCTAAATGAGTTCGGCTCAAGGTGGAGTCGTAGTCGGAGGAGAGGGAGGGGCTGGTTAGGCCGGCGCTAAAAGAGTGGAGAAGTCCCCGCCAAAACGAACCGGGGCTCCCTCATCCAGCCGGAGCGGGGGCGAATTTTTTCCGCTCTCCCCGGCCTACATTTCAAGGATATCCAATCAAGTCCACACGGAGAGAGAGGGGAGTGGAGGGAAGAAGTTTTAGTTCGCCACACGCGCTCACACATTCACAGGAGCGCACGCTCTCTCCCTGCCGCTTTAGATAGTTACCCGAACTCCTTTTCTTGCCTCCTATACTAACCTCTCGAGTAAAATTCTTCCCCACTTCCTCTCCTCCAACTCGTCGATTTTTCTTTCTATTCCCCTACATATATACCTGTATCCTCCATCGATTTCTCCGAAGTAGTTGTGTGAAACACCATGGAAATTTATAAATACATTAAACTCTTACTTATTCCATTTGTCATTGAAGCATAAATGCTCAATACTTTATGAAAAAGGAGGAAAGAAAGGAAAGGAGGAAAAAATAAAGAAATTACTACACAATAAAGAGTAAATACGGCTATTGATTTTGGTCAGAATAGAATCGAATTTATTTTTAAATTCTAGATATCTTTTACTGTGCTATTTCCAGTCGAACACTTTTTATTTGTCGCCGGAGACACATTTTTACCCCGAACTCTATTTGTATTTTAAATGTAAGACTTCCAGATTATGGTTGTTAAACACATTCACGACTTAATATATTTATGCTTGCAATCTGCTCATTTCATCATGTATATATAATGTTCGTAGTAAAAACCTGTCTCGGGTGACACATAATAATAATTTTCGAGTAATGGCGGAAGAACTACTAATAATTATCGAGTAGCACACTATAAAATGTAGCCTAAGATGCAAGGAAAGAATGCACTTCCAAATTTTCGTCCTATTTCACACAGCTTCTTCAAAGAGGTAGAAGGATATAGGATATATGTACACACGCCCCTCCTCTCCTTCAGCCATCGGACCACCCGCACCGTTGACTCCTCCGCCGCTATCCCGAAGGCGCATCACGTTCGCCCCACTCATTACGCAGCCCTCTCCTCTCCTACCCCTCTCCATATCCCCCCCCTCTTCTGCCCGTTCCCCGCACCAACCGACCGCGGTGCCACCTGACGTACCGAAGATCCCGTACGAACACGGGAGCAGGTGGAGGATTGGCTAGTATAGGACTGATGTAAATCCTCTGTTTCCGCTACGCTCTTCCTACACTGGTTAGAGTTGGCCACGCTAATATTCCGCCTTGGAAACGGAATTCATGCCCCGTTTCCATTACTTTTATTTCTACTATGGCCAACTATGTAAACGCGAGGATTGAAAATTGTGGAAACGCCTCATAACGGCTATTATAGAAGCACATCACACTACTTTTGAGTCATTTGAGTTTCTTTACCGCGTGAGATGGCTATCATGGTAACTTTCTTGTTGTGTAATGTATAGGTAGGTACTCAAGTTACGCTCATACTATGTTCGAAGGTTGATATCGTAAGCTAAAGCGTTAGCATCATTAATAAATTTGGAAATTTTTTAGCAATATTATTTAAATTTCTAAATGGAAAGATGGCAAAAACGCAAATGCGGTTGAAATTCTAACCAATGATACAGTTTCCCCTTTAATTCCCTGTAATCGATGTAACTCGAGTTTAAAAAACCGTATTTTGAAGGGAATTTATGTGCCTCTACTCTCTTTATACTTTATCTCATTGGTCAAAGAACTTTATTTCGATATCTCCACTCATTTTATCTGTATTTCTCCGGAAAAATCTTGCAACGGGAGTAAATTTTGAATTACTCGGAACGTTAGTCAGGTTAACCATCGCGCTGTGGCCTCTGCAGATCTCGCGTGGTGGAAACAAGCCATAAGAGTTGGAGAAAAGGCGAGGGCAACGCAGTGAGGAAAGGAAAAGCCTTTTTACTCCCTCTTCTCCGCAGATGAACTCCTTCCTGCCTTCCTTCCCACCTGGAAAGCTGCGGGTTTTCTCCACTACAGGGCCGTGGAGTGGTCACAGCCGCACGAGATAGTGGGAGTAAGAGAGAGAGAGAGAGAAGAAAAAGAGAGAGAGATGGAAGGAGAGGAAGCGAAGATGTGGAGGGAGGAGAGAGGGGGCCTTTCGCGATTTACGGCTCAACCGAGTGGGAAAAGCACCACAGACTGTTTAACGACGCCCACGGTAACCGAACCGTCTATAAAGCCGCCTAATTGTCCGAGCGAAAAACGAAGACCCCCTCCTCCATTCGTACATCCACTCTTGCCCTCTGCCCCCACTCCTCCCACCCCTTTCAAGTTTCAATCTCGCCACACACCCCCCCCCCCTCAAGGGGGAGATTCTTCCTCGACCACCGCCCCCTTTTACACTCCCCAGTTACCCTCCAAAACCTCTTCTCACATCAGAGCCTCACTCAAACCCACTCCAACCACATCCCTCTTTCTTTTCAATCCAGACCCCCCCCCCCCCCGCTCCAAAGAGGACGACGCCGCCCCACCCACCACCCGCTGGCCCTCAGACCGCCTGAAAACCCTGAGGCATGTCTTCCTCCCTCTCTCTCTCCGTATCCCCTCCCCGCTTCCCTCTCTCTCCGACGTTGTCTGTTGAACTTTACGGCCGCGGGGCACGCCGCGAATTGTGTGTTCAGGGCTCCCCAGGTTACGTGCCGAGTTGCACCGATGGGAAGGAAGACGCCCTTGCCTCCTCCAGCTCCTACTCCTCCACGCCACACTCTACTGGTAGGTACGGCTCGGATGGGAAGGGGGTGGGAGAGAGGCTTTTTGAAGGATGGGATCCGAAAAGAGAGAGGTGTGCATGTGGAGAGTTTTCGAGGTGCGGGGGGAGGGTTTGGCTGCGGGGAAGTTGGGCCTGTTCTTTTTCCTCAGCGGAGGTGGAGGGGGTTGTGCGGAAGTTGGGAGGGGGTGGGTTGGTGGGGACGTGTGTGTGTTTTTACCGAAGGGGTTGACGGGACGGGAGAGGAGGAGGCGAAAGAAGACGACCCCATGACGTAAATGGCGTCCTTAAAATGAGTCCCGTGTACATCAGTTTGTTGCCATACTTAAGGGACCGCATCTTGCGGGGGGGTGATCGTGGGAGGAATAATTTACGATCCTTCCTGCGACGGTTCTTTTGTTTTAATTTCAGTGGGGGTCTCTCCTTCCTCCACCCCCCACTCTAAAAGGGGTTTTAAAACGGGGATGCTGCTGCAAATATTTTAATCCATGTTTTACGCATCGCTCCGCTGTCTGTCTCCTCTCTCTCTCGTTTCCTCACCAGGCGACTCGGGTCTCGCCCGTTTTTGTCTTTTTCTTCTCTTTTCTTCGCCTCCGCAGAGCCGTGGATTGGGGGCAAATGGCGTCCATCAAACGTTTTATTTCCGCGCAACATGGCCGCTTTAAAATAATACCACGAGACGCTCGAGTAGATTTTTTTTAAGAGTGAAACATTGAAGCCTTTGATATGGCCGTTAAACGAGATACGGCACGAATTCTCGGCGGTGCTACTTTCCATCGAGGACAGAGCTTAACTAGTGCTAATTATATAACTGATTTCGATGCTTTGTCGTTCGCAGGAAAACTACTTCATGCTGTTTATGCAGAACAAATACACTCAATGTATTTCGATAAGAAACATCTACAAATCAGCAATTTTCGTATATTCTGAGAAACTTTCCGCTAAACTCATTCAATTATTCTATTTTTAAAGACATTTTAATCTTATTTCGAGCATAAATGAAGATTACGAAGTGGAATAGGCATTTATGTTAACAATTTTCGTTTATTGTTCGAGCTTGAGTATTGATTGTTAGAGAAAAACTCTTTTTGAACGTTTCTTATTGTAGTATACTCTATAACGGCATCTATTAACATAATTCTGTTTTAAAAGACATTTTAATCTTTTTTCGAGCATAAATGTGGATTACGAAGTGGAATAGGCAATTATGATAACCATTTTTGTTGATCTTTCGAGCTTGAGTATTGATCTTTAGAGAAAAGCTCTTTTTGAACGCTTTTATTGTAGTATACCCTATAATAGCATCTCTAGTCCAGAGAAAGAGAAGAATGTTACAATATAATAGTTTCCCTATAAATCCCTGCGTTTTGCGATATTTTTTCTAGAATTGTGGACGTGATATCAATGTTCGAACGAAAAGAATCTCAAAATCCATTAGTAAATCCCTCTTTTCGTTGTGGCACACCATAATGCTTCATTCCTTCCTTGGTCAGCGCAATAATACATCTATATTCCCCTAAAGTAGATACAATGGCAATTAAAGGTTAAAGCTGGGACCATTTGTACCCTAAAAGTTAATAATTTTCGTATTTATGAACGCTTTATCTCTCTGCTATCATCACATTTACAAGAAATATGACGGCACAAAATTTCCATCATGAATATTTTTGAAAATACGTAAAGCAAATATACATTCTTTGTTATTTAGGATAGAATTATTTATAATTTTAATCGTTTATAATAACCATTTGCAATTCGTAGTTAATTTGTCGGAGGCAAAATATTTTTTTTATTCTGAAAATAATTTTAACTCTTTTAAACTTACAGCGTAGTGCATAAAACATAAAAGAAATCACAATCAATCACCTTTCAATAAATGGACGAAATGGAAGACTGGATTTAAAATAGATTAGCGTGTCTTTCTTTAAAAAGTTTAGTTCAATTTAAAGGCGAAGTTAGAAATCGCAGCATTTGGTTAACTCCCCCTGCACGTCATCCTGTTTCCAACGGTCCCTTCAGAATAAAAGCACTGAAGCTTTCCTCCGGATTACGGTGGACTTTCAGAAACTTGAGGAGCCTTGATTGCGAGCTGGATGACCTCCGCCATTCCTACTACTTATAGAGGACGGAATAGGACGTAATGGGCAGCAAAGGGAGGGAGGGGCGTGGACTGCGCGGATACCACTAGGCTTTGGCTGGGAGGGAGATGGAGGAGGGATGATATTGACCATCACCGCTTCCTCCGTTCCTCCTTCCTCCTTCCCAAACTGCTCTCTTCCCACCGCCGCATCTATGAGACTCAAACACATACTGTCGCCGGCGATCTCAATGAAACTCAAGACTTTCACCTCGGCCCAGAAGTCATCCGCAGCCTCATAGCATCTCAAGTGCTCTCGTATGAGGTCTTTCCCTTATTGTCTTTCTCCCACGTTCGCCCTCCTCTCTTTCTCTCTATCCGCTTCTCTCACTGCTCTGCTTCCTCGCGCGCCATAAGGGTTTGAGATGCAACTCCTTCATCGGCCATTGGAAAAGCCCTTCCGCTAGCAGCGCTTCTCCTACCTCATCGCGTCTAGTAGGCCACCCGCGCCACACGTCCCTCTCGCTTTATTGCACACTTACCTTTTAATATCGTTCCTCACGACAGATGATGGACACACACCATACAGATGGACCCTGTGGTCGTCATTTTTTTTCCTCTTCCCTCCAGCGGAATTGGTCGTCAATCTTCGCGAATAAATCGTGGTGCTTACTTCCTTATATTTATACCCCCCATGTCTTTTCCCATGAGCTTAACTGGATTGTTTTGTCGTGAACGCCTCTTATGTCTTTCCAATAAATAACTTCGCTAATGTCCACCAATTAGGAGAAAGCACTTTCAAAGGAGACGACATAAATGAGCTTAAGGCTATCTTGTTTTCGTGGAAGACAGCAAGAGGTGCAATTTGAACTGGGGTAAGTGCGAAAAATAACGTGGGACGTGGAGAAAATTGCTGGTCTTTATGGCTACGCTTTATTAAGCTTCATTTCAGCGAAGAGCTATCGATTTACTTCAAAGGAAGATTTCTGGTATTTTACATTTAACTTACTTTTTTCGTCGCCTTTTTGGAGTTAACTAGCCTTTATCGTCGTATATATATAAGAACCTTCTACATTTTTATTTCTTTCAAATTTTGATTTTACTCTATATTCACGTACTAATACACGAGAAACTACAATATTTTTCACTTGTACTACTTTAAATAATGTTCAAATACTAAAAGGAGAGGATATGATTCACGCTAAAGGCAGATTACCATTGCATTTGAAGCTTAAATTTTTTTTTCCTTCTATCGCCGAAGCTCCAGAGAAGATCCAAGCGTAACTCTAAAAAAATATTAAGTTCCATCATTCTCATTTAAATCAAAGTCATCCTGATTCTGAAACAGCCTAATTGAATCCGGAATATGTGAACGGCGGAAATAGCTGTAACGAATGTTCCAGACGTTTTAAATCCCCGCTGAAACGCACGGGCCGTAACAGAGGGCATCTGCGACGAGATTAAAATTAATTGTGTGGCTCACGTACCCAATGCATTCCTTCATGCTAGACGCGCGGAAGGATGCCAAAACAAAATCAACTTTCGGTCACGCGGCGTAATTTGAATGTTTTAAAAGAGCAACGTGATTCTTTTGCGCTCTGTATTTTTTTTTGATTTAACTAGATTCCAGCCCGGGCAACAACTTGGAATGCATTATTAAATCAGAGGGGACTTTTGGCAATCAATTCCTGAACGTGTGTTTTTTCCTTATTTTATTTTTCATCCCTACATCCCAGCACACATTGGCCTTGCGCCCTTCTGTGCACCGGGATTCAAACAGCTGACTTTTGAATTTCTTAGCAGACGGGCGAAACTTCCTCGTTTAAACTTCCTACCACCGCGGTGCAAGAACTTATCAAACGCAATTTTCTCTCCCGACTTTCTAGAACGGAGGGAGGAATGCTATAGAGGTGGGCGTGGGAAAGGGAAGAGGTGGAGAGGGCAAGAGGTAAGACTTTGCTTCGAACACCTTCCTCGACCCGTGTCAACAAAGCAGCGCGGTGGCAACATAGCAACTCGCTCCATACCCGACCCCGGCCCTCAAGTCTTACCTCCTCCTAAACCCCACGTGACTTCTCCTTCAACCTTCCTCTACCCACCAGACGTACCCCCCTCCATCTATCTCCGCTTTTTCTCTCTCTCTCTCCTCCAGGCACTCCGTGTTGCAATTTGTGTCGAAGCACGCGTCCCAACGATGCGTCATCTATGCCTCTCCTCCTCTCCTGCTGCCTCGGCCTCCAGGTTTTAATTGTATGACTTCTAATTGTGCGCGCACGGGGTAAAAAGGAGAAATGCTAAGGTCGCGCGCCAGAGACTTCGTTCTCTCGTAGGTTTCGCGGGAAAGAACGATGGGGTGCTTGCTTCTGCTTTGCCTCGCTTGCGTTCGCAAATCACGATACTGCTGTGGGAATATAATCATTTTATTTTCATTTGACGCTGGCTTGTCTGGAAAGCCGTGTGCTGATGAGACGCCATACAGTATTTCAGGATTAAAAGTGTTTGCAACGTTAACTAAAGCAGTAGCAAACTGGATGCTTTTGTTTCCCAGCATGAGCTGAGTAATAATGAATTTAGGGAAATACTGCAGCTTTAATTATACATTTGAGGGATATCTTTATTTACAATTCCAAATTATACCAAATAAAATTAATCTTTCTGAATAATTAATTATTTGAAAATGTTTTAATGAAATATTCCTCATTACTTTAGTGCTCTGCTGATTTCTAAGTGTAAATATTGGAAAATCGGATTTTGGGTGAAATCGATTTCCAAGAATTTGCGTTCGAGGTGTTCTTCAAAACACTCATTACGTGTGGGTGAAAACATACTCTCTTTCTATATTTTTTACCTATATTTCAATGGTACATTCGTGCCTGATGCTAATAATTATTGTCAATGTAAGCGCATACGTGAATGTAATTCTGAATTGTACAATTTCTACGTTCGGAAAGGATATCTCATCATGTCCCATCAAAACGTCATTCCTCTCTATTTATTATTTTTTGTGTGAGTTTTTACTTCTTTTTCAAGATTTTGACGTCAAATTTCATGTCATTATCATAGCTATAAATTTCTATAAAAATCATACGTTTTACTTATCTATATTTGGAATGAAATTTCATATACTTAATTGGTCCAAAGTGGAAATGAATAATTGAAATAAAATCGCTCGCATGGCATTGAAAAAATTAATTCTGCTCCAACAGTAATGAGCTTTCAAACATGTATTTCACGGAATCAAACCGAAAGCATTGAGACCACAAGAACGATCGTCTTGTCAAAACTGTCACTATTTTTGCCATGGGAAAAGCATAGAAAAATTTTCTATGTCAGGAATATACAGTACGGGAAAACACGATTCGACCTGTCACGTATATCACAAAAATATTGGCCTGGAAAATGAATGCCCGGCATTAAAGTCGTAGAAGCTTTGGAAAAAACGGAGCGGGAGGCGAAACGCGGCATGGAGTGAGGAGTGGAACGCTCTAGGAAGGATATTTTGCGAGGGTTTTGAGCGGAGAGAGAGAGAGAGAGACGAGGCAGGTGATGTTGAAGCATGGGGAGGATGCTGCGCGGTTGAGAATTGTTCCCCCGAGGGCAGAAGGCTTCAGGGAGGCTGAGGGAGAGGAGAGGAGTGTCAAGAGGATGGGCCGAAAGAGGAGAGCAAGAGAAAGAACGGTGTAAGCCCAGGAGGGAAAAAAGCGGCAGAGTTCCGCAAGAGGCGGTTGTCCGCACAGGGTAAGAGGGTGCGGAGGAGGAGGATTTGGTGGAAAATCCATTTCTTTAAGATATTTCGCCGGGACTGGGCGAGCCAATGCGTATACTGTCGGTGTTTAGCCATCCTGTTCCAGAATTACTCAAAGAAATGTCAAATTAATGAATAAATACTTTAAAGCCCTGTGAGAAAAACTTTAGCACCGTGGAAAATTTTCTTTAAAAAAATGTAATTCAAATAAATTTCTTAGCATACAGTCAAAATTGTCTGCCATGAATGTACATTTTATTTACAGAAAATCTATGCACTATTACAATTGAAACTGCTCTCCTCTGCTGTGCTCTGAAGTAACATCCGCACGCTTGTGTTTGAATAGTGTTAGTATTCGGCCATTTTGTTTCACAGGAATTGTAAAAAAAAGCATCGCATTCACAGGTGATGTTCATCGAAAGGCTGAATATGATAGGTTTGCGATTGTACGAGTGTAAACAAATGCCTTTAGTATGTGTTATGGAAAGAATCTTTGCCATCAATGACGAAATCATCGTTGTTAAAAAGCCAAAGAGGGTTGATAGAATGTGGATTATTCGATCCTTATAGTTCTTTTTAAGCAAACATTTGTTCCTGCTATTTGGCCAGAACTAAGCACCACATTCATTAAGCTAACGTTATTTGACTTCAATTACAGCATTCATTGGCTAATTTCACTGGAAAATGGTCAAGTGTTGAGACTAATTTTTATTTAAATCGTTATTCCTATGTCATAATGAACATATCATATTTTTGCCAAAATGAGTTATATATTCTAGCAGTAACCAGCATTGGAAGTTTTTTTCTATTAAAACCTGTGTTAAATTACACATTTTCAAATGCTTTTTCCAGAAAATGTCGCTCAGTACGTGAATTATTATAACCATTCGATGAAGTACCGTTAGATGAGCGTATTTTGAAATGTTCATGAACATTACATTTACTTTCTTTCTTTCTTTATCTAATTTCCCCGGTAGTGTTCCAAAATATATATCTCATATTCACAATTTTAATGGTGACTTTTCCTCAACAGATTGGAGGAAAACTACAAAAAATCGTATTATGTGCAAAAGGTCACGATAAAAACTCTGATGTCATGTGACCTTATCACATCCTGACCTTGCTCTGACAGCGAGGAGGATGATTCGGTGATTTCATCGGTCAAATGGCTAGAATTGTTACGGTACTTTTTTATATTGTATAAAATTTGATGTTTCGGATTTGAAATCAGATTTAGGTATTAATTGAATATAAAAGTATTAATTGAATTTTTACCAGTATATAGTGCTTACGCTTTCATTCTCGACTTGTAGTCCTTGTTACTTTTAGTTCTTTTTTAAATATGAAGGAAATATTAAACCTTATTTTGATATTTACCAAGAAAACATTCAATTATTAGGGCGTTTATGAATTATTTTTTACCAGTTTATTCACGCCAAAACCATCATGATTTTCAACAATTCTAATATTGATTTGGCGCTATTAACTAATCGGCTGTGTTATAATTTATCTATTCTCATTCCCGTAGCTCTCTTTCATACTCTTAATCACTTGTTCCATGAATCTCACTCGATGCTTTCTCGCCTTTCATTACATCCACTATTCTCTGGACGACTGTCTTCACCAGGCCAGCCTGTCTCATCAAATAGCCAACAAGTTGTTCCGTCTTCTTCCTTAAGGTTCTAATTTACTTTTTTATAAATTACTCTATCTTCTTGCAATTTTAAAGTTTTACAGAGTAGGCACTCGCAAACTAACGTCTGCATTTCAAATTTTACTTTCGTATGTTCCATGATTAGCAAGGATATGCCCTCTCATGGTTTTCTCAATTATTCTCTTCTTAGATCTACCTTGTTACTTACTCGGTCGATTCTTTTGATATCCATTATAATACTATAGCACCAACTTTGTAAATATTTCACCTTGATTTCGCTTTCTCGGTCTTTTAAGCCCGGACAAATTCTTTTGACGAGGGCATGCATGATTTATTGAAATCAAGAAAAGTTTTTCTTTAATTTTATGGACACATCTTTAAATCACTGCATAGGAACACTTGCTTTACCTCTCACCACTGCTATTACGCTCCATATAACTCCAACGATGATTATAT
Source organism: Ischnura elegans (assembly GCF_921293095.1). Classification (NCBI taxonomy): domain Eukaryota; kingdom Metazoa; phylum Arthropoda; class Insecta; order Odonata; family Coenagrionidae; genus Ischnura; species Ischnura elegans. The sequence continues at coordinate 41,838,844 of NC_060246.1, forward strand.
TAATCAATACTGTTATAACTCCCCGAGTGTTGATGAATTATTGGCATATTCCCTAAGAAAAAAAGTATAACATTTGGTAACTAACATCTCTGAGAGGTTTTAGGCGAAATAAATAGGAAAAGAAAAGGCGACTGAAAGTTCACACTTTTCTATGACTGTCTCAAATATGGAAAAAAATTATTTCCCCCTGCATGTGATGGAACAACCTTAAAGATTCCGCCTACCTTTCCTATTGAGCTGAGACAGGTGGCAGGGGGAGCTGTTTGACGAGCTCACAGTAGGGGGAACGCGGGAGTGTGAAGGGAAGAGAGCCGGAAGAGATGGGTCCCCTCCTAACGGACGCCTTCCTTCTTTTGTCTTCCCCGTCTACACAACACCCTGGGGCTGCTCATTGCGCATTTTTGACCTGCCAACCTTCCCCAACCAGACCAGAAACTTCTCTCTCTGCTGTAAAAAAAATGCAAAGGAAAGGAGAGAGAAACAGCATTCGCATCAACTCCTTTTGGAGTGACGGCCTCAAAGATAGAGGAGTTATTTACAGCGCGAAGATGGAAATAAATAAAAGGCGTGCGTTTCTTGACGTCCTTCTTCCTTCCACGTTTATCTCACCTGCCCAACTCAAAGGAATTTCAGCTTTTGGGGATGAATTCTTTCTCGCGGATGATGTGAAAGGACTTCTTGTTTGACACAATGTATGATTTTGATCGCTGTGTTACGAAAATTATCTGACGTGTTTTTTGAATTGCCTTTGCATTTACAGAGACTTTAGGGAAGAAAATTCCTATTTATCACATACTAGATGACCCGGTGAACTTCGTATTACTGATATACAGATACAAATTAGAGCATTCCTACAATTTGTTATTGGTCAGAACCGTTTGTGGCCGATCATTGTTAAATGTGGTCATTAAATAAAACTTCCTCACAATTAAAATGGATATAATGTCTTCATGTACATCAAATAAAACACAGATACAACACAGTTCATAAATATATGCTACCTTATGTGACCATTATCACTAATTTAAATATGCAAAGGAAAAGAGGTCTGCGGGCATTAATAACGAACTGTACATGTATTTCTTATGGAAATGATTCAGGGCCCACTCCAAAGCCTCATGGGCCCTGTTTCGTTAGATTCTCACAGTTTAAACTTTTCCTTAACTTTCACAAACATTTTGAAACCAAAATTAGTCAAATCGGTCCAGCCGTTCTCAAGTTTACCGATAATAACGCAGAGCAATTCATTTTTATATAGATTGGTATGTACGTTTTGAGAGTAAAATTGCAATGACTCATTTGAAAAAGTGATTTAAATATTTTCTATCTGAATTTTCAGAAATTCTCTATTGAAACTAACTAAATGATGCGTTGATTTTTTTTGCTTTAATTTCATGATCGTGGCCATAGTATCGAAAACCATAAGCTAAACCATCGGTTTTGAAAAATCTCATTCAGATCTCGACTTATTTAAAAACCAAGTAATATTAATCATGTACTTTCATAAGATGCAGCAGTTGGAGAAAAAATCATCCGATTGGAATAAAAGATAAGTTAGAAATCCACGTCCCACATAGGACTATGATATTGTTAGATAACTTTCAAGACCTAACTAACTTAAATTAACATCATTACTTTTTATTGAATGTAAACTCTAGTTTCATTAGTCTAGAACCATATTTAACTTAATTCAAAGGGTATTTTAAATTAACATCATTACTTTTTATTGAATGTAAACTCTAGTTTCATTAGTCTAGAACCATATTTAACTTAATTCAAAGGGTATTTTATAATAGTGATAGAAAAAAATTGTTTGTGTTCTTTTTAATTCTGTTTTTCTTATATTTCTTGAACCAATGTGCGTCTGATATGTGATTACAGTGCTCTCTCCGAGAAATAAATCCCCATTAAACCCCTTTATAATATGCAAATCAAATCTTTTTATTTTTCCCCGTTCTGTTGAACCTAATTTTAACATTAATTATTAGCTCCCTGTCTGGTATTCCTTGAAATTTTTCTTTTCGGAAAAAATGGTGGCAACCTCGCGGAGATCTTGCGCCTAACTTTTGTCCCGCGCGACGATGAAACGTGATTTAACCGTCTCAATATATTCACAAGCACCTCCCTTTTTAATCAACTCGTAAAAACGTCATTTCTCGCGGAAGGGAAGAATAGTATCACGGAGGTACGTACCGACGTACGTACGCCGGTCGACAGAATCGTAAAATGTTTTACGCCTCCCGACGTTATGACACATTTCGGCGGAGTTTCGGTAAGGTGAAAAGGTGGGCGAGCCGGGGTTAAAAATCCCGGCGGGCAAGCATCATCTCCGGTATTTTTAAGCTAAAGCAAATTTCACGCCACCCCAATTTCCGCGTGGGGAAAAAAGGAAGGAATGGTGGCAGAGCAGGAAGGAAGAAAGAGAGAAAAAAATGAATGTCTCACCGCGAATGAGTAGCGCCACTGATACTGCCGCTTTTCCTTTCCCGCTCCATCCCACAGTCAAGACGCCTTGCAAACACGTCCTCGCCGCAACTTATCGTCTTTCGAAACGTCTCAGTTTTCACGCGCTCTCGCGTGCCCACGAGAAACACGCCTCGCGCCTATTTTATCCTCCTTCCCTCTCGCTGAGATTTTATATTTTTTTCTTCTTCTCCTACAGCCGCGCATCGTCCGCGTATATTTTGGCCATGAGCTAATTTCCCCCTGGATCTAGGCCACACATTTTACCTCCGCTTTAAAACCTCGTCGTCTCGCGAGGAGGGCGAGAGAGGGACCGTTTCTCACAAACTCTCCTTCTCTCTCTCTCTCTCCCTCTCTCTTTTGCGATTCCCACCTGTGGGAAGTCTCCCCTCGGTCGGGAACACTCCAAAGGGTGCTCTCCGGAAGGGTGGGGGCGGTGAAGAGCGTGGTGGGGGAGGGAGGGGAGGTCAGAGAGGGAGGAAAGAGCAGGATATCCGAGGCAGTGGGATGGGCATGGAAGAAGCAGGAACTAGAAGGAACAGGTAGTATTGAGTACGGGGGCTTCCTTGAACTATCCCACGTGCCTTGAAAATGGTTTCTTTTCTATTTCCCATCCTGCCGTTTAAAAAAACGTAATTTTATACTCATTTTAAAAGTAGATGATGAAAATAATCTTAATGAATATTCTTGTTAGACGAATATGACATCCGGGTTCAATGCCCGGTCGAGTGAAATGACACTTTTCAAGTCAAAATGTATCCTTACATAAGTACGGTTCTAGATCTGCGAGAATGACTTTATTCGGAGTCATTTTTTCTACTAAGGTTATGAAACTTATGAAAATAATCATTTGTCACTGTAAATATGATTGTGGTTTCCGCCTAATGAGCCTAATTTTTTGTAACTATAAATTTCGTTATCAATAAACGCCATGATCGTTTGAATTACAGTTTTGTTTTGTAAATTTAGTTTTGTTTTGGATTTTATTTTCTATTCCAGATATCAAGCCCAATACATTTGCACCGTAAACGAATAATTTTTCGCTCATTTTCCATACGTAATAAAAATAGCCCATGGAAATCAGCTCTCCTACATTTAATTTTGAGCGTTCGCCCTTATATTTCGAACCCAAAGGAAAGAAATCGTGAGAGATTTGCATTTAATAGATAGATTTTGCGATTAATTTTTAAAAAAATAATGCACATATAATATATCGAATAAAATAGATTGTTTCCGGGAATTTTTTAAGTATATTGCTTTTTTAGCGATTAATTTCATCTGAAATATTCATTAATTATATTTTAATGCAATTATTTGAGGTAAGGATAGCGGATTCCACTTTTTTTCATCATTTTTACTACTTTTTCGAACTAAACTTCATACCGTATGAAGTTTTCGGCCTCTTTCCTACTTTCTTATTTTAGCAAAACTTAATAAGCATAATCCCTTGTGATTGCGTAAATGTATGTGTGATCATCATCGATCGGACGGTATAATTGAAGTTAGGTTGCTGCAGGAAAAAAAACTCGCTACCATGGTAGGCTTGACTGAGGCGAAAGACGGCAGTGAGCAACGGCTTAACAAATAGGAACACAGGGGAGAACTAAACTCATTCGCTCGCATTCATGACCACGAACACAATCTTCCTACGTTCTTTCTACAAAAATGAAATTCATGCCAGTTGTTGAATTGTGTTCTAACACTTTTGGGAAGTAAAAACGTGCCAAGTGCCAATAGCCCATCCCCACTGTGACAAGCCAATAATATGTTTCTGCATTCACTCATCCAACACATCTGTCTTATTTTTTGCCTCATTAACTTCTTTTTAGCTTGTGCAAAGTCACGTGTCATTTGTCACCAAGCACTTTAATCCGTCTCAATTTTGCAATCAGGATATAACATACTGCGGATTTTACCATATAATTATGCAATTTTTTCGGTTGGTGTGAGTCAGATTCTCTACTTTTCCAAAAATGGATTCGAACGCTGTTTGCGGTGTTGGAGAAAAACATTTCTTCCATTTCCTTCCGGCGCGCAGCGACACGGTCGGCCATAATTCTTCCGCCTTCTTATCGTCTTTTAAGTAACCTGATGTCCCTTTTCAAGATGGAGCCGTTCTACTGTCCACACCTTCTTCCCTCCGCCTCTTAAATAGCCTCCTTTACCTCTCTCATCATCTCACTTTTTCCTCCCCGAGGCGAGCTCTTTTTCTTTTCTCTGCTTCCAATATCGGCTCTCAACCTTTGTGTGAGCCGACCTCTTGGGTGCCTCCTTTGTGCGAAATGAGCGGACTGAGTCCTTGTGAGCCTCATCCCCTTGCTGAGTTCCCTTTGTACGATTAAATACACTTAATATTTCAATGATAGGTCAAATAACAGATTTATTTTTTTATATTTGGTGCGGAAAATTAAATGCTCAAAACTTATTTTACCATTTGAATCGATCAAAATATACTTGAGCAACGTTTTTCCAATCAATTAGCACCCAAATTAATGATTTTTGTAATGTAATTTTTTAGTCGCAAGGTGTCGAAGGATGTTTATTAAATCCCAGCTGCTCAACACATGTTTAATTTTTCAATTTTGCATCAAATGCTTTGGCTATAGATAACGGGAAATGGTTCTCCATCCAAGACCAGAATTGATGTGTCATTCCGTAAGATCAACTAAATAGGTTCACGAACATTTCTTTCCTAGTTTTTCAGTACTTAAAATTAAATTTTAAATTCATAGTCGCATCCAATCTCACCTATCTCACCTGCATACAACTTTCGATCGGTTCCACAAATACATGTAACTTCTTAGAAATCTTACTTCTACAATTTTAAATCGAAGGAAAGAATAACTTGTGAATTATTATCATGGAAAAAGTAAAATTAAATTAAATTTATCCAAAGATATAATTAGCTAATTCAGTATTTTCAGCAAAAACAAGATAAAGAAAAAAAAATAAGTTATTTCTTCTCTGAGATCAATGCTTTACTAATTGGATAAAAAGTCAATATCAATAGAGTGAAAATAATCCTAATTTTTTATGCAAAATCGATAAATTATTCATGCTTTTAGGCCTTTTGCGGATATGTATTGTCATTCTGTCTGCAGTAGTTTTTAGCTTTGCACAATTTTATGTTAAAATATATATCTATCTTGTTGCGTTAAAGCATTCTTCTCGCCAATGGTTAACTCACTCAGTGAGCCTAACCCAAAATAGTGTTGTTTCCGCTCAAGGATGTTTTCTCTACGAAAATAAAATCGTGGATAATATTTTTCGATTTTTGATTTCACATTTCACAACGTCTACAAGCAAAATCATTCACCGACTTCACCAGCGCTCTGGCGTCCACCACACCTCATCCCCATCTCCAACCGCCTCCCAACCCCCACCTCCATCCTCCACCCCCGCGCCTTACTCCCACGACGACGTGCCGCCTCAGCCCTTAGGCGCATTCCCTGACACCGCTGACATGAGACGGTTTATGCTCGGGACCGGTAAAGGGTCACTCGCGGGGGAGAGGAGTGAGGGAGAGAGGGTATATCCACAGGCGGTCTCGCTGGATGGACAGAAAAGTGGAGAGGAATGGAGGCGAGGAGAGGGCAACGATCCACGAGAATGTAGTCGTATGCCTGGGTCGAGGATATGATCGAAGAAATTTTTGGGGACATGGAGGTATGGATTGCGAAGGAGGAAGGTAAGGTGGGATTTCCCATAAAAATTGCTTCACTGAGATCAATGCTTATCTAATTAGATAAAAAGTAAATATCACCAGAGTGAAAATGACCCTAATTTTTTATGCAAAATCTATAATATAATCATGCTTTAGGCCTTTGTACGGATATGTTTTGCCAAAATTTCACCGTTCTATCTGCAGTAGTGTATTGTAAGAATTTTCGTTGCTTATTGTTGTATGTAGACGCCTTTTTTCATTGATGGTAGGGCCGCATTGCCGAGTTCTCAGTAAGTCGAATAGTGTTTTGAATAACACTCCCGTCCACTCGTGGAAAGAGATACGAAATTGATAAAATACTTCGCCGATCTTTGGTTGAACTTGTTTTCCTACGACCTCCGGTACTATCACGAGTCGAGTAAAGAACCCTCCTGTTTGTGTGAGTGCATCTAATTTTTACTATTTCCATATTAGTTGAGCATTTTGCGTGAATCTCAATGAGCTACTTCTTTCGTGTGTTTGAAGTTATTGATATAACCTAGGTCAACGCGTGTTGGCTAATTACCTCCTGGGAACGAAAGTAATATTTAACTCCGGAAGATGTGGGCGCCGATAGTCACTGGACGGTGGACGGCGTCATCATACTCGTCGAAGCAATAGTGTTGCAAAAGTTACTCTGCACAACTTGCTAACGATGTGAGGACCATGATAGTCCATCCGTACACTGACAGGCCTACCCGGATAAATTAGGTCCTAAGACTCAAGCTCCCTCTCCAGAGTTGACATTTTCTGGGCTTTAAAACTAGTTCGGTGTAATTGACGAGAATCTCAGCATAATAAACTTGTTGCTTGCTATGCGGCAACATTAAAAAGAGACCTATATTGGCGTGCATAAGTGTGATAGGCATTGTTTATGTTAACGTTTATTCTTAATCAATAATATTAGAAACTGATCAACAATCGTTGCTCTCAACAATCTAATCAAATATCCTCCTGGAATACATAGATTCAAATGGCAGATATTCGTGTTTTTGACCCTGTTCCATCAATTTTAAAAATCTGAAAAAAATTAAGATTATATTTCAAGGTAGGGGTAACAAAATATATTTTTTCGGCGTGTCTATTGTTTCCTAAAATTTTTAATTTAATTTTGAAATTTTCAAACTTATGTAAAAGTTTAGTTTTCCATTCAAAACTTTGAAAAAAATCAGGATGGTAGCCCATAATAATACACACAATTTAAAATCAAGAAAACGATTTTTTTTAATAAAAACTGGAGATATGGTTAAAAAACTAAAAATCGTGTTTCAATTTTTTCTGGAGTTATTTTCCATTGTTGAGGCCTGAAACTCGGGGTAAACACATAATTTTGGATGCACTTTAAGTGTATATTTTTTATTTCTCAAAATCTCGGGGGGCACTTTTCACCATCTTAACCTGCTAGACCCTTTTAAGTTTACATAATACAAGTTCTAACATTAACAAGTAAATTATTATTGCTAGTGATCCACTGCATAATGTATGTTTTGGCATCCATATAACATACTTCTTATAATCCACACATTTGATACTCAGACCTGCCATTTCGAACGGAAAAAATCGAAGTAGGTATATTTACTCATCATGGAGTAATAAGTATTTTTATATGATTTAAATTTCTGCTGGAAAGTACTTGAAACAGGGCTTTTAACATAATTAACTGTTGAATATTTCTATTGATTTAACTTATTTAAATAACTTTCCATTTATTTCTTTTCATTCTAGAGTATTTATTTTTAACATCAGTTTAAACATATTTGGGTTTTACTCGAGTTTTTTGATAAAACTTCATTTTACGTAGCTGAAAACGGTTTCAAGACACAGTAAGATTGTGAAAATCGATTCCTATTTATTAAAATAACTACAAACCGAATCAACTGGTTATACCACTAAATACTTCATTTTTCTTGGGAAAATATTCTTCCTTATATCTTTCCTTACTTTTTGATTAACATCATAATTCCTGAACTCCTGCCATCTTCAATCGCATCTTTTTGGGAGGTCATATGCTTCATTTGCCTTCACTTTGATGCTGAACGTTTTTTTGCAAGGAGCGATAAACGAAAGTGAGGGAATGTAAATTGATTGAAGGAACACAGAGACGATTTCTCGACATACCGCGTGTTGTCTTACAACTTGAAACCACGCCCTGAACGGACGGATAAAACAACCAATATCTTCTCCCTCGTTCCATTCCACCAAATTTCCTCGTCCTTCTCCCTCTCAAAACACTTCCCTAGCATCGAAATCTCCCCCCTCTCCCACTTGCCAGAACAGCCTCTTCCAAGCCCTCCCTCGCGTATACTACTATCCCATATTATCAAAAACCCCTCCCGCCAAAATACCATTCCACATCCCACCCACTCTGCTCACCAAAACATCTTCCAAGGAAAGCGTTCATCCTCTTGGAAAAAAATAAGTGTTTGCCATTCCATCTATCCTGTTCCACCTCCCCATCCTCCTCGTGGAGCCAAAATCCACCATCACCCCCTTCTCCCTCCTCAGTCCAGAGAAAATGATGGTTTAAACAACGCATTTATCTACGTTATCCCGCTCCACTCATCTTTCAAGCGAAACGGCGATGTTCGGTGGCATCGAGCGCCCGTGTTCAATCTCATTAGGGACGCCCCAGGGTTGGAGGGAGGCGAGAAGAAGGGAAAGGTAGAAAGGGAAGGGGAGAAAGAGGAAAATTTGGAGGCTGCAAGCTTGTTTGGGACGGGAGGCTCGTGTGTTGGCGGAGGAAACGGGTTGTAAGGGAGAAGTGGATGGGGGAGTTTTCGAAGGAAGGAGATTTGAAGGTTTAGCGGAAGAAAGGTGGAGGCTGGTCGGAAAGGGAACGAGGGCTGGCTGAAGGAGGCATTCAGTTTATGGCGGGAATCGGGGGGAGAAGGAGGTCAAAAGGCGTTGGTTTTAGGTGGAGAAAAGAGGCCGGATGGAGTGAGTTGGTAACGAAAAGGGAATGGGTATAAATTAAAGTTAGGGAATGGATGAACGATATGTTTAACGAGTGATTTTTTCTGTCAACTTTCGATGGCCTAATGGATGGTTGATGGAGGCCGAAGATGGGAATCAACAACTTTGAAGAATACCATCACCATTGAGTGATATCACGATGGCCAACGGTTATTACGATTTGTCGTCCATTAACATTAATAGCATAATATTGATGGTCTTAGATGGTCGTCATTTGTATAGGATATAGGATACTAAGTATATATATGTCGAAATGTTTGTTGATTCTTGAGCTCGAGTGGTTATCTTGTAAATGCTTAAAGGCTAACGTACAAAAAAGAACGATTAAAGGTATTCAAGAAATTAGTTAAATTTTTCATCGTAGTTGAAATTTAACGTAAAGTCTTTGCCTGCTGAGGTCATTAATTGAGACGTTGAACGCAAGGCTTCTTGGATGGTTAACTGTTACTATACCACCCGGGTCGCTTCATTTAAAAAAGAAGTGGTATGATTAATATTTAACCATTCAAGAAACCTTAAAATGGAATACCACACAGTTAAAAATGAATTAGTGATTTTTTACGTTAAACATGGTCTGGACCATGGCGAATGTTACAAATATATCCCTCTTCATGTATGTATCATGCAACTGGGGAAATAGTTGGTTTAGTATTTGTAATGGAAGCATCATAATGGTCATAGGTGAAGGTGGCAGTTTGAGTCGGGCGACGTTTGGTGTCGGTTGGTCTTTCGCGGCGTTAGGCTCTGCGTACTGGTGGGATACAGGTCTTAAGGTGGACTCGGAGAGAGCAAGTGAAAGGGAGGAGGGGTTTAGTCTTTGGTGCGGAGCGCGTCGGCGGACGGAAAGTGCAAGATGTGTAGCAGGAGAGAGAGGGAGATTAGGATAGACGCCGACGACGATGAGGAAGAGTTATTGCGCCGAGGAGGCATTTTCCCGGCCATTTGGAAGGAAGCGGGGCGAAAGATGCGGAGGGAGAAAGTCTTGAGGTTCCTTCCTCTTCGCGCGGAGGGATTGGGGTGCGAGGAAGCATAAGGGAAGAGGAGATCCCCTTCCAAGAGCGGGTGGGAGGTGGGGTTATGAGGGTGAGTGTAAGTAAGGGTTAGGAGGAGAAGAGAGGAGAGCTGGCCCCAGCGACTGAAGGATGCTGGTAAAGATCTCTTAGCTGGTGGAGACAAGGGGGGTAGGTAGTATGCTGAGGAGACAGTGCTCCTAACCGTTGGGTGTACGAGGCCATATACTCGCCCAGACAACCTCATTCTCCAAGACGACGGGCCCTAATGGCGTGCACTCCTCCCTCTCTCCGTAACCACGTGTCTCTCTCCTCCCATCGTGCCTCCTTCCAATTCCTTTCTCCGGTTGCCTCTCTCGGAATGCTCCCTTCGTCTCCTCTTCCACTGCTCCTCCGTCCTCTATTGTCGCTCCAAACCTCCATCCTTATTTTGCGCTCTTCTATTGTCGTCGATCCTCGCTCGTATAATTACATTTCGCAATTCTTCATGCATTTGAAATTTTTTGCCTCATTTTACAGGCTTCCGACTAGTTTTAAGACGCTCATCTGCCGGCCTCGATGGCGACGAGGTAAAGTCCTCGCCTGCCACACAAGAGGTCGTGGGCTCGAGTCCCGCCCAGGTAGGTTGCCCCTATCCAGCGAGTAGATGTTCCTATGTGTGTGTTAGATTATTAAGTTAAAAACCCCGATTTAAAAGGTAATAGGTGGTACAGGAATATTTTTTTAGTGTTCCCTTTCTCTTAGTGTCACTTGAAAACGAATAAATTGGAATAATATTTATTAAAATTAAATTTATAATTTCGTATTGGAAGTGATCGGAAGCTCATCAAATCCGGTTTGGAAAGTTACTGAGTCCAGTCACCTGACGAAGTTGATATCACTCTGCAAAAGACAGAAATGTTTAACGGCCGTGATAGCCTTTCAATTACTGGCACCATTTATGCTTATTACCTGCAAGTATTTTTATCGGTGTTATTTTATTTAATTTCCCACTATTACAACTAATTTATTCCTCATTTATTACTATCTTCCATGACGTAGGAACACCTGATTTGTTTCGAAGAGACTCAAATGAGATATTCATGGAGATAATTCCTTCATTTTGAATTGAATATTTTGATTCAGCAAATTATGAGCGCTCTAGAATATTATACGCCAGGAAAATTGATAAAGCGCTTAGTAAATTCATTTTTGCAATTATGGCTTCGGACACCTTTGATTACCTATTATGGCCTACATTATTTAATCAAGTAACCTCATTCACTAGTTTTGATAATTTTTTGAGCATTCTAAAGCTTTAAAGCTAAATTAAAACCTCTTTCCACTCATAGTGCCCATAAATTTCCTCTCTTTCGACAATCCTCTGAAATATTTCCGCCCGATTTCATCCTTTGGATCTCGTCCTCAATCCGAATGAAGTCTATCCTTTTCAATTCTTTCTTCTTCTTAACAATACCCCCTTGCTCAATCTCTCCGCAGGGTTTGCAACTCCCGAAAATGCCCTAAATCCATCCATTCTCTTTTTTCTCCCCTCGGAAGATAACCACAAGAAATAAGTTCTTGCCGCTGTTTCAAGTCTGGCATGCGGGTACTGGGAATTCAAAAAAAGTAGCCGGCAACGCTTGGTTAGAGGTCTTAAGATTTCATGGGCAACGACCCAGTTTTTCGCTTTATTCTGTATTACCCTCCGTCTCGCTGTTTTATACAAACTTGGAGTAAACTTCTTGTGTGTGTTTGGGAGGATTTTTAATGGATTGCCTCTCAGCTAGAGAGACTGCAACAAGAGCTTTCATTCCCAATACAGCCCCTCCAGATAACCCTATCGCGACCAACCTACTTCCTTCTTTGCCTCTCTCTCTTTCTCTCCGCGAGCACGATGATGGAGTTTAAAACGGAGGCTTAAAGAGGGATGGTATGGCGAGGTTTTTAACCCAGTAAAGTTTAATCTCACTTTTAACTTACTTGGAGCGCTAACTTCCTCTTGTTCTCTTTTTGTATTTTGTGGCTTAGTTTAATGAGGATTTTCGTGCAGGGTTTAATTTTACTCCTTCAATTTGTAACCTGCTTCGTAACTATGCTATCGTCTTCCCTTTTATCTCTGCTTGTTAGCCCCGAGGATCCACTGGTAAGTGGCTGCATCTAGGGCCTAGACTGAGCCAGCGTAAGATTCAATCCTCAATAGCGATTCTCTTCTCTTGGGAATAATAATGGAAAATCCAAATCAAAGCTAAAATCTTTGCCGTTTATCTCTATTAGTTTCGGTCCATTGATTCGGCAATGGCAAAGGCCTAACTACTAGCTAGTTATTTTTTTAGAAACCAAAGCATACTCGGATTTCGCTCAAATCAGTTCTGATTTTTCTCAGTTAATGTAGAAATCACCTGGTATATTATCATGATTTTTTTCAAAACGGCATACGGTCTATTTTTAGCATTTTATTCTTATAACTGAAAAATGCCAAGGAAGATCTGTCTTTTGATCGGTCTCCTTTCCGAATTTCTTGGAATCCGTACTTCGATTTATAATTTGCAGCTTCTTCCTTTTCTCGAACTAATTTTAGACTTTGGTATATTACGGTCACGACCCTGCTTCACCATGGCTAGGAATTAAATAGATTGATATAATTTTTACCATCCAAAGGATAGCATTTGAAATGTGACATACATGTTTGCCACAGCAATATATTATAAGAGAATATCTATGGAATAGAATTTTAAAATATGTCACATCTAACTACACTACTTCAAGGAATGACATACTATGATCAAAAACATGATATCTTTTCATAATTTCTCTCAGCGATTTTTAAAATAAACCACCTGCATCAATGATAGATCATAAGTTTTCCCTACAGATGGCAATGATGATCTAATGGGTTTCTTACGAGGAGAATGTGGGTTCCTTTATATCATCAATGTTTGATCCACTTTTCTTAAGAAGGAGTAAATTGTATTTATCAAGTTAAGAGAGTATAAAAATTAGAATCGACAGCAATGTCAGTCATTTCGATTAGTTTTGAATAATCCTACACCAACTCTCTACTAGTAGATTTAAGAAAAAAATATTCAAAAATGAGTGGATTATACAATTCATTAGTTTCCTACAATTTAAATGACTGTGTAAATGCGTATGTGTAAAATCCAGGATCTTTAAGCTAGGTTTACACCTGCGAGAAAAGTTGCGACAGAAGTTGCACGAGTGGTGTCGCATAGTGTAAACTCACAGATGCAATTTTTCCCGAGAGTTGGACGCGAGTTGTTTTGCGAGCTCTCGCGCGAGCCAGTGTCACTGTTGGTTGCGACAGTTGGTATGAAATCCGTTTACATGTGACAGCATTCGGTGCAATTTCAACTCGCGGAAGTGGTCCCTCCCGTACCGTGGTCAGTAGCTTTTTACAATGCCACGAAGTAGACGTGCGCAAACTGCCGCTACAATAGTGTTACTTTATTACTGGCATAGAGTACGTAAACAGAAAAAAAGGAAGAGGAGTATCTGGGTTAAGGAATGGATTGATAGAAGGCAACATTTGAGAGCTTTCACGACTTTAAGTAAATGAGTTACAAATAGACGACTCTCTAGGAATTTCATCAGGATGTCTGCTACGGAGCTGGAGAATCTGCTCTACTTTGTTGGGCCACAAGTCCAAAAACAGGACATAGTTTTGAGGGAATCGATATCAGCGAGTCAGCGGCTGATAGTTATAACCCCACGTTTTCTTGCCTCTGATAAGTATAATCTTTTTTATTCGTCATATTGGCCTGTTTACGTATGTGCAAATATCCACAGTAACCAAAAGGATGGCACAGTGGTTCCAATTGCGAATCTAGCGGTACAAAATTATTTTTCTCAAAAAACTTAGATCTTTTGTCGTGAAAACATTCAGAAATGCCAAATTATAGACAAAAACACAAAATATCACTATCACAGGTATTTTAAAGGTGGTTTTTATGAAAAAAATTAATTTTATTTGCAAAATAATTTCATGTTACTTAACAATTGAGAAATATGAAGAAAATCATAAAAAAAATTGTATAGTAATGCGCTTTTCTTAATTTAATGAACTAATTAAGTTAAAAATATGCTCTTAAACACAGGATTTAAACGTAAAAGCGTTTTTCACAGAAAGTGAACTGCGAAACGTTAGTCACCTTCATAATTATTACTCTCCCAACTCTCCTCATCTCCGACATTTACCGACTCCAGGTCCTCCAACTCTTTAATATTACTCATTTCATTAGGCGCAGGTAATATTGGTTCCCTGAGAAGCTGCCTGGCATCCATCGAGAGGGAATAACAATGCCTTGGGTGCAACGAACTAATACTGAAAACATAAGGTCGGATGTGACTAATTGTAGGTTAAAAACATCTCTCATTGTGTCCTTACTGGAGTATTTTAGCGCGTGATTTTCTTTGAATTTCCGAATATGCTTATTCCTTGCTTCTTGGGCCTCTTCGGAAAGCAATGCAATGGGGGCAATCAATCACTTTTGTCCCATGAATTATATTTTAAGTATCTTGAAAGGCATGTAATACCATGAGTATGACGCATGTATATTTCTTCTGTTTTTTTAGCATACTTCTCAAATTCACTTGTACTTATGGAGAAACCACAGGAAAGTGCGCTAAGAATTGTTCCAAACCAATGAAATAATTCCACCTCTACTCAACTAATGCCTGTTGAAATGTCAGGATTCTTTTAACGTCAAAATTGTGATACTTTGTACAATTTCTTCCCGTTTATTTCGATGACCAAGGGCATCAGTGGAGATATCTGTGCCTTTATCTTTTTCACTTCTTTCCCAGTTACCTCATAACTTTCATCTTCCAGAAATAATTTAATGGGTCTACAATACCTGATCGAAGACGGCCTGGTATTCTGCCACAAGATGTTGTTTTTATCATTTGATTTTAGCGGAAGAGGTAACATAGAAATGGAAAACATATAGGAATCATCCACTGAACCTGATTTCTTCCGAAATACAAATCTCAGCTTATACTGCTTGTGGCCACTACTTCCATGTTAACTCCACTTAATTATCATCGTATATTTGAATTCATTACCAGACCGAAGGAAGTTATGAATCTTTAATTATAATTTTCTTCAAATTTTATAAGAATAGCTACTTAATACTAGTAAAGTAGTAAAATTGTCCATCCCAATCTACTTGAGAGAAAATTTGTGCCACTGAAGTGGTACCATGCATAGCTATATATTTGGCGCTGTACTATCTATGCACTGTCTTCGTCATACAATCTCTATTTTTAGGTGACTCTTATCATTTTCTGATGTATTCATTCTTCTTGCTAATGTCACGCAAAGATTCCTGATTTTTCACTCGGTTTCTGTAATCTTTCAGAGTCACATTCCACCATATTTCGCTTTCTTCATAAAACGTAATAAGTTTTATTGTCTCCAAGTCCGACCATTTGTAACTACTTTGCACAAGGGGATTTTCCATCCTTTTCCCTTCATCCATCAACAAAACAACATGACACAAAAAACAAACAAAAAACAACAAATTACAGGAGACTCGAGAGACAACACAACTGCACTTCAGCCCAACTTCCGCAAAAGTGTCGGGAAATATCTCCCGCGGTTTGATCAGGCGACAGTGCGAGCGCGAGAAATTGCTAGAGCTAAGATTCATGTTTAGACCTGCGAGTCGAAGTGTCAGACACTCCGCCGCCCAGCTCGCGACACTGCTCGCGACAACTGTCGCGACACTGCTCGCCGACCCGTTTACACTTGCAATTTTGACTGTCAGACAGTAAACTCGCGCAATTTCTCGCAAGTGTAAGGGAGAATGTTACTACATCAAGAAGGAAGCGTAAATTACTTGACGCGGGTGAGGGAGAGATTATAAACCAATGGATATGCAACAATAGGTTGGAAATACAAATTGATACTTGGAAGAATTAAAATACCAAGAATGTGGTCTCCACACAGCGCTCCATTCAATTTCAATATTTTTGTGATAGGATAGTAATGTTAAGCACTAATTAAGGATAATACGTTGGAGTTGAACGCGTCCTATATTTTCGTTTCAACATAAAGCACCATTTTTCATGTTTAAAATTCCATTCCCCCGATCATGGGATAGGAAAAAAATAACACCACAACAGATATAAATCTTTTCGAGTAAGTATATATTTTAGTGCATTTCGAGTATAAGAAATTACGATAAACTGGCGAGGTCGGCAGTGGTATCGTGACACAACTTTCCTTTTCTGCGAGAGAAAATGAATGAAATTTCACAAGGAGTAGAGGTAGGAATCAATTAACTCCCTGGCTCCTTAACGACAACGCAAATGCATATATCGAAAGGTGAATCCGCCGGAATTCCTCTCCCATTTCGACCCCCCTTCTCCATTTTATGGCTCGCGTTCTAACAGTCTCTGCCATACGCCCGTGAATGTGGGGGTGTACGCAGACATATGCATGAGCCTTCAGAGAGAGAGAGAGGGAGACAGCCCCGCGGTGCAGCAGAATCCTTTGAGGGGACAGCAGCGCTGCCGGCGCCATCCTCGCGTGCGGAGAACGAGCGAACCTCCCCGACGGATGAAGAGACAAGAGTGCGCCCAGAGGACCATACTTTTCCGCTCACGTCATTCCACCAATTACCGCCAATTACGTAAGCGCCGGCGGTAAAATGACCGTTGCGGTGGATCCCTGCTCCGCGTCTCTTCCTCTCCCCCTCCCCCCTGTCCATCTCCTGCACCCACACTCAATGCCCGCTCACTCTCACATATATACACGCCCATTCCACGGCTCTGCTCCCCGCTGCCGTCAGATTGTGTGGTACAGTCAGGGCCACCCGACCGACGACGCGACGGCTGGGCCTAGTCAAGAGGAGTGTGGTCCACAAAGGGAGGAAGTGCGCGTAGAATGTAAAAAGTGGAAGAGGAGGTATCGAAGTGCGCAAGGAACCACTTTTAAATAAGGTAGAGCTTCTGAGAATATACTCAAATTTACTCTCATACTAAAACTACAATGTTAAGGACCGGTATAATGGGCAGGGTTACTTTTATGAAGTTCGAAAAGAGAGAAATACTAATACTGGTCCCTCGCAGCTCAATGTCAATTTTGATCTCTTGCGGAACGATGATAGTGAAACACCAATATCAAGGTACAGTAACAAGCGTACTAATATACTGTTTTTACTCTTAAAACAAAAATTTCAAATATAATTACACTCGGCAGAGTCACGCTTTGTCGTAAGTAACGGAAGAAAAGAAATACCTCGGTCTCTAATGAATGATTATCAGTGTGATGGTTATTGCCTTCTTTTAATGGGTAATGACAAACCTAAATCATGGTTCTGTGATACAGTCAAAGCCACCCGATGGCTGGTGCAACGTTGGGCGGAGCGCATGATTAGAAGGGGTGTGAGGCATAAAATAAGAAAAAGTCAGAGAAATGGAGAAATGTGGAAAAATAATGGTGAGATACGTATTTTGTTATAGATTACAGTAAGGCTCTACAAGCTGTAATCCTTTCAAAATTTCCTGTTGAATATCAGGGTTATCCAGATAAATAATGGTTCGTGAGCTATTTTTGTAATATATGGAATAAGGGCCGTATCAGTCCATCGTAAATGCTTCAAAACTCTATACAATGTATTTAGAAGTTGTTACACGAAATTTTTATCCAATTTGTAGGATATTTGGCATGTTTTGTGACCTTGTAGCACTAAATCGATGCCAATACAAACCATCTCATTGGCATGAATTTCAAAAACTTGCGATATTATCCCTATTTGTTTTACTCAATTAAATCTAATGTACAATCTAGTATTCAAAATGTATCAAATTCTTGGGAGTGTGTGAATCTAACCATCTGTGGCAGAAGGAGAAAGACGACTTTAATGCATATGCATGCATGTCTACCAGTTGTCCATCTTAGGACCAAAATTCTCACCCTCAACTTCGTGAGAGCATGGTTTTCTTAAAGTTTAAAAAATTTCTTCGTCAAATTGAACATACGATACGTGAAAATGAAAATAAAAATTATAAATTCATTGAATAGGAAAGATTATTTTAAAGTTTGGAATGTGCTATTGTCACCGTGTAATCTGAAGTTTTGTTTTCAGCCAGTTTTGGTCAATGAATTCAACATTTGAAATGCAGAGATGAATCAAAATGAGCGACTTCAACAAATCGGTCTTAATTTCTCTATACCACTGGAAAACAAGATACTAAATTGTTGGCCAGAATACATAAGAACTCCTCGCGATTTTTTTTTTGTAGGCTGGAGGAAAACTCTCAAATATTAAACCGTCCATCAGCACCACCAAATTAGCCTCCGTGAAACTTACCATCTTTGAGTTAACTCGCGAGAAAATTACCTTTCCTGCCACCAAAGTAACTTCAGAGTTTAAAAAATGGATGGAGGGAGAAAAACAGACGGGCGAAATAGCTGGGAAAGTGCAGGAGGGCGATTGGGAAAAAAACGGTGACGAGGGTTGCGGAGTATGTTTTGCCGGCGACGCCGGGAGAGGGTGCGAGGTTCGGATGGGGAAAGGGTAGTTTTCGGCTATGAGCGCTGGGGGGCGTGGCGGTAGTGAGTGAGTTCGGAAGAGCACGGCGGGAGAGGGAAGGTGGGCGGGCGAGGTGCCGTTGGGGGATTTGATGGGTGATGCTCGCCGTCAAATTGGCGTCGAGTGAGGGATGATGATAATGGGTGCGGGAGGCGAAAGGCCAGCGTCCGGGGAGACGGCTCCACCCCAGCCGCCTCCCGCACCCTCTCGCGCTGCGCCGCACCCAAGCAAATCTAAAATTGAATAGGAGGTAACCATTCGCATTTTACACAATTTCTCGTCTGCCTCCTCATATTTTTGCGCGGATCCTTCACGAAAAGGAAGGGCGAACATTTTTTCAGCTCCAGGGATCGTATGTATGTAGTTTTACCCTACACTATCAGCACAGCCGTTATACTGAATTCGACTCACGAAATTTCGTATGAATATTTTGGCTTGCCACCAATGTTCTAGCAATTTACCAATCACTGGGAGTGTTTTTCCGGCTCAGAGAAGAAATCGTTAGGTTGATGTGTTGTGCCGTCTCAGTATCCTAACGGTTCCGCTAAGTTTTCATTGTGCACGGAGTCAATCAGATAGAATATGTTGGGAATGCCCAGAAACAACTCGTTTAACCCGTCGCATAGTCGTGAGAGTGAAGGATTATATATACATTTCTGGGAATTTACTTCTCGCAACATATTGGTAGTTTTTATTTCTTACAAATATATAACAAGTTTTTCCTCCAGCTAGCGTTCTATACGCCTTTCATGTAAGCTTAACTCGTACTCCAAAAGAAATGCGATCTTCCATCTGCATTAATTAAAATTTCTATATTGCCAAAAATATAAATATCTGTCTTTCCATAAAAAATATGTTTATTAATAACTATAATCACTAATTTGTCTCACTCTCTCAGACATTCCATCGTTTTTCATTTTCAGGATATTTTTTTGCAAATACTTTTTTTCCGTAGCACATATCTCATTCACAATACTACCTTTAACATTCATATTCTGCACGAATATTTACGTGATATATTTAAAATGATATATATCTTGGCTCTGTAATGAATTTATCGACTAGGTAGAAATTTAAAAAAATTTCGAAACTAATTTTGAAATCCTAATCATAAGCAACAGATTATTTCAAATGCATCAAATATATGAATTTTGAAGGATTTTACGACGTTCCTGCATTTTTATTGGCATTCTTTTGGTATGGCGTCAAGTTACTGTTCAATCACGGCCGTCTTTAAACAGGCCGGAGGGATGATATTTGGCAACAACGCGGAGGAGGCCTGTTTAGTATTTGTTTATCATTCTACAACAGTGGACTCGTGGTGAATAAGATACTCGAAATGACTCGTTTGAAGTTAATTTTCTTCCTCTAAACCCTATTTTTGCAGGAGATGACGTTAGAAGATTCATTTTTTAACCTATCATATTAGCTGTAGTCGAAGGTAAGTTATTTATTTGTAAGTTGAAGCGTTGGAAGATGATGAGCTCATACTCAATCAGTTCGACCTCCTGGAAAGTATGAGCAAACCAATATTAATCACTGCCGAGGAATATTCGGGTCTCAATTACGTTTGTGGGTATGCTGTCAGGAAGGCATTGCAGTACTTAACCATTGATATATGTGCATGTTCATGTATTTCAAATGAGGGTTGTGAAGATGCCTATTCAAAGACTTTACACGGCACACGGAATTGCGCAATCGGACGTAGGTGCGAAGGCGCAATCAAAATTGCGTCGTGTAAAGCGGTGAATTGCTAGAACAAATGCGAGAATGCGTGGACGCGAGACGGCAAAATAGCCCATGTTCTATTTTCGTTAGAACAGGGGCTATTTTGCCGTCTCTACTTACTACTTCCTCGGCACTACAGCCCGGTATGGGCTTTGGCCTCCGTCAAGACGCCTGTCCATTCTCTCGTGTTCTGCACTTTCTCCCACCATCTGACAATCCTCATAGCCTTTATGTCTTCTTCCACATCCTGCATCCATCTTTTCCTCTGTCTTCTTCTTTCCATCCATATTTTCATGTAGAATCTTCTTAGGCATCCTTTCTTCACTCATTCTTTTTACATGACCTAGCCAAGCTAGCCGTTGGGTCTTCACAAATCTCACGTCTTCGCCTCGGATAATATTTTCTATTTCCTTGTTTGTTCTTATCCTCCAAGTTACCCCATATGTCACGGGACCATATATCTTTCGCAAAACCTTCCGTTCAAATATCCGCAGAGCTTGCTCGTTTCCAGCGGAGATGCTCCACGTTTCTGCTCCATTTGTCACGACCGGTCTGATAAGTGTCTTACAGATCTTGAATTTCATCTCCTTAGATAGAAGAGTTGACTTCAGGAGCTTAATATTAGCAAAGTAAGCCCTATTTCCAGCCATTATCCTCTTGTTGATGTCTTCTGTCATTGAGTTCTTACAGTTTAAATTAGTACCGAGGTAGCTGAAATATTTTACATTTTCAAAGTTGTACTGCCCAAACGTAACGTTTTGAGTCCATCTTCTGTCCTCCGTGGTCGACATTTTCATGTATTTCGTTTTTCTCTCATTGATTCTGAGCCCTATATTCTTACTCTTCTGTTCTAAGATTTTGAATATTTCTTTCAGAGAATCCATATTCCGTGCCATTAGAACTATGTCGTCAGCATAGGCACATGCCTGAGTAGATTTATGCACAATTGTCCCCTCTAACCCCAGTTCTTTCATGGCTTCATGTATACACAGATTAAATAGTACTGCTGATAGAGAATCTCCTTGTCTTACTCCAGTTGTTATCTACTAGTCTTGCCCCAGATATAGGCCTTAGCTTGAGATCCTTCCATAGTCATATTTACCAACTTAATTAGTTTTTTGGTGTTCCAAATCCCTCCAATGCCTTCAACATTTTTCTTCTATTGAAACTATCAAAAGCTTGCTGGAAATCGATGAAAAGCATATGTAGGTCAATGTTGTACTCAAAGCATTTCTCCATGCATGCATGCTCATTACAAAGATTTGGTCGGTTGTTCCTCTTCCCGGCCTGAAGCCACATTGGTATTCACCAAGGATTACTTCAGCATACGTGTTAAGTCTCCTCTGCAGTATACAAGAAAGTATCTTAGAAGTGACATTTAGTAATGTGATTCCCTTATAGTTGCTGCATTGCAATTTATCTCCCTTCTTGAATATAGGGCAAATTAAACCAATCTTCCATTTCTCAGGCATCTCTTCTTTCTCCCATATTTCACATATCAGTCAATTAGGTTCTTTGTTAATTTTTTTCCTCCATACTTGATTAACTCCGGTACAATTTGATCTTCCCCTGGAGCTCTCCCATTCCGCTGCCGTTTTAAATACTCCTCCACCCCCTCAATTGATGGTCTACTAATACTGGTGTCCATCCTCATGTCCAACATTTCTCCATCCTCCTCATCTATCTCATTGACATTCAGCAATTCCTGAAAGTACTCGGCCCATCTTCCCATTACTTCTTCCTCTGTTCCAACCAACCTCCCATTATTATCCTTACATGCGTTTGTTCTTGGTTGAAATTTATTTGTCATCCGTTTGATTGCCTGGTACATATAACTTTCTACTTTCATTTTGTGTGTTCAGTTCCTCAATCTTTTTCACATACCCTTTCAAGTACTGTTTTTTCTTTTTTCGTAGTATTTTATTTGCTTGTCTCCTGCTTTCTTTATATCTTTCGACATTTTGTCTTGTCTCTTTCTGGATGGTGTTCCTTCGATCTATATTCTTCCTTTCTATAGCTTTTCTGCACTCATCATCAAACGATTCTTCATTCCTTGTTCTCTTTCTTTCTCCTATGGTCTCCTTTGCAGCCTCTTCCATAGCCTTCTTTATATTAAGCAATTTTCTCTCTACCGAGTCATTTACACTCAGGGTCTCTGCTCCTTCTTCTAGTTTCTTAGCCAGGATTTCCTGGTATTGGGCTACAATTTTGCCGTCTCGCATCTGTTCTAGCAATTCACCGCTTTACACGACGCAATTTTGATTGCGCCTTCGTACATACGTAAGATTGCGCAATTCCGTGTACCGTGTAAAACGGACTTATTTCTCCTATGTCTGTAATAAGTGTTGGTCTTCATGCATTGGCCATTATGATGACTCTAGCAGAACCCAAGTATGAGGCTACATTTCTTAAAATTATCTTCCTTGACGATAATTTAAGAGGAATTTATGAAGACAGCTGTTTTCAGTGCAATGTACCGAACAGTGTTATTTTTTTGCAAGATTTATTAAAACTCTGACAAATGTATTTCTAAATAATTATACTAAAGTGAGGAATAACAGATTAGATGTCGCTAGACACACTTCCAATAAGAGAAAATACTCGACAATTATGCGACTGCTTTCAATTCCGTGACTATATATTTCAATAAAATCATCTGTTTTATACATGACTAATTTGTATCATTCCTGTCTGCTCCTGCTTCACAATCAGCAATGGATGCACGATTATCCCGTGGTAAGTAAAACAGCAGTTTTTTAGCGGATTTCCTTGCCGCAAAGCGATTTCTTTTGCCGATATTCTACGCCGAAACATTAAGACTTGGTCGTAGGTGAGAGCAATCCCGCAGGCCTCCTAGATGACGGGCGCGCGACGTTGCCACATCGGTCACTCCGGCCTGTTTAAAGACGGCCGTGGTTCAATGGTGACTAAGGATTCAGCGCGCCACGCCGTCTTCAACTTGAAGCAACGCTGACGTTAGACTTCCACCTCAAGACGCCAGCTGCAACGCTGTTGAAAATGTAACCATTCCAGAGAGATATCAAATACAATCTGAAATGACCACTTTTTTTAATCCATTCCTTCCACGAGTGGTCATTTATTCCAAATAGATTTTTGAGGAAAGATTTTATCTTCTTATAAAATAAAACTACATCTTTGTCTAATAATAATTTTCACTCTAAATTTCGTTTTAGAAGTTCCTGTGGACGTAGCGGATAAACCAGTTCATCCCTTTCATGAAGCCAAACTTTTTACTGAACAAAGAATAAGGAAATTCTTAGCGTCCAAACCTTGATGCCACTCTCAAAATAAGGTGCGTCGAAGCAAAAATTAAAGGACGGTAACCTTGGTTAATGCGATGTTTAACGTTTCCTTCCCATTTTTAATTCACTTTAGCCAAAATTTATTGACAAGTATTTTTCAGCATCGATTCCCGACTACCAAGTTAGATAGCCATTCCTGACATATACCCTGGAAGCTTTTAATGGCCCCTCTCTTAATTATAACGATCATAAAACGCAAATCGATGAAATTATTATCTTCGCTGATATATATTAAGTCTTCCCTTTGCAATACAAGTAACGCAATCCGTATGTTTTAATCAATAAGTATTACTCATCACCATCAATGGAATTAAGTGTTGAAAGTAACTTCCTTTTACTTATGATACTCAGTTTTCAAGAAGCTAGCTCAGCTCAGCTCGAGAAACTCATCTCGCAGAAGCTTATATTCATTGCTGAAATTAAAATGAAAGCTCTCCATATCTCTCATTAATATTGAACGCTAATATAATTTTCTTGCAAAAATTCACAATATGGCAATTAATTTTTAATGGACTTGAAAGTGTTTTTGAAAAATATATTCGCCTTTGGAGACCTAGGTGAGCACGTCGACTGCCGTCTCCAAAGAAGTGAGGCTGTTTAATCTCAAACTTGAAGATCTTTCCGAAGTTTCGAGTTTCACAAATATTGGGAAAAAAATTTTCTCTCGCGCATTGGAGAACTTTTAATTGATCCTTCTCTTAATGAATGATTCCGTTATGTGACTGTTCCTTTCGATAGATACTTACGCAAGTTTCTTCAAATGAGAAAATCCTAGGACTTACCACGATTTCCGAAGGAGAACTTGAAAGAAAGAAAGTGTTGATTGGAGTGCATTGAGTACTAATGGCTGCAAAAACTTTATTAAGGGCGGAATTTATTGATACTGTTGGTATACAATGTATTTCAAAGTCTAAAATTGGAAATTGTGAATTATCTCCCGTGAAAGAGTGTTTTACGTGAATATTTTAAATAACTTCGAAAAATTTAGCGTTAGACATAAATAATGGCATTGCGGTTTCTCGGTCTGCATTTTTGTAGTCAGTTTATTGTTGCCAAGATCCCGGTGGTAATCATGAAACATCACATTTGCACCTTTGACTTAATTGACTTTTCCAGCAAGCGAAAGAAGTCAAGGTGCTTCAATTTTCCATTCTATTTCCGAAAATTATTTTATAACTTGAAACTCCGTAGCATTTCAACGCTGGAATAGGAAATTACGACGAGGTGTAGAAGAATGCACAATGGCCTCGCTGAGTTTCACAGTCTTCAAAATTAACTCTCGGCATCCGTGAAAAATTTCTCGTTCGTGTCTTCCACAAACGTTCCCATTTCCCTTTGGCCCTTGCTCTTTCTGCAGCCAACGTTTTCCCCGAATACCCCCTCTTCCCTCAATCCTCCATCTTACCCTGCGCCTGATTTCCATGGTGACTCGAGAATTAGAAGAGCATTCGAAAATTTAAATGACTATAGAGTGATGGTGCCATCTACGTGAATAAAATTCAAATCTTCCGTTCTCAATCTCACATAGTGTCTTTTCCTTTTTTTTTCTCCTCCAACCCCGTAGCTCAAAGGAAAACGGATTAGCACTCGCGAGGAAAAATATAATAAAAAGAACGCAGCGAACACTCTCTGCCGGAAATTGCGACGCAATATTTTTCTCCGTCGCATTCAAAGAGCACTGGCGTGAGGGAGGAATGTGGGCAATTGAAGGGAAATAAAACGGTGCGCACGACCTCTTGGTTTGAATAGAAGATAGAAACGGCCACTGCAATCTAATGCAGTTGAGCAGCCGAGGAAATGCCAAACGTCGAAAAGCAAGAGAAATGCCCGAATAAGATGATTTTTTTTAATTCCACGGTTGGATGGCTGCTCCAAAATGGAATCTGGAGATTTTTTTTTAGTTAGGCCACGTTGAATCCGACGGACCTTGTGACGAATCTGTGACTGAGCTTGCAACTTATTGAATAATGAAATCAAAAGCTGTATTAAACCTTCCATGCCAGTGCGTTGTTTCACTTCTCTTCAAGATAATCAATAATAATCAGTGAAAACATCTATAGGTTGACACATTTGCTCGTTATAATATCCTAGTGGTGACACATAAGTTGGAATATATAAGTTTCTTTATTCCGTTTCTATTAAATATAAAATCCAAAATCAATCTTAAGATTATTAAGGTTTAAATCATGCTAGCATGGTTTTATTAAAACGGGAATTAAATGTCTATTAATTCATTAAAGGTCGTGATATTAGCTATACTAACCTATCTAACTTAATATGTACTAGTATACCTGATGACTCTTTATAAGGCAACATAAGCGACTATAAATCTGTAAAGTAAAATATAAAACCACAAAAACAAAATAAATTGCTAAAGGAGGAACTTAAGCTCATCATATTCGCGCCTACAGGTACCTCAATGCATGCATCAGGTGCGACTTCCGAAACTTACCAATAGGGGCCAAGGAGGTCAACAGGGATTTATTCGAGATCAAGAGAAGAGATTTGGAGGGTGCGGAGGTCAACAATTTAGGAAACCGCTCCTACTACCTTTTGAGTAAAGCTTGAGCGTTTGATACCGTCAAAAAGCACATTTTTCTGACGCCAATTTTGCTAGTTTTCCTTGTGTATCCTTATAATTCTTCGTATTGCATACCGTTTCAGAAGAGTAGGTATATATTCTCCCGCCTTAGAGAGAGAGTGAAAGAGAGGAGAAAAGAGTTATCGTTAAGGGAAAGAAGAAGCGAAATCCAGGACTAAAATATAAAAAATTGAGTGGGAAATGGATATGACGAGGAGGGAAAAATTCACGCACTCAAGAGACGTATGTGAGGTCTGCGACGGATGTGCAGGAAAGGAGGTCAACAGGAGAGATGGGTTTTCGCGGAGAGAGAGAAGAGGATTTTTTCAAGTGTCGAGCTGGCAAGGCCTCAGTATCCAGAGGTACTGAAAGAGAACGCAGCTGGACATACGTGGACATACGTAGGCACATGGAATGCGCGATAAAAGCATGCACAAACCCATGCACAAGTTTCTCAGAAATATATCTGTTCATTCACAATTTCCGCCTTTTCCTACCTATGATATGTCAGAGAAATAGAAGAATTCTTACAAACTTCAACTTCTTCCACCAACTTCAACTCTCTCCATTGACATTCGAATTGAGTAAACTAAGTGAGTAGCATAGATGTACGGTAAAAGCTTTTGCTACACCTTTGAAAGAGGTCTATTTTTGTCTATATAAATACTAAAATTGAGAGGGATCACTCTTGGCAGATGAATTCTAGATTATTCTTCTTTTTCTATTTAATCAATTTCGGAAGAAATTTATGTTACTAGCAAAGGTTTAATGAGGTTTTCTGTTACTTCTCCAGTCCCTGTGTCAGGAGTATGAGCTGTGAATATTTCTTGGCTTGCTGATACTAAATTGTACGGTGTTCATATTTCAAAATATTTCTTCATGCTAATATTAAGGCTCAGCAAAGATATTATTTCTCCTAGCGTCATTAACGATTACAAATTACTCAGAAAAATTAAAACACGAACAGATAATTTACATTAGTACGAAATACAGCGATATTTTTTTAAACTTCGGCAAATCGTAGCATACAAACTAATCACTTGCAGTTTTCTGAGGGAGTGAGCTCAGGTTGAACATTTTATCCTCATCATTATGAAGTTATCATTAGGAAGCTAGGCAGAGACTTGACACAGTCATGAGAAGAAGTCGACTTCCTTTAATGGTATCCTGCCATTTTCATCCTCTTATCAGATATATATTTTGCTAAGGTTTGTTTGACACCACAATCTACGTAGCATTTTCTCCTAACAGTTCTTACATTTGCGTACAAGAGCAAGGGAGTAATTAATAACTTCAAGTTCGGTGATGCAGATCATTATTTACGATGATCAGAAGTACGGATATTGGCTCAAAGAAATTTGCTTGTTTTCTATACAAAAAATGTTGTACCGTAGTTAATTTTCGGCTTGTAATTCAGGGCAAAAGATCTAACTTTACCTGATGTTGACGATCTTGCGTAGCATTCATTTTAGAACCTCTCCCTATCTGAAAACCTTCCCTTACACAAACCACTATTTCTCTCAATCATACTCTTCCCGGCAAGCCTTTTCGTCTGTCCCCGTATTCCCACTCGAGAACAACCTCTTTAAGCAATAAAAAAACTCCTTCCTCCCCTACTACATATCATGCTCGCTCCCTGCATTCCACCCAGATCCCACATTCTAAATTCGGCTGCACATCAAGAAATGCGTCGGGAGTTTTCACTCTGACGTGCCAGATGGAATAAGAAGTGCTTCCCGGGCACTCCACTCCAACCTCCGGGATACAAACATTCCGAAGGCCTTCTGGAATTTCTGCATCCGGATGAATGTGCAAGATTTCTTACGTTTGATATTGACATGTGGATTGCCTGGGTGAGCGGTAATGCTTGCACCTGCTCTTGCGGTGTTGCTGGCAGGACGAGGAAGGATGACGAAAATGTCACGCAAGAATTTCGGGCGAAGTCTTACGACAGGTGTAGTCTGCTGCTGCTAGTTATTTATACATGGATCTGGATCTTCGTGTGGTTATCAAACTGTTCTTTAACTCTAAAAGTTTCTCTGAGAAATCCGTCTTATGTGAAAACTAGAATAATGCATCAACGTAGCTAGGAAGTATTTTTAATTTTATCTGTCTGTATAAGTTTTACATTTTACCGCATCATTCTAACATTTTTTCACCCCAACTCCGTACTGATTCTCCGAGTTTCCAATTAATATTTATATTGGATCGCCATTCATTTATCTGAGAGCATAATTCGAATACCGACTTATTTTATTAGGCTTTTCGAGAATCAGGCCGTTGAAAGGGTCTTTTCAAATTTTACCAGGAAAGAGGATTGACCTCTCCCTGATAAACATCTTTTTTCGGAATGTATGACAAATTTATTCGGAGCTCACATTTTTTTCCTCCAAATCCTTCTTAATCAAATAAAACTTCTCGATGATATCACTTCAAGTCCTTCTGAACTTTATCCTGAGACAATTCATGCCAAAAAGTAAATTTTATACCTTATAAGATGTAGAGATGTGCTTCAAGCTAAGTGCGCCATGCAATCATGCTAATTAAAATGCAGATCATATTAGCGAACTTTCAAACTTGGTATTCAGCAATTTCTTCGCTTGGATAAAATTAAAGGTTTCATCCAATCATGAAGTTTGCCTCTATTCATTTCTTGACTCATCGGTTCCACAGCCTATAATGACCTCTTACAGTGCTTCAAAATTTGCTATCTCCGCACGGTGAAATCTCAGAGACACTTAGTGAAGTCTTACTCGACCTACCTTGCTCAGGTCTCATCTAAAACCCCCTGGAAGGTAATCATGTGAATGGCAGCAGATATTGTTACTCTGCCCCACATTCGAAAGAAGGAAAATATCATCATTTAGCGAAGTTTTATCAGTTTAAAGCTTCGATTTGACCTAGGGATATAATGACGCAATCGATATCTCCAAACTTGATCAGTCGCGAGCGTAAAAATATCTTAATGCTGATTCGAAATGTGGTTCGAAATGAATAACACTCATCTAATTCTCATACAGGTTTTTGAAACAGATAACGAATTTCACGGTATATGAATGTCATTTTTCGCCTATATATTATCGCCCACGTATTAATCTAGCCTTGTGTGTAGCTAAAAAAAAGTTACGATCGCTAATATTACTGAATTGATGCTTCTCACTATTTTCTATTTTCAAAATTCCGAGTCAGTTATTAAATTAGTCTTTCTTTCCTGGCGCTAGGGAATAGAATGTCTACTACAAAATCAATATTGCTAATAAATACTATACCTTAGATAAATATGCTCCACTTGACTTCAAGCCAAGATGAGGCGTTTAAGAAACAGGAGCTCCTTTCATTAGGATCTTGTAAATATAGCCCGGCAGTTCAAAGAATCAAGATTTTGGTCGATTTTTTTAATTCGTTTCCAGAATGACGCAATTTTGTCATTCAGCGCCCAATCAATTGTCTTTTCTAAATTATTAAGTTCAGCGACTAAAATATTAGACGAAATCACACGATTCCATAAAAATCAATCAAAAATTGATGAGTGGCGTGCAGTATACAAAACTTGGGTGATAAAATCCTGTCAAAATTTTGTTGATCTAAAAGGGTAAAGGAGTAAATATAACACAAAATGAGAAGAAGGCCAGCTGGAGCCGCCAACTCCGGCTCAAGGAAGGAAAATAAAACATTGAAGGGGGAGTGAACAACCACCGGAATGGACGACCGTGGAAACAGTGGGTTTTGAAAGAACAAATAATGGGGTTTGGGATACGAAGAGAATTTAGTGCGGCAAAGACCCTCCATTTTTTCCTTGATGGCATCTTTCGGGCGTATGTGCTAGGAGGATCTTTAAGTCCCCAAGGGGGTGCAGGCAGGAGAAAAAAAATTACGGGAGACTGAATGGAACGTGATACTGGTCGGAAAGGCCTTTTCTTCCCTGAAAGCCACCGGAAGAGCCATCTCAGGTGGGGCTAAGAACTAAGAGGGGTAAAATAGAGAGATGGATAGGGGGAGATAAGAGGAGTAACTGCTCGAGGAAAAGATTCGCGTGGAATTTTAGGAGGCATAGCGAAACGCCTCTTTTTTTTCTTTTCTTTCCGCCTTGTACCTTCAGAGGATTCCTTCCGAAAGAGAGAATAAGTTTAAAATTGTTCGCGATTGCAATTCATTTTACCTTCCTTTCATATGTCCACTTTGCATTCGTTAGTTTTTCCATTAATTATTGCAAAACATGTAAATAATTTAAATATGTTTGAAAAATCTTCACCTTTTACCTGTGAAATAACCGCATTGTAATTCGATGGATCAGTTTCATACATGAGGACACATGGTTTTAATAATCTTTGCACAAATTTTCTCGTCAAAGAAGATGAGATGCACTTAATTTTCATTTCCAATCTAGATACCGGTCACAATCATGGGATTATGTGTAGTAAACATCTCAGTGGTAATATTTCCAAATGTGCCTTCTTCTACAAAATTCTTACTTTCAATTTTATTGGAATTCCAGTTATAAACATCGCATCACATAGTTTGTGGAATGAGGAAATAGCGTTATTTAATTACAAAATTACGTATTTCGTAGTTTTAATTCTAATTTGAAGTCTAAAAAACTATATTAGCTGAAAAACTTAAATTCTTAACTGGAAATATCTTCACGACCAGTCATTAGCTTCATTAGGCATCTGAGTTTAACTTTTGTTATATCAGTTCATGTAATCCACGGAATTATTACAATATTTTAGATGATAACGATACCGCTGCAATCACAATCTAAATGTTGATTGGCTGATATTTTTTTATTTGAGGCATTGATTCATAAGTTTTCCTATCTTTCAATTCTCTATAAGTTATCTTCTTTTTTGCTCTCAATGTACTTCATTAACTCTTTTACTTATAGCGAATCCAATTGCCAATAGCACACCACCATTACAAGCGGAGAGGTGATCGGGTGCAAACGTTTGTATGCATTGCGTGTTGACGACTTGAATTGTTTTCTTAAATTTAACGATTATCTCGATATTTTAAGTCTCTCAGCATGTAAAATACATTTATTTTGGCCAGCTTCCTTTAACCAAAATCACAAAATCATTCAATTCCGATTAATTATATATGGTATTAGTGAAACCTCGTCTGCAGGAGTATGTGTCGATGGGAATGTACTCCAGACAGGAAAATTCAATATAAAAACTCGTGAGGCTAAATTTTCATTTCGTCTACGAAAGATGCCAGCTCTAATTCTAGATACATGTAATTCAACATTTTGTGCAGGTCTCGTTTGGGAAGATGAAACCATATTGCTGATGTCCCCGAAAGTGCTCGCGTAACAAATGCTATTTGTGAGTAATTTCAGTCCATAAAAGTTTATTCCAGTCAATTCTTAGAGAGTATATTTTTTGGAAGCCATCTCATAAAATATCGATATCGTTAATCCCAACCTCTGGAACACCGTCAAGAAATCAGGAAAACCACCTACGACCAAAGAGCCGTAATTAAAGTAAATACGTTCGTAATTTTATTCGCCTCCGACATAAATATTAGAAGAAAAATCCCTACCTGGTTTTTTCCAATGTAGAATTCCGGCAAAAATTAATTTGTTTGGGAATACGACCTTTGGTTCCATAGCATAATATAGTAATTAATACACCTCCCATCAAATGCGAACTTCCTTTGAGTTAATAATGGTATTAAGAGCCGGCAATTTCCGAGGACGATAAAAGCATGGACACACCATCCTAATAGCGACGACGTTTTCCCTTAGCCCTCGATAAATCATTTAAAAGTTGTATCGCGGAGTGACGAATAATTTGCTCTCCTTAATCATTTGCCATCCGCGGGACCCGTTATAGCTTCAGTAAATTCGCGAAGCAATATGCTCGTGGTTTCGTATTCCGTAAAATCTCCAGCAGTACATCAGCTATCAAAATTTCGGGCAATTAGGCGCACCGGATCCGCATTTTTAACCAGGACCGGATGGGAATGGAGATGAAGTAATTTAGCGCACTTTTCTTTCCGTTCCAAATTCAGATCCCAATACATACTACCCTTTCTCTCTTCCAACCTTCACCGAAAGCCACTTACGCGAACACATACATTCCGCATCCACCTCCTCCCCACTTGAACAAATTTGCATATTCGGATGAAAAAGGTGCTTTTTGTTACTCTCGCATACATCATTTCGGGGGCGAGAGGAATGAGGGGGGGGGTGAGGGAAGGGTGGACTTTCACCCGTTCCCATAAACAGCAGCGTGATCCGACCATGCTGCTCCATGAACACGGGTTTCAGCGTACGACTGATAAGTTCATCCCGCGAGGGGTCCAATTTAACCTGCCCTTGTTCCACGTAAATTAAAACCCCAGGAGAGAGAGAGAGAGAGATGAGGCGAGGTGGGCGGAATTAGGTGGAAAGGGAGAGTGGATAGGGGTAAGGGGTGTGAAGGGTACAGTGGAGGGAAGGGGTAGGAGCAGGGGTGGGGGAACAGAACTGTTGGTCCGACTCTCATCCGCGAAAACACTGTGGAAGGAGGAATAAGAGGGATGTCGAAGTCAGGAAACAGTCCTCGAAACGAATACTGCTCCTATGAGACCAAGAAAGGGTCCGAACGTGGAACACTGCCTTTATGCGCCTCCTCCGTATACCTTTCCCTCTCGTACTGTTTGGTACTCAGGTCTTCCCAGTTTCCATCAAATACTGCAAACCCATTTACCGGGATGGTGTTCTCACATAATTCCCCCCGGTCGAGATGGAACATAAGCCCTCGCTTAAAAATAGTGCATGTTATCCGAGTGAGTCGTTGCGTATGCTGAAGAATGAGAACGCAAGCGTTGGTGCTGATGAGGAATTGTTTCGTGTAACCGAACATAACATGGCATGTATTTACATACCACAGCAGCTAATTTCTGTCGTGGGCGTCACCTGTGGCGTACGGACCCCCATGCACCGCCTTCGCCATAGACCCACATATATTTTTCTATGTTCAATAGTTTCAGGTATAACTTGGTGGAAATTCATAGCAGTTATTACTGATTTGTTGGCAAATAAGTACCTTGGATTCGGTGAACTTCTACAGATTTCACTATGGCTTCACTCATCTTATGCATCATATGGATCATATCTACTCTCCAATAAATTATGTGAAAATTTACGAAGTTAGTAGCTCTCATTTAAAATGTCGGTAATTATCTTTTAGCATTTTTACTATTTGACTGATATTGAAAATAAGGTAAACATCGTTATGAGCAGCGTTCCTACTCCCCCAGACTTGAGGTAGGCCATAAGGCACCACACTGCTGAAAGTAATTCTACTGGTTAAGGATGTGCCAAATTCTTTGGCTGAAATCAGATAGGTTAATTTTTAAAAACTAATTTTTATATGCTCACAGCACTTTCAGAGCATATTCCAGCCATTGAAAAAATTCTTTATGATTTAGTTGACGGACAGGAATTAATCTTTTGCGAGCCTACCGCCATATTAATAACGACGCGTTTAGGTTTCGGAATTGAAATAACAGTTTATGGTAAATGTAAAAAATATGAGTTGTAAGAGCTTAATACTTCGTTGAAATACGTGTAATTTGCATTCAACGGCAATCGTTATAAGCAAACGCAATATAGTCACGAGATTATATTGTATCAACAAAACCAGGGACCTAATAGCATGAGTGAGATATGGAGTTCCAATGCAGATGAAGAGTGGAGTGTATGAGGTTCAACGTACCTGTGGGGATAGCTACATTGGCAAACTTCCAGATCTCTGAAATGCCTCCTGATGGAGCATCAAAGGGCAACGAAAAACAGGCAGTTGAAACTCTCCGCCATAGATGAGCACACTTGGGCACATGGCTTACACGCAAGTTATAAAATTCGAAGGGACCAAGCTAATATCCGAAGAGCGTAGATATTTTCCGATGATAAATATGTGAAACCATATTGATCACAGAGAAAGACAACTTCAATAGGAAATATAGCTATTCCCTCGCCCAGGCATGGAAACGTGTTTTGAGAAAAGAAGCAATCTTCAACAGCCAATCAGGAGCTAGGGCTATTCGCAATAGCCAATCAGGACCGACTTGACCGACGGCTAGGAAATAAAAGGCGAAAAAGATACTGCATCGTTACTTCAGTGACTTGTATAAGTCGACTGCAACGCCGGATAAATTGTCGTCCTAGAAAATAAGGACCGACGCGAAGTAAAGCCCGCAAGAGCTACATCTTCATTTCTATCATCCTACAGAAGCCTTCATAGGGTTTTCAACACCTTAGGATGGTTTGAAGAAGTGGGGGTAAGCACATCTCGTAAAAAATATAATGATGGCGAAGGCATAGCAAACAATTCCCTTCCAGGAGACTGACTAGAGCACCGAATGATTCCCAAGGGGAAATGGATAATTAGCAGACATCTTTATCTGATGTAATACGTAAATGAAACTCAAGTTATAATTACGAGAGTAACTGAGATAAACACCCCATGCTCTTCGCACGCATTCTGCTTGTTCGGAATAATTTTTTAAATTGGTAAGAAAGTCTTAGCGGTTTTTCCGCCGGTTGAATAAGTAAACGGAAGCTAAATTTTTTATTTTTTTAGTCCACTATGAAACTTAGATAAGTAGGATTATCACCTCAATAGTACAGAAGCTGCAATTAGAAGTGCATAGCTATATTTTTAAATGCGCCTTGAAGCTAAGAAAATGAATATATGGAGTAGGTATTTAAAAAATTCCCAGCCAACCACTCGCGACCTGAAGTTAACTATCTTCGGGACAACGAGAAGCCCTTGAGACAAAGAGCATGTCGAACATAGAAATTTGGGCTTGATGCAGTGAACAGAGCTGAACGCTGGGCAGCGCGGCTTCGTGATCCTATTTCGAGTGACCATCAAGACTTAAATGGTATGCAGGTTGCGTATGTGCAGGATACATAAACTTCTACTACCATCTTCATACGGTCATTTCTTGTCAAAGTGGTATTTCCCAACGTAATTTCATCCTTTATCCTACAAATATTGTTTTAATTCCTTTTTACTGATATATACCAATTTACCAAAAAAACAGTGGACTAATACAAAATTTATTTAATGTATATGTAAATACTTCCACCACAACAACTCCAATGTTGACACACCCAGAAAGAGACAAAGAGAAGTCATTGGTCTCAAACGAAACCTATTACCATACCTTCTTCCTATTTCTAATAAAAGCCATATATTTCGCCATGCACCATCTATAAACCCAACATACAACTCTTTTTCTCTATTCCCAGACATGTATTATACAATTTCTTTCCCTTACAATTTTCCTGACGACCCATGACATAACTTTTATCCCCATCTCCCTTCATACAGGTATTTCCTTGTAACTCCTGTGAAATTTTATTCAATGGCATCTAGTGATGAACAAGAATCACTCAACTCAAAACAGAAAATACATTTTCAATCCATTCCTCTCTTCAGTTTCATTTCAAATTTGGTGTCCCTTAGTGACCCTTGAAAGTAATGGAAAAATATGACTATGTATGTACATTTGTACAGCAATTAATAAGAAAGCTACAGAACACCTAAGTTGGGAAATTTTGTAGAATTTGGCCATGTCTCTCTAAATAGAAGTTTTTGATAGAGTCATGTACATTTTACAGTATTTCAGCATAGGGCCTTATTTTTAAAAGTGAATAATTTGTGCTTTAAACTGACATTTAACGTGGCCTGTTTTGTATGATTTCTCAAACCCTAGGCCTCTGAATTAAAGCTTTGACCTTAAATATCTCAAAACGCTTCCTCTTCTCTATTTTTATAAAAATATATTTTATTGTCCCAGTGTGTTGTTGATACAAATATATCCAGCAAAAATATCAGAGGCGAAAACTTGTGACATCACCAGAAAAAATTTAGAACAACTCCCATACACCATCAAAATTCCATTGGTAGCACCCCAATTTACTGACAATCAGCCAATCAAGGAGCATAGATTTACAAGGGTCTTGAGGGAGGGTCTTGAGGGAAGGTAAACCAAAATTGATATCATTATATAAGGTACATGGAATTAAAACCTCCGAACAATTAGCTGTTAAGCCAGCTCAAACATCATAAACAAGTTCAAGCCTCATACCCAGATCATCAAGAGCGACCAAACTTGAAAAAATTGAATTTTCAAAGAACAATAGCTCAGTTGGAATAGGCAATGGGAAATTCTTTGACATTTGGTGACAAATTCACAATCTTGGGAGGAGATCCCTACTGATACAACAGTAGGGAACTGCTGAACTAATAAAAATATCAATCACTGGTTACTATTTTCTTCAAAAATAAATATGTATGCCCAGGGGCGGATCCAGAATTTCTTTCTGGGGGGGGGGGGGGGCACAAGCAAAGCCGTATCCAGGATTTTGTTTGGGGGCACAAGGATACCCCATAATACAAAATGAACGGAATGATAACGGGACAGTATTAAATATCTTGCATACTTTTTAAGGGCCTGGGGATGCAGCACGTGCCCCCGTGCCTTCCCCCTAGATCTGTCTACGTGTATGCCCATCAATCCGGAAGAAAAAGACTTAAGCTGATTATCTTTAAAAGCTTAGAAACGGAGCATGACAAACTATACTGATACTTATACAGCTACGATTTCACCTATACACAGGTGAAATTGTAATAATGAATGGCATACTTAATGAAGATAATCTCTTTCACTATGTTTTTAGAAACTAGCATGACACAATTATGAAGGAATGAATGACAACAGAATTAATAAAGATGTGGATAAAAATCAATGCAAAGATCTATTCAACTACAGCCATGTGAATGCAAAACCAATCAAAGTTATCATTCCATGAAAGCCCAGCTGGAAGGAGCACCAGCCAGAAGGACCACTCGAATATACATCAAAATTTCTAAACACCAGAGGTTTTGTTGTATTTCAATCAAAATAATCAGTAGAATAAATTAATTTGCTGCAGGGAATGTAAATTATGTAAATAGATATGCCCCAACAACTTTGGGAAAAATCCCTCTTTGCCTGCTCTTCAAGCTACTTCTTATCTTATGGCCCAAGTAATTTATTTCTTGAGAGGGACAATCCACGACTCTTCCTTATTACCCAAACAATTCCTTACCTTGTTCTTTAAAGACCGTATTCCATCAGCACAAGCTGCCTTCCTTTTAATTTCCTTGCTCTTCATCTGGTATTTTTAGTTAAATTATGTAGATAAATTTGAATAGATTTCTTTGGTGTTTTTGGTTTAGACAATTACAAAAAAAAATTAATATGCACAAAACTTCATATACATATGCCTCCAAAATGTTTTGTCTACTGATTTGAAGAGCTGCTATTCAATCACCCAATGGCAATGGCCATCCACGTTGAAACTCCATAAAAGGGTCAGTAGGGGATTGTAAGGGTCTCATACCTGATCTACCCCTCAAAAGTCTTGCCTCCTTCAGTATTTCAGGAACACAGTGCCGAAGAAGAGAGGTTAAATGATACAGTTGCAGATTTTATAAATATTTGAGAGATGTAACTGGGCCTAAATAATATTGATAATATTGACCAAATTCTCCAAAAATTATCAAGTTGATAATCATTGTAGGCAGGCCCGTCGCTAGCTGATCTGGCGCCCGGGGCAAACTGGGATCGTGCCCCTCCCCCCCCCCCCCCCATTACATTGATGTATCTGCAATCCGGAGATTTGAAAATATAATTGAAAACATTTTCATAATAAAGATATTTTATTGATTATGAAAGTAAAGGAGCTCTTTCATTGTGTTGAAGGGAGCTGAGAGCGCCACAAAGCGGATAACGTTGTTAGTCAAAATTTTAAAAACATTTTAGTCGGCGAACACGGTGCGCCCCCAACTTGCTGCGCCCAGGGCAAAATGCCCTGGTTGACCCGCCCTCGCGACGGGCCTGATTGTAGGAGATCCGGCCATCGAGTAGACTCCTGATTATCCAGCCGCGGTTTATCTATGTTGCGGATTATCTGTGCATGAGTCCACACTCCTTCAAAGTTTTCCGCAATCTTTATAAAAAAATAAAATCAGACACAAAAGCACCAGGATATTTGCATTTCAATGCAAGGCCACACCGGGATTATTATTTCCATTCCCTTTGCAAAATGAAATTATTTTATATACTTGCTCACATGGAATGTTTCAAGATTACTTGGAGTCTGCTCTAGCATTGCAGATGACGATCAGTGGCAGGAAAAAATCTCTCGATTAATTTTGGAAGATTCTTCAATGGTAAAGCAAGAGAAATGTTACCTATTTCATAAATTAAGAGAAATGTTACCTATGATCTTTATTATTACCGTTGCCTCGCTTGCGGTTGAATACGGCCCAAGGGAACCGGAGATTTCGTCGCACTCTGGCATATTTACGCCAATACTAGTCAAGGTCAAACTGGAGAGGAAGGGAATAGTAGAAGTTAAGGCAACGGGGGAAGTAGAGATTACATGAGTCATAGCCAGGCACTCACCTGCTTAGCTTTGCTGTATGTCCCGGTTTCCTCTAACAGCCGCTGCGAAATGGCATGATTACATTCCCGTCCACGGGAGTTCCGTGTTCCTGTTTTCCAAGCATTGCGGTGCGTGATCGTGCTCAGTGATCACGGATCTGCATCCTGCAGCAGTTGCATCCTGAGCAACTTGTGCAAGATGTGACAACTCGGTATGGTGTCTGACAGTGTAATTTCCGACATCCTGCTAAGGTTTTGAAGCATTCGTGCAAACCACTTTTCTCAATCCATGATCTCTCAGCCCCGTGCGCATGGTTTCCAGAAACCAGGTATTACATGGGGCAGTAGGAGTACGAGAATAATCACCTTATCGCCGCTAAAAAGATCGCGGTCGGGGAAAGGAAGGACTTAATGATTCCAGAAATCAACCTAAAATGACAGATAATGTGCGTAAATAATAATAGATTACTTGATTTGCGTAAATTGTGAAAATTAGAAGAAATTAAAGCGAAAGTTTGGTTTATTTGTGTTTTCCGATTATTCATGCCCCCTCTTCCCATTATTAGCCCGGATAATGGGGAGTACACTGTATTCCCAAAATCACTTTAGACTCAAGGTCAACTAGGTTTTACAATGCAACCAATTTCCCATAAGACCATCATTTGCTTGGAAGGTGTGCAAAACCACTTCCAAAAAAATCTGTTTTCGAGCACCAAGAACCAAATGTCTTCTTCTTCTTCTTCCTTCCAGGGGGTCTATTCTCTAACTCGAAGCGCGGTAGCTTTCTGGTGGAAAGATGCTTAATTAAGCTACTTGCTCCCACTTGTATTCTCTAACGCTGAAGCTCCGGCGAAGGGAGCTTGCAGAAGCTACCGGTAGCTTATTAGGCTCCAACCCTTATTCTCTATGGGATTTGAAGCTACTTCCGTAGCTTCAAACTAGCTACCACGGTAGCTTCGCGAAGCGCGCCCTCGAACCCCGCGCTTCAGCTAGCTACCATCAAAATACATAGGGAATTCCCATAGGGCCATGGGAATTCATATGAACCGCCGTGAACCAAGTGGCGCGTGTCGCTAATCTTTTGTTCTATCCCATCAGTCTTTCTTGACACGGCTAGCGATTGAGTGGTAAACAAGAAAAGTGTTGACTATTTTTGTTGTTTTGCGTAATTATTTTCTTTAATGAGGTCGGGAATGCTGCGTAAATTATTTGAAGCCTTCAATTATTGTATTCTTAACAAAGTAGTGGGCATGAGTGACAAATTTCGTGACTAAACATATATGTTTCGGAGTGAACTA
Source organism: Ischnura elegans (assembly GCF_921293095.1). Taxonomy (NCBI): domain Eukaryota; kingdom Metazoa; phylum Arthropoda; class Insecta; order Odonata; family Coenagrionidae; genus Ischnura; species Ischnura elegans. Next base: position 41,878,889 of record NC_060246.1, read on the forward strand.
TCGATCGCGTTAACTAGTTGATTTCATTATTTGGAGAAGAAAAATGTTACTTTCAATCATTTCATATCACGTGAAATCTTATTTTGCATGAAGTCATTACTAGTGAGAAGAAAAACCCCGAAAACAGTGATTATTATTGATGCTGCGAGAGACTGTTGTAGTAACGGTACAAATTGATGCGTTGAAATCATTACCAATGCCAATGTATCCACTGCACAGAGATGGATGTCTTATTTTTGCAAGTGTTTATACATTTATGATTAACTTTACCGTGCATTATTAGCAACGATCTTTGTTGTGAAGTGATTGTGTGAAGAGAGTTTAGTGTTACATAGATGCAGACCGGAGAGAGGTGGATATATTATTGTGTTATAATGCAATTTAAGGTGTTTCATGATAGTTATTAATAAATGTTATGCTCTTCCAATGAATAAATGTGTTCATGATATCATTCTGCTTTCATTTGTGTGTCTTTGGCCGTATATACGCATTTAATCTCAGTGCCGGTAGTTAAGTTGGTGTATTTGTTTTGAATTTTGAGAAAGTGTAGCCATGGATATTCCAGAAGCCCACGGAGGAAGTCATCACAAAAACAATAATATAATATGGCTTTAATATTGGGAGAAGGAACTACGTTTAATAGGTTGTTTTTTCACAATGATGGTCAAGTTCTAATGAATCGCCCTCGCTTGCAATAGTGCAAGCTTGGCGGTTGGCATATAATACTTATTCGTAAAACCATTTAAATATTAATTTAGCCGTCGTGAGAACGGCACGACAGTAGAGTTTTGTGTAAATATCGATTGAAGCATATTGTGAGCCTAAAATGATTGCTTAGGCCAATCTGAGTGAAATGACGTAACTTTCAAACATAATTTTCTCCACCTTCCCATTAACTTTGTTGAAGATATTCCCGAAATAATATACATTTATCGTATGCACATGTTATTGCGATATTCTCTCGCAGTGCAAGAAGGAACAATCTCTGCACAGAAACAGTTGGTCATCAAAATTTTTGCATCAAACAGGCAAAAGCATAAGGAGCGCTGAGTGTAAAGTTCTCGGGAATTAGAACGACAATGTGATAGCATTGGTTTAAAGTGTTGGTAGTTTATTAACATTTTCTCTTCATTATATTTACATGGCCTACATGATTATCAATCGTGACATAAACTGCCGCATCGATCGAAACTATTGAATTGATATAAAAGCCGCTTAGCCAAATATAATTATTTCTACGTATTTCTATTATTATTCGTATTTCTATTATTATGAAAGCTGAAGGCACTCAGCATTTCGTAATTTACAAAGCACATTAATTTCAACTAGAAGAAAAAGTCAGCCGAGAACGACTACATTATGATTTTCCCGCAGGTTACGAAATGAAACGAGCGATTTCATTGGTTCTAAGAGTAAAATCTGAGTTCGCACGAAATATTTCTCATACCCCATATCCGGTCTGAGAAAGCTACCAGAAATTCTCGGTCTGAGAAAGCTACTCCCTGTTAGAGAATAAGGTTGGTAGCCAATTCTGGTAGCTAGTTCGAAGCTACCACGACGGGAGCTTCGAGTTAGAGAATAGACCCCCAGGATTAGGCTACTAAGCCTGTTCCGGCTCCACATTACCATCTTTTCCTTGGTCTTCCTATACTTCTCTTGCCAAATGGTTGATATTCCATTGCTTGTTTTGGAATTCTTTCATTTGGCATTCGAAGTAAATGTTCCTTCCACCTATGTTTGTAGTCTTTAAGTTTGTCAGTGACTGCTTGGACACCCAGTTCATCTCTTATTTGAGTGTTTCTTATTTTATCCAATATTGTGCAGCCTTTTACTGATCTTAAAAATTTCATTTCAGACGATTCTATCTGCCTTAATTCCTTCTTTTTTGGTACCCAACATTCTGATCCGTAGAGTACAGTAGGGACTGCCATCACTTTGTAAAATTTTATTTGTGTTTCTTTTCTTGTTTTGTTCTTTAGAGTTCTTCTAATAGTGCCACATATTCTCTGAAAAGTGTTAACCTTATTTATAATATCTTTTTCCTCGTCATATGTTATATCGCATCCTACGTACTGGAAGTGCGACACTTGTTCCAGGACTTGATCCTCAATAACAATTTTTGTTCGTATAGGGTTGCTTCCTAAAAATGCCATAGTCTTTGTTTTGGTTTTTGAAATTCTCAGGTTGTATAGCTTGCTCAACTGGTGTAGTCTGTGTACTGCCATCTGGAGTTTGTCCTCTTTATCTTGTATTATAACCTGATCGTCAGCAAACAGATTTGTATTTAAGTATTGAGATGGTCCTATTTCTATGCCTGGTGATACATTATTCTCTTTCCACATTCTCAGAACGTCATCTATATATAGATTAAACAAGGTTGGGGATAGGCTGCAACCCTGTCTAACTCCTCGGTTAATGATAATTTCTTGGGTGATCTGTTTCCCTGTGTCAATTACAATTCTGGTGTCTCTGTATAGACTCTGGGAAGCTTTTATCAGATGTCTAGGAAACCCTCTTTTCTGCATAACTGACCATAACATTTCTCTATTTACACAATCGAACGCCTTTTCAAAATCTATGAATGCCAGATGTGTTTCTAGATTGAACTCTCTTCGTTTTTCAATGATTTGTTTTAAAGTAAAAACATCGTCAATGCAAGATCTTCCCTTCCTAAATCCAGCCTGTTCTTCTAATAAAATGGTATCAGAGATAGCTTGTAGTCAGGTATTTAATATTCTACTGTAAATTTTATATGCATTATTTAGTAGACTTACTGGATTATTTCTTTTTCCTTTTTTAAACAATGAAACAACCTTAGCCACATTCCAATCCTTTGGGATTTCAAGCTTTTTCCAACACATGTTGTATAGATGGAGGATTCTTATTTGTAGGGATGTACCTCCATATTTTATCAGCTCTGATTCAATTCCATCTATGCCAGCAGCTTTCCTATTTTTTGTCTTATTCAGAGCATACTCTAGTTCTTTCAAGTCAATAGGGTCTACTCCTATTGTTTCCTCTGGAGTGTTGATCGTATCATCTAATGTTGGATCATACTATAATCTCCTATAGTGTTCTATCCATTCTTCCTTCAGTATAACATTTAGTTGAGCAGTATCTTTCTCTGCTTTGTTGAGCTGTTTCATCAGTTTATATGCTATTTCTTGCCTACCATGAATATCATCCTCTACTCCACTTATAAATCTATCCCATGATATCATATGTGCATTCCTTATTATTGCTTTCGTGTGGTTTCTGACCCAGTGATATTTTTCTTTCGTTTCCTCTGTTTTTCTCTGTAGGTAATCTCTGAATGCTTTGTTTTTATTTTCGATGGCCTGTGCTATCTCTTCATTCCAGATCTTTAAACCTCTTTTCTGTTTCTTTTTATTTCTGGTGCCCAAAACTTCATTAGCTATTTGTAAAATAGCTTTCTTAAGATTTTCCCATTCCTTATTGATGTCATGTTCTGGTTTTATCTGTTCGAGCAGTTATGTAATCCTGTGTTGGTAGTTTTCGAATACTACTCTCCTTCAAAAGGTATGTTTTGAAGATTTTCTTTACTTGACATTGTTTCTTTTCCGTATTTTGCCTTTTCCACCTTGCCCATAGTTGTATTTTTGCCTTAACAAGGAAATGATCGGTGCATATATTTGCTCCTCTATATACATGAGTATCTGTTATCCTTGAGGCTAATTTTCGGTTTACAATTATGTAATCAATTAGTAGAGGTCCGTGAAAGTGGTTTTATTTTTTGCTAAAATTCGTTTTAAAACCATGTGATTTCGGTGTTATAGAAAATCTTGGCGGTGTTATTATAATGTTACATTTTTCCCGGTGTATAGGCGTTTTATTATTTTATGGTACTTGTTTCATTAATACCTATACTTTTATTAAGCATTTTACTTAACATTTAACACAATTTCAATAGCACAAAATTTCTGATAAAACAACATGAAAGAAGTGGTTCAATTTATATTGGTTCAAGGTATATGAATGGTTCAAGTATGTAGTCTTAGCTAATACAATCAGCAAACGGCAAAATCCCCGCTACCTTATATGTGTATACTTCGAGAGCCATTCCGGGATTTTTGCATTTCTCTACACTAAATAAAGCCTTTAAAAATGCTTCTGTAGTAGCAACAACAAGCTCCTCCTTTCCTTTCTTTGAGTGAGTGACTGTGTGTTCAAATGATAGCTGTCGTTTTGTGGGTCCCCTTTCTTTCGCACGTTTATGAGTATCGCTACTGATGTGCTTTAACAAAGTGTCACATCTTTTGAATTAAAATCTTTTATCACAAACTTTGCACAGTAATACTCTGTCTTTCACATAACATCCTTTTCAACTAAATTTACTTACCCTGGTGTGAAGAGTATCACTAGCTTTTGGCATTTTAAAATTCCTATGCTTCGTTCAATATTGAAAGCTGGAACTACGATAATAAAAACAGTCTAACCCCAAAACACAACCTATCACGGTGGTGTTTTCAAACTGAGTGCTGGGTAGCTGCAGTACTGTATAACTTACAAATTGTCTGAAATGTTTCATGTCGTGGGTTCCCTTTCGATACCCCTCACCCAGGTGTTGAGGGAAGATGGGACAGCAGCTAGATACAACAAAGTCGCTTAGTTTTGATTACAGCTGTTGCCTATCAGTCAGGAAAGGCAGAGAAAGAAGCGCACATAACAAAACATAATCGGATTCAAAGAAACTTGAAAAATTATTTCCCATTTATCGATCCTGAAGCATCTAGAATGAGACGCTTTCTCACCTGAAGAATTAGGTATTAGATTTGGCCAATGTCGAAATGATTTTTTTGCATTGTAGCTCAGTGGAGAGCTGAATATGTATTCGACGATCCGTCTGCAAATAAGGAGAATCCCCTCTCCTCCTATCCTTCCAGTTCCTTCCTTCCCTTCTCCCAACTGCTAGCGCTTCGTGCTTTCAAATAACCTTACGTGTCTATGGATGTCTTAAAACGAATCGAACCGCGCAGTTAACGCACGGTGCCGTTGGCGGCCGCCATGGTCACCACGGCGTCCATTGCAATCCGGCCCAGCGGTGCGCCGTGTACGGCGCGAAATACAGGCAGTGCTACATTGAGGCCGCTTTCTGACGAAACGACTTTTCGCCGGCCGCCGCTCACGTCACGACGCCGTGAAATTCAGGCCGCTTTCAGACGAGACGACTCTGCCACGCTGTGGGCCGTGCCGTGAACGGCGGCCCGGTCCCAGCCAGCGGCCGTGTTTAAGTCAACGAAATTGTTACATTAGACCCATACTCAAGGTATTCCTGCAACAAGTTATCCAATAACGCAGTCTAATGCGCCGCGGTGAGTCGCCGGAATTACTGCTCGGCATTGACGCGTATCGGGCGTGTGAGCTTATATTTCCGCTCCTCCGCGGCCGTGCTAAATTTCTTTCCGCGCATTATTAATTCATAATATCTAATCCTTCAGGTAAGAAAGAGGCAGTGATAAATTTAACGGCAAATTCTGGCGGATAAATCACCACAGTGCGCGATATTACGCGGATGCGCGAGACTTAACGAGCCTATTGACCTTGGAATCGTAATGAGATAGAGCAAATGAACGTCGGCAGCGTTAAACAATGAAGGCTTATGTTTTAATAGATTACGACTCATTACCTATGATTTTTTCGCTAATCCACCTAAAATCACAAATAACGCGAAATTTCGTTTTAAATAACCGATTTCGCATTATTTCGTGTTATTTCGCGATATCGCGTCTCGCAAAATTCACAGACCTCTATCAATTAGGGATCGGTGACCCCTGGCTGACCAGGTGAATTTATTGATATCTTTTTTCTTGAAAAATGTGTTTGTTACTTTTAGTTCGTTGAAAGTTATAAATTCTCTTAATTTACTTCCATTAAGAACCAAATGTATCATCATTTCTTTGTTTACATGGAGGATTCTTAGATTAAGCTAAGATGTCAAACCAAATGTATCATCATTTTTCATGACGATCAAAAGGAATTTCTTAAAGGTCCTAAAGTCTTACAATGAATTTAGCATCTAAGTTGCTTTTATAAAATTGGAAGGAAAGAGGACTTTTGTGATAAATTAATATATTTTTTGGCAAAACAATTTGGGCTATTGATCATTCCCTAGGTATAAAATGTTGACAAGAGAAGAATAAGTTATTGAAAGAAGAAGGATATTTATGACGATTAGGTATTTGCACCCAAAAGAACATACTATGTATTTTTATCCATCTAGAATATCGCTCCATCTAATGAGTGACAAAATAATTAGTTTATACAAAGCTAAGATGTCTCCTTCAAAATTTACATGCAGCTTTCTGAAAGCAAATACAATACCTATTATGGGATTACTGACAGAAACGAACTAAGTCCCAAAGATCAATTCTTCAATTTAATGAGAAGCAAAAAGAAATATAAAATAAATTACAGAAAGCTTCAAAGTACTCTATACAATAATTTCCCTCAAATGTAACCACAACACTTTTATTGACTTAGCTTTTAAAGTCAGGCACTACTTCACAATTAATTTAGCAATTACAGCACTTCCTACTCTCTTGATGGCAGAAGCAATCGGTGATAATCCTTTTTGGCAAATGCTTGAAATTAAGTTTCCGGAATAATTTTCATCAGTGCTGACAAAAAGCTGGTGATCATAGTCCTCCTGGTTCCAAATACAACAGAGTTACAGGATAAAGTTTTACCAAATGAATATTAGAAATAATAAAACTTGTTTGTAAAAACAGTATAACCAATTTCAAAATATTTCGGTCCACCTTGCCTGACAACGAATAAAATATTATTCATGAGATAAATTAATCTAACTTCAACAAACGCAGCACTGTACACACTTTTAACAGTCTTATACTCTCGCACAGAAAAGGCTACGATGCACTGCCCTTACCAGCAGTTTCTGGCTTTTTGTCATCACCACTAGGTTCTTCAGTTGCTTTCTTTCTATCAACATTCCAGTCTTTAAGGCCTTCAGGAAGAGAGGTGTCCTCTTCAAAAGAACCAGTTCCTTCCACAAACTCTTCATACGTTGCCTTTTCTGGGAATGGCCTTTTGCCCAACAGTTCAATCATATCATCTCTACTTAAAATTTCTTGTTTTAGGAGTCGTTCCGCAACCTGAAAGTTAAATCAGATTAAAGGGCATTACTCATTAGTTACTCGATATTCAACGAAGTCAAAGAAGCAACTCTTGTGTGTGTATTTTAAATATTACCATACAACTAAATTATAATTTGGCTCTTTAACTAACATGAGAGTGTAATCATGAGATATTTGCCAAGGAAACCTTGAAAAAGGTCCTCATATAAAATATAATTACAATAAAAAACGGCCTATGCAGAAGGAGTGAGGAAAACCTGTCTCCGTTGCCATTTAAAATCTTAATCCCACATCATTTCAAATGATGAAGTACCAGAAGTTTGTGGAAGGCTACTAGACTAGATCTACATAGACGTACACTACATATATATGAGCACTTTATATAAGTAATTTTTCAGAAAAAATAGAATTTTATTCAGGAAATACTGTCAAAAAGTACCGTTTTTGGTGAGTATAGATGGTGGTTACTACTTATGATACTTAGACTTAGTTACCACAGGGCTGTAACTGCCATAATTAATCATGTTGTCTCAAATACCCTAGTCTTCCTCACCAGAAGGCAACAATTGTATTCTCCACAATGATCTTACAATATTATCAAAACATTATATTTTATTTTACACTACATGTATTTAAACTACATATTTATTTATTTATTACATTTATACACTAATATATTTTATTTACTGGAATACAAAATGAAGTTGTTTGATCAATTTTATGCATTGATGATAGATAAGGAAGTAAATCTGGTATATAATCAGACTAACCAATGTAATTTTCCCTACAAAATGCATAGCATTGCAACTCAAACTTAAAACTTTAAGCTTTAGCTGAACTCAACTTGGTTGAAAATTTGGAGGGAAGAGAAAGAGAAAGAGAGTTCAAGAGAAATTCTTTGATTGAATTGAATTGGATCTAGTCTGTTCCCATTTCTCTGGCTATCATGCAATGGATTGCAATTTAGGATTAGTTTTTTTTTTTTAATTTGCAATTTAGGATTAAATTTTTAGTTTTTCCGAGTTTTTCTTGAGGGTTGCATTATGATTTCTCATTTTCATCCATATGTACAAAAAAATTAATTTATAGTCATTTGAGAGACGATGAGATGAAATGATTATGTTCAACTACCCAACCCTATCCTCATCACTGCCAGTGATGGTGAGATTTTCATCTAATTGCAGTCTTACTTGATAAATACCGCAACACCACAGAAAGATTGAATCTACTACTCTCAGAAAAATAGTATAAAATTTATCTAAGAGTATTACTGCAAGAGCCGAGAAAACAATACCACATGGCAAAATATCCTCCCACCATATGCTTCATACATCAAGGTAAAAAAATGAAATACATCACCTTTTCTACATCTGCCTTGTGCTTGGTTAAAAGATCCTTGGTATGTGTGTGTGCCCTTTGAATGAGGTTTCGTACTTCAGTATCTATTAATTGTGCAGTTTCTTCAGAATATGGTTTTTCCAAAACCATTTCACCAGGTTGAGGCATGTCGAAACTAATGTTTCCAACTTTTGGATTCATGCCATAATGCACCACCTGAAAAAGAAATTTACTGGTTAGCAATGTGTTGAATTTCCTGCCCAAAGGATGCAAAAAAGAAGAAATTAATTACTTCCGTAAGATATTCAGGCGTATTATGTATAACAACAATCATTACTGCCAAATCAATACTACCATAGTACGGATATTTTATGAAATGTAAACACCTAAAAATCCCTGTAATAGTCTAAAATTGCAAAGCCACAGAAAACCTTTCATTTCTTTATTTACCTAACAAAATACTAACACAATAAAACCTCATCAAAGCAAGTTATACACATAATGGGCTGAAATCATAAGTAATTTGAGTCATTTCAGGTTTATATTAGTGGATGAAACAATCTGCTTTTACCAAAGAAAAATGAGCCAGTCCACTCAACACAGATTGTAATGATCTATTCACAGAAAAAATTTCAAATATTCCTTTATTGCTTCACATCAAATTTCTGAGATTTTCATCTAATTGTAGTCTTGCTTGATAAATACCACAACAGCATAGAAAGATAGAACCTACTACTCTCAGAAAAATTGTTTGAATTTTATCTACAAGTACCACTGCAAGAGTAGAGATTCATTTAAGTCACAGCCTTTGAGGAAATTTTTAATAAATCTTCTACTTAGCATACATAAACTCTAACTTCCATGCATAACATTAACATTTAGTTGAGCATCAAGAAAGATTCAAGATTGAATTCCAAATTAAAGCAACTTAATCACTTAAAATAACAACCATTCCACACATAGTTACCTGAGCATATGCACTCTGTGTGACTTTCTTGAGATCATCTTGGGCACCAGTTGTAATTCGACCAAAGAATATTTCCTCTGAAACTCTTCCACCCAAGGTCATACACATTCGATCAAACAACTGCTCTGTAGTGTATAAATACTGTTCCTTTGGCAAATACTGTGCATACCCTAACCCTTTTCCTCTCGGAATGATTGATACCTGGAAGAAAACAAAATATCCTATGTGAAGAATGTTGACATAATTCACAGTTTTTACCTTCACTCAAAAGCAGTCTTCTCAGCGGAAATAGTAGGGCCAGCCTAAAAAGCAGTCAGTTTGTCTAATAAGTTATAAAACTGTGACTAGGTGTGAATATTAGCCTGGTAAGGATGCATATTCTCTCCCATGATTTTTAGAAGTTCCATTAAGAAACAAGTAAACAAAAAAGTTTAAGAAATGTGTGCACACAGATGGAGTCAGCATGGTGGGCTTTCTAGCAATATAATATTGAAAGTAGACACAAAAACAGAGCTAGGAAAATGGTACAATAACCTAGAAAAGACAACAAAGAGGTTTATCTAACTAAAGATAACCAAATAAAGAACTAAAGTGTAAGTTAAGGAAGAAGCCATTGGACTAGCGCAGCCATTCAGAAGATACCTATATCAGCATACATAGTGAATGTGATCTGCTATCTAAGAAGTAAAATCGCCAGATAGGTAAGAATCAAAACAGAATTAATCAGTTGCACAGCACAGGTGTAACATCAACCTGTCTGCAGAAGAATCTTATAACTGCAAGGACAACAATCTTGGCAGCAAAATAGTGCTCTGTCAACTCTTATCAGATACACCCAGGCAATGAGTCAATGGTTATGATACATGGATGACGAAAAGGAAAATAAGCCTTTGAAATTTGACACTAAAATGTGATTGTTGAAATAGTACTACGATTGAGAAACAAGGAAGGTAAAGCACCATAATGTAGAATTTTCATTGAATCCAGAAGAATAAGGGAGAGAATCGCTTAACACTAGAATGACCGGGGGCAGTCAATTGACTGCTTGCATTTTTCTTTCGCGCACCATTTTATTATTTTCTGATCAATATCGCTGGGATTTTTTTACTTTCTATATTTTCGAACAAATAACCTGCAAATGAAGTTTTTTTGGCTGTAAGTAATTCATGTTCAGAGAAATGTCAGCTTTTACCTAGAATGACCACGAGCAGTCAATTGACCATTTTTGTATTTTATGCCATAATGGTCTCTTTGCCGATCCTTGGAGTCTACATATTTCATAAATAGAAAAATATCCTCTAACTGCTACAACACTGCCATGAATGGGAATATATTTGTGTTATAAAACTGCTATGAAAGATTATAGTGGTAAAAGGTGATATCTGACAGGGGAACACAAGATTCCACCCATCCATAAAAATTTCCATCAAACAGTGCAAGATAGATGATTTGAATTACAGTTTAAACTTGAATGTCAGGATTGCTATCTTTTCCATTTATTCTACATAGCACACACTGAATTCCAGCATGAATTTGGGTAGGGTCCATTCAGTTGGAATGTTTTTTTTTTTATTTCAGCTGTATTATAGCTTGTTCCCTCGGCTTGATTCCAGCTGTATCACAGTTTGTACAGTCTAAACTAATGCGAAAAATCCACAGAGGAAAAATCATTCGCCTTGACCGGGATGATTTTTCCTCTGTGGATTTTTCGCACTATTTGTGCATTGCGGGTGACTCCGTAAAAAGTTATCACCGTGGCTAGTCCCGGTATACTTGAATCAGTCTAAACTAAGGTTAAAATCTAGTGTACTAACCCACTGAAATCAAGTTGAAAAGAGTAAAGCTGGATTTTGTCTGGATCTAGACTTGCAAACTGGATTTATCTAGCTGGAGATTGACTAGTACACTAGATATTGCAGGGTGCATTTTTTTAGCATCGAGAAGTATCGTCCACCTGAAACTTCATTTAATAACTAACACTGGACCAACATACAGGGAGTTTCCATTATGTAGTTTACCTATCAAAGCCTTATATAAAATCCCTGCTTCCCAGCAATTTTCCACCCCAAAATTTTGACAATTACAATATTATTTATATTTTTTTCAGATGCTTAGCTCAGATTAATAACATTATTGGTACAATGAATTTCCAACATATTGTCTCGATATGCATCTTCATGCTAAAAATACGGACAATAACTACTTTGTCAATAAATAATGGAGTACACAGAACATGATGTTTTTTTTTGTTAAAAATCCATCTGCATCCATTATTTTTAAAGCAAGATCCATCAGATTAGGCTCAAGTCAACTACATGAATATGAGACTAATGAATAATTTCCATTTGTGATCTATATGAGGCAATATTATTTCAAAAAAATGTCTGACATTTCAAAGCTATATTTAGCTAAAAGGGATGTTATGCAACAATTACACTTTATGTATGTATATTGAAATACAATATCTGTAGTTTTTTCTGTTCTATAAAGATAACCTGACTTTAAGAGTGATTTAGATCTAGTGCCAATAAAGTAGAAAAGGCAATCCTAGACTGCGCTGTCAGAACCATGAGTAGTACTGAATGAACTACTCCATATTGATAGAGAAATTGGTACCAGCTCTCGATGATGCTAATAATGAATACTTCTCATAGCCTATGGCATTGAGATTTGGGCATGCTAACCCTTTAAGTTCTGGAGCTACTCTGGAGAAATGAATGCATTCGTAGAAGAATATTTTAGTGATGGAATAGAGAATTGAAAAATTGAGGTTTCTGCTTGAGGCTTTTGCAGTGCTGTCTTGCAGTTCTCTCTATGGTTTTCGGGTTAGCTGCATCAAAGTTGCTTTCAAAATTGTGTTTCACGGCCTACATTGCCACATCTTCATCAGATCAGGTCTGAGTGAAGAACGTACATATACCAAACCCCTGGTGGCCTACAAGTGGCGTGACTAAACAGCAACCTCCAAAAGCCTGCCAAAATCAAGGGTCCTCGATGGTATTTAGTCACCCCACTGGTAGAACACCCTTGGGATGGTATATTTAGAGGGATATTTCTATCTGTGGGCAATCAGACTTGATCTGAAGATCTGGCCAGCAAAATGTCATCTTGAAAACAACTTCGATGCAGCTAATCCAAAAACCATGGAAAGAACTGAAATACATTGGTCATTCCTTTCGTCCATTCTTACTTAATTTCAATCATCTCCATCCTACGCCTCTATATTTCCTCTATCAAGGTCACCAACCCAATCGTCCACCAGCATCTACCCAAACCAACTTTCACCATATACAACCCACTTCAGTACCCCTTTCTATCTACCCCATCTCACATCCCTCTTTCATCATACCCTACCTCCTGTTTCCCTTTCATTACACCCACCCTCCATTGAGTCGAGACTTGGCCTCATCCCCATCCCCTGGAAAAATTTGAAGCCATGGTGGAAGAGGCAACGGAGCAGAGTGAAGTTCAAAAACATTTAACTACCTTTTTTCAAAAAACATCACCATAATACACATTCAAAATATAAGGCCAAAAATATATGTCATATGAAAAATAAAAACTAAATTATTCTCTGAATCGGTTTCTTCTTTGAATATAAATATATTCCCCCTCATTTACTTTCTAAAACCAATTAACCACCAAAGCACATGGTTCAAGCCCACCAATGAATTTGCATACTAATGGTAGATACCATATAAATGCATGTAAGAGACACACCCGTGTAAGAGACGCACTGCTATTTTGAGCATCAGAGCTAAAGAAAAAATTTTTGCGGCAATTTTTTTTCTATCACACAGGTGTCAAATATCCTTTTACTGCTCAGAACCATTTGCCTATTTAAATTCTGTAGTCATCCAACGCTCGTATATTTATTATTTTTGCATAAGTTCCATGACATACCTTTTTATAGTACTTCGCTGTATTCATCTTTTGGGAAATTCTGGCTTCCAAGTAGCAGTACCTTGATTGATATGAACCAGTGAATATTCTGTTTCAAATGTTTGTTCTCAGCTCAATCTTTAATCATACATACGCATCTAAGGCTATTCCAGAGCATGATTATATAAATACAGAAGAGGGAGCAAACTATAAAAGGGGGTAAGGCAGATTTTTGATCACAGAATTTCGTTAGGAAATGTTACCACAAAGGTCTTCAGTACTAACTTTTGATTTTTTGGTCCCATCAGCTTCGTAATAATGAGAGTCTGATGTATTGTAGATATCCCTGTTCAAAACAATTCCTAAGTCCTTAGAATGAATATTTGACCAAAATAAGAAGTGACAGTTTAGTCAAATACTGCAAATCGGTAAATTTTTCAATGCCATAAGTGCTTTTACCAAAGTGGCTACAGATTCTCAATAAGGTGAAGAATGTAGATATGTTTACAGTGAATAGCATGCAAAATATTATGTAATAGCCTTATCAAAGTCAACATAGAAATTCATACCAAACACGTAAAGCAAAAAATAAACCAAACTTTAATTAGTGCAAAGAAAATAATAGTCTTGAATTAGGAAAAAAGAAAAATGAACCATGAGAGGCAATTAAACAGTCACACACAGATGGCAATTCCCTTGAAAGTCACCTTAAGCAGAGGATCAGCAAACCTAAGAAACCACCCAGCCACTGCATGACCAGCTTCATGATAAGCAACAGTCCTCTTTTCTTCTGGGCCTAAAACATTGGTCTTCTTTTCCATACCTGCCACAACTCGTTCAATAGCTTGCTCGAAATGCTTCATATTTATAGTCTCATTGAGATCACGAGCCGCTATTAATGCAGCTTCATTGCACACATTAGCAATATCAGCTCCTGCCAAAAATTAATAGTATGTTAATAGATAGAAAAGCCATTACTAAATTTAATTTATGTTTACTACCCCTCATACACAAAAATCATCAACTTCAAGCAATAAATCCAGCAAATATTGACTTTTTTGATAAAGAGTACCAAAGAGAAGGATGTAGATGGGAAAAATAGTGTTATGAAAAAAGCATTTAATCTTGCAAAATTCCAGCATACAAATGACTATAATACCACAATGAGAGAGCAAATTTCTTCAATTCCAGAAGTATATTTAAAGAATTTATGAGCTCTATTTCTAGGAAGTAAGGCCCAAATGTAAGTACCAAAAAAGTGCTTCTCGATAAGCCACAAGATGTCCCCAAGGCAATCAAGTGAAAGCTACGCATGAGCAGGGCATAGAACTAGTTGCAAGTAATGAGCGGCAGCCAATGTTACATGAACAGGCCTAGGGTTAGCAGACAAAACAAATCAGTATTAGTACCACCAGCAAATTTATTCTAAGATGAGTATTTTAAATAACATGTGGTTCCATATCTACGTATTCAGATTAAAGAATATCTATAAGAAAAACAATGCCCAAAATTCTTTGGAATATTTCAAACAGCTTAGTTTACATTTACCAAAAGTTCTAGAGTAGAACCTCGACATAAGGAAATTCAAGGGACCAAAAAAGTAGTAAATTCATTAATGTGAAGTTAGAGTTTTTTCTTCAAATTTGGTTTAGCATAGCAAATCCTGCAGAATACATTAGCGTTAAATGCATTCTTCTCATTAACTTTTAAATCATAATTAAAAATTTACTAAGATATTGGTTGTTCATGATGAACACAGACTTTCAATGTTCAAAGACTGAAGAATTCAGTCTTCACCTACCATAATGTGAACATATGCTATTTCCGTGAAAGAAACTTGTCTATTTATGGAGATAGCATCCATGCATTTATTCACAGCATGCGGAGGCACACCTGCAAACACTATTGATCTTTACATCAAAAATTAGAACACAATAACTGGAAATTGTGCTTTAGGAAATCAAAAGAGAAAAACAACAACATGAGATTCACGATCTGAAGAGTTGGTTTCCAAAAAAACCACGCATCAATGCAGTACTTTGCAAGGATGTGACAAGCAACAGCATGGTATCAGAAACTAAACTGTAAGATATCATGTCACACAGTTGCATCACCTGCATAAGTTGCCCAGGACGCAACTATTATGAGACACGGATCCAAGATCACAGAGCTCGGTCATGCCCTGGTTCTGCCTGCAATGCTTGAAAACTAGAAGCACAGAGTCTACGTAAAGTCTATTGGTTCCCAAGGAAGCCATCATGAAGTGGCCTAGTGAGTAGTAGCAACTTTGCCTGGGTAGGGAAGGTTGTAAATCAAGTTCTAGCTTGCGACCAACCAGAATGCAATAGACAACCTTCTGAGTGATTTCGTAGTTTTCTTCCTTTCATAGCAAAATTGTAAATCACTATACAAAATTTGAAAACAACATTCGATTTTTTTGGTGAATTCAAGCATCTGCCTTGTTCCAACAATCACGGCGTGTGGCTTCCTCAATCCCTAATCGCTACACTGATGCTGCAGCAGGCAGCCCACAGCATGGCCTTTAGTCTTCTTCCCACCCTAAGTTACAAGGAATACAAACTAGGAAATGGCACAAGGATTTAAAAGAAAAAAAAATAGCTCTCTGGTGGGGCAATCATTCAGTGTAAGCACGATTAGTTGCATGACTACAGAATCTGATGGTGATCAGATGCAAATTGTGACGGGCATTCTAGCACGCCTACTTCCAAACCAATGCTATCTTCAATGTTAATTGGTCACTATCGACTGAAACTTGAGTTCTAATCATTATGAAGAACAAAATGATACTTATGAATAAAAGAATAAGAAATCATCCTTGAATGAGAAAATTTAGAGAGATTCAGAGCATAGATCTGAGCAGACACACTGCTGTGGTTTAGAACAGTCATCTGTTTCTCGAGAGCACAAGTCTAGGTTTGTAATAGCAAAATGTCATTACATCATGGTTCTAATGTATTTTATTCTTCATAGCTATAACAAATGCTACACTCAAATATCTCTAAGTTCACATCCAAACTAATGCATGGAATGACTAAAATTAGGGCTCCTTGCTTGCAGTAAATACATATATACATTCATTCATGACTTCATATTTTTTTAGCATTTATGACACAGTTTTTAGTATTCCTTGATATACTTTAATTATTTAATTGATTTTTGATGGTGTTTGGACCTAAAAACCACATTCAAAAATTGCAAGCAATGATGAGATGGGAAAAATTCACATTCACAAAAATTGAGGAACTCCAACTATAATATTTAATAAATATTATGTAATGATCTCAGAAACTTTTTCCAGCATAGAGACAGTTGAATACAGAAATTATTTTAGAAGTGATTTTGAAGCCTTTTATTTTTTTAGGTTCCTTTAAACATTGTTTCAATGTTGTCAGAACAACGAGATTGGGACTTGATTTTTTTAATGACCCTAAAAAATCCATCCAAAGCAGTCCAAACATCAGACCACTTTAAAAATGTCATAAAATGCTGGAATGATATAAACTGTCAAGACATTATGTAAACAAACACATTTTTAAAAATGTAATGCACCAAAGCTTCACTTTTTTGTTCTAATGAAGAGGAAAGGTTAAACTGATAATCAAAAGAGGCAGATGAACCATTCATGATCATCTCCTTTTCATACTTTTGTTTGTGTTTCATGCTTTCTCTGGCAAAGGCAAATTAGTCTGTACTCATTAAGTATTATTATTGGATTATACTAGAGATGTGCGAATAGTATCCGCGAATACTCGAATACCTCGAATACTAGAAAGTATTCGATATTCGAGATTTCGAATAGTTATGCGAAAACTACCGCCTCGAATACCTCGAATACTTTGAATTTCGCATCATACACTGTCGCACGCACGTCGTTGGTAGTGACTCGGAAAAATGTAGAGAACTGTAGTCATTTAGTGCTCGCAGCGCCGTTTTACGCAAGTTGACGAATTGCATCAAATTCGTGGATTTTAGCGGTGAAAAGTGTTCGACGAGGGGAACCGAAAATAGTCGGGTGAAAAAATCCGAAAATCCCCGATTCCCCCCACCAGGAGAAACTCAGTGCCGTGGGATAGCAACCTTAGGGCATTTCCCACGATCCTCTATCCCCCTCCATTCAGCACTCGCCTCAACCACTCTGACGCTTTCCTCTTCTCCGAAATCAAGCAAAAGGTCCCAGCTCGCCCAGGGATCGCATTACGAAGACCCCTGCTTCGAAAAAAATATCGAGTTACGAGAACAATAAAAACGTGTTTCACGCCCTCCCCCCTTTTCTCACCCACTGACCTTTTTCTGGCTACCTGCTTCGAAGTTCCCCATTTCTGGAGGTCAACTGCTGTGTGAGTACCGTGGGATACTTACATTAGCGCATTTCCCAAGGTCCGGTATCCCTCTCTATTCAGCACTAGCCCACCCCTCTGAGGATTTCCTCTTCTTCGAAATAAAAAAAAGGTCACAGCTCGCGCAGGGATCATATTACGAAGACCTTAGCTTCGAAAAAATACCGGGTTGCACGAGAACAATAGAAACGTGTTTCCGGCCCTCCCTTTTCTCCCCCACTGACCTTTATTTTCCTACCAGCTTCGAAGTTCTCCATTTCTGTGGAGGTCAACCGCTGAATGAGTCATCTATTAGCACAAAGGGTGTCTAAGAATGACTTTCGTCAATTGATGTTACACCTTTATTGAATTGAAATATTAGTAATGTGCGCGTAATTTCAAAAAGAATAAGACCAAACACGACGTATTTCTGAGTTTATTTAAGCATTTTACGCAAAGAAATAAATGTCAAAACACGACGGAGACTTAGCATTCTGGCGAAACTCGATATGAGCAGCAGAGCTTCTCGGAAGTTGATGCGGTATTTTTTTCCGAAAACATATATCAAGCTACAATTTATGAGTGGTGCTATAAATCTTTATTGTTACAGTCACATACAAAAGGATATTTTCTCAGAATATTTGGTTTCTCCCTGATAGCAATTCCAATTCATCTTCTTATCTCGTGAGAACTCCCAAAGATGGACTGAAAATAATTGAAGAAAATCCGGTGGAAAAGAGCTTGTATTTTGCAAAATGCCTCAGATTGTCAGCTAGCACTTGGCAGCAGGAGTGGGGGTAAAGCGATGTTAGTTGAATTAATTATATGCCCAATTGTTTCCATAAAATTAAATTATTCATTAATCAGCTAAATTCCTGTTCGAATCATTTTAAGGAAATCAAAATTACTCCCCAAAATCTTGTGTTGCCTGCTGCATAGGCAACCGAGTCAAACATTCCAGCATTCATCATTTAGTATTCGAGGTATTCGAAATTCGAGGTATTCGAAATTCGAGGTATTCGAATATTCGAGCTATGATTTAATATTCGAATTCGATATTCGAATTCGAGAAATCTGCTATTCGACCCATCTCTAGATTATACTATTCAACACCGCAATAAAAAACACAAAACACATACATACCGGTAAATCCAGGAGTTAATGCTGCCATTTTCCTAGATAAATTGTTTTTGTCCAATGCTGTTTTTAGTGGCTGTAAGTGCACTTTAAATATAGATGCTCTCCCCTTAATGTCTGGAGCAGGAACATATATCTGTCTATCAAACCTTCCAGGCCTCAATAAAGCATGGTCCAGAATATCTACTCTGTTTGTGGCAGCCAGGACAACTACGTTTGTAGTGGTATTGAACCCTAAAATGAACACATTAGAGAATAGTTAGCCCCCTCATTAGCCATTACATAACTAAGGTACGACATCCAATACGACGCAATTGAAATATCAAACTCAAGTTTTATTTGAACATGTATTGCACTATCACATTTTTTTCCTTTTGACAGCACAATTTTTTTTCCAAATTACTTTGACTCTAACAACAGAAGGTACCCAAATGCCACAGCCTGATCACGTTAAAATTTTGCAGAGTGATAGAAAATATCAATTTAAGATATAATTATTTTGCTCAAGCACAACTGGGCATTAGTTTTCCAAATACAGTAAAACCTCTTTACATCGTAATGGAGGGGACCAAAATTTGGGCAATTTGATGTATGGAGGTTCACTATAGAGAGGTTTTAGTGGTAGGCACCATTTTTTCATATCCTTGGGAAATGAAAGGTGCTACTGTCTTTAAAGCCATTATATTAATATATTTAAATATATAGGTATGCATAAATGAACATATATTTACAATTTAATGATTACACAAAGGTAAAAGTAAATCGTTCAAGAGGCCTTTTTAGAAAATAAACTAGTTAATGGGTTGGCTTAAAATTTTTTTCAAACTCTTTCGAAATAATGTTTTCAATTCCACGAGCACTTTTTAATGTCATTTTCACTGTAAATAAATCACTAGCTGTTTTCGTTAATGCCCTTTGACCTAAGAAATAATTCCCTGGTCTAAGGGTTGTAATTTACTACTACTGTTCGGAGGAAAGAACAATAGTTTTATATTTCTAGACATAATTTCTTCATCCTCGTATTTAACTGCCTGAGTTTTTTTTAGTTGTGCAGCCTTGCCAGTTTCTTCTGTTTTTCCTTGCTTGTTTAAAATAGATGTGAGGGTGAATGATGGTATTCCAAAGGTCACTGCCTTCTGCCTGTCCTCGTTGATGGCTAGGAAAATTGCTAATAATGTGGTAATGTCAAGCAGTCGCCTTCTTTTATTTCTCGAATCCATCACCAGCCTATGATTAATTAAGTAATTTTCATATTTTATGGCAAATAATTTAAAATACTCCTTATTATATCTTTAAGAATTGATTTATCATTCTTATAATATGTGACTTGTTAAAGATTATAAAAAAAATAAACACGTGACTACCGCAAAAAATAGACAAAAAATTAAGCGTGATTTTGAAAATTTTGTTGAATTCCCTCTCTCCAAAATACAATACACGTATAGTTCCGAAGAAAAACTCAGTCGAGGGCACACAGAAACGCTAGGTCTGCGAAACGACGTGGTTTCCCGGTGAGAATGCTGGGCGAACTACTTCAGAATGCGGCGGCGACGATAAAAAAATTTCATTGCCCTACCGCGTATCAGCTAATCAGCTGCCTCCTTCACCTAACACTGCCGCGCATGGATTGATGTTCGTTCAGTATTGCTAGAAATTGACGTCCCGGACTCCCGATGGAATAGTCAGATTTTGCGGCATAAATACGCAGGCAAGACATATGACTGTCGCTAAGCGCAATAAATTTTAAACTACGATTGTTCACGAAAGCATCGAAAAAATTACCAAGGCGGTAGTAAGAAAGTGCTACACCGGGAAATATGGGAATAAAATAATTGCGAAACTATTTGATTTATTTCAAGTCGCGGAAAATTCTTGAAATACTTTAATTTTAGAAGCGGAAGTAGCAATGCGGTCGAGTAATTCTGACTCCATGGATTGGAGTGAAGTTAGTTGAAATATTTCCGTCAGAAAGTGATTTTAGGCTGCGCTGGTCGCCTCTTTTATTAACTGAACATAGTATGGATAGTATGTAGGCACTACAAGAAAATAAAGCCATCAGTAAAGTAAAGCGAATGCTATCGCGCGATTTTGACCGTGATTCGAGAGAAAACGATGTGTTCTGTCTTCATTTACCGTCACTTAATATTATTAGGATAGTTGGATGCCCTAACTAATGGTTAACGTGAACATTATTGAAGGTGTATAAGAAAAAAATAAGCGTGAAACATTTATCGCTGAAAATGTCATTCCATGTAGGTAATCGCGGCTGCATTAGGTGCTTTCCATTCATTGACACACGTCGACACAAGTCGACTTGCGTCGCAGTTTTCGTGTTCCATTCTGTGTGTGTCGCCCACTGTTGTGACACAAGTCAACAAACGGTAACTCACAGGAATAGGAGAGTTATAAACAGTTACCGCGAGGCGACACAAGTCGACGCGTGAGTCGCATGAATGGAAAGCACCCATTAATGGTCTCTAGTTGTCTCGGTACGATTTGCGGAGGTAGTTAGGCCGTCTCGGGGCTGTCTTGTTGGTACGATATATGGAGGTTTTACGAGATAAAGAGGTTCACTATAGAGAGGTTTGCCTACAAATTTACATGTAAATCGGACGGGACCAGAGGGTTGGTACGAAGTATGGAGGTTTACGATGTAAAGAGGTTCACTACATAGAGGTTTTACTGTATTATCCATCGAATGTACTCGTATAATTGCTTGATTTACACAACCTGCTAAACAACAAAAATGCAATACAATAGCAATACAGCACCATTCACATTTAAGCAGGCTCTTTCATTTGTTGCCAGGCTCCAGAAAGAGCATGGAAGGGGCTAAACTGTCATTATGTTGAAATTTTGAAGTAAAGTGGGCCGCATTTATATTGGTGTTATACTAGTACTGCCAATCGATAATAATTCAAAAACTAAGGTCTATCAACATGCAAGCAAAAATATATATCACTTAAAATGTCATTTTATATCACACTGTGAAATTTGAACACAATCTCGTGGTCACACTTGGGAGCCATCCTTTTTAAGAGCAATGCAGCTGAAAAATTTATATTCCTATTCCCTAGTGAGATAATAATTTAAGTCAATTCAATTTAATGGATTTTCCTATTGCAATATCCATAGGAAAATTAAGAACAAGAGAAAAAATTCCAACACATGTAAATAAAGGAGATCAAGACATTCACAGTGTTTGAAAGGTATAAAAACTACTGGATGCTAAACACATTTAAATATTACTACATATCATGTGAGATGGTTCTTTTAAGACAGAAAACATTATCAACAGTATTTCATTATCATCATTAATATCTTCAAAACTCCATGAAGATATTTTATTCTAGCATTAAAGTATAAATAAATAGTAGCATTCATTTTCAAACTCATAACTGTTTAAAACAATAACTAATAAAAGCTGGATATTGCATTACATACTTAAAGAAGAAGTATTTCTCACCGTCCATTTCAACTAATAGTTGATTCAAGGTGTTCTCTTGCTCAGAATGGCCACCAAAACTGCGCCCTCCTCTCTTCCTACCAACCGCATCAATTTCATCAATAAACAATATGCAAGGCGCATGCTTCCTAGCCATTGCAAACATATCTCGAACCTAAAAGATAATAAAATCTATTAAAGGTCTCTTATTTCTAAAACATGCTTAATCAACATATTCTTAACAATAATAAGATCATTAGCATATGAAAAAACAAATTCCCGTATTAAAGAACACAAACGAGCGATATTACATCGTGACACGGAGAAGTCGGCGACAGCGGAGCATGCTTACTCGGAAGATGGGCATCGAATTTTAATCGACGAGATGCAGGTGTTAGCCCAAGAGAAATTTTATCATCGACGACTAATTCGGGAGGCTATTGAGAGATCTGGCACCACTTCCTTCACGCTCAATGTTCTCCAAACGACTGCCCCTCCCAGGCGTTGTCCCGCCTATATACCCAGCCAGCCGACAGCGAATAGGCCGCCGACTTGGCATAGGGAGGCAGGACGGTCCGGGACGGACAGTCGGCTGGATTTTGAGCGGTCAGGACGTAGCGCCAGGTCACAACCTGTGACTGATTCTTTATTAACTCAATAAACAATGTTTTTACATAATGATTCTTAAATTCTAAACCCTTTCTTCTGTTTAGAGTATGCATAGTGGACATATTATCAGTGTATACAACTATATTGGTCCCAATCTGGGAAATGGCTACGCATGCCTTACTGCCATTACTGCTGCTATACATTCAGCTTTATAAATCGGGAGCTCTTTGGGTAGCGCCCATATTTCACAAATATCCCGACTTGGGATAACCCAGGCGACTTGCCAGGGTGTGGCATCGCAAAACACATCCAAATTTACACTATAATTCACAAATTGTCACGGGCGTTGCAATATATCTTCCTCCCACAGAACTTTCCACCAACGCATGAAGCGTTGTGCCGCATCTTTTATCAGGAACAGCGGCAAACATTTTATACAAGTTACCCAAGACAAAAACCCCAACGCCTTGGGCATATCTTTCAACCTTAACCTTGGAATAACTGATATTATATAATGGGTACGTTGTAACGTCCCAGATGTCAATGACAATTCCATCTTAACAGTGTCTATTTTTACACCAAGATATTTTATACGTGTTTGCGGGAAGAGATTGCACTTTTTATCATTGAAAAATTGAAAAATGCCCCCAAAATTTCAACAGAGTTGACGGCGTTAAACTCAGCCAGACCTGGAAAACGATTTTCCGAAAGAGAAAACGGCAAATATGTTACCAACAAGGTTATTCACTAGACAAGAAGAAGAGTCCGCTCGCCGCTCAAGGACAGGGGTGAGAGTTCTGCTGACGTCAGCTCCGCCGTCCTCCCCCACTACTCCGGTGGATGGGGGAGGTTGGACGAGTATATTAATTGACCACCAATTCCATAATTTCATTCATCGCCTGATGATGCGCCCTGTAACGATCGCGAAAGCTTGCACGACAAAGCGCAACACGCAGCTGCACCCGGAAGCTGTTAGCAACGTTGGCAATGCAGTATAAAAAAGGGTTGAAAATCGGTTTTAAAAAAGTCGGTATAAAGATCCAGTATGTGATGAAGGCAGCAACTAAAATTGTTCATACAAGACTTTCTGTGCAAAACTGAAAATTTTTAATAATCCCAAAATCCACCTGATTTTTTGCAAAAACTTGCAACTATAGGGCTAGAATTATTGTTATGTTTCTTAAAAGTAATTGGCGGCAGGCATTTTTAAATGAAATTGTATCATTAAAAACATTGCCAGTAGTCATTCCATAGGGCCACAACCGATTTCTAGCTCCAAAAGCCCTACCCTACCTCCACTGGCTAGGTGCCTGTGGTGGATTATACCTCACAAACATAAAGAGATAGATCCAAACGATCTCAAACTCAATTCTGGGTCCTCAGTACTTGGGGCCATCAGGGCAAGGGTTCACTAATCAAATTTTAGTCAGGGTTATAATTGAAAATGAAAAACTTTGTGTATGTCCACAGTATTTATTGTTGTACTATGCATTTCAGCGAATCACCTTCGCCATGATCAAGCATTTGTACCTCATGATGGCGAAGGTGATCTGCTGAAACGCATAGTACAACAATAAATACCGTGGGCATACACAAAGTTTTTCATTTCCATTATCATCGAAAAATGTTCCACAACATCTCGCCGAACACTGATGAATACATTTAGTAATAATTATAAAATTCCCGTTTTTTTCCAAGTTTTCACGGTCTAAATTTCGTCAAATTCACAATCTGTCGATAAGCCATGTTAGGAAGAAATACTGATAACGTAACAATCAGTGGCCACACATTAACTAAAAAGTTAACAAATGCGATAAACGCCGGGAATGCAAACACAGCAATGAAAGTACTCTCATGATGTCGCCTATCGTTAGCAAAATTTAGGGCTAAAGGTTGTGGGTGGGAAAATGCAGGGTGGCAGGGAAGTGAAGAGGTGTCTGATTTTTTGCTGGGGTTAATGAACACTTTGGTTACCAGTCTTCCCATCACAGGCTTAAGGTCTGTGTGTCGTCATGGCACATGAACCAATAATTGCCCTTCGAATATAATTATGCAGATCAATGCCTATCGATTATTCTTTCGATCTGTCAATCGTAGTTCTACAATCAAGTTTGAGAGATTTTTAAGGTTTTATGATGAAATTCAAGGCTTTTTCCAGGTTTTTTTCACAGAAGATGAAATTCACGGCTCACTCACGGTTTTAAGGTTTTCAAGCTTAAATGTGAGACCTGTTAGTGCATGAATATAACTTCTTGGTGATCATTTGGAGATTAGCAAAACATCCCTCACTCAGTGATTTAACCTGAAGATTGGTTTAAATTGGTAAGGTTTGAGCTAACCAAAACTGAGCTACAAGAAGTGAATTTCACACATTCTAAGAGCCAGTTCCTTTCCCTGAAAATGATTTTGATTTGGGGTGATACGAATTGTTGCAACATCGTATGAAAATTGTCAGAGCAAGATGTCATCGTTATGATTTATAGATTGAAAATATTAAAGTTATAAACTTTTCTTGTACTTAATCATCAATAAAAATCACCATATCAAACCATATGAACCAAAGGCATCAAGGGTTTTCTAATGGCACCAAGCAGGTTGCATATCGCATGATTCTACTTTCTTTCATCTGCAGTGGAGATTCCAAGGCAATTATTTGTCCCAAGTATTCATCGTTTTAGGCCGATTTCATGCGAGATGATCATTTTGAATTGGGTTCAAAATAGCTTCCTACAGCTACTTATGTGTACGAAGCTATTTCAGTTAGCTACTAAGTACATTATTCAATAATACATACAATATTTATAATTTTACTCTCCACAATACATAAATTTAGTACTGCTTTGATATTATAAACCCACAAGATATTTCATTAATTTAACAGCTTAATGTTTTAGCACACAATGAAAAATGCCCTAGTACCCTAAAATATTCGCTGATCAACCTGAAATCAAGGACCTGAATCCAAACAAAATCCTGAATCTGTCCATCCTCATTTAAAATTATGCGTATGAGCATACTAAATAACTTTGAAATTTACACAATCACAAGGATAGTTCAAAATTATATCCTTCAAAATCCTCGTGAATAACCTCAATAATGAATATAGGACAACAAGGACCTCTTTAGGAGAATACCACAGTTGAGTCATTATAAATTAACCAAGTTGCATTTTTAATCTTTAGAGATAATATTACTAAGCCATATGAGCAATGGCTAAACATAAAGATATAGAACTAAACTATGCTTATCAAAATTGGGGAACAGCGATGTCTATTGAAATTCATAAATTCATTCCAAAATCCATACGTTAACCAGAAATATTTTCCAACCAGGCCTTAATTTTGGTTCAAAACTAAACAATGGTTTTCCCTACTACTCCCTGCCTGACTGGCTGAGTTAAGTTTGGCAATTTCTACATGATACCAAAGAAATTCCATCAAATTTACATGGATCAAATAAAATTGCAATCAAAATATGTACTATCATAAATATCAACACTCATTTTATGATACTTCAGATAATATCCAAACAATGCACCAGTATGCATAGCAAAGGCAACTATGTATACACACAAAAAAATATGTAAAAGGAATGAACATAATGCTCTAAATTTTTTCCGCTTACCCTGGAAGGACCCACACCCACAAACATTTCAAGGAACTCAGATCCTGAGACTGTGATAAAGGGCACATTTGCTTCACCAGCAGTTGCTTTGGCAAGGAGAGTTTTTCCAGTTCCAGGAGGCCCTGTAAAAGTATAACAGTTAAAATTTTCTGACATAAAAATCTGCCAAGACACTAACATATATTTATGCCATTCCGCCACTTTGTAATTACACATTTCAGTTAGTATTATCAATTGTATTGGTAGCGATAGAGTAAAAAATTAATAAGTGCTTATCAAAATTGGGGAACAGCGATGCCCATTGAGATTGATATTTTCATTTCAAAATCCACTCCTTAAGGTTCTCAGGTTCTTCTCAGGTTAACCAGTAATATTTCCCAGCCAGGCCTTAATTCAAGACGTTAAACAGTAAAATACATAGTGAACAGTAAGGAAAATCGAGAATTGCAATTCAGCATCAAACATAACCAGTGTGTTCACAATATATGTACATATAGATTTCAAAAGACCTGGGCACATTATATCTTCACTTCCATCTGCCCAAATCAGGAGACATTATGCCATATCATCCATTAAGGTCAATCTGAGGGTATTAACAGTCAGCATTAACATAAGTAAACTGAAGGTACTAACAGTCATCACTTCGCAATAAAGATGTAGATAATGCCTAAACTTTGAAAAAGTCCTAAAAGGGATTTTGCCGGCCAAATAGCTCCACTTTTGGTAATTTTCTTAAGAATTAAAGCTGCGTAGAGGTGAATATTTAAAATTTGATCTCAATAAGTATTCATAGAAAAGACTTCCTTTTCCTAATGGAAGATTCAAATTATTAAACCGTAATTTTTTTAAACCAGTTAAAAAACCAGCAATAGCAACAAAATGAGAAAAAGAAAAAAATCTTTAAATTGACATGTCCCCAATAAGAGCAAAAAAAGAGATAACAGCAACAAAGAAGAAAGCTAAGGTTCAAGTCAACTGAACTCACCCGTTAGCATAGCTCCTTTAGGTATTTTTGCACCTAAGTCAATGTACTGCTGAGGATTTTTTAGAAAATTAACAAATTCCATAATTTCCACTTTAGCTTCCTCACAACCAGCAACATCCCTGAAAATAAATTTTTCTATTAATATTTTAAAACACAATGGCACACTTTGTATTGAGATATGAATGATTGAATGACTAAAGAAGAAAAACACACCGAAATATCCAAATGAAATAGATTTTCACAATTTTTATGGCTACAATGAAAAGTAACTTAAAAGAAGATAACAACAACAATTCAAGCAGAATGGTTTCAAATGACTGATTAATATGTGGCAAGTTAATTGTAAAATCCCGCCTGTTAAGCCTTTTCATTCCTTAGATACACAATTTGGAACCCAAAATAAATATGACATTAGCAACTTAATGTGCACCAGTTTATATTGCATAAATAAGCCACAAACATGTATTGAGGGTAACCTAGGTAAAAACCTGCGGATAAAAAACAAAGAATTTCTGATTGAGGAGGAGGAGTTTCTGCTTCCACTTACAGAAAATTGGATAGCAATACCATGAAATTAGTGGAACAAGAGACCAGATTCATAATTAAGAAAGTGTTCATTCCTCAGAAAGAACAGAGGGGATTATTATCATCAGCAACCACAGTACCCAGGTTATAGGGCTAGTCCTAAGTACACAAGAAGGGTAGAATTTTGAGGTCAACCATAAGCAACATTGACTCTTCAAGTAACAAGTGACTTTTTGATCAATCATGCGCACATATGCACAAGTTATTTCCACCATGGAAGAAATTCACTATTAAATAAATCATTTGGCTTCACCTGGATTCAAACTCAGACCTCCCAATTGCCATTCAAGTATGCTACCAATTGCATTGCAAAGCCATCTTCTTCTTAGGTTAATTTCGGATTGGATTTACCAAACACCATATTGACATATCCAATCCAATTAAGCATGACCTCTGTCTCCATTGCTATAATATGTGTTGAGATGTCAACATCTTTTTCCGTGAACCCATCCTGAAATTTAGCTTGGAAGAAGATGAGTTTGATGTGTAACTGGTAGCATACATGACAGGCAATTGGAAGATGGGCTCAAACTCCATTAAAGTCAAATGATATTTTCACCCTTGGTCGAAACTGACATACCAAACTATTGCCTCGCCATCTTCTAGGCCATCTTTCTCGAATGAAGCTGGTTCGTCTCCACAAGGATTTTTCATAATAAAGTCCTTGAGGAACTGGTCAACCTTGATGACATAATGGGTCTGTTCGCATTATATGGGGCTCTTTCACGGAAGGGATAGCTGGGGTTTCCAGCATTCATTCCAACAACGTTTCCTATGAGACACCATCACATGAAAAACCTTTTTTCTGATTCCTGCCCTTACCTACCTGGCAGGGCTGCCCCAAGGGGGCTATAGCCTCCTCTTGAGGTATCCAATTTACACGAGATAAAATGATAACTTTATTCAGACCCCCAGTACTGCTGGGAGGAAACCCCCTTAGGCCCCCCACATCCCTATCCTGGATCAGCCACTGGTTTCCCATAATAGGAAGTATTTGAGAAATACCGCCACCAGTACAGGTCTAAGGGTCATTGAAACATGCCTTCTCACCACAACAAAGATTGTAACCCACTATATTCCTATGCAGTTCAGTACGGCAGTGCATCATACCTTGATGGCAGATACATATTTTTTGACGTGTCTAAATCTGAGCCATGATCATGAGCACATCATGATGATAAACAGCACTCCCTTTTAAAAACTTGCAGACATATATCACTACAATCACCTAATAATTCACGGAAGAACCTGCCAATCAACAAATGATTTAGGGTAGGCTTGAAACAAAACCCAACATTTTTACACGTGCATGATAGAATAACACTTGGGACCACGCTTTTTTCCTTTTCCCTGAATCTTTAAAAAAATTATAGGGTTTAAATGAAAAGACATATTAAGGAGATGACAACTCCTGCAATTACTCACTTGAATCTTACGCCAATGTCACTAGAATTAATGAGCTTGGCAGTGGACTCCATTACACCACCAAATATCCCTCCTCCTTTCCTTCCTCCACGTGCACCCATCATTTCGGCTGACCTTCTCATCATGTAGATTAGAAAACCTAGAAGAAAGGGCAGTCATGGATTAGATAAAAACTACTTGCAGCACCAGTACGCAGCTCCAACCAACAATCATTACCAATGATCAGCAAAGTTGGGAGGATTCCAGTAATATTTGAAGCCTCTATTTCGTTTTTGTATATAACAGGAATGAAATTAGCTGGTTCCAAATTCATTTCGATTTGTGCATTTTCCAGGTTTCTTTCGAACGAATCCACACTTCCGATGTTAAACCACAAGACACTCTGAAATAAAATAAACTCCTTTTAACTGGGCTCAACCACATGCCTAGCCACTTCATGCAAATGTATTAAATGAGCTAAAACTTACTGATCCATTCACACTATTGCCGGGAAGTAATCGCACTTTAACCCATTTTTTATTTATGACTTCCAGCTTTTCCACGATCTGTTTTGACAGGTAACTGCAAAATGAATGTTCTTCATCGTTAGACAAGGTATATATAAACATAATTGTCAATGTAACAACGTAGTAAATACTGACTCACTTGTTAACAAATTCTTTCCATGCAATTTCTTTGTATCCTTTTTCATAATACGCTATAGTCCCAAGGATGGCAACGGTACCCACTACTCCGATTATTAGCCACTTGTCACGCTCGCTGTCGCCAAAACCTTTAGCTCCGCCGGCACCAGGACCCCTAAACCAACACAGAGCAATCTTATTTTTAATACAACAGGACGAAGGCCTCACCCGCCTTACCTAAAACCTTAGAGATAAAAACGCCACCTTGGTCCACCAAACATCCCGAATGACCACTGCTCCGGAGGTTTTTGCTGCATTCTTGGAGGTGATGAAATTTCTCCCTTCGACGGGGTTGGCTCTTCTTTCGGCATCTCTTTGCCATTTTTGTTTCCTTCAGGTTTTGCTGCTGTCTTTTTCCCTCCAGGTTTAAAAAACTTTTCAAATCCTTTGGGAGGTTTCTCGCATAAGAGCCTCCAGTTCTGAATAAATAATTCTAGACAAGGGGCACCAGGAGAATTCCTCAAAAGTGAAAGCTTCCGACCGAGCTGCAAAATAATTCAGGTTGGATGTACTCAGATACAAATAATTCAAGACAAATAGTCATTATTCCCATCGTAACGTAACTTCACTATAAGTTGCGTTATGAACCACGACCAAAAATTCCAATCGTTTACATAATCATCTCCGCATTTATTAATATACGAATCAAAGCATACTTACAGCGTTACTGTCAATGTTTCCCCTCTTCACTCCATTCCATAAGAGTCTTTCTAATGTCCGTGCTGTGGATAATAAACGATGTGCCATTCTGATGAAATTGTGAACAAACAATTATCCTTCTGAAACCGACCAAAACACTGTGACACGCTTTCGATGCGTTGATGTTATATTTTCTCTATTCAACTGTAGAGGTCATCGTCGCATCGTGTGTCACCTGTAAGCTGAAAGGACGGTGACAACACGGGCAATATCAACACATTTTGGGAGCTCAACTTTCCCGTTCCTTATTGTGAAGAAGAATTTTATTGTACATTCCTCTTTAGGAAGTGAGTGCTTTAGCCGAAGAGGATTCTGTTTTTGAAAATGGTCCTCACTCGTAAGTGACAATACCATAGTAGGGACGTGCCGATATAATTTTTCAGGAGATACTGAGCCCTTCGTTGTTATCTTGGAGTAGATATCGTCATGAAGTGGGAAAGTGGCAGTATTACTTTTTGAAATAAATGTTAATACTTCTATTGTTTCACATCATAATTACCTATCTCGAAGATAATGTCGTCTCGAGTACTTCGTAAACTTCAGGGTGACCAAGACCTTGGAAGTGTTCTAGGAGTTGATGCAAATAGTGATGTCGAAGCTGATGTGACTGGTTCTACTGATAGGAAAAAGTCATTAAACGTCAATCGTTATGATTTGGTTAGTGATTTTTTGTATTATTTTTCTTACATAGAATTTTTTTAGATCACATTTTCTAAATTCATATATGTACTTGGATTCTGTATCAATTGGAATTCATCATCCTGCAGCTAAATCAGCAATCACTGTCGGAGTCAGAAGTTAAAGAAGATGATGACCACGAGACTGAAGCGAAAGATGCAAAGGATGGCCATGGGGACAGAGATTCGTCGAGAAGGAAAAAGAAGAAGAAGAAAAAGAAATCAGTCAAGTCCCTAAACTGCCGTAGGAGTAGTGAAGATGTAGAGGTAACTAGTAATTTTCTCTTTCTCCATGATGTTACAATTCAATGGTAATTGTTGAAAATAGTGCGCGGTGTCTCACGAAATCAGAATATTCATAATGATTTTGATTGTCTCGGGAGTAAAGTTAAAGATGACTGTGTTTTAGTGTTTGCTTGATTTTCATGTTCTATCGGTACTTTCTGTAATTTTTTTCACCGGGGTTCTCCTTTGAGGGGGCACTTGCGATGCAGGGTCTTACACAGCATGTGTAAATAATTTTTGCCTCATTAATTACTTCTTTTGTATATACTTTTGTATCCAAAACCCGTTTAAGCGTTATTTTTTTCAACAGGGAGATGAAGTTGAGCGCTCAGTTCGGGAAGTAAATAAAATATTAGGAGAAACACCGTCGTTGAACAGTTACTCAAGTACTGACGCAAAAGCTGGAGGAAGCAAGAAATTTTCTGGTATATTAAGTGTTGAACATAGGAATTTAAACCCTAATATTGAAATGAAAAGAATATTCGGATCCAAAGTTATTCAGACTGAACAGAGGTGAGCATATTAGGTTTCATATATGCGTTGTATATCTTCATGAAATGTTGTAAAACTTATTTTCTTTATCATTTTAGCAAAAGAAGGGGTCGCGGGCGAGGCACTCTAAAGTCAACTTGGCTTGTCACACCTAAGGAGAATTGGCCCTCTATTGGGAAGTCTGGTAAGACTTGCATGTTCTATTATAAAATTGCAATTTAAAATACTCTTTTCACTATGATAAAAAATACTGCCCACAGGTTTGTCAATGAGCCTTGCTGAGACGAAAAATGGAATTCAGTACTTCAAGTATGAGCACAACTTCTCCTACCAACAAATTCAGATGAAATTCCTCGAAGCAGTGGAAAGTCTGAATCCTGACAACATTGTGGTGGGTTTTTCTCGTAATGATCTAAAAATACCTGAGCTATTTGTTGACTGATGTTATGTTTTAGGTGCAACAATTTTTGGTTTCCCGTATGAGCTCCTCTGGTTCAGCTGGGTGTTGCCTTTGTAGTCTCACTATGTTCATTATGTTGACTCAAGCCAAGAGAAACTTTTCATCCTCCTTCTTATCCTCAATCCTCATTACATTATGTTAGTCACTCATAAAAGAATGGATGAACTACCCATATGGGCTTCTTTGCTATTAGGCCATCAAGAGCTTAATTACTAGTTGGTGCATTATGTAAATAGTGTGAGTAATATGGGATGAACATTAGTCAGTAGCAGAGTTACACAATTTTGTGCAGCATTGCTAAAAAAATTGTGTAGCTTAACATATAAGTAGATGGGCTCAAATTTGAGTAGGCGGAGCAGTTGGAATATTTGGGCCTTCTTTAGAGGAAAATGGATTGCAGTAAGATATCATGAAGGGAAATTCACTGAGGCTCTATTTGTAAATAGGAAAGAGCAGGTGAGAGGATCTTCTTAAAGAGTGAAAAGAAAATGCTAAGTAGTGAAGATTTTAATTGAAACTCTGAATGGTGTGGAAATGTAGATGCTGAGGAAACAGGGACAGAAAAGAGTGGTAGCATTTGAGATATAGGTATGGAGGAGAATGAAGAAGGTGAAGTGGATAGAGAGGAAAATGAAGAGTGAACTGCTTGATAATGTGGGCAATTAGAGAAAACTTCAAGGGACAGGGAAAGTGGTGGCAGAAGACTTATTAGCAGCCAGCCCTTGATACTAGAAACTGTCCTTGTAAAGTCAACATCAATTCCACCTAAGGGCATTGTTAGTCGAGGTCGACAGGCCATGTTAACAGCGATTGTCGGCATCAGTGGCGGTGGGAATAAGTCCTTGCCTACCATTCCGAAGGTCGCTGGTTCGAGTCCTGCCTGGATAGGTTGCTCCTTTCAGGACATGGGTGTGTGGGATTGTCTGTTGTTGATTGTTTAAACTCCTGATGTAAAGGCCACATTGTGCTGTTTTCAGGGGTAATTGAGATGAGTAAACATGAGATGAGTAAACAGACAGCTGGCTGCTCAGCTTGTCATCAGGTATTGATTCTTACTGAGGTTATCACACTAGTTTCTCCACCAACTAAGCTAGACTTGGTCACCGGCTGGTTACAAAATCCCATGGTCACTCAGGGTTGCCACATTGACTTTTAATTACTTAATTACCGAAATCAAATGGCCCCTTTGTTTGGTAGCCAGTTGCGTCACCTGGTACATCACTTGGCTGCATAATAAGCTTGGCCTGGCCACCTCATCTAATAAAGGGCTAACTAGTTTTATATTCCTTCTATATACCCTCAAGCAACCTAACGATCCTGGAAAGTACTGGCAACCAATAATCTTGGCAATAGCCATGGAGTATGAGAGAGATTGTCATCCTCAGCAGGTGTTGAGAGGAGATCTTCACTCAATGCATGGAGAGGAGATGACTCTGTGGGCTATTGCTTCCAATTTCTATGAGCACCGCAAGTAACTTAAAAAATTCCTACATTTTGTCACTGAAGATTTCCTTCCAAGCATTATTAAGATTTTCTGTGATTTTCAGTTCACTTGTACGTTCACTCCTTTGACCTGCAGTTGGAATGAACCCCTAAAGACACACTTTTCTGGACACCCTTTCTTCCCCTCCCCCCCACATGCACACATCCTCCATCCTTCTCCCCTTCGCCATATGCCACCCATCTTAAAATTCCATGTGTAAGAGCTTGACACTTGTTTTGTACTCTGAAAATACCTTCGAAGTAGGGTAAACCCAGGTTTTTGGATTATGGTGGATTGGAGATGACGTATGGATTATGGAGTAGATATGGTATGTTCTAGAGCAGGGGTTCCCAAACTTTTTTTTGTACCACGCCCCCCCTCCCCGCTACACATATCAGCTTTCCATTTTGCAATACCCTATTTCCACGGTGCCGTCCAAACCAACTCCTACTTGTACAAGTACTTGTACTCGTACATGTATGTGCCTACTTGATACGGTGAGTAGGTAGATTTTTTTGTTCACTGTTGAATGCAGTAACGCAGAATGGAAAGATTCAATAATTGTACGTATGATGAAAATTAAAACAAGTATTACATGAAAAACGAATATAATTACCTGTAACCTTCTTTGATAAAGTTTACAACTTTATTGAAACTTTACAAAAACAATTATGAAAACTTAGAAAGACTATTTCAAAGATTTGAGGAAATTATTTTTGTAATTTTTTTATTTATTTCATTTGGGAGTCACGCCCCCCCAGGGGGGCGCACCCCCCAGTTTGGGAACCCCTATTCTAGAGAATAAAAAAAGGTAGGAAATGGATAATAGAGTAGTGTAGGAAGGGGAGATCAAGGAATTTTTTGGGGAACTACCAAGGATGGTTGGAGGTGGGTAATTAAACTTTTAGGTGAATTGAATGACAGAGGTTATGAAGTATGGAGGGAACTATAAAGTAAGCTCTCTTTTCGTCTCTTCTGACCACAACTAATGTTGAAGTGGTTCTAACATCCAAGGTTGTTTTTTTGATTCCTTTCTTGTAAACTCATTCCCATTATCTCTTCTTAAGCAACAATTATTGAACGACACTGCAAAACCGGAAGATATTTAAGAGCAACTCAAGACCTCTCAACTTTTCCTCTGTGCCCCAAGCTGTGGCTACTGTTGTGCAAAAGATATGTTGATGTGTACTTCTAACAATGAGTACATAATCCTAATATTCCCTTTTTCAACCAGGCCTCCACTCATTCAATTACTATGCCAGAGCCACAAATTCATATAAAGTTCTAAAGATTGCTTTAAAAAGCTGTCAATCTCATGCCTTCCCTTATTTTAACATGAAAAATTACTCATGTTGGCCATAAATATTTTTGTTCCACTTTTGTTCCAAACTGTGTTATGCAGTAAAAACTAGCCATCATTGGTTTAGAATGTCTCCTTTTTAACAATTTTCAGGTGCTAAAGAGCATTTTATATGGGAGAACAAGTGATATTTATGGCAGAGGCCCATGAAGTCTATGAATATCAGAAAATGAGGTTTAATATGCTGATCAGGAAAGGATATGGATTATTGTGTTTATTTAAGGCAGGTTCCTTGGGATCTGATAGGTTTGTGTTTAGTGATTGTTTGGGAACTAGGGGTGCACCAAGGGCCCATGCAAATGGACATACTATAAATGATTTGTTTCAGGGCCTATTTTAGAGGATTTTGGTCCAGTGTTTTTTTTGGTGGAGTTTTCATTCTTTTGCCAATGAAGCTGTTGACATAGGAGCCAAAAATGTTGCAGATAAAGATTAATGTATGTTTATCATTTTTGATGGTTGGAAATTTTATTTTTTGCTTAATATATATAATAAGAAATGCATTAAATACCTTCCTCAGCATTTTTGGGATCATATGGTGCATTATTACGTGGAACTATGCTGGAGTTCATAAATGGAAATTATTAAAATATGTGAAAGGATTATGATTGGCTATAGTTGTTAATTTTTTGGACTTGTCCTATTATATCACTAATTACTGAGTATGCATTTGTGCTTATTTCAGTCAATTATCAACATGCATCCATATCATGTCGATGCCCTCATCCAGTTATCAGATCTAAGCAGGATGAGTGAAGATTTGCAAATGGCAGTAGATCTGATTGCTCGAGCACTTTATTGCTTGGAATGTGCATTTCATCCTCTGTTCAACATAGCTCAAGGAAATTGTCAGCTTGATTATAGAAGACAAGAAAACAGGTATGCAATGATAACTTCAGTCTTCTGTTATCTAACCTTTTATCACCTCAACTTTCTGGAGAATAGGCCAAGTGGCTATGTAAATAATGAATCTCATTGCTATAGGTACATCCAAGGTTCTAGAAGTTTTTGAGCATGTCATCCTCTAAGTGATGCCCACTCCTTGCACTTCAATTACATATAGTATATATACACATTATAGGGAAGCTTCAGTTTATAGCACTTCATGTCAGTCTGGTTGAAATTTACCAGATTCCAGTTTTGTGTGTTGTTTCTACTTTAGTAGTATGATATGCCATCATGTAGTTTTCTATTTTGGAAATCTGCAGTTGATTGATTAAAATATTATGTAATTATTTTTTTTCCTCTTCTATTCTTGACCTTGTTTAATACATTTTATAATATTTCTTGGAGTTTAGGTCAATGTAAAATAAGTTATAGCCAACGTTTCGATTTATTTTAAATCATCCTCAGGGCTATGAAAGAAAAAAACATGAACAATATAAAATACAAAGATAACAATGATATACAATATTTTTGCATAAAAATGTTACTATCGCGTTTTACTATATATTAATTAAAAATAATATAGTAAAAATAGTAACGATAACTTTAAACAATAAGCGATAAATTTTTTTTTTTTTTCAAGGAATTATTTTTCGAACTTTCAGCCAAGTAATGCCTTTTTGAGAAAAATGGGCTTATTTAATAATATAATAATATGTTTTTTTTTATTTTAATTATATTACTGTATAAAAAACGTGATCGTAACATTTTTATGTAAAAATATTGTATATTGTTGTTATCTTTGTATTTTATATTTTTCATGTTTTTTCTTTCATAGCCCTGAGGATGATTAAAAATAAATCGAAACGTTGGCTATAACTTGTTTTACATTGACCTAAACTCCAAGAAATATTATAAAATATTATGTTGTACGTAAAATAACTCGTTGATGTAAGTTATTTTTCTACTTCCAATATGTTAGTAAGGGTGCCCAGCTTTATCTACTTTTCTTGTGATATTTTTACCCTGTTTTTTGCTGCTTGTTATCAAAAACTCAAATTTTTATGATTTTTTTTTTCTTTTTATGTCTGGCTTCACTCAGGAAAGACACTGTCCTGGCCAAGTTAGGTCTTGGAGTTACTAAAATCTGAACTCAAATTGCTTCTCTCCTTACAGATTTCTCATAAATAAATAAAAATTAAGTTTTGGTGAATGGAAGTAATGTCTATCTTAAGTTATTTTAGTTTTTATCGCTTTGATTTGTTGATTGTCTATGATTATTCTCCTATGCATTTACAAATGTCTAAAGATGAAATAGTGGCCATGGCCAAAAACTGCATGGAAAACTTTTGTCCTTGGATAATAATACATTGAATATGTGCATTTATTGCATAAAGTAAAAATACCAAGGGAAAAAATGTATAAATCATCTCAGGAAAGGCATCGTCAATGGAATGGAATATAATGGAATGGGTGGATTGGTTAAAGTGAATTTTGGATTGTCACCCTTTTCACATCTGTTTAAATTTTTTAACAAGATTTCACTCTTTATGTTTTGGTTGCCTTTGAAAAAGTATGAATGTTCATGCAATATAAAGTCAAATATTTCTTTTCTCATGTTTTTATTGTGGTGAGAAGTATTTGAAATCATAATTCATTTAAAGTTTTATATGGACAATTTCTTTGAAGCAAAAATTATTACTGTGTGGACTTAACCAAATGATTAGTTAATCAGCTTTCA
Source organism: Ischnura elegans (assembly GCF_921293095.1). Classification (NCBI taxonomy): domain Eukaryota; kingdom Metazoa; phylum Arthropoda; class Insecta; order Odonata; family Coenagrionidae; genus Ischnura; species Ischnura elegans. Next base: position 41,917,103 of record NC_060246.1, read on the forward strand.
TATCAGTCAAATAAAATAAAAAGGAAATAAAAGTTCCGTTAGAAATTATTAGAAATGTCTGGGAGTTAAAAATCAGAACTGGTTGAATGTCCAGAATGTTGCTGTGTTCAAAGTGGCGAGATGGGCATTTTTTTATGCTGTGCTGGCAGGGTTTAGGAGTAGTACCAACTTGGTGCTATTTATTTCTTTACTTCTACTTCTGTTACGGCATGACTTTTATTTCATAGTACACATAGCTGTATTTTTTCCTGTCACTATTAAAATCCTGGTTAACGACCGCTTTAACAATGACATAAAGTCAGGGAAATTAAAATTATAAGTTGGTATGAACCCTTTTAATGAAATTTTCAATTTTTAAGAATGAATAACGGTGTTTAAACTATTTTCAATGATGAAATTCAAATCAGTCCATCCATCAATATGCAAAATGGGTTCTTGACACAATAATTTTTGTGTTGCATTTTCTATACAAGTGATTGTCAGATAATCATTGACTCTAAACAAATTAATTGTGAATTCTAGGGAAGATATGCTTAAGCGATAACTTTTTTTTTCAAGGAATTATTTTTCGAGCTTTCGGCCAAATAATGCCTTTGTGAGAAAAATGGGCTTATATGTATTCATACCTCTACCATTTCAAGGTATTGAAATACACTGTTAATATGTTTCCCAAGGCTGTACCAATGTCTCTATCAAGGCTCTGGCAACCTGGGTGTATTTTTTGAAACCCTCCCATTGAATGCTTGATAGATTTAATTTAAGGGTATCCCCTCCAAAAGAACTCCTACAATATAACCTATCCTCAAGTTAATCCCCCCACATTTTTCCCTGCCCGTGATCCTGGTCTGAGTTGGTGCTTGTCTTGTAGAAGCTAACTGTTTAAACATGGGTACATATAATATTGATGTCAGCCTATATGTTACTACATTTATTTTCATTTTTCTCTTTCACTAGGGCACTCTTCATTGCTTTATTCAAGCATATGACCTTCGTTGGCCAAAGAGCATGTTATCGAACATCATTAGAATTCTGCAAGCTGTTGTTATCCCTTGATCCAGAAGGTGACCCTCTGGCAGCCATATTGATAGTTGATTTCTATGCATTGCGTTGCCATGAATATGAGTGGTTCATACGTTTGTTTGAAGAATGGGAAGGTCAAGGTCGCAACCTGTTGCAGCTGCCCAACTTTGCTTTTTCTGTGGCTGTTGCTCACTTTTATCTGGCCACCCATGAAGCAGAGGCAAAGTCAAGTTCAGATGGAAGCAAACCATCTCCGAAGTGGGACATTCTTGTTGCCGACGAATTCCTTCAAAACGCTTTAATTATGTTCCCGGGAGTGCTGCTTCCTCTTCTTGAAAAGTGTTCAATTCAGCCTGAGGAAAGTGTGACTAATTTTCCTTTCTTTGGTGTTAAGGCTCAAATGAGGTAATTATTTTCTTAGCTCTTGTGCCCTATATTTCATAGGTTAACAATCTAAAAATGGTCTTAGGTAGTGATTTTGTTGTTGGTACATTCTCCAAGTGTTTCAGATTATCTTGAAAGATTAATGTGAAAAATTTTTTTTATTACCTGAAGCCCACTGATATTTGTGCTCATAGAGACATTAGTTTAATATGGGTAGATTTCTGGTCCTCATGATTGCATAAACTTGGATTTTTCAAATACATAGATGAAATACAGTAAAGCTTTTGTAATATTTTCATTTATTAATATTTCAGTCAACCACCTGCACTACTCCAATTAATACAACTATATATTGCACGGAATTATCATATTTGGAAAGAACCTGCTCTTCTGCCATGGTTAGAAAAAAATGTTCACAAAGTAATGGACCGAGTGGCAGCTGGAGATCCGTTAGTGAAGGAGTCCGAGATCAAGAGAATGAAGAGATACTTGAGATCACCGAAGAATATTTTTAGGCATATTATACTGTCAGACTTGAAGGATGTCTCTGCAAATATTGCTGGGGTAAACATTTTTATTACTTTTATGCACTTGATATTAGTGTTCGATTTGAGATTGTACATTGTGATTAACCTTAAAAGCCCCTTAGTCTTTGGGACTCTAGATTTCTACCCCTTTGGATTTCTCTTTTTGTTTCCCTCTGTTTTAGAAAATCTGACATTATAGTTGAAGAAGGCTTAGTTGTTAGTCCTATTAATTTTCCCATCCCTAGCAGTTCCGCCTAGGATTTATTTAAGTCCTTAGTTCTGGGGAAAACAAATTCCTGTACCTATCTGTTTGGTAGAGTATCTCTCTTATAGAGTATCTCTCTTAATTTATCAGTTCTTTCGGACCTAGAAATATAGTGGGGTTTTAACACTTAGTGGTCCAACGTCGAGGCTGGCTCGACAAGTCTAGTACTACGAGCACTATGCTTGTCGTAGCATCGGGTCTAACTTCAAGTTGAGCTCAACATCGCAAGGCGAAGCTATTTATACAAGGGCAATGTTTCAATAGATACTTTCAATTTTCTGTCAACTAGAAGTTAGACCTGATGCTACGACAAGCCTAGTGCTCGTAGCACTAGACTTATCGAGCCAGCCTCGACATTGGACCGCAAAGGATTAATGCGATATTCTGAAAGCTGAATATTCTTAATTGCTAAAGTAGTCTAAGCCTAGTGTATAGCCTCCAAGTCTCTATCTGCTCCCATCCTAATTCGTTTCATGTGTGTATTGCTTTCTGCTATTGCAGCTTTTGCAAGTTGTACAGCTTTCCTTTGTATTTTATTAAGTTCATTGATGTCTTTTAGCATGGGATTCCATATGCTCACTCCATGTTCAAGGTGTGACCAGAGGAGTGAGGAATAGCTTCTCCCTATTACCTTTTCATCCAAAAATCTTCCCACAAAATGCTAGACAAACCTTAGTTTCTTCAGGGCTCTGTCACAAATATTTCTTTTTGATTTCTTTGGTGTAGGATTTGTAATAAATATTTCCATGATACATCAGTGTTTGTGTCCTCTGTTTTAGCAACAAGGTCCTCATATGGTTCATTAAGCATCTCTCCAAATTTAATGAAGTAAAATTTAGCAAATAAATATTGTGTTTTGGTTTTACAGTTAATTCAAATTCTGTGTTTAAGGTTGCTAAAATTAACCATTTTTCATCCGAAAATATGGTGACTCCTAGTTTTGAAAATAACCTTTATTGATAAACTGAAATGATTCTGGCATGACTTCATGGAATTGTATTCTTAGTGAATGGACAAAAAGATACCTTGATAATGCCAATGGAGTACATAAAACCTGGGTCAGTTATTAAATATTTTGTAGAATATACTAAGTCTTATTATGTATTCACTTACAATGCTTATTGGCTGTAGCAAATTAGTAATGGTAGTTGTAAGAGATAGCCCCTTTCTTTATCACATGCCCAAAACTTATTAATAGTTTTCAAAACAGGAAATCATGTGGTGTATAGGAGTTATTCGATCCAAATTATTTGCTCATTAAAGTTAAGGGAAACACCAGAAATGTCTAATTTAAATCTTGGAATTATTCATTATTATATTTCTCTCTCATGATGATGATGAATGTAATATTTTTTTTGTTATTTTCAGGATCTTCAAGGGCCTCTCCTTAGTTTTGACCCTCTGCCTCCTCCTGATTCTATTAACTTATATACTAGACCACAGAGAACTAGAGCCCATGAAAATTCAAATGCATTTTCAATGTTTTTTAGGTCAATATTGCCAAATTTCAATATAAATGAACCAGCCAGGGAGAATGCTCAGCCAGAGTAAGTATACTTACAAAGGTTGTATCAATCTGTACAGTAGGCCCTTGTTTTACTTGTTGCACATGGGACCGATTGTAAAGTGAAGCGACGTAATTCCAGGCGAGTAATTGGTTTAAGTAAGGACATCACCAGTCCATTCAGTGTGTGTAACCATTTATTCATACAAAACACATCAATTGAAATTATTTAAAGCGTTTTTAACAAATAGGGTAGTTTCCTTCATCAAAGAAAAGGAAAGGCATTGATTGCGATTCGTTACCCACCATTAGTGTATTCATAATAAACAAATTATTTGGTTTTAGAAATCCCAGTTTAGACGAATAGCAATGGTCAATTTTAACCGTATTTGAAAAAGGCCATATTGGTACCCATGCGGTGCCACTCCACATGACGTCATAGGGACCTAGTTTCTATACGAGTAGATAGGAGTTTCACATCGTCTGAGATTACCAATGCATGCATGAGGCACAGAGCTCAGGAAAACATCTCTTAATAATCACCTAATAAAACTGCCTATGGTTGGAAAGTTTCCTTCGTTTGATAAGGTATTGATAATCCTTATTTAAGCCAAGCGCTACCTGCTAGCAGCCTGCATCGCAGCAGCGTACATATCCTCGCCCCAAGGTCACCTCACACGACGGCAGCAGGAACCAGAAATACGTCACACGGGCTTTTCCTAGCATTCATACTTAGCCGTCGCGTTTTCGCGAGCTTGAAATTTTTCATTTTCCATTTGATCGCGAAAAATAGATATTGTCATTTAAAAATCTAAAAGTGGGAAATGCATACTCCAAGAGTAATAATCTTTCAATTTAGGCAATAAAAAAATAATAGGAAACCACCCTATTGCTAAAAGTTGCACTAAATACTGCTATTGTAGCTTTTAATTTACCTTGATGAAGATAACTGCGGGATGTGCATCTCCACCCCATACTCACAGTCTCTCTGGTTGCAATCTCAGAGGCTTTCATCACTTTTTTTAAGCAATGAAAAGGTGTGAAGGAAGTACAATGTAACTCAATTTGTACAACTTTGAAGGGAAGGTAAACTTAATTTCTTCTGTCAATAATCTGTGTATTGCGATTTCTTCCATGAAAAATTTGATAGGGAAAGGTTTTCTTTGTTACCTTCATTAGCACAAAACTAATCAATCCATTACACTAAAAATTGGCTGACCTTAATATGAGAGAGAATGCATCGGCAACAGATGAATGAATAGCCAGTGACTGTTAGTTATCATTAGTTTTTTCTGCAAATTATTTATGCATACAATGCCTTCATCAATCACTGGCAGCTCTAAATCCTGCTCTATTCATGATTGTCACTTGGAGATTGAATCAGTCAACTATAACAGTGATGTGCAATATTGCAGGGGGCAAACTCATACAGCCATTTTTAAAACTCTTGTCTGACAAGTCGCCTCTTCTTTGTCATCGGTAACATGCTCCTTTTCCAAAGATCTTCCTCAAGCCAAGTCAGCGGTGACTTGCAGTTTTATTCTCCTTTTGCCGGTCAAGAAAATGCCTAACACACTGATATGAATAGGTGCTGCAAGGTGTAGAACCTCCACTCTTAGCACATTTTTCTCTGAGCAGACTTGCTATAGCATGCAAAATATGGTCAGGAGTGGGAGAGAGAAGTCAAGAGTGTTCCTCCCTGTGTCTGATAAATATTTCCAACATACATTGAGTGTGCATTGGGGTATCTTCAAACAAAATTCAGTTCAGCATGTTTCTTTACAATTGTTGTCACTGTATCCCAAGCAGTGAGCAATTCCTTAATATCATATGAAGTCACAGCATTTCCTTTATTTGTTAAGTAAACATTAGCACCACCATCTTCAGCAACCACTTTCTCCAGTTCTTGAAGTTCTATGGTGCTCAGCTCTTTCCCATGATGATTGATGACCTTTTCTATGCCATTTTCATATGCCTCCAGGTCCAAAGGAGGACCATTGTCAATAGTTTCCTCATCCATTACTTGATCTTCATGAAATCCATGAAAATTGTTAGCAAATACCAGCCAATTATTTTTCTAATCCAAATTTAGGTACATATCTGATACATAAGCTCTTCATTCCAAAAGTCCATGATTAATCAGACACTCTAAAATTTTGTAGTTTAACTTCCAAAAATCTTTTTTGGGGAATAGCATTTATACTGCTGGTCTCCTCAAAGCTCTTTGCAAGTGCCTTTTTTAAATTGCCTTTTTATTTTCAAAACCTACCATAGTACATATTTATAAAAATGAAATAAGTGTGTTCTTAATCAAATCTTTTTCTCCTTGCGCAGATGCAACCCTCTTAACTAACATACATATGTAGAAGGCAGATTTAATTATTGTACCCTGATGGTGGCCTAACATTCTAATCCCTGGGCCATGCTGTTCTACCAGTAATTAAGATGCAGTGCACCCAAGTTTCAGTATTAAAATGGATAAAAACTCAAAGACAAAGCTTTCACATTTTTGAAAGACATTGAAATCTCTTTTGCATTAGACCTTCAATTATTAATAGATTTGATTTATGATATGCCCTGTCTTTTCGTTTCCTTTTTAAAGTTTCAAATTTCACGTCTTTCATTTGCACCTGCACAATTTGCCATTCAGTCCACATTCCTTCCTGCATTGTTCATTATTAACTTCAATTAAGTATCATATGATTGAGAGTATTTTTATTTTAAGCCAGGGCCTATTTTATGCTCCCCCTCTCACTAATACTCTCTGTAATTGATTTTCACAGTGTAGCAGAATGTGGAATGGGGTCAGTATCTGTAACTTGCCATCTTGGCACTGTAATTCCGTAGAAGAATTGTTTTCCTCTTCTTTTAATGTTTTTTGAATGTTGTAAATCAAACTATCTTTCATGGAATTCTTTCCTGGATAATTTCTAATGATGTAATGAAAGATAATTTGGTGCCTTTGCCTATTGTGGTGAAACTCTTTTATATCTTAAGTTTCAGGCTTCACTTTGTAGAACTAAGACATTGGAAGGTACTAAGCAAATTTTATTTTTCATGAACTCTTTTCTTTCTGATGTAAAATCAAAATTATAAGTATCATTCATAGCTAAGTAAAATACATAGGGCAAATAAATCATCCCCTTTTTGTTGATTTAAACTGCCTTTCACTTTGCATTTTTAAGAAGAAATCTTATTTCCTGGGGTAGGTTATGTGTTTGTCCTATTTTAAATGAAGGCATTAAAAACCCCTCTTTATTCCTATTGAGTCATGTAGAATGATGGATTGTATGTTTAATTATTTATTCTGAGTTTCTTCCGAATTGTAGCGAAGGAGCTGATGGGGCTGAAGGTGGAGGTAATGCGGAGAACAGCCTAACATCCTCAGTAGACCTCCATCGCAGTGTGACCTCCTTGTTGGATGCCATGCGTGACCTTCTCAGCAATATCCATTTCCCCGACGTACCTCATGATGGAGACGTTGATGATGATGATGACAGTGAAGAGGACAACAATCCATATCGCAGGCCATAAACATTGAGCTCATCATTTAATGTGACCAAATTAATGTAACTATCGCATTTTGTGTAGAGAGATCTCAGGTTAAAGGTAACATTGTGACAGCATTGAAAACATGTGTTTTACAAGGACTTGATGAAAGTGAGTTCTCTTGTGCTTACAATGCCAAATGTTAATCATAGGAACATAACCACCTCTTTAATATGATGGAAGCTCAAAGTGATTTTTTATGTCAAAGATGAGTTGTAGTTTGTTAAGGTTTTCTGTATGTTTCTTAGTTTCTTTTAACTAACTGTCATGAAAACATTGTGAATGATTAGTACATATCTGGCAAGCTTTTGCTGATCAGCCAGTGGGTTTCTTTAAGCTGGTGACTTCATCATCTCCATGTATGTGACTGCCTTTTTGATGTATAACAACATGAACACAAGAATCCTACCCCTAAGTATTGGCTGTGTCATTTATTAATAGCTTAGTCTCCATATATCTACCCTTGCTCTTTTTCAAATGTATTACTTTATTTTCCCTCAACCCTAAAATTCAAGGAATGTATCCAATATGTATTTATTGATCTGGGGACATAAAAATAGGGTTAGGAGAATGAAGATCCTATGGCCATATTGGCTTAAAAATGCAGCCATGCTGTGATATATTGAAGGCAGGGTAACAAGAAATGCCAGAACGTGTGCTTCATGGAAAAATGTTCCCCCCAAACTACCTTGGCACAAAATCATGAATGTGTGTGTATCCTTATGCACAAAGCTTTAAAAACCTACCTTGCTTCATGGTTACGTGTAAGCAGAATTTGTATGTTGTCCATGGTTGTTTGAAGGAGCTATCAACATACGTAAACTGTCAATAAGGACTAACTACCTATCAGTAGTCAAAATTGTAGCTACTGATTGTATCATTTATCATGTTGTGACTGAAATGTTAGATTTAAGTTTTGGGTTAGTGGCAATCGAGATTTACCTTTACCATCAACTTTTTCTTGACAAGTAATAATTGTCTTTGACACTGTATATAAATTAGATGGAATAAATTGGTGTGAAATGCTAAATCTTAGTTTTTCAACAAGGTGAGGAAAGAATTATTGTCTTATGATTCTTGGTGAATGGTGCAATGCCTCCTAAGTGGAATGTGTATACTGATTACTTGTCTCTGATTTTTGTGTATCCTTATGAGAAGTAAATTAGAATTGGCTGTGAAAAATACCAGATATCATAATGCATATACTACTCTGATAATGGCATTTTGACAATGCAATTCCATCTCGACTGCAAATGATGAAAGAGTCATTTGATGTACTCTGAGTCTGCAGAAATGAGAGGTCTAATTACTTTATCAAGAGCTTTCAATGTGGTGAGTGAATTACTTTTATGAGTACATAGTAGTTCAAAGGTGGCTGGATCAAAGTTTCCATCAGTTTCAATTGTGATGGAAAATCTGGTGCTTTCCTGGTGAAGTAACTGGATAAAGTTATCCTAGCTTTCCAACTGGGTGAGAGAATTTATCGGACCAGCATTTCCATGCCCATTACTTACCTTGTCCTGTGACACATCATTACGTGAGTACAAGGAACGTGATGGACCTATGTATAAAAGTTGGTAAATATAGATTTTCCAATGTGGCTGGAAACCTGTGCAGACTTGATACATCAATATTATTTTCAATACATATATTAAATATTAGGCCATACCCTCGAAATCTGGGAGCAGGTAACCAGACCCTTCATCTTATATTACCCCTCTTTGTGGTAAGGGACCACAGCATAGAGTAAATATATTATATACTTACTCTATGACCGCGGTCATTCAATTATTCATTCAGTCAGTATTCGAAATAAATATTTGTTCTTTTCTCAAGATATATAAACTAAGAATTGGATTCTTTGTCTTTTGAGGAGTGTTTACAATTTTTAAACGAAATTCTGCGATAAGTATTAATTTATTTCTTGATTTAAATGTAATCATCAACATGAAAATTGCTGCTGCATTAAATGCATTAATATTGATGGTGGAGCTTGCTACAAAATTTAACAATTCTCAGAATAAAACAAGGAATTCAATTCGAAGTCTGCATTTCACATGCAAGCAGCAGTTGTCTATCTAGCTAATTCATATAAACAAAGCATGATTGACCGTGAACCAATGTTGCTGTCAGGGTTATAAACCCCGAAAAGAGGGAGCCCAACTACCCTCGGAGTCCGAGATAATGCAGAGTCCCCACTACGAAGGGTCGAAAAAGGTTGGTGCTGAGAGTATATGATTATCCACAAGACCCTTCTTAATGAATGTCTTGCAAAAATGTTCCGTACTGAGGGGACGGAAAAGTCTCTTTGGGGTCTGTCCAGCAGTAATGCTAAGGAGAGAACTCGATCGTCTCAAATGGGTTTAAAATAAATTCCCCGATAATGGTTGCTTTAGTGAAATATGTATGCATATTCTTTATTGTAAGAGTATCTACAAATGTGATTTTATGCTTTGTAATTATTATTGCATGTAGTACCAAATAGTATATAGCTACAGGTGGTACCCAGTAGGGGCCTGCAAGGGGTTGCAGAAAGCAGACTCTCTCTGGCTATTTCTGTGAAAGTTTGCAAGAGAATGTATTGCTCATCCTTACACATGCTGCCCTTTCTCTCCGAAGGGGTCATTTCAGACGATTAAAGCATAGCGCTAAACACCGGCTAGAAATGCAAAAGGCCATGGTCGGCCACCTCCTTAACCCTTTTGGTGCAGCGTGCGGATATATCGGCTTGTGCATAGTCCATCATTTAATTGGCTATAACTTATTAAATAAGTCTTATTTCAATAAACATAAAAATATTTTGTCAATATTAACCGCTTTAACCTTTTCAACAATTTAGAAAAACTGCATATGGATATGTAATAATTAAGCTTTGTATTGCTTTTTTCCTAGTTGCTACATTTTATGAAAATACTCTCCGCATTTCTCGCCAGTACCTCAGGAAGAAGGATAGCACTAAGAGGGTTAATCTACTTGGATCCGAACGCAAACTGACTGCCATAGGCTCTGAATGGGAAGAGTTTGGGTTCTGTGTTTGCTTGCAGGACTCTAGTACCCTGGGCCAGGCACGCAGCTAGGAATTAACTCACTCAATGCGGATGCCTTGAATTCAAGGCATCTCGTGCAAGCCGGAGGGGCGGATGCGTTGACGTCAAAGCATCGGTCCCGTTACACTTCTTGGCCTTCTCTAGTTCCCTAGCATTGGCGCTCTGTCTTGATCCTTTCTCCAGCATCTTAGTCTTGTCCTAGGCACGCGAGGATATAGTTCGTTCTCGGCTGGTTGTGTTTCGCTACATTTTTTTTCTTTTCTCGCTCGGTGTGTCTGTTCGAGGGTGTTCATCATTTTCCTTTGCAAAATGGATACAAAGAGGCTTGGTAAGTAGCATTTTTTTGCATTGTAACTGTTTTTAAATGATCGATTTCAATGTATTCATTTCTTATCGATTTAAATTTTTTTTTTATTTTAGTGGACATCAAGCGTAAGCACGATGATGATGACGATGCTGCTGCAGGACCCTCTGGAATATCCTCCAGTTGGTACTTATGCTTTATTGTTTTAGTTTTTTCTGTATTATTATATTGTAGATGTATTCTTACTCATATCTGTAATCTTTTTTAGGAAAAACATGTTCTTCACAGCGGGATAAAAAGAAAGCGGCTCAGGAATCCCCCTCCCATTTGCCAGGTAATTCAATTCATCTTTGTTACTCTCTAAAATTTATTTATATGGCTGACTTAATACATAATAGGTATATGTAAACGTATTATTATTGTTCATTATTGTAATTTTTGTTTGCTCTAAATTGTTTTAAAGGCACCTCTGCTAAGAAGAAACTGACTCGTTCATCATCTCTTGCTTCTCCTGGGCACCTTTCTGTTGATCAGATCGAAAAGATTGTTCATGCCTTTTCTTCGGATGAAGAATTTTTGGATTCGACTTCAGAGTCAGAAAGCGAAGAGGAAATGCCTGGTTTATCCTTGCCAGGTAAAGATTGTCAAACCTCAGTCACCAGTACCTCTAGGCACACCCTAACCCCTCCGTCTCCAGATGTCCCTTCGACTTCCTCTTCCGTTACCCCTGCAGCTCCAGTCCCTTCTGCTTCCCTCCTCCCACCAGATTCTAATAGCCCAGTAACATGGACTGTGTTCCGTCCTTCCCTCCCTAGTATTCAATTCACAGCGACACCCTGTCTTAAAAGAATGCCGCAAATTCAAACACCCCGCGGATATTTCGACCTAATATTTTGTGACGAAGTATATAATTACGTTTTGATGTAAACGGAAAAATTTGCTGAATCACTATTTTTGGATAGTCCTTATGAGAAATCAAGAATTTCTGCATGGAAAACTTTAGAAAAGGGAGAGTTTCAGCTTTGGTTGGGTCTTCTATTTTATATGGGGTATATTCAAGTAAATAGACTCTAAAGTTATTGGAAAACTGATCCACTTTATAGAATCCCCATATTCAGGGAAAAAATGAGTCGAGATCGTTTCCTAATGATAATGCAAGCACTGCATTTTGCTGAAAATCCTGGTGTAGGGGAACCTGATCCTTCAGACAGGCTCTATAAAATTAGACCATTGATTGATATTTTTCATAATGTCATGAAATCAGTTGTGTATCCGAAAAAGAACCTCTCAATAGATGAGTCAATGGTCCTTTGGACTGGCGGCCTAATTTTTAGGCAGTACGTCCAAGGGAAAAAGCACAAGTTTGGGATAAAAACATACATGCTAACTGAGGCTTGGCGTTTGGTGCTTCGAATACATGTATACACAGGATCGGCAGATAAAGATGTTGGAGGCTGCGGACATGCTGGGAAAGTGGTCCATTCCCTCCTAAATGATTTTAAGGGTGAGGGGCATTCCGTATTCATGGATAATTTTTATAATAGTGTGAATTTATCAAGAGAACTGCTTGGGAAAAAGTTCACACTACGGGGACACTAAGGGGAAACAGACAAAACAACCCCTCAGAAATTGTGAAAAGAAAATTGAAGAAGGGGGAGGTAATACACCGATGGTCTGAGGACGGTGTTTGTGTGTTAAAATGGCATGATAGGCGTGAAGTATTGCTGCTAAGCACCGAATTTGGCCCAGAAATGGTTGATATCTCCGGAAGACCGGGAGTTAAAAAGCCTCAAGCAGTTGTAGAGTACAATCGCTCAATGGGAGGAATTGATCATTTTGATCAACTGTGTGCTTATTATACCTGCGAGCATCGCACACTGAAATGGTATAAAAAACTTGGAATCCATATATTTCAAATGATGCTGTTGAACAGCTATGTTCTTTTCAACAAATATAGTGGCGAAAAAAAACCTTCATGATTTCCGACATGAGGTTATCGGGTCTCTTCTACAGATAGGTCTGGAACACAGGGCTACTCCTATGAAAGTTTCCAACCGGCTTTTCCCCCAACCTACCCCTTTTTCCGCCAGCGGTAAGAAACATCTCATCCAAAAGAGGTGTAGGGTGTGCCATAAACAGGGCATAAAAAAGATGGTGACATATATGTGTCCCGACTGCAAGGATGAACCAGGTCTCTGCATCAAGTTTTTTCAAGATTATGAACGAGTGAAGGTTGAAATAATTTTAAAAACCTTGTAAATAAATGTTCGTATTGTAAATAAGAATACATATTCCATTTATGGAGATTGTGTAAACCATGTCAATTTCGTAGCATATCTTGTATTTTAATTGATTTGCTGAGCATTTTATGCTAAAAATATTTTTAATGTTTAGTGTTTTTGAATAAAGAACTTAAAATGAAATTTCGGTAAATCTTTATTGCGGGATACATTCAAAGCGTCTCGCATGCGGATGCCTTGAATTGAAGCAATGGATTTTGCTTCAAGCAAAGAGGAAAGGCCTTGTACCCCAATGCCCCCCTCTCTTCTATTCCCGCTACCGTTAGTGAAACCCTTTCTAGCTATTCCCAAGGAAGTCCTTCGCCTGCACCATCCCTCTCGGGCCCATTTACCCCTGTCCATTCTTTACGCAGTTCCGTCAGGCTGTCGCGCCGGGCTAATCCCTTAGTATGGACTTCTTAGCCCTATTCCTTTCATTGCTGGTCCGGACTGAAAGAAGCACCGGTCTCCCAAACACCCCGAGGGTATTTTGACCTCGTGTTCAACAAATATTTCTATAAATTAATTCTCCAAGAAACTGAAAAGTTTGCTGAGCACTCTTATCTGGAAAGTCCCAATGTCAAAGCGCCAATTCTTTCGGGGAAAATTTTGGAAAAGGAGTTCCAAGTGTGGCTGGAATTCTTTTACCAAATTGAACACATTCAGATAACTAGCTTAGAGTTATTTGAGGACATAACAATGGGCAGCTGGCAGTGTGAGTGTGTCTTGAAGTGGCAAGATAGAGCTGAAGTCCTGATTTTGAGCACAGAGTTTGGAGCGGAAATGGTGGTGGTGCCCGGTCTTTTGACACTTTATATAATTCATACATTCATCATGCCATTTTGTGAAATTGATAATTAAATTAAGAAAGATTTTTAAAACTATATTGGATTTAAATGCGAAAATAAAATTTCCGATACAACTTCGGTGTGCTGCGGGTTGCATAACCGAGGGTCATCGCCATACGCGGATGCCTTGAATTCAAGACATTTTTTTTAATTAATTTTTTTTAATAGCTCGAGATAATTATGTTTGTAAACGATTAAAAAAAGCATTAACTATGATCTTGTTATAAAAAATTAGTTCAGCATGGCGGTATGTTTTGAAAAATTTTATTAGCATAGAATGGGTTAAGACTAGGGGGAGGGGGAGGTTTAAGGAGCAGCGAATGCGTAAGGAATACGGGAGGTGCGGGTGCCCTCCCCCAGAAAATTTTTAAGATAAATGGCAAGTTTTACGGCTTACTGAAAGATATTTTATTAACCTTTACACTTTTCGATAAGTAATATTTATCCAATTAACTAAAATGAATTAAGTTTTAAAATTTCTCTGAGTTCTGGAGGGGTTTTTATCCCCCAAAACCCACCCATCCACTGCCACTGCCCAGGGCAACCTTAGGGAGGTGCCCGCCTGGCCTATCAATGGAGCCCCCTAAAAAGTGCACCTGAATGGACAGCATGCCTAGCTACTATCTGTCTGCACACCATTTTACAAATTTATTAAGAAAAAGCGACTTTTTTCAAATGGTTTGGAAGCCAAGTCCTTAGCCAGTGGTTCTCGCCCTCAGGGAGGGGGAGGTTGACCTCTACATTTTGGAAAATAAGTCACCGGAATCTGTGTAGTTTAACTTAGTATGCTTAGATTTCTATTTTTATGAAAATCAATTTAATTTACTGATTTCTTAATTTAGTAACTCTCTCAGAGATACAACCTGAAGTTTGGTTGTGATAGGTGAGGATAGTGCGGCTCATCTCAGACTATTAAGCCACAGCTGCATGTGAACTTTTCATACATTCTGGGTAAAGAAGCCAGTATCTTTCGTTGGTTCATCTGCAAGTTGGAGGATTTTAAATTGGCGGTTTTCAAAGGCTTCACTAGTGATTTCTGTAGATTTCTTATGCGTGGATATTTGGCTGTCTAAAACCAATCATCTGACTATGGTTGCCAAAAAAAATTACAGCTTGGATTTACTTCACAAGACTTGCAAATATTATGGAATATTTGTCTTCTAGTATGCCCTTAAAGATTAGGCACTTCATTTAAGGGTATACCAATGTTATTTGCAGCTGCCTTGAAGGTATAATATGTAGAGTATCCTAAGTTATCTTTGTAGTATCCCCACTAATTTTCACCTGCCCTTGTGTTGATGACATTTCTTTTTTAGTATTCAAGCTTATTTTTAGATAAAAAAAGAAATATCACTGAACTTACGATAATAGTGATGAAGATGGATGCGATGATATGTTTACAAAAGGATGGAGTTAACATTTTTGTTTTGTTTTGAGCTTGAGGGCTATTGGGATCTCAAAAAATATTATCACGGTTCTTTAATATATTTATTAGGGAAAAAGAGATAATTTGATACTTTTAATTTAAATTAATCTCAAATTTAAATTGCTTTATCCAAATTTCTCCTCTCTTGACACACCAATTCAGTTTTCAGATCTTCGAATGACCGCGTTCATCGGTCTGAAGTCGCAACGCTACCTGTTGGATACTGGTGCAACTTAATTACAAAACAATAACAAAGTCAGGCTGCAAAATGGGTATTTAATTGTGATGGTAATCGTCGTCGGTGAGTTATTATGAATCATAATTTAAGGTGCCTGCTGACTTTCATAAGATAATGTTTTTTGTTTGTATATAGAGGCGGGTTACATCGTATGGTGCACGCGTATCTACCAAATTTCATGGCGTGTCCTAAGTCGGTAAACGCTTCCCGAACTCATCGCACATAAGAAATACTTAGAACGTATAAGTGATGCATATAATTTTGCTACTTTGATTCTTCTGTGATTTTTTAGTTTATAAGATAGAACACGGTGTTGATGTGTCCCTTATATCTTCTTCTTGTGTTTATTTACACATTTTGGGTAGTTGATGCCTGTGTGTTTTCCCTATCGCCTAGCTTAACACAGCTCGGTGGTGCTAGTAACATCTATCCCTAATTTTTTCCCTCTAATTTTAATGTATTCCTTATCACATGAATTATAATTTTATTTAGGAAAGGATTTTAGTATAACTCCAATTATAACTGAAGTTCAATTGTAATTGTAGTTCCGTAGCGTACGTAGGTTAGTGTGCCAAAATTTTAAATGTTTTGGCGTGCTGCTTTGCGTTTATGAGTTATCGCAATTATTTTTTCTTAGCACCTCAGCTGGAACTGCATCGAACATGGCCTGCGTATTCTGTGATCCTTATAAATGTACTTCCCCAGCAGAGGCGAACCGAAGCTTAAACAAAGTAAGGAACCGAGTATGTAAAAGATTCTAATGATTTAATTTTATAATTTCAGGTACTGTGATGCTCTCAGTATCGGTGCATGTAAGGAAACATGGTTATTAACCGAAGTGATGCCAAGAAAAGAAAGAAGGAAGGAGAAATGCTCCAAAACTCTCTACCCGAGAGCCCTAAAAGGTTCTTATCCGCCAATTTGGTGCCTTTAAAGAAATATCATGTAATTTTCGTGAATACTATAGAAAATTTATTTACAGGACTAAAGTTCATGCTCAGAGAAAATTTGCTCAGGGGTCTAGTCTCAGCAGCCCAACGATGACACCAGTGAAGGATAAAGACAAATCAAAGAGCAATGGATCAGTCTCTTCATCAGAACTCATTCCATCCAAGAGACCGAAAACAGAAGATTTCCTTACCTTTTTGTGCCTGAGAGGTATGGTAAACTACAATTAAGGGTAACAATTAATGTGATAAATATTTTAGGTTTCAGCCTAACCTGAAGATCAGCTTTCTTTAGTAGATACTCAGTTGTTGTCATAACCAGTGGTAGTTATCATTCCCCAAATCATTTTTCCATGTTTTATTATAATGCAAAGCTTTTTACTGCTAGATCTTCATTTTAATCTCTTGGTGTTCTCTAATGGAAAAATTTTGAAGGGCTAGAACTTCATTTTTGTCTGGCTCAAGCAAGGCCGTGGCCAGAAAATATTTTTGGGGGGTTTATGGAATAGTAGACAAACATAAAATTATTTTTATAAGATAAATAAAATAGTGTATACGGTTAAATATACATATTTATTATAAACCCTTAAAGGAAAATATAAAAATATTATTATAAAATTGAATTTAGCCTTCTAGCTTTCTTTGCAGCGAACAAATGAATTAACTCCTCGGTGTCGATGCCAATTCTGCGGTCCCTCAGGAGGCTCATAAGTCACTCACATCTCTACTAATTCACAGCACTATTATTTCACACACTGCACTACAATTACACACACTGCACCTACAAATTCTCTTAGATAATTGTTGACTTAAGTCGCATTGGACTACTAGATGTCCCTGCGCCGCTATATAATATCGTTGTGTGAGCACCAAGCGAGCATAAAGTGTCTATTTAATTTTTATCATTTCGGGGGGTGATCAATCCCCCTCTATCCCCCCCCCCCCCTGGCTACGGCCTTGGGCTCAAGTACTGTTTTTAATCAGGAAGGGCAAAAACGTTTTTTCCTTTGATATTTATGATGTTTTGTAATTAATATTCATTTTTTAATTCTTCAGGAACACCGATTCTTCCTCCTAGGCTAGATTTCTTCAATCTTGCATCTGTCCCTGATGGTCAAGAGGATGAACAGGTGCCAGTCCAAGAAGTCACTAAAGATTCAGCACGAAGTAAGACTGTTCCCACTCATTCAAATAGCAGACCTGCAAGCAATCCTATGCCTCCCCCAAAAAGTAGTCCGAAGTTAAGTGCAAAGGCTACGGAGAAAAAGACTGATGCCTGTGATTTACCTGTTAGTACATATGTTTTTACATTCCATTATTATGATAGCATAATATTATTTGGAATGCCATAAAAGCTGTGTCTTTAACCAAAGATTATCCAGTGCAATATACTGTTTTCTAATTATACCCTTTTTCCTACACCCATCAGACCAGTGGTACAAGCAGAAGGAGCGAAAGAAGTGAATCTAAAGATTCCACCTTAAGGAGTGGACACAGTATCAACAAGAGACCAACCACTGCCGTCCAAGCTCTAAAGAAAAAATATCAAGAGCAACGTCTGGCAAAACAGCGGGGAAGTTCTTTGAGTAAACTTGCTCAAATAGGTTAGTCATAATATTACTATCATCATGTGTAGATTTTCTTTCGAGCTATCTTTTATATTTGTTGCCAAAAGGAAAAATTTAACTCTCTCAACTAAGATCAGATGATCAAAAATTGCTACCCATGAGTACCTCATTGATATTATTTTTATATTCTCCAAATTTATGTTCTCTCAGCTTAAATATGAGTGCTGAAGTATATTCATTTGTGATACCTTCACCTGTAACTGTAATCAATCAAGCACATGTCCGCTCACTTGTATGCAAGTTTAATAGTAATGTGGCATCATCACCTCACAGTGTTCTTAGTTCCGGATTTATTCAAAAATGAAAGGGGATAACATAAATTGATAGAAGCTTAACTCTTGAAACGTTCACAATGTTGCGCCTATGTGTCTTTCCATTATGTTTTCAAGTTGCATTTAGGATAAAATTATGTTTTATTATCATTATCATCGTAATCTATGCACTCATTCACCTTGTCTTGTTTGATTCTCCTCCTCTCACAGATTTATCTCTTCGAGCTTTCCTCTTCTTCCATATCCTCTGCTCCTATGGTGTGTTCCATATTTTACTATTTGCCTCGGCCTCTAGCACACTGGGTTGTGCTTAGCCACTACAAGTTTTCTTTCTGTGAAGTAGCTTCATTATTTTCATTCTCTAGGGCAATAGTATCAATTGGGCATATCTAATAAGGTTGATAACGTCTTGCATTGTCACTATCACCATGCGGCTGATCAGCTGTCCGTATTTGCTGGGAATTCGCATGCTCGTTGCAGTGAGAATGACTTTGCCAGGCTCCGTTCTTTCCTTTCATCTAGGAGTTGTTGTGGTTGGCCTTCTCGTGGTCCCCAATAATGTCTTTGGTATCCACTCTTTCTTCCCTCTAGTATTCTTTGGCTTTGATCAAACCGTCCTCTTTGCCCCATCTGCCCAGGATGTCTATCTCCTCTTGGGATCCTGTCGTATCTTGCCAGCAATGCTTAGAATTGTTGTACCGAGCTTATGTTGCCTAAGCTCTTTTGCTATGCTGATTTTAGAGGTATCACATGGGTTTTGAGTCTGCCAATGTCGGAATCTTCAACTGAACAGTGGATGCTAATGCCCCATTGACTCTTTGTTTTTTTCTATTCATTCACTGTGTCACCTCTTTCATCCTTTGTTCTTGAATACGCTGCTCCATCTTCAATCCCTCATTGCTTATTTCGGATGTTAGCTGTTTCATGATCTCTTCATTCTCATCATCATCAAACATGGATCTGCCTCCAGCAGCAATTGCCTCCCTGATAACTTGTTTGCAATTCAACTGCGTGGCATGGTGCCTGGCAATGTAGTTTCCGACATCGTGCAGTGCTTTTGATGCATTTTTGCAAACCACTTTCCTGCATCCTTGATCAAGCAGTCAGGGATGTGTGGTTCTTGGAAACCAGGGCTTCAGGCTTCAACTTTTCTTCAGTTGTATCAATGTATAATTATTGCCAGATAAGTAAATGCATGCATATTCATCATCATTCAGGCATTAATTGCTCTGTTTGTTGGAGTTCAAATGCATAGATGATATTTCGATTAATTTGAGTCTTTGTAGTCACCTTTTTCTTACAAACTGTATCTAAAGTTTTGCATTGATTATTTTTATTGTTTTTCCAGTGAAGGAAAAAAGTATGATGCGTACAAGATCATCAGCTGTGTCTGAGTCCATCCACCTAACAACTCGAAGTCAACCTGTTGTCAAACTTGAAAAACTTTCAAAGAGCAAAATACTGAAAAAAATTTCAGGAAAGTCTGTTACTCCTCCCAAAAAAGAGTCGGCTCCGAAGAAGGCTGTATCCAGAAATGCAAGCTCAAATAAAAGGTAATTTTGAGAGATTAAGCAGGATGAATATCAAATATTATTTAAAACCATATCCCAATAGCAAAAAGTTTTAAGTACATGTTGTTTTTGCTCTCATGTATGTTTGAGATTTTTCCTCAAAATTTTAAATAATATCATTCTTAGCTTTAAAATTCATATTCGTAATTGCAAATAATCTGTATTGGTATTTAGTCAATGATTATATCACTTCATAAGCACAGTTTTCCATTCATGGTTGGTTAAAAATCTGATTTGCTGTTCTTTGTTTCATGAGTCATAGTATTATCAACGTTTCAACATTGATTTTTTTGTATTCATATTCATCAAATATTCCGTTTGTATGTTGTTTTCATATTGTAATGCTCAATGATTAATTGGCTAATAATTGCCTTGTGAACTATGATGTGGACGGTTATCCATTGAAGTTGAGCTGGCATCATTATTGGCACCACATGCTTATGCTGTAGGCTATAGAGCATGTTCGTATGCAATTTAACTCAAGAGCAGTGCTGTAGTAGGGACAGTACGGCGTACACCCTAAAATCCAAACTCTTTATAAGAGCACCGGTTAAAATACCTTCGCGGCTGGATGTATAATACATGTTCAGCTGTCAGAATTTTTGGTGAGTGCCATCTAAATTTTGTTTCCAACTACAGCACTGCTCAAGAGTAAGATGATTGAACAAGGTACATGGTATTTGAAGGCCAGGTTTTATACCCTTTATTCAATAGATCTTTACTGAAGCCTGTATTAGATCTTCTCAAAAGCCACAGTATTTTTAATTTGGAATTGAATCAATACGGAAGCATGGTAAATTATGAAAGTACCGAAAAAATACATTTTTACTAATACATTTCCTGTAAGAGATCTCATATATTCATAGTTAATGTTGTGTACAGCAAAGTAAAAAAAATGCCTTCTAACTGAGGCATCATAATTTGCTAACTATTGAAAAGAAAAAAGGTTGTCAGCTCTGTCATGAATCATTAATATTCTGTAGGTAAAAGGTATAATAATATTCTTAATAGACTATTGACATGCATGTAATAGATATACGTATGTAGAACTTGCTTTGAGATCATAAGTGTGAACACCTAAATACTACAAAAGTACCTACTTTCAAAAGATAGCTGTCTATGTCAGTTGTTTGTTGTAGCTATGAAATTACAGTAGTCATTATCACTTTTAATAGCTGCTAAAACTAATGCATTGAAAAAGAATCTAAAATATTCATGGTTTCCTGATTGATATAAATGAAGGTTTATATTATAGAGAAAATAGTTGACTTTTCCTCAAAATTTAATTTAAATTTCTGAATTTTTTTTAAACTGATAAATTTTATGATAGAAAGTGCTCAATTTTTCTATTTGGGAATCAAAAACTGACATTTTGAATGTTTAGCTTATTCTTTAGAAATAAGTGTATTAATTATAAATTTTTGAAGTACTGTGGAGCTGTAAAACTT
The DNA here is from genome assembly GCF_921293095.1 of Ischnura elegans. NCBI lineage: Eukaryota > Metazoa > Arthropoda > Insecta > Odonata > Coenagrionidae > Ischnura > Ischnura elegans. The sequence goes on from NC_060246.1 coordinate 41,938,360, forward strand.
GATTAGCTGCTCTGGAAGTTTCTCAATGTAATTCTTGGTTGTTGTTGTTTTTCGTACTTCAGCATCTCACAACACAATAATAGTTATGTATGTAAGCACTAACTCTTGAATAATCTAATAGCCTCAAGATAATAATCACGGATTCATTTTTCACTGATTGTAGCATCATTGGTTAATTTTTGGCCATAAATTATGGAATAAAATAATCAGAGAACAGAAGATAATCATTGTTCTTGAATTATTGATTATGTAATGACTATGACTATTAATACCACCTGTTTGTCTGCATGAAAATAATTCAGTTGTGAATTTAACTTTGTTTTCGTTTATTATTTGTAGATCTTTAGTTTTTTGTGTTTGACAAGAGCTATCATTGGTCTTTTTTTGGCAGGGTTACTCGGAGTATTATTCCATCAAAGGAGAGTCCACCAAAAGCATCCAAATCTTCAAGTACTCCTAATTCAGCCGTTAAAAGTTCTCCTAAGGTGGAAGTGAGCAATCCAAAAAGAGGTAGCTTGAGAAGTCGTGGGAGTTTACCATTATCCGAAGAGGAGAGTAACCTTAGCAAAAGGAGAAGTGTATCTCGCCCAACCCCAGTGGGAGACAAACAGCAGACCAAACCTCAAAAAAGGGATTCAACAAAGCTTGCCACTGGAAAAGCTCAGGAAAAGAAGTCTCATGGCTCAAAGTCTACTAAGGGTGTGTATCTTTATAATTTTTGCTGATATTTTCCTCTTAAAGTAGGTTTACACATAATAAAACTCATACAATTAACAAATCTCTAATCCATCCTGATTCCTGCTTTGTAATTCTTTCTATAACCCCATGTAAGAGCTAGAATTCTCATTCTATACGTGATCTTTATTATCTTCCTTCTTTCCCACTTACCTAACATCTTTCCATCTTGTCACAGTTTTCAGTATCTCCTCTCCCCTTTGTTAACACTCTATTCACACCCTTTATCTTGGTCTCATCTCCTCTTAACTCTTACTTCAAAGGTTTCTGCAGTGTCATGAAGATGATTGGTCCATATTTTCTGGCATTTTCACTGTATCGTTGTTACCGATGGCAAACTAAATTTTTAAACTGTCCCTTTTGCTTGAGTTTGTGGCTATCTATTTCAAGCCTCAAATTTGCTCTTGAGAGTTAAGAAAAATGCAGGACTTGGTCTTCTTGTGAGAAATCTTCTTGCCATATTGCTTGCAATGTTTGCCCAAGGTTTCTTCCTACCCGCGACAAGCCTTTTTCTAACTGGATTAACCAATTAATAACAAAAATTAACTAATAGCAATTACAGCTTGATCTGCATTGTACGTAATTGATTTAATTATCAATCCACTTTGACTTTGACTGCATTTAGCTGTTCTGCATTCTCCTTAATTATCTCATGCACATCAAACAGCATTGTTTCATACCTCAGACTCTGTCTACCCCTTCCTAATTCTTCAGCTATCCTTACTTCTATGGTCTGAGTCATATTTCGAGAATACATATGTACAATATACCTATTTTTCTATAAAATTCCCCTTTCTCTTCCCAACCCTTTCAATTATTTCAAACCTTTTATTCAATATCTATAAAACTAGCAAAGTCATTAAATCTTGGTAATTCTATAAGTTCCCTTCTACATGATGCAGTCCTCTTTACTGCAATGATATCCTGAATTGATTTTATCCTTAATCGTGGATTAAACAAAACAATGTTAAACTGGATACACAACTTTCTTAGTGATAGCAGGCAAAAAGTAGTTCTTGATGCAGATGCTTTTTAAACATGGGACAGGGTTTTGAATGCCCTCTAGAATTAATTATTTGATCTTTTTGAACATCATGTTGCTGTTTTATATTTAATGGTATGCAAACTTATTCAGTGAAAAATAACATTGTAATAAATTCATTTTTTGCTTTTATTTCTTATCAAGGTGGTGGAAAAGAATTTGCAAGCTCTCTGTCTGACTTTTCATCTGATGATGACCAGCCATTGATTAGAAAGACCACAAAAATGTCAATACAAAATGTCAGGAGAACCAAACTAGTGAAAAAAGCTCTGAAGAGAATTGTGATGAAGAATAAAAAACCAATGCGAATGATAACCCGCTCTCAGCAGCATAGATCTGGAGTAACCACTAGTCGGTAAGTTTCTTTTTATCGACTAAATTCAAATTGATAAATATGATGATAGTTTTATTTAATAAAATAAATTTACTTTAGATTTGAGTGATGCAAAGGAAAACTTAGCAATTTTAGTAGGCCTTTCCATTATTTTCAGTCGTATTATTCAATTTAGGAAATTATTTGTTGATTTTAATTTATGGTCTAAGATTTTGGTAATTTACTGGATGATTTTGAGTTTTTTCAGCATGGTTGCCCATCATTAATGATTGTGGGTTCCTCTCAATACTATGATTTTAATCATTTAATATATTTTTCATATTCCCCCAAAGGTTTTTTTTTCATTTGCACACAATTAGTGCCCTAGTTGCAGTGAAAATTTTTTTATTATGAGGCAGCCCTGATTTTGGATTTTAAATGTGCAAACTATGGTATCTCCCTCGCCTTAGTTGTTGCATGATCAATTTGTAGATGAAAATTTTTGCCACTTGAACAATCATGAAGATGACATATGATGTATAATCAAAGCCATGTGATACTTACAGTACTTTACATCGAATGTGAAGGAAATCTGTATTTTCTGTATATATTGAGAGCAACTAAAGATCACAGTCGATGAGTTGACTCGATAAAAGGGAGTCATATCCTCTACAATGCTGTATGTCTTCATGCCATCAAGTTACTTGCATTGTCTGTACTCACCTCAGTCAACGACAGGCCCTATCTGCTCAGAATTTAAGAGCTGCTGTGTGGCTGTCCTCCACATCTTCCGTCATAATATGTGACATCTTGCAATTATGAGAATGGCATTGAAACGTAATGAAAATTAATGGTGTGTATCAGAAAATTAGGTGCATTAGGGCACCTTGCATTTACAGCAGGAAAATCACTCATTATAATGCTAACTCATTAAAGCTGATGTCTATCAAATGTTGCGTCTTTATCATGCTGTTATAGCACAGAAAGTAGAGTTTATGCAATGCATGTATATATTTATCCAGTGGGTAATGAACCTATGTGACAACTTTTACTTTTAAGAAATAATTACATTATCATAATGTCTACAAAAAAAAATGCCCCATTAGTCGAATTACACAGTTAAATTGATCTATGTATTAATAATCAGATCAGAAAATTCATTAAAATTACGATTTTTACGTAACAATAGTAATAATGAAGTCGCTCAGCAAAAATTCCTAATCTTCCTCTAAACTATCGCTCTTCACTTATCTCATAATTTTTTTTGGAGCCATCAAGGTGATAATCATAGGAGGGGACTTCTTCGTAACGCCAGCCTCCATCTCAAGAAGAAGTTGGCTGAGTGATATGGTAGGGCCTTTTAATTGTTAAGCAATTCTCCGTCAGTAATCTAGCATGGCTATGTTAACACTAGGACAGGAGTTTCGCACTACCTAGAAGGAAGGTCATGGGTCATTTTGACCCTTAAAATTTATCAGCATGAAATACACCCTTCTTAATCTGGAAACTTTATTTTTTTCTTCTCAAATAACATTATAAAGGCTTTTTCAATTTTTATTGCATTGAAAAAAATTTTATTAACAATTTTGCCAAATTAAACTATTTCAATGGATCATATCATGAACTATTCATCAATAACTGTTCCTAGGGATTGAAAGACGAGACATCTTGCGCAACATCATGCTTATTTAGAGAAAGTTTCTATCATTTGATAAATGATAATTTTGCAAAAACTTTTTCCCAATACAAAATACCAAAAATCACATCCAAGTAGAGACACCTCCATGTATTTGTATTTTGAAGTAATCACTTTTGTGCACATGTTGTAGATACAGTTATTTTGTTTAGTACATTTTCTGCAATCATCTCTCTTGCAATGGGAATATGGATTGGCCTTTTATTTTAGTTTTAAAATAATATGTCTCCAATTTCCTTTTACCTATTTCTGAAATAATCACAGATAAATAATAAATAATTATAATATGTTTTATTTGCCCAAAGACCAACGTACATTTGTCAAGGTATAAGGCATGTCAATCATAAGTTACTCAACAAAACATAAAGTCAGTCTACACATATATCATTAGCATTCATAACAAAGAAAAAAAAACATTGTAAAACATTTCATCAAGCCATTCCTTTACTCACATAAGTATTCCTCCAAAGAATAATAGGAACCTAGTAGAAGGAAACTTTTTAATTACACTTTAAATGCATTAAATTCTTAAATATTTTTTAATAATCCAATATGGATTGTCTCATTTCCAGGCATGGATTATTTATGATTGCCTCTAGTTTTGAAAATGGAGGAAAAGACTCATATTCCTGTCAACTTTAATCAAATTTTGCACTACATATGTCAATTCCAAATGTAAGCACTATGCATACAACGGCCGAATGAAATTTGAAGTATATTTAATGCTAATCCGCAGACTTAGTTAAGTGAAGGTAAAAGTTAAAACCATAAATAATTTATTTTCGTAATTTAGGTTAGCCCCTACCAGAGAAGTGCTCATACCTGTGAATGGCATTTAAATGAAAAATGAAATGTTCAAGTTCCAAACTAGATATGAAGTGATGGATATCAATTAAGAGAAAATAGATATCAGCTATTAGTAGGTGAAGAAAATGCAAAGGAAACTTGACGCCGATGCAAAGAAAAGTTATGGGTCAAAATGAGGAGAAAACATCAAATCCCTCTTCCCACTGAACTCTGGCTGAGCACGGAAGCAGGCATATTTTCAGTCTCCCTGAGTAGAGAAATTAAGCACTACATAGAGACTTAAAGATAATCTAGCAGCAAACTCTTAGCCACCTAGAATAAATATTTGAATTTGAGGTAATAAGCGACTATTTCTCATACATAATCACCGCTCTGAAAAATGAGCTAGCATCACTCTAACTGAATGTCTTCTGAGCGGTTGCATTCTTGGAGAAATTCCATGACTGGAGCACTCGCTTCCCAAGTTACAAATGATAATTTGTTTTGTTCTGTCTTCTTTTAACTCTCCTTAAAGCAGTTAATAATGGACATGAGTCCAATTACTCTAGTCCTGTTATGTTTTGCCCATACTTTAGTTATTTGAAGATGTCGCCAATTCGACTTGTGCTTAATACTCATAAAGTAATCCTTTTATTTGATATAGTAGCAATAAACATGGCATGATTTTCAATAATTTTTAGCCAATTAGACCTTTATAATTTGAATCCTGGTTGTAAACATTCACAACATAATAATTTTTTTCTGAACTACAATCTTAATTGCGCATACTTCAAGCACTGCATGAAATAAGTGACTTTGTACGCAGTCACGTGCACAGGTGCAAAGTTATATACACCGATGAATGAAGGGCACCATGAAAAAATAGGTATTTGGCATAGCCGGGATTCGAACCCGAATCTCTCGATTGCCGGTCATGCATTCTAGCCAATTACACCACAAACCCATCGTCTCTTCTCAGGGAGATCTGGGTTTGAATCTAAGCTAAGCCGAGTATTTTTTCATGGCAAACTTCATCCAATGGTGTATATGCCCATTTTTCTTGTGACTAGGGTCTGTAGTAGCATTAAAAAGAAGAAAGAGTTGCAGAAGTTAGCATTGAAAAATTCGTTTCTTTGCATAACACTTTTAATTTTAATGAGTCATTTTCATATATGTGGATGAAAGCATGTAATTTTTGGCTAAGCTATGATGGCTTTGCGTTTGTATTATTTTTTAACAGGACAGTGAGATAAGTGTTATTAAGTTAATATTAAAGTATTAATGTTAAAGCATTATTAAATATTAAGTATTATTAATGTATTTTAGAAAAAAATAATGCTCAATAACGGTAATGAAAATCAATTCAAAACAGCCTTAACTAAGTACAAGCTTAGCCTGAAAAAAAGAGTAGTTGTATGAGTAATTAGAAAATATTTTATCTATGGAGAGCAAATTTTACCTTTGTCCTTGAAGGGAAGAATGGTAGTTAAAACCAATAATCAGGAGTGTATCAATAAGTTTAAACATAACTGTAAATTGTACCTCATATCTAAACTGTGCAGGTAATGATAGAAAGGAAAAGAAAAAGGCATTAAAGTGAGCCTTGAGTCCCTATTACCGGATGCTTTGGTGTCACCAGTGCTATTTTCTTGAGTGCTCTGGCCAACAGCTAGGAAGCTGAAAGTGCTGCCATGTCACTGGTTTAAATAGCCTGTTGTCCAGGTTTAGTCAATACAATTTTTATTGTTTTAGATTTTGATTAATAGAAAGTTTTCCAATTTTATTTTCATGCTCTATTCAGAAGAATATCTCACCGACCCACACGGAAAACAAAGGAAGCTGCTGCTGTGTTCATGGAGCTTATAGGAAAGAAATGGACGTCACCAGAAGAAGATACTGGTGAAGATGACTTGGTTGCTCTTGAAGACTTTCCTGATGTTCGGAAATTCAACAAGTCAGGTATAGTTTCTTTCATGTTTATTTGATCTTATGTGTGTATCTTACTAGCATATTTAATGAAATAGCAATATTTTTTTATTTAGGTAAAACTGAGAATGAGAACAAGGCTAAGACTTCAGGTGAGTCTTCAAGAAAAGAAACTACGTCACTAAGAGAGAAGAATAAGCCTGCATTGAAGGTTGACATTTCTACGAGGAGAGTAAGTGACAGTGCTAAGGAAGGAAATCAAGATGTTAAGGCGAAAAAGAATATAAGGGAGAGGGCTGAACCCAGCAAAAGCAATTCCGGAAAAGATAAGAAACGGACATTATCTCACAAGGAAAGGATTCTGCGTGAGAAAATGCGTAGGAATGCTGGTAAAGTTATTTGTAACAAAACTGCCCATTCTAAGTGTATTACTGGTGCTGCCACTGGGAAGAAGGGGATTTCAAAACCAAAGTCTGAAATCAGTCACGTTCAAACAAGGAATAGATCCTTGCGCAGTGACTCTTCTGATGATGTCTCCAAGAAGCAGCCTAATTCAGGAAAATTGGTTGTGGTAGATGATGTTGAGGATAAAATGAAATTGAATCGCACAACTCGTCTAAGTACTAAGGGATCAGATGAACCAAAGACCAGCACTCCACCCAAGATTGCTGTTGAAAACAAAGAAGAATCTAAGACAAAGCAATCTGATGGAGTAAATGTGTCCGTTCATCCATTGCGGGCATCACGGAAATCTGCTTCTAGAACTGATGCAGTTCATCAACTGCATAATTCTAGTCAATTTGAAGACAAATTCAGTGATTCTGACGAAGAGCCTCTGGGTCGCAAAGTTGTCAAGAATCTACGGCAGTCTATAGGAGTAAGTAAATCTCTTCCTGACAGCAAAGAAGCAAGTGAAAAGTCAAAGTTGATAGCTGTTAAGGAAGAAGACAAAATCAAGGAGAGTAGCAAAAAGGCTGAGGAGAAACTGAAACATCCTGTGAAAAAGAAAGATGATATCCATAGAGACAAGAAAGTTTCTGATAAATCAAAAGATAGTAAGAAAACTATTGAGAAACTTAAAGACTTTGGAAAAAAGAGTGATGGAAAAACTTTAGATGATGTTAAAACTAGTGATGACAAAAGTAAGGAAGTAAATGTTAGAGGTGAGAGCAAAATAAAAGATGAGAAAAGCAAAGAAGTAAATGTTAAAGGTGACAGCAAAATTAAGGATGACAGAAGCAAGGAAGTAAATGTTAAAGGTGACAGTAAAATTAAGGATGACAGAAGTAAGGAAATAGATGTTAAAGGTGAGAGTAAAATTAAGGATGACAGAAGCAAGGAAGTTAAAGGTGAAAACAGAAGCAAAGAATTTAATGTTAAAGGTGAGAACAAAAGCAATGATGACAGAAGCAAAGAATTTAATGTTAAAAGTGACAGAAAAAGCAAGGGTTTTGGGAAAAAATCGAGTGATAAAAGTAAGGAAGGACTAAAAAAGAAGAGTGATAAGAAGAAAAATAAGAAGAATATTACAAAGAAAGTGGATGAAACATCCAGGGAGGTTATCGTTAGAAAATCTGATGATAAAGCTAAAGAGACTCACAGAAGAGCTAGCCATTCTTCCTCCAAGAAAGCTGAATCTGTCGACAGTGAGATACATGAGATTTCTACTCGAGCTCGGAGTCTGAAAATCAGTGCACCTGAGGGAGATAGTCCAAAAATAGCCAAACCTGTGGCCATTGAAAATGAAAAAGCAGTCAAGCTTCCAGTATTAAAAGATGCTGAGCCTCCAAAAGTGAATGAATCCCCTCATAATGTATTACTTAAAAAAGCTGAATCCTCAGCAGTAGGTGATGATGTTTTGAAGAGGATAACAAGGAATGAAAAAACTTCAAAGACTACCGATCTTCCTGGCAATGCAACTACAGACCTGCCATCAAAAGTAGAGGAAAAGCCTCAGAGGAAAAAGTCTGTCGATGAAAGTGGGAATGTTTCCACTCCAAAAGGTAGTGGTGTTGTCAAATGTAAAGCCAAAGAAGTAAGTGTTAGTGAAATATCAAAAGATGCTATTCTCAATATTCCTAAATTAGATGGGAAGAGGCCTCTTGAGTCCTCTGAGAGAGTCCCTGGTCAGAGCGATTCAAAGAAGTTTAAATGTAATGTCACTGCCGATTCGGCTTCTAAAGCATCTTCGAACCAAATGTCCAAACTTAATGAATCATTGGATAATTCGGTAAAAACAGAATCTAAATCTCCTGATTTGGAAAAGTTTTCTGCTGTTGGAAGCAATGTGGATGAAGCTTTACAATCAATGAAAAAGGATGCTGCTTGTTCTTTGATATCTGATACAGAAGTGCCTGTTGAGTTAGCTAAGGTTGAAACTGGTGTGAAAAAGAAACTCTCTAGTGCCACACATCAGCCAAAGAAAGAACCCACAAAGCATCCCCCTTCCAAAAAATCTATCTCTACTCCAGAGATGGGTGTAAAGCATCGTCAGCCAGTTGAAATTCGTTGTGATAAGATGTGCGAGAAAAGTAAACTTTTTAGCATTGAAAAGCAGGCTCATGGGGGATTGGTGTTAGTCAAAAAAGTCCCATCCAGTGAATTAATCGATGGTGTTTCTCCCTCAAGTAAGGCCCCTGAGTCTAAGAGCTTGGAATCTTCCCCTGTGGATGTTGCGGTGAAAAAGACTGAAGCAATTGCTACGGGATCATTTTCCTCTCTTAATATACCAAAAGTACCTCTCATTTCTATACCTGGAGTGTTTACCTGCAGCTGTAAATCGTGGGTAACAATTCCTGGTAAGCTCACCCCTGCCACCAGTTCTTCCTGCCCTATTCATGGAGAGGGAACCAGCTTAAGTCACACTGTTATAAGTGAAGAGCAGAAGGCTAAAGATGTGGATTCACCTTCCAAGGACTCAAAGAAGTGTTTAGAGGAAGGGATGAATGCTGAAAGTGTGCACAATACTTCAGTGTTTGGAACAGATGTGGATTCCGTCAATGACATTGAATGTGCTGACAATGAAGTGAGGCGGAAAGTCAGCAAGACAGTGGAAGAAATTGAAAAGTGGTTGTTAGTTAGTGAAAGAACAGTAGTGGAAGAAGAAAAACATGAGGATAGTGATTTGCAGGCTAATAAAATTGAGTTTGATAATATACGGGAATCGATGTTGACAGACGTTGATGTGGGTCGTGTGACAATTGAGGATAGTGTAGCAGATAGGAAACCCCAGGTCAGTTCTCAAGTCAGCTCAACTCTAGAAAGTGTGGAGAAAGGCATAGGAATACCTCTACAAACCTTTTATAATCGTGGGATGCATAAAGGCTTACCTAAAATCCCAGACCCTTACGGGTCAAAAACTAATAAATTCAGGGAAGATAGAACTTTAAGCTTAAGTAATTCAGCCCATTTAGCATCCAAACTTGTGCAGCGAAGAGATGTTATTCCCTTAAAAAATGATAAGCCCTCTATTAAGCCAAAGGTGGATGCAGTTGGCCCATCTGAAAAAACTCCTGTAATTGCAGAATTATTGTCAAAGGTTGAGGATAATGTGGTTAAAGAACCCTCCTCCAGTGTACCATCCCAGAGCAGTAAAGCCAGCTCTCCTCCATCTAAGCCCAAGGTAGAGACCAAGAAAAGCCCAACAAAAAGTAAAATTGGAGGAATAGTCTCAGGATTGAAAAAAACAAGTAGTTTGAGGAATTTCAGAATGAAGCATGATGCAAAAATGAAGGCTATTGTGGATGAACCTGTTGTTTTGCCGCCAAAGTCTTCTAAAAGTCCATCTCCCACTGCTGTTTCACCTGGTAAAGTTACGCAGCAAGTTTTAAAGAGCCCTAGTAATGAATCATCTCAAATTTTTCTGCTGAACAGTTCTTCCAGCTCGGATGAGATTGCTTTGTCTGTGATCAAAAGTGAAGTTTTGAAAAACCAGCGAAGTCCTGGGGAGCATGGGATGATGACATCTACTCCTGAAAAGAAGCCAATAATTCTTAAAGGAGGGAACAATTTTACTGTGAGAAAGCCTAAGGAATGCTTAATTCGTCGTACACCAAGTGTGGGTGCATTTTCCCCGGAAAATGAGAGCAGTGTTTATGCATTTGAAACAGAAGATAGGGAAGCTACTCCAATTTCCACTCCTTTCCGAAGAAAAACTAAGGATGGAGGTACAAATACCTCACCAGATAAGCTCCACCACCGCCATTCATCTTCCTCATCTGAGAGCTCATCTTTTGTGTGCAGTGAAGTTGGGTCACCTGGTGCTAAGTCTGTCTCTGCAGGGATCGCTCACATATCTAAGTCATTCACTCCCGATAGTCCTGTGTGTGGTGGAGGCAATGATAATGTTATCAAAAATCCAACCTGCACGACTTCAATTGCAGTTCAAGTTAATCTAGATGAATCTCTCACACGCAACACCAAGTCTCCCCCTATCTCTGTCCCCATTTATATTCCCAGCACCTCTAAAGATATTGGTTTATCCACCTCATCTCCTACTCCGGTAGTCATCCTCCCAGAAATGAGAAGCACCGAGTGCTCCACTCAGACAGATAACAGCGATGCGAATGATAAAGGTCAAAGTATAACCGTGGAGACATCAACAAGTCAAAAACAAACCCATGCAACTTCAGAAGGTCATCTGTTTTACATTCCTCTTCGTCCTACTCCAATGGTGAATCAGACAGCAATAATTGGATCACCGACAACATCCATATCATCTAACCAGCTCATCCGTGGAGTCACTGTGAAGCTAGGAACAGAAGGTCCCACTGGGCCCAATCAACGTGTGATTATGCATGCTGAATTGGTGACTGATCCTCCCCAGTTTGCCCCTACCATTCATTGCCAAGCAGGAACACTCACGTCTGGTGCAACCACCTTTTCTTCTGAACTACCAGACGTGAAAGGTGCTACATTTGTTGCTGGACCAAGCAGGTATGTTCTCTTTTTATCTTTTGAAATTAAACATTTCTTTAATCTGCTATTCTTAACTGGTAATTAACATTCTTTTTCAGGTCTTCTGTCCAGCATATTCATCCTGCTGTTGTCAGCCTTCCATCGGATCAAAAGCACATGTGTCATTCTTCTCTCCTGCCTATCTCAGTTGTCAGCCCAGCATCACAGCCTTTATTGACTCAACAGCAATCTCCTTTGTCTCGTCCATCTGTACCTCCTCCTGTTGGCACAGTACAACCCACGACAAGGCCTCGTCCAGTTGCCTCAGTTGATGGTACTGCTGGCAAAGGTCCCACACTGTGTGTGACATCAACTCAGACTGACAATGAAAAAGTAGATACTGTTTGGCCAAGTTCTAATACTACTACAAAAGAAACCACTACTACGACGAAACCAACTAAAGCGACTGCCAAGTCAAAGGAAAGTGCTGATCATTCTGCAGCTGGGCCATCAAGTTCTAAAGCTTCCACTAGTAAAAGGTAAGCATTTTCATCACTTAAAATGTTATGAGGAAATTAGCCAACGATAAATGGGTGTGGGTTTTTTTTTTTAGGATACTGTAGACTCTCGTTATTATGAAGTTCACGGGACCAAAAAACTGGAGGTTCGTGATAATGAAGTTCATATGAACGTTTCTTTTAGGAATCATTGTAAGAAAAAAAACATACTTTGTCAAAATTTCTTGTCTCTTCAATCTCCCGCCCTTCAAAGTCAAGTCATTATATACACGATTAAAATATGCAAGATTCCTTGATTTATGAAGAAGATGCATTCTGAGACGATGCTTGTAAGTTGATAAACCTATACAACACATCGAGGAGAGTGGTTATCGTGCATAATGCAACACTGCATCACAATTGAGCGTTAACTCATGATCGTGACGAACTGATCTAGCTTGCAACGTAGCCGAATGATACTTTGTTCAGATTATGCCCAAAGTGCAAGTTCCTTCCTCTAAACCACGTCGTGTCACATCGGCAAACTCTAAAAGCGCAAAGTTTGAAATTTCGGGCGTCCTTGAATTTTTCGAATGTCCATATCTCTGAAAGTTCGTAAACCCAGTGTGCGTAGGAAGAGGATATACTGATTGTAATTTAGGAGTGTTAATGAGTGGGTCACCATAATTCCACAGGAATGAAGCTTATTATGTGATGATGCGTGCATATTGAATGTATCTCCTACTGAAGAAAGATTGACCTAAATAATTGAGACCTAAGAAATCATAACGTGGCCTTGTTAATTATTTATATCCATAAATATGGGTTATCCATAAAACTAATGATATGCCGATACTTGCTCTAATTTTACCAAATATTTTGCATAATTTTTAACATATGTTTTGCATCCCAATATTAGCATAATTGGAGAAAACATATTAAAAATGTGGATATATATTTTAAAGCACATGATGTTCTGTGAAACAGTTAAAATTGTTCTGATTGACGCTCTTGTGCACAGTTCAAGAAGAAGAGAACTTAAGCATAGATCAATGATGATAACATAGCGTAGTGTATATCCACCTAAATGCCGTTGCTTTTTCGTGAAACTTCGTAATAAAGTTCATTTTGTAACCACCGGGACTGGGACTGAGATTCGTAATTTCATAATAACCTTCTTTTGCTATAAATAGGATAGGCCTTATTGTCTGGATCAACGATTTGCTTAGTAATAATGTTGTTCATATTAAGGAGAGTCTACTGTATCAATTTATTAGGATATGGATAGGAGTGGTAAGCATGAATTAATTTGATGGCTCGATATTATTTGTGTGTTCTATTTTGGTATATCTTCCCATCATCATCTGAGCATGTATAACCTGTAGCTTGGCTTCCAATCTCTGAATGAATTCTAATGGATATCAGAGACATTTATATTGCTCTTCAGTCCTAAGAAATCATAATGTGGCCTTGTTAATTATGTATATCCATAAATATGGGTTTTCCATACTTGCTTGATACTTGCTCTCTAGTTTTACCAAATATTTTGCATAATTTTTAACATATGTTTTGCATCCCAATATTAGCATAAGTGGAGAATACATATTAAATTTGTGGATACATATTTTAAAGCACATGATGTTCTGTGAAACAGTTAAAATTGTGTTGTTCCGCTCTTTTTATTGCATTGGTGTTTGTAAATGAATTTGTATTTTTCTCAAATTAAATGTGTAGGCCCATTATTTATCATTCTTGTTATCATTATCTAAAATCAATATTGTTGATGTACCCCTTCCACTCAGACTCATCTTTGGACATTTGCATTTATTTTATGGAATCCTGTTTTTACTATCATTAATTTTTGTGTTTTTATGATAATTTGATTTTAGCATTTTCAATATATATAGACAAAAAAGTTGTAAAAATATAGACTTTGAAGACTGGAGTAGTGGTAGTCCTGGAACTGGATGGTAAAACCTTTGTTCTTCTGAGGTCCATACTGTGAAATTCCCTAGTGAACTGCTCACAGTGTAGCAATCAAAAAGTTAATTTATGAGGTATACATTGAAGCACCGTCCACCTAAAAATGATTGGTGGTGTATGCAATAACCACCAAACTGCAAAGCTAAAAATAAAAGCCGTGAAAATTTATATGTATTTGATATTGTTAATGTAGCTCTTTGATTTGGGACATTGGGCATTAGTATGAAACCCTAATAGGGTGGTTTCCTATTATTTTTTTATTGCCTTAATCGAAAGATTATTACTCCTGTAGTACGTATTTAACGCTTTTAGATTTTTAAATGACAATATCTATTTTTCGTGATTAAATGAAAAGTGAAAATTTTCAAGCGCGCGAAAACGCGACGCTCAAGTATGAATGCCGGGAAATATCTCCGTACGTCGTATTTCTGGTTCCCCCTCCTGCCCGGTGAGGTGACCTTGAGGCGAGGCTTAGCGCTGATACGTCGCAGGCTGCCAGCGGGTAGCTGAGTACCTTGCTGAAAGGTAGCGCTTGGCTTAAAAAAGGTTTATTAATACCTTATCAAACGAAGAAAACTTTCCGACCTTAGCCAGTTTTAATAGGTGATTATTAAGACATGTTTCCCTGAGCTCTGTGCCTCATGCATGCATTGGTAACCTCAGACGATGTATAACTCCTATCCTCTCGTGTAGAAACTAGGTCCCTGTGATGTCACGTGGAGTGGAATCGCATGGGCGCCAATCTGGCCTTTTTCAAATGAGGATAAAATTTGACCCTTGCCATTCGTCTAAACCGGTATTTCAAAAACCAAATAATTTGTGTATTATGAATACACTAATGGTGGGTAAGGAATCGCAATCAATGCCTTTCGTTTTCTTTGATGAAGGAAACTACCCTATTATACTTAGGAATGTGTTGTTACTGTTAAAATTGATGGAAAATGATGAATCAAAAATTTGTAGATAAATACCTGTGAAAATGATTAAGATTTGAAAGGTTAATATTATCAAGTTGCATTATTTTTGTCTGTAAATAATTAATTCGTGGTCGTTTTACTTCTAGATCGCAGCCTAAAGCAAAGGGGAGGGCATCATTGTCTTCAGCGAATGAAAGTGAGGGATCCTCATCAGTGATGGGAGGGTCATCTTCATCTGTGCCTCTCACCAATCACCCAAATCCCATTGCTACTTTCCCTAATGCAGGAAGTCCTCGTATGGTAGAGGCACCAACATTTTATCCTACGGAAAAAGAATTCCAAGATCCAATGGAATTTATTGAGCGCATAAGACCAATTGCCGAGAAATTTGGATTGTGCAGAGTTGTTCCACCTACAAACTTCAAGGTAAGTACGTGCATTAATATGAATAGCAGCATTAATTTTTTGATGCTGCTATTCATACTTCCCTGATGTTTTATGTTTTGAGATTTACTGGCTTGAATTCATTTCGATAATAATAATAATTATGTGTTATACCTTCTGCTCAAGATGTAAATGAAGTTCGCTAGATTGTTTCTGATGGTGTTTTAGATATGCCTGTTGTTATTTAGGTAATGGAAATTTTTCTGTATTCAGTATAGGTATTCAGACTTCGGTTTTCTAGTAATATGATTGGAATTATGTTCGTAAATATTCCCGACTAGAAGTTTTCATCGACCGTTCAAACCCAAAGTGTAAAAATTAGGGAAAGAATCAGTGTTAGGCACTTAGTCTGCACCAATGTTGCTCACGTCTTATGGTTGAATATTTTTTAAGATAAATCGACTTTTTTCGGTGAAAGTTTTAATTGTTAACATTTGTCAGGGTAAATGGTTATGTGGATGATATTCATAAAGGAATTTAGTTGACCAATTAGCTGGCTGGTGTTAATGAAAGCCCCACACAAAATGTGTAACATATCTCAAGTCTTTCTCTTAGAAAGTAATGCAATAAATGTATGCTGGTTGTTAAAAGTTTTTTAAGTTTCCTTTTTCTGTTACTTGTGTTTGTTAACTAATAAATCATGAACATTTTTTGTGTGATAACTTTTTGTATGTGCCTGCATATATTTATCTTAAATTTAAAGAATTTTTTTCTATGCTTTGGTTAGATTTTTGCACACTTCCATGATTAGAAATATTATGGTTTGTTTTCCCTTACCTGTTAAACATTGATTTTCATGTACTGATAACTATACTTAGCTTGAATAATTTTTAAACTTTGGTGAATTAATACCTGCATACATTATGTACTCTCATTTATTTCAGCCTGATTGCCAAGTCAGTGATGATATGAGGTTTACAGCTTACAATCAATATGTGCATAAAATGTTGCACAGATGGGGACCAAATGTGAAGGAGATGATGGTGATCAAGAAATACTTGAGGACCCAAAGTATTTCATTCACTCATCCTCCATGGGTAAATAATTTCCCCCTTCCATTGAGATTGAAGTTGATTGCCTTCTTGTCTGACATTTGTTGGGATTTGAGGCCTTAAATTCTCCTAAGGCTTTTGTATTTAATTTAATGCTTTACACATCTATTTTCTTTCAGATTGGTGGCATGGAAATCGATTTGCCTCGACTTTACCAAACAGTTCAAAGCTTTGGTGGTCTCAAGGAGGTGATTGAAAAGAAAAAGTGGCAAAGAGTAGCTGATGGTATGCGAATTCCAAAGTTGGCTCAAGATAGAGTGACTAAATTGGATGATATATATTGTAAATACCTTCTCCCATATGATACTCTTTCTCCAGGTAACTATCTTTATTGTCATATGTATATTTTAGTCATATGTTCTTCATGTTATATTCCCACTGATATGAAATGTAGGTTGGCAGCTATTGATTGTAATCATTCACTTTGTACTCGTGTGAGGTTTACATTTTTATCATAGTTATAACATTTGTTTTCAGATGAAAGGCAAAAGCTTTTTGATGATATTGAAAAGGAATGGGGTGATCGAGAGAATCAGCCACTTAATCTAGAGGGACAGAGCAATGATGATGATTCCGAAGGAGATGGCTCGGATGAATTTGATGAATGCATTGTCAAGGTGAGTTACTGTAAATAATTATATGTTTTGGTGGTGCTGTGATACTTTAATCGAAAACCTGTGAGCTAAAAGAGTAATTTTAAGTATACCGGGACCAGCCACGGTGATAACTTTTACGGGAGTCACCTGCAATGCACAAATGCACAATGCACAAATTCAAAGCCACAGTGAAAAAATCATTCGCCTTCACCAAAATTCGAACCTGAACTTGGATTCCTCAATTGGGAAATAGGGAGATCCAGGTTCGAATCCTGGTCAAGGCAAACGATTTTTTCTCTGTGGATTTTTCTCACAATTTGAGCAAAAAGAGTGGTTTTGCAGCTGTATTTATGCTGATATTAAGTTCTGTATGGTATGTCCATTTCACTCACTGAACTACGTAGTTTCTAAGATCTAGTGAAGTAATGAGATATTCTGTTTTTAAATGTATAATTCCCTTGACCTTGTGAGGGATACAAGGCTTTTTCCTTGGGAATTCCTTTTGAGAGATATTTTTCTCATTTCAAGCCTTTTCTTGCATTTCTGTGCTTATTTTTTGCTAATAGTGATAATATGGGTTTATTGTCATTAGCCCGCAAGGTCCTAAAGATTTTGCAGAAATAGAAATTTAGATTGCTTTAACATTTAATAAACAATAAGACATCATATGAAATTCCAAAGAACTACAACAGACATTAAATTCGACAGAAAATACATAAATAGATATTACCTTCCATATATCAACAACAACTTCCTTTCAATGCACAACTAGACCTGGAACAAGAAAATGGGGAAAGTTCACAAAAACATATACATATGAATAAGAAAAGTGACTGAACAATGATAGATTGTATCACACACTAAAGAATCAATTCAAGGTTTACATTCATACAGAAGGTATAAACAGATCATACCCACATAATTTTAATGGCAGAGAATAAACAAAATCTAAATTTGGACAAATTTTTCTTATGAACTATGCTTGAGAAGGCTTTTCATTTTTCAAAAATATGTAATTAAATAATTTTGCTGGAAGCATGTTAAGCAGCTTATAATGTTCTTTTTACAAGTAAAAGAATTAAAATTGTACGTATTCAAATTGCAATTAAATTATACATTTGTGGTGCCTAATGTACCAAACTGCAATTTTTCTTGAATTGGCTAAAATCTTGAAAGAGCATAGAAAGGTATGGTTTAGGTTCAGAAAGTCGTTGAGAGTATGAAATTCATGTCAATCTAGTTTTCAAATTGCATAAACTTGATTTAAGTTTAATTTGGTTTATTCAAACATTTTTTTCTTTTTTGAGTTGAAAACAATAAATTTGCATAACTTCTGACAATATTAACCCATTTAAGCCCACAATTCTGGACTCGATAATACCTCCAAATGCCCACAATTCCAAAAATGTTTTTTTAGTGTTTTGGATGTTAAATTTGCATTAAAATGTCACACAAGTGGCAAATAAACAAACAACATTTACAATTTTAACCGTTAAAATTGTTTATCTGGTGAGGTCGAAAACGACCACTTGGGATAATGGGACATAAATTTACTCATTGTCAGCTCCCACTGATCCCTTATCTTTTTCTTTAGCTCACAAATAACATAACTCATTTTTAAATTAAATTTTCAAGCCTCTGACTTTATTTATTTCAAACAATGTTTAAATATTAACAGGCATTCATAATAATCATTTAAGTGTGGAATGGAATGAAGCATTTATCATGTAAGGGGACATTACACGTTTCACATGCATTCGCAGTTTTGTTTTTACAATGAACACAGTTTCTTCTTGGTTGAGCAGTTACCACTAAATGCCTCCCTAACTCTTTCTGACATTGACTTACTCTATTTTTTTTAAATGGACCACTGACCTTTCGTTTTGTACCATGGGTTTTGCAGAGTGAATCCACAGCCTGACGTAAAAACTCTAGCTTATCCCATCTACACCCATACGATTTACTAAGAAGCCATGCATTGTTCACGCAAACATCAATGGTCCAGAACAGAATAGGCATGTACCATTTTTTACCGCGCATTCCTATCTGATAATTGGAAATATGGTTATCCATTTGATCCACTCCACCCATATATCTGTTGTACATTTTAATTATATTTGGCTCAGGAATCTCAATTTTTCGTTTCTCCTTCAAGGAATACCGCGTTGCTTTCGATAAAGGCTCTACACCAAATTGGTTTGACATAAGTAAAGCTGCATTATTATCTTTCCATTCCACTGCGATAATATTTCTTCCTTTTTCAACGCGTTTGTCAATTGTTCCTCTTTCCATTTTTTTCATGTCCTTCTTTGACGTGATGGTGCATTTTTCCGTTCGATTTTCACGTACAGTACCAGTAGCACCTAATTCTCTTTCTGAGAGTTGTGAAATTACTTTAGAGCTGGTAAAAAAATTGTCAAAGAACAAGGAAAATTTAAATCCGGGGTATGAACTCTCCAATAAATCTACAAAACTGAAAATAACGGACCCTCCCAAGCCAAATTCTTTCTTGTTCTCACCATTTGAAGTATCTTTTCCCTGATATAACATAAATTGAAGACAATACCCTGATTTCAAAGCCAATGACCATGCTTTATAACCAAAACGTACCGGCTTTCCCTTCAAAAACTGTTTGCAGGAATGCTTTCCAAAGTACCTGATCATAGATTCATCAATTGATGCAAAACTCTCTAATGGAGCAAATCGTATGAAACGTTAATTGACTTTACTTACAAGTGGTCTAACCTTAGCAAACTTATCATTGGCGTCCAAATTCAAATTATCACAAGCGTGAAAATGGCGAAATAGTTCATCGAATTGATTCCGTCTCATGGTGTTTTTCACTAGCGCATTTTCGGTGTCGGCTCTATTTTCCCAATACATTCTTCGGCGAGGGCATGAATTATAACCCGATAGAATTAAAATCCCTATGAACGCGTACATATCATCATGATTCACAAGGAGGGAACTGTTTTTCTGGGAAGAATACATTGAAGTGTGTTTCACCAAACCTTCGACAATTTCTTCATTGAGAAATAGTTTCAGGAAGTCAATTGCCTCGGAGTGTTCCGAGATCGTGAGAGGAGGGAGAAAACATTTTTCTTCAGGCACTGGTATAGATTCCACATCACTAATATCTCCGTGGACCCATTCACATACTTTAAGCTTCTTAAAAGCACTTGCACTTTCGTCATGTGGTATGTCATCACTCCTATCCTCACGGTCACTGAAACGCACTTCCGCCGGAGCCGTTAACTGGTTACGATTCAATCTATTGGGGTCAAAATCGTCCTCATCTCCAGAATCTTCATCAGTTTCATCACATGTTTGGATAGGAGGCAATATATAAATTGAATCAGGAATATCATCCTCACTCAAGCGCTCACACTCCTCTATTATTTCTGCGGTGGTGAGGCATTTCCCTCTAAACAGAACAGAAAACACGTAGGTACATAGCTGTAGGTGTATGAACATAGGAACATAAAAATAATAGGCTGTACGAAAATAAAAATATGCAACTAAGCATTTACAGAGTTTTAATCTTTCAGAGTGGCGGGCAGTCTTAAACCCATCGGCAAAAACATCGGGACAACGAATCCTTCATCTCACGATTCGCTACGGAAAATAAGCAAGCAGAGCATGCATTATCCCAAGTGGTCGAAAACGACCACTCATAGATAAATAGGCTCTAGGCTCAATATGACTCTAGATAAACATGTAATTCGCTGGTATACAATAAAACAGGCTATCTATTTTATGAAATACATGTTTTTTTAGTGCTTAAATAAAAAATGGAAAACTTACCGAGACATTTTTACTGACATGCCAATGTAGAATAGACTTCCCGAAGTTCACGAGGCCGATCTCTCTACCACACTGACTAAATTGCGAGATCTCAACCCCACATAGTTCCGAGAAGTCAAATGTTACATTTAAGTTACATTGTAGGTACATCGGTGGGTTGCCGGCGCGTAGAACAAAAAAAATCCCCCAAGGTCGTTTTCGACCGCTTGGGATAAAATGATACACTGGTCGTTTTCGACCGCTTGGGCTTAAATGGGTTAAACTATTTTTCTTATCTTTTCATGGAAGAATATTGAAGCAAAAATCCAAGTCTCTCCCGTTTATATGGGTTTTCCATTGCATTTTATGTCAGAGTTAAATGTTTTTTCATTATAAATGTGTCTCAAAAACTCATTTATTTTCATGTCATATGAAGTATTTATTTTCTTTATTTCATTTCTCATGCAATACTTTATTTTTCTTAATTTACAGGGAAGGAGTATGGCTCTGAATGCTTTTTACCGTATTGCACGAAACACAATGGCAACTTGGTTCAAACAGCCCGAACCAAGTGCCACTGATGTCGAAACTGAGTATTGGCGTCATGTGACAGGTCGGAACCATCATGTTTGTGTTCACTCTGGTAGCATTGATTCAAGTGTTTGGGGCTATGGCTTCCCTTGTACGAAAGGAAGTCCTCTGGCTCGCCACCCTTGGAATCTCAAAGTTTTCACAAACAACAGTGGCTCTATTCTTCGAAGTATGGGGCCTGTCATGGGTAAGTGTTATTTTAGTGCGTATATCATTTGCATCTCTTTGTTGATAGTTTTTTTCCTTACAGGATTTGTCTCTAGAAATGGCGTAAAGCTTGTTATCAGATGCATGGTATCATTAACTTGGTTACAGGTGTCACTGTTCCAACACTTCATGTGGGCATGCTTTTCACCACTTGCTGTTGGTATAGAGATCCCCATGGCCTCCCTTGGGTTGAATATCTTCACACTGGTGCAAGTAAAATTTGGTGAGTGAAACAACTTTTTTGTTAAAGTATGCTATTTATGTGCGGGTCTAACAGTGTTATTGTAAAGAAAGGTTAAAGGAAGATTTTTAAGCATTTTGCTGTGGCCATTTCACTTCCACGATTTTTCAAGTTCCTGTATTAAATGAACAGTGCATACATTTATTCAGTGGCATTCTCTTTTTATTTACTTGTGCTATCATTTTTGTTCCCATTTACAAATTGTTGCTTTTGATTTATTGTACTCAGGTATGGAATACCTCACAGCCAGAGCGATTCTTTCTGTGCTGCTATGACAAAGTTAGTTCCAAGGTATTGTAAAAATAAAACTATATGGCTGCCATCTGATACTGCAATGGTAGGTATAATATTAAGTAAAACCTTGGTGATTAGTCAGCGCTGTAAGCTACCATTGTATCAGTTATTCAGATTGGGCTTTTCTTTTTGCATAGGTTCCTCCAAATTTACTGGTGAAAAATGGAGTTTCCCTCTGCCGCACTGTTCAGGAGCCTGGCCAGTTTATCCTAGTCTTTCCACGTGCATTTACTTCAAGCATTTGTGCTGGCTATCTTGTATCAGAAAGTGTATATTTCTCTCAGCCTGGATGGCTCTCTACTGCTGAAGAAGTATTCAAGGTAATTTTTTGTGCTTCTATTTCAGGTAGCATGAGATGATCTCATAATGAATTTTGCTTTATTTTTTTATTTTGTATTTGTAGGTGATTTTCTTTTCTTGGGGATTGTTTTTATGTCAAAATCTATGGAAAGATTAATAATTATTAATTTTAATTAGTGAATGTTAGTCTTTTTATCTCAACTTATGTTTCACAAATCACAACATACTGTGTATTACAACAAAAAATTTCAATATTGAACATTGTATTAATTATAACAATATACATATTTTTTATTGTTAGTACTGTGTAAAATCCAGTTATAACATGGGTCTCGGTGACAAAAGTTATACCCTTGTTTTCAGTAACCCACATTACTATTGTGGGAAAC
This sequence comes from Ischnura elegans, assembly GCF_921293095.1. Taxonomy (NCBI): domain Eukaryota; kingdom Metazoa; phylum Arthropoda; class Insecta; order Odonata; family Coenagrionidae; genus Ischnura; species Ischnura elegans. Next base: position 41,961,048 of record NC_060246.1, read on the forward strand.
CTCTTGGTAAACAAAGAAAAAACATTTTAATCTAATATACCACTCACCGTTTGACCATATACATATTGTATGGAATAATTCTCTGGGACACAATATTGTGTTGCTGCCCATGTTGATTGCTTGAAGTTTTGCTATATAGCCTGTATACCATAGGGTTGTGCATATAGACTATAATATTTATCGATCAGTACATCATGATAAATTGTTGCCCAATGGTTTCCCACAGTTAGGAATCAAAGTCATAATGTTATGACTCAGGGGGACAAGATGAGACTCACATTAAATCATGGTTTAGTGGTACTCGTTATGAGCGGTTTTCATTGTGTTTTAGCATTTGTGTTTGTTTTTTGATTCATTAGTATATCTCTTTTGATGATTAATGAGTATTTGTGATCTTTTTCCATAGGATATTAAAGATAGCTGTGAGCCCTCTATGTTTTCCTTAGAGAGGTTTTTGTTCCGCGTAGCCACCGACCCCAAGTCTCATGTGGATGTCCTTAAGCAGGTAATGATGTGGCAGTAAGAATAAATGAAGTCAAAAGAGGCATTTGTTTTGCAAAAAAATTAACTATGGCTGACTTTTTCTCAAAGGTGCTTCCAATGATATTCCGTATCCGTGAAAATGAGTTGGAGAAGCGTAAGCAACTGCTCTCCCTGGGATTGAAATCATGTGAGCGATTGCCTCAGCAACCTGTTAAGAGAAATCGTAAAGGACCACGCTCAGCTCGAGATGATGATGGAGATTATGAGTGTGAAATATGCCGAGCAAATCTTTATATTTCATTGGTAAGATCAAACATCTGTTTGTAGGTCTACTCAGTGTAGAAAAATGTACAATGGAATTTTGTTAACCCTCCTTCTTTAAAAGGGACTGCCTTAACCAGGTTAATGTTTCTGTAAACTGCTTCCTATAATACATCAGTGAAACATAGCCTCTTTTTCAACTTGAACGCGGAGTTGCTAAATATCCGTAGTAATTTAGTTGGTAATGTCTGAAAATTTAACATGGTAAAAGGAACATACTGAATCAAGAAAAAATCTGATTACAATTAGTATTTAGGATGCTACCATGAGTTTTTATTTTAATTTTGAGATATTTCAGTATGGTTTCAAATGTTACAGTCGTCATCCTTAACGGGAGTTCTCATAGAACTCTGGTAACCTAAAGTAGGTCAAATTCATGTGTAGAAAGTTATTTAAAAATTGTGGTTGTGTCCCCTAGAAAATGTATGAACACATGGAACTGATCTGATTGACATGAACTCAACTTCAAGAAATGTAATTGTATTTATTTTTTGTGTGTTTACTCAAGTTACCTAAGTTATTTACTAATGTGATGTAGAAGTTGAAAAACAGACGTCTACAACAACTACGTAATACATTATCATTTTTCTAAGGACCCACTTCTTCTTGAATCACTTTCAGCATTTTTTTCATTAACCCAGAGAATAAGAATTCATTAAGAGGAAAAAAATGTGATTTTGATGGGTTTTAAAGGGACATTTTACCACCTGCAATTCATTTCATTTGCCTGGCCTATATATTGTGCTGTACTTAGCATAAGTGTGTTTGATTATTTGCAGCAAAAAATAGGAAAATTTCTGGGAAAGTACCTTAAATTATAGGCCATATGTGTCAACCTTACCCATTTTATTTCTGGAAAAATTTTTTTATATGCATATTACATATTTAATTTTTTAATTTTATAAATTTCCCTATAGGTCACGGACTCCAATGAGGAGTGTGTCTACTGTTTGCAGCATGCTGTTGAACTTTTGACCAAGAAAAAGAATCATGTGAAGTACTGCAAGCTGATGTATACTTATGACCAAGTAAGTGCTTTTTTATTGTTATGAGTTATCTCCATTGTTTGTACTCCTCTTAATGAGGTTCTTTAAGCTTTGCTGAAAGACATTTTTTCTATTTATACTGCTCTCTGTAGTAGGGAAATGCTGTGCAGAATGAATCGCATTCAGCTTTTCTGGAAAGGAATGAATTCTATGTTTTTGCATTGACTTGTAATCCATTTTAAGGTGATGCAGAGATGTCAAAACAAGTCTTGAATTTGAGTAGGCATGGAAATTTACAAGTGTATTTCAGTTAAAATGGCTTAAGTTAATTTGACTCCAAGTTTGAATTGCTTTGTTAAACTGTGTAGCAATACTGCATGAGTTGAATTTCTCAGGATGTATCACTATAAATAACTTTTTGGTATTGCAGGCCGAGCTCAATGATATGATTCAGAAGTTGCTGGAGAAAATTGAAACAAAAACACAAAAGAAATCTCAATCCAAACATGGTGCTGTATCCAGATAATCACAATGAAACCTATGAAGTTGAAGTTGAAATGGATATTTTCATTCACTGCCAGTAGAATTGTACCCAAAAGACAGACTTATTATTATTTTGAGTAGTTTACCTATGTTCAGATATATTTTAACAGTGGTGTGTTTATATGGTAGATCTCCGGTGTGTAAAAAAGTTTATTTACATTTTTGGATGTGTGTAAACATTATTGTGATCCATTTTTCTGCTTTCAGAGAGAATGGCATTTACAGATTACTAGGAAAAATATAGTTTATTCTAAACCATTTTAATGGTGTTTCTGTGTTGTTTATAGATTCATAATAAAAATAGAGTTGAAAGAAAACTACATACATGCCAACATTAGATATTCGAAGTTTGATATGGTTACATGGCAGTATTATTGTACACTTTTTCAACTTTTAAATAAATGTTTGTGCATCATAAAATAGTAGTTTAGGTTATATTCATCTGAGGACCGTGGCTTCATTAACTTGGTTTGCCAAGCAAGATATTTTGTGATTAAATGATATTGAATGATGTTTTTACAATTTTAACGATCATTTTTGTCAGTATTAAATGTTCAATACAGTGTTATTGGAAGATATCATTTTGTATGTGGCAACAATCTTTTATAATGTTGGCCGTTTATGGAGCAACCTTTTTAAATCTGTGATGTTTAACTTTTATGTATATATAATATACAAAACTTTTTTGTCCTTATTTTATTTTCAGTTGCATTTAGCCGAAATTCCATGTCATGTATTCCATGTGTACTTTAATTTACGGAACCTGCCACTAAGTGATGTTTTACTTGAAATTATTTATATTTTCTACATACTTTTCACTTCATTAGAAATAGAGTATTTTTTGATTAAAAAGAAATATTTTGTATGTGAAGAGATTAGAGTGTGTGCATTTTTTACTTTATTAAAAATAAAACAATTTTCATCACTCCTTCTACATCCTTGGGTTTACACATTGTTTTATAATTTTATTGTGCAGTGTAAACAATTAAGTGCTCTCTCATTTATAATTTGGGATATTTTTCTAAATATTCAAAATGATGTTGTAAAAAAATTCGTATTACTTGAATTGTTTTGTGAAAGATATTCTTTGTTTGCCCTTATTTAATAAATGAACCCTGTAACCCAGAACTCATGAATTTATTTCATCCATCAATTTTTCCAGTGCATATTCTATCCTCATCTGTGGTTATAGCCACTATTGATGGCATAAATTTTTTATTAGTTTTGACCCTAGAATCATACTTCGTGCTGGGTCATTTCACGGGACCTCACTTTCATCAGTAAATGTTTTAGTAAGTGTAGGTAATTAGTAAAAAACTTGGAAAAACCGTGTAACAAATGTTATAATTAGCGGAAACAAATTTCTCATCTATAGTGCAAATATTGCTAGTCAGTTGTGGATACATACGGGGGGCACAGGGGTCGCGCACCCCCCACCCTTGTGGGGCCGATTGCATTACCTAACATAGCATAACCACAGTGGTAATTTTTTATATCGTAAGATAGCATTATCTTGGATATGTGTATAATAAGGTTAAATGAAAATTTCTCAAAAACTTTACATGCGACTTATTTTTCATTCCGATAAAAGTTTACAAGAAATATTTTGTGCCCCACTTATGAAAGGGGGTTCATTACGACTAGCAGGCCATTTTGGGGAAGGACGATAAGACTGCCGTTCAGTGAACAGTTAACAACCACAAAAGGTGCAGAATGCGAGGAAAAACATAAATTCTAATGATACCATTCACGAAAATACCTTCTGACACAACATGCGACTCTAATATCTTACTTCCAAGATAAACAACTCTCATAAAGATCAAGTAAATCAACTTTACTTAGTTACATGAAGACTTTACTTTCAAGAGCATTAATAGAAAACTCAACGGATTCAAATAAAACTAAGTGACAATATGCTTTTGGTACAGTGGTATCATGGCAATGTTTTCAGGATACACATTTGTATCAATCGCATGTGCAGCTGCCACCGCAGGGTCGTGCAGTGGTCTGTAATAAAAAAAAGCAGGCCAAAAATGATTATTCTTACTTTTAATTTTGGAGACTGAAGTATTTCAAGGTCCATGAAAACAGCCAATAACACTTCCTGATGCTAAGTTAAAATTAGGGATGGTCGGATTGGATACCTCGGATCCAAATATCTGCGGATATTGCCCTTCATCGGATCCAAAATCGCGGAAGGCATCGGATCTAGATGCGAAATTTTAAATAATAGGTTCAGTGAATGCAACACCCCATAAGGGTGGAAAGAGTTCCGATTCTATCTTCGAATGCGCCAGCGCATTGCGATTCTTGTCCTACTCATGAACTGATTTGTTTGAAAGCTTTCGCAGAGGTTACGTAGGAGAATTTCAGCCATGGAAAATAAAAAAGGCAAAATACGACTGGCACATAGTGTGGCTCTTCCCAAAAGATTGAACAATCATCGGGGGAATCTCAGCGACAGGAATTTGAAAATGCATTTGGATCCGAAAATAGCCGATCCGAAATATCCGGCTCTGAAAATCAAGGATCCGATCCGAATCGGGATCCAAGAAAAATCCTGGATCCGTCCATCCCTAGTTAAAATATCTCCCAAATATCTTTGAGTTCGTAAACAATCTCCATGAATTGTCAATTATTAATTGACAATCCTAATATGGTGTAAAATCCTTCTCAAGGAATTCTGCATGACCAAATTACCCATTTCTTCGTAATTTTAAGAGCTGTGTCCACTGGACTTCATGTAAATGGTACAGTTTTCTCAGCATAACGCCTAAAAACAGTTAAACTCTACGTAAACATTTATCCATGGAATCACATGGCACCAACTGTTCACAGCGTTTTGATAAATGAAGCTGCAACTGTGAAACATGTCATCATTCTTGTTGGACAGCTTTCCGAAGAGGCCTTGGAAGCGTGGCACTGAAAAACATACCAGAAAAGTGTCTGAAATTGCCATACACCATGGCCTTTTCTAAAGGCATCCACTTACATCAGATCCTTTTATTTCTTGATCTGCAGGGGTTCCCCTTAAAGTAAAAATAAACACCAGAGGAGGTGAAAAATCTTCTGATGTAAGAAGAAAATATTTTGGAATATGAGAAGTCCTCATCTTCTCACTCAGAATAGGAATTAAAGCGGCACGCCTCAGTTTTTGAGTATTTAGCAATAAAAATATTTGTTAATGATATTTAAAAAAATTAAGATCAATAACCAAAATTTCAAGTTTGAAGACCTAATACCAATATTTAATCATCATCTAACTAATCAAAAGCTTGATAGCTTTAACATTGTTAATAATAGAATAAATTCTATCTCTCCCCTGATGTTCCCGCATCAAAGTTTACACACCTGCACATATGGGGGCAAACTACACAGCCTATAAGGTCATAATTCCAAAAAAAATTACAGAAAGCATCATTTGATAATACATATTGCGAAGCATACAGCCAAGTGTGCCATTTCTCTACTGTTTCCATAAAAAAATTTCTCATGACTCCACTAAGGTTGAGATAGATGACAATATCATTTTGGTTGGAATCAACAAATAAGCTTTGAACTGGAAACAAATATGTACCTCAATAGAGGAACAAACCCACAATGAGTCCACAAGCAGTGGTGCCAACTCCATGGGGCCTGAGGGGGCCCAAGCCCCCTCAACAAGTCGTTATGGGGGGGGGAAGAAATGATGTGTCAGGCATGTTGATTTTCCCAGGGTTGTCGTGTCATCGAGAGTCGAGTTTTCAGGGTTCTTATGTTGATCATATGACTCTTCTAAATTGCTTAAAATAAATTTAAAACTCACCATTTATAAAATTTCAAGGGGCAAGACCCCGGTATGGGCCCCCAATATTTTTTTATAAGTCAGCATCAGGGGCGCAGCTAGGAATTAAGGTTGGGGGGGGGGGGGTTAGGTTCAGCTCATACGGGGGGGTGTTGGGGTATGGAATACCCACCAGGATAAGTATGAGATTAATTATTATAGTATTCTACCGATCAAGGTAGGTTTCCATGGAGTATTCAAGAAGTGATCTGGGAGCCTCCCTTTCCTTCCAGCACTGCTTTCTTTAATTCACTGTAAGGCCTACTCCCTTTCAATCCGTCTAAAAAACCTATTCTTTTCCTTCCCCTCCCTCGTTTCCCTAACATTCTACCCTCTAACCCCATTTTCAACATTCCCTCCCCGCTAAGCACTAACTCCACCCATACCTTCTGTCTTCTCCGTATCTCATCCAATAGCTGCCTCTCCTCACCCACCATGTCCAGCACTTCGTCGTTCCTTTTCCTCTCCATTCTTCTCCATGAATTGCAGACTTTTAAGATGAATGATTCAAAATGGTGAGATTTATGGATTTCTGAGGGATAATTTATTAATCCTTACACTATTCTATTAGTAATATCAATCTAATTAAGTAAAATGTATTAAACTTAAAAATTTCTCTGAGCTCTGGGGTTTTTTTTATCCCCCAAACCACCCCCCTCCCTTGCTGCGCCACTGTCCATATATAAAGCAATCTTCTCAAAGAGTTCTTCCCTTTGACATGGTAATGTGTTATTGCATACATTCGACTTTCAATTCCCCTTAAAAATATTTGTCTCCAAAATTGTTGATTACTTTACACATGATTGTTGTTGCTACAGGACCAAAAACGGAGACAATCCAAGAGTAATTGATAATTAACACACTAGAGAGTGAATTTTTTTACGAACCTATTCAGGAGGCCAGATACATACTTTTTTCCAGAGGGTCCCTAACTGCTATCCCTGGCCCCTTGCTGAGTCCCAATTGCAAACTGTAATTCTCCCTGAGTCAGCCTATTGCAAAGTCCCTTGATTAAGTGACCAGCCCCTACACTCCTGATTTTGCTCCTAGTTTGGCCATTGTTGTTTTTTTTGGCCTCTCAGCAACTTGCTCAGCAAAAAATGATTTATGTAATGGAGATAGATAGTTCGCAAAACACAAGCAAACATGAGATTCATTTGAAATGTGATAAGCCTGAAGGTAAACTGGCAACATTCTTAATCCAAGAACTTTAAAGCATAAATATCATGGCATGGTAATACATATTAGAAAGGCAAGTATATAGATGAGAATGGTCAGCATCTGACCAACCAATTACCATTTGCATTAAAGGAGAATACTTGGTTGAGCAAATTAAGAATAAATAGGGTTGTTATGAGCATGACAATGAAAAACGTACTCTACAGTTTCATAGTTATATTTTTCATATCAAATATACAACCACGCTGAAGCATTGTAAGGTCTGTTTTGGTGCAAACACGAACTACCAGGCAAGGGAAAAAAAAACAAATATAAAATCTGCAATAGATTTTCATCCTTGCCACTCAAGAAATTCTCTTCTCGATGCATTTTCTTTTTTTTCATTAAAAGTGTCTAAAATCACATATATGATACATTCTCTTCTGTGTGGTTCTCTATAGTCCACTTTTTCATTTCTAACACTTGTTTTCTGAAACTGAATTCAACTTGCATCCCAAAAACACAAACGATGAGGTTTTTGAGGTCAGAACATCAGCAGCACCCCTTATGGTGTCCCCCTCAGTCTCAGGTGCATCCAATAACCCATTGGAGCAAGCATAGCTTGGAGAGCAAAAGCAGTGCACTCCTCAGAATCATAAATGTCTCAGTTAATGGAGACTGAATGAGGAATTAACACTTTTGCCAGTTCAAGCGAATTAAAAGGAGAGGAGCAACAACAGCTGCATAAGTATACAACAGTGAGATAGCAACAGTGATAACGGACTGTTTTACCTTTTGTCTTGGATGAAAATAACATAAATGATAAAAGCACACAGTAAGAGAAATAAAATTCCCGATGCTACAGCTTCACAAACTTAAGAAAAATTAACTGCTCTGCTCTGAAATCGCTTCTGATATTATGCCTCAATTTCCTTCATAAAACAAGGCAAAAGATACACCACACATAATTAGCTTTACCTCCATGTGCTAATCAAGTAAATATTCAGTTAATAATTGTTGAAGTTTAAAAAATAATATTGTACATGATAGACCTTTACAACCTGTTTGTTATCAGCCACTCTAGCACCATTCCTGTACAAAAAAAAGGTGCTCCATTACTATCTCAAGGAGAGGGCAACAGCAATTTACAACCCGATTGGAATTTTGCCATTAAACATAATTATAAGTTGTTCTTCGTTTAACAGGAGACCAGAAACTTTCTCCCCAAGTCCAACACATACAAGAACACATATATTAACACTCCCCTCCTCCCTTGCCTTGAAAATTTTCTCAGTCAATGATATTTACCTCAAGTTTTCAAGAAACTATTCCCACTGTCATTTCCATCTTCTCAAGCTGCCATGTACACATTCGGCGATTGAATGCCCGTTTACAAATATGGATAGATATAATATCATTTATGGTAGTGCATTTCATTTCTCACATACGCAGGCTGATTTCCCCCCATTCTAATCAATTTATTCCGTAACAGGGGGTGGAGGAGAGGATGATGATTAGATTAAAAAGAGGGCACAAAGCAGCACAAGGCAAATTTTTGGGAGGACGGCTCAAAGGCTGTCTCTATTTCACGATGCTCTCCTTCATTTTATTTATATATATATATATATATCTCCATATTCACAGCGTGCCAACTTTTTACATCTCCACTTTACTGGATGACACAGCACTTGCACTTGGGTTTCTTCTTGAGCACTACGTGCTCCACTTGACACTGATCCCCAGGGGCAACATGACCCCTCTGCACCTCCACCGACGAGGGAGCGCCTTTCGACGGGGTCACCGTGGTCGCTGGGGCTGCATTGCCATTGGCTCCCGTCCCAGCCCCCTTCGGACTGGAAGGAGGCTTAGCCACACCGTCAGGCTTCACAGAGTTGCTAAGGGCCACTGGTGTCGACTTTTCAACACTGTGCACACCAGGTGGTGTTGAAGGTGCTCCATCTGTGGTGTCCCCCACCTCAGGTAAAGGAGGCGCAACGCTGCCGGGCGTGGGAGTGATTGGTTTCCCTCCTTTGATCAGTTCAACAATCTCGTCTGCCTCACGACTCAGGTCACCATCTGGCCGGAAAGGATTGTCCCATCCGCTGTCGGTGCTGTGGAAAATAATGAAAATATCTCTATCAATAGAGAAACCTTTAAACAAACAAACAGAAAGAATGAAGTCAATTTAAGAAAAAGTGGGTAGTAATACCCAATTTCTATTAAGAATTACAAATTGCATCACAAAGAGCAGACTAAATATTAATAAATGCTTGAACTTAAGGTAATACTATCATTTGGCATTTATGCCTAAGATTTTACAATTTATGCAAAAAAATGGCTCTGCATCTTGATACCAAAAAGTTACACATAAATATCAAGTATGTATTCATGTTTTTAAAATAGCAAGTTTACTGTCCAATTCTCAACTGAACTAAAAAATTAATATATTAGTTCTAAAGCTGTTAAAATTTTGACATGGCACTGATGTAGTGACAAATTTTTTCATTGGTAAATACTATCAGGGGGGATCCAGGATTTCTTTCCGGGGGGGGGGGGGGGGGGGAGGCACAAGGATACCTCATAATACAAAACGAACGTAATGATAATGGGACTTTATTTAAATCTTCCATATTTTTTAAGGTTCTGGGGGGGCACGGGCCCCCGTGCCCCCCCCCCCCCCCCCCCGACATTCATATATATTCATTCATATTGATATAATGCATATAAATAATATACGGCATATTATTCAAAGACGTCCATCACCTCAAAGAACCATTGGTACTGATTTATAGGATGAGACCATAATAGTGAACTGAAAACTTTTCTTCGGCTTTTTAAAAAAAATCAAACCATTTAAAATTTAATTTTTTTGCATTATTTTTTAATTCAACATATTACATTTATTTAATATTTTATAAGCGGCAATTCTGGAATAATGTCTAAACACAGACAATTATTTACGGCTATCAAAAATTGAAATCAATTTAAAAAATCAATGCTGTGAAAATTTAGGCATACATTAAAAATTCATGAATCATGCATTTACAGTGACGATCGATATAATAGTGAAAATTACGCCCGAACACGAGATGGTGTACGATTCAATAAGAACTTCGAAATGCCTTAGAAACTTACAGGCAGCGTTTCGAAACTTCGGTAGGGTATTTCGGAATGTGTGTCTCCGCCTCTTTACATTGCGAATTCATCCAAGTATACATGGCAGCCAGTGGCGTAGCCAGGGGGGGGGGGGAGGGGGTCCGGACCCCCCCCTCCCGAAATATAAAAACTCAATAATTTTTCCTCATAACAGAAAACAAAATATTGAAAAATCATGAATTTACAAAATATTTCTTTAACAAATGAAGTTTTTTCGATTATGAAAAGTGTTAAAATTAGTTTAAAACCCAATTCTTAGCATCCCGTTTTTCAAAAATTTTCCCCCCTGGTTTTGGACCTCCCCCGAACGAAATTCCTGACTACGCCCCTGATGGCAGCGACCATCCATAACATCGTTAAATTATCTCCTAATAACTTCGAAGTTAAGATATTAGACGACTATATTTCTAAAACTGATCACTAATTGCATCGGTATCACTGGCGGAGAAAACACGGTAAACACCATAATGCTTTGGCACTAGTATGCGGCACTGTAATTTCATTGCGACTCCTAAAAGTTTAAAATGGAGGGAAAATATGAACCTTTAACTTTAAAAAGGCACTCCAGCATATATGATATCTACTCCAGTTCTTTAAGCGCGGTACATCAGTTTGAAAGCACTACGTGGAGAGCGGAAAACAAATATAACATTTTCGCAACTACATCGGGTGAATAGAAACCACAGCCATTCACGGAGAGCCTTGTGCAACTCGGACATCCGCATTTCACGGGTAAACTCGTCTCCCAAATCTTTCTCATCAACAGTCGTCACAGAAGAGCCGCACGCCGGACATTGCGAATGCCCATTAAATGCCACAACAATACGGATTCAGGACATGCCCATCCCATTTTCAAACGTAAGTTCAGGTGGACAGATAGACATCCTGGCTCGCAATTTCATTCACATTGATAGATAATGGAACAAAGGTAGGAGTGATATCGACTCAAGGCCGGAATCATGCTGAAAGAAGCATAGATGCCACCGAAAGGAAAAAATATACAATGTGTCATAGTCTAATTCACATTCCTGAGTTTGTTTGCTGTGCCTTAATACCCGTTAAATATCGGCTGTAACTTGAGGTAAATGATCAAACTACCAGGTACAGAAAAAACTCCAATTACAGTTTGGAATTAAGCCACGATCAACAAAAAAGTGGGTATAAAAAAATCAGAAAAATAAATACACAAATGATATTTTCTCTTAATATATTCCCTCTGGATCGATTTCTTTGAAAAGAAGTTAATAAATAAGAAAACCCTCGTACTTTCCTTCAAAGTTAAAGCACCCAAACTGTCATCTGATTACAATAAATGAATTAAAAAATAGGTGCAGGCAAAAAATAATGCTTGTTAATATCATTACCTCATGATTCGCCACAAATTGATCACGTGAAAAATAGAAGAACAGATATGGTACAAATTACTCGGCCGGTACTTGGCAAAATTTCATAACTTCAAATTAATATGCATACAATTATTTTACAAGAGTATAGCAATAGAAAACCTCAATAATGCCAAGGCAGGAAACTGATAAGATTAAATTTCAATGGAATAATTCATTTAGGTATTACCTCCTTTCGGCAATACTTAACACATATATTGATTTTCTATCATGAAATCACGAATAATCTATACACATAATTAATTAATCCATTTTCCTACACCTGTTTTTGCATTACTTAAACAAATTATGACCCAATTTAAGATGCACTGTTTGGTAGCCAGTGGGAGCATAAACATCGAGGTTTATCATGCCACTGACGAAAACACCTCCAAAGATTCGACTCCAAATTCTACAGGTAACTTAAAATTAAAATTTGTCGAGGGATTGCTGGTGAAATCTATTCAAAGTGGAGGAGAGGTGTGGAAAACAGTATAACAGAATTGATAAAAAAAAGGATTAATGAGAGAGATGCTCCATGTAATTGTAGTCTAATGAAGTCTGTGCAAATTATATTATTATTATTATTATTATTATTATTATTATTACATAAATTGTTACAAGTCGACCATAATGTCGGGTGGTAACATAAAATCAGGAAGCACATAATACAGAGAAAAAGAACCAGAATATATATCCATGATAAAAATAACACCCAAATTCTAATCACATACAACTAAGAATTTAACATTATCCCAATAAAACAATTTTAAAACAATCCATTAAATACATTAATTCTAATATAATACAACTAAAAAATAAGCATTGACCCAACTTCAAACTCTCTTTTTGAACCATTATGTACTAAATCAATAGGTCAGTGCTTCACACTTCTTCCTAAAAATTTTGGCATTTGAAGGGAAGATCTTAAAAATCACTTCAGGTAGGTCATTCCACTCTTTAATTCCTCTATGCAGGAAGGATTTTCTCAAAATGTCTGTTTTCTGTTTTTTCAATTGAATTTTAAATTTATGGTCTTTCCTTCCTATGTAGCAGGGTGAGCCCATGGGCATATCCAGGACATGCTGCAGCTTTAGACCTAATTCTTTCCAACCCTGCTCTTTTGTGAATGCTTTGTATACCCCGCATAGCCTATTAATGGTTCTTCTCACTTTTAGAGGTTTCCATCCTAAGCTCCCTAGCATTGCTGATACACTTTCCCCTCTTCCATGTTTTCCTAGTGTACCATGAGAATAAGAATTAACTACAGAAATATATAAAAACTTTCCGAGAGGGTTACCAGCAAATTTGGATGGGGAGAGCAGGAAATAGTACGTGAAAACATTCGCGTGGGCAGTGGCAATCTGCGGCTCAGAAGCATGGACTATCGGAAAGAAGAGATCAGAAAGGAATAAGAAGCTTTCGAGACCTGATTCTGGAGGACACTGGATATAAAATAACGGATTGAGTGAGAAATTAGGATTTACATAAAAACATAGGAGAAGAAATGACACAATGATCTCTGTACACAGTAGAAGAGCATAGTTGATGGGCCACGTAATGAAACACAGCAGTTATGTGGGAAATATAATGGATATAAAAATTCACGGTAAACTCCCCATGGGAAGACCAAGGGACAAGTGCCTAGATGAAGAAGAATAAAGGGAAAAAGAGTCACCGGGAGGTAAAAGAAATAACTTGGGATAGGAAGAAATGGGGGGCAGTGAATTACCAATCTTAGGATGCAGTATCCACTATGTGTTGATGAAACTTTTCTTTACTTTAGTATCCCGGTGGTTAGGGTGCACGTCTACTGACCGGTGGTCCCAGGATCGATTCTCGGAGGCGACACTTTTTGCGGCTCTTGGAGGCGGCAGGGTAAACTCCTAGCCTACCAAACAGGAGGTCACGGGTTCGAGTCCCACCTTCCTAAGATACCCCTATCCAGGGCATGGTTGTTTGTGTACGTTAAATTGTTAAAATGTTAATAACCCCGATGTAAAAGGCCGTATAGAGCTGTTTTCGGTGCTATGGAAATATATAAACAAAATAAAATGTGACAACATCCCGCGGTGTGCGACGAAATTCTTTATTTTCAGTTACTACCGTGTTGATTGCTGTGGCGAAGACAACCTGAAGACACTGGCAGTAGTGCCAGCGAAACTGTTGCCTTTCCCATACCAACCGACGCGAGAGTAACTGAAAATGAAATATACTACGTATGTATTCAAATGGGTGAGCAGTCAAGGTTCTTGGTGGTGGGCACCTCCCAATCGACACAATCCCAAAATTCACCGAGATCACTATTGGACGAAAAAGGGCGACGCGGTCCTAACCCAAATGGGAGGCGAAATAAAATGGCCAAAGTGATCCAGCAGTCGCCCACCAAATCGATGGGCCACGGATTGGTTCAGTAAGGCCTCTCGACGGAAAACGCCCATCATCAAATGCACACACCACCAGCTCCGCGATTCGGATATGGGAAATGATCATCCTCCCACACCTTTCATCTTCTTTTCCAATTTTCCCAACCCGAAACAGATTGAAGCGAAAAGCGATGAATGGGGCAATGGAACGGGACGAGACCGAAAATGCACGTGCCCAGGACCCACGAAACACGCGAGCGTCCCATGCAAAAGAAATCAACTACTAAAAAGTATGCTAGCATGTGCAAAAATCCAAAATATAAAAAAACACCAATGCCACTCGTCCGTCGGTATTAAATTTCTGGTCAGGTATAATACATAACATTCGAAGATATTGCGACCTAAAAAAGCTAATTGTGATTGGTAAACATAGAGCATACGGCCAAACTCGGAAGATTTCTTCCTATAGTATACAGCAGATAGCACAAACAGAAAAGTATCGTACAAAAATCCACTAAAATATTGCAAGATTGGGAGAAGGAAGAGTAAAAAGGGGGCGGGGTCATCCTTGTCCAGAGCATTCGTGTTTGGAATAAAAATATTTGCAATGACATAGGATAGAGGTAATCTGGTCTAAAGCTTAACTTATTTGTGTTTCGATAATTAACACTTACAATCAACATGAAAAAGGAAGTGTAAAAAATGTAATACATAACTGCAAGATATTCATGAAGGGGATCGTCCTGGCCTCGGATTTTTATTTTGAAAACACAAAAAAAATAATTTTCACTGTTCCATGCAAGGGGACCACATAAAGGGGCTTTAATTTCATTCATGTTTCCTATAGTACACAACACATTGAAAATCTTTCCACATCGTAAGGTGACCACCTCTCGGAGACTCTAAATAAGTTCCCATTACGCCGCAAATGATAGAGTCATCCATCCCACCTTTCTCATCAAGCCACCACCAGCTGCTCCTCTTTCTGCCCTCCCTCCTCCACCACCGAGAACCACCAAGCGTGGAGGCGGCGATCGGGGATTGCGTGTTTCGCAATAGCGAGAGTAAATAAAAGAGGCGGGTTGGGAGAGAGGAGGAGTCCACGAAAGGGGAGGGAGGGAAGAATACACGGGAGAGGAGCGCGCGCGATCATTCGACCTTGCAAGAGCGACCGACCGCAACTCTCTCATTATGAAACATTCCCGCGAAGCGCATGAGTTTCCCCGCCGCGCTCAGAGAGGGGGTGGCGGGCGGCAGCTAAGGCATACCGACATGAGGGATGCACAAACATAATGCACTCGAGGAATACTGGATTAGGAGGCAAGAAGTGGCAATGATTAAGTTAATTATTGAGCTCAGTGCAATAAGAGAGTAACCCTCAATTTGGGACATAGATCAAAATTCGCCTTTCTTCTTAAAATTGCAGCACACTGTTGCAATCACTCCGAGTAGTGCAGTTAATTAGCTGAATAGAATCTCATTATGCAGAAAATCCATTTAAACCCTTGAATATATAATTCAAACTTATTTCCGGAACACTACGAATTCCACTAATATGATACATTATCCACATTTAATTATACATACGAAGTAATGATAATTAATAATGATAATATTAGAGGTAAAGCATACTTCTCGTTTATGTGATAATAAGATTAGAAAACATTTATTGGACTAGACGGAAAACCTATCGTCAATTTTTACCTTCATTTTCACGCCAGTTTATCAGACTTCATTAAAATGAATTTTGCAACAAAATGAAGAGTAAAAATTGCCCGATGAAATAATATTGCTAATGAGAGGGGCAAGCCCACTAGAATACATAAAATATTACTCGATGCACACCCGAGTTAAAAAAAATAACAATCGCATATTCTTCTTGCCATTTCATCACTGGAATTTTAGGATTACGTAAGCGCAATCTCGGAGGAGGCATCGTCCCCTTCAGAGCAAATGTGGATATTTATTTTACAGGTTGGTCCCTTGCTGATTTTGACCCTTAGAGCCGTGCCATCTACTCCCCTTCCTTCTGTAAATTACCACTTCATCCCTTTCTCCGAATCGAAAATCCCTTCCACCAAAAGTTTTTAAGGTAAAGTTTTAAGGTCCAATTCGGAGCGGCCGAATCAATTCCAAAATAATTGACATGGAAATTGGAATGGATGCAGAGTCGAACCACCACATTCAACGTTCCCTTAGAGGTGTAAAAAATCCGATAAACAAAAATTTTGGAACATAAAAATTCGCCTGCGGTAGATGAGCTTTCAAAATTTATTTCGGCTGTGCGAAATATTATTTATTTCCAATTCCTAGGCGACCAAATTGCTTTCATTTTCCCAAACATTTTCAACGTCGAAACTATTTTAAAATTATACATAGGTAGATTTTGAGTAAGTAGCATTAAAATTATTATTAGGCTAAATGAAGACGAAGAAAAAATATCATACACCCATGACCCATTCATCATAATTCTGAAGAGCGACATTTATGGAATGATAGGACTACGTAGACGTCACCTCACAACATAATACCTGAGATGTGACTACATTTCTTAGGGTATCCCAGTGCTGAAGCCGATTCCTATGGTCTATTGGGTAATGCCCTCAGCTCATACTCCCTCCTTCGGCACATGATCGTTTCCTTCCATTCTCCATGATCTAAAATACCTCGCTTTATCTCATCCTCCCTACAAGGGGTGCATCTGTGGAGAGAGAGAGAGCGAGAGAGAGAGCTAGAGGAAGGCTAAGAAGAGGGTGAACACAGTCCGAAGGATTCAAGGGCGATCGAGTGACGATCCAAATCCTATTTTAAACTCTCGCTGCTTCTTGGCAGCTGTTCGTGAGTGCAAGTAGCAGCGACGGAGGTCAGCCGGCAGAGGACGCGTAAACTTTCATTCGATTACAGATGTGGCACGCGGGTCAAGAGAACTGGGATGCATTCTGGCAGGGGCGGATCCAGGATTTCTTTCTGGGGGGGGGGGGGGCACAAGCAAGGCCGTATCCAGGATTTTGTTCTGGGGGGGCACAAGGATATCTCGTAACACAAAACGAGTGCAATGATAATGGGACCGTATTAACAATCTTGCATACTTTTAAGGGCATTCTGGGTTTCATCACTGATATTATAAGCTCGTATTGGGTTTGGAAAGTAAAGCAACGAGAAAGGTCCTTTCAACAAAGGAATAGAACTTTCAAACCCAGGGTATATCGAGACGGAAGCTGGAGAGCACGCGACTAACGAAAACAGAATTGCGGATTTCCTAAGCACCACTATCAGGTGAACTAAGCGCGAAACCAGGCTTTAGCGATAACTGAAGTTAAAATCACTCATACGATGACTTCAGGAGTCGATCGGAATTATCTCCATCAATTCTCATTAAAAATGGAATTTCGTCGAAATACTCCATGGAAATGACACTTGAATATCCAAAACATATTCTTCATGTTTAATGCTTTGATTTCAATGCTTACTAGTGGATTGAAAAATGAAGATTGCAATTCCAATTCACATGTAATTTCCACAGAAAATTGTTAAAGGTGCAAAACTAACTACGAGTCATAAAAAATAAAAGGCCAGTAACTTTGTGCTCCTGGCATATCAAGCTGTAAAAGAAGTCTGAACTCGTAAAAGGACAATTGTATTACAACTGGAAAACATAAGTGCACCACCGGAATATAGCTAAAAAAATTAATGGAAACAGAAAGGTTGTTCAGAAAATACCGTGGAAATCTTAGACCTCAGTTACGATAGAAAAAAGTACATAAATAAGAAAATTGAACAGACCAAACCTTATTACGAGAGAGCAAGGACTCAAACCAGCTCCAAGGAGGACAGGACAGCGAGAGATATAATTTTTGGGTTTTTCCCGGCGAACAATTGCAGTGAAGTTTTCTCGGGTTTCGCACCGGGTCAGGTCCTTCATTTCTCCTTCCAACGTTTCGATGGACCCAAAATTTATCAAAAAAATTTGGATCTGACCCGGTGCGAAACACGAGAAAACTTCACTGCGACAGCGAGAGACATGTGGGTGAAAAATGTATATGAAGATATAAAAAGCGTCTAGTTCATGCAAGAGTAGAATCTGCTCAAAGTATAGTTAGAAACCACATCAAGGAAACAAGGGACGAGAATCACGACTTAATGACTGAAAACGAAGACGAAATGAAGAGATGGAAGTAATACCTGGAAGAGCGGAGACAGTCTCAGCAAGAAAGTAATAGAAGGGGTAGTATAAGAATCCAAGTTTTATGAGGCGAGATCATTGGCCCAAAAAGTTTGAGGCTAAACAAGAATTATATAATGAGCTAGCAATAGACAACGCAAATTATAGACAATGACTTAACGTTATTCCTCTCTCGGAAACTTTGTAGTAGAAATATGGAATTACTGCTAACATGAAGCTTTGAAATCCTGGCCGAGAAAAGATAAATATGGTTGAAGGAAAGGGTCCGTATCTTACTAGGCTTATACGATAGCAGTCATTTAGTAAGGGAACAATACATTATCCTTCCAAACACGTTAGTTCCAGGAATCTTGTTCCCTCAGGTCTCCAAATTTAGAACAGGCAGGGTATCAGCCAGAAAGGAGTAGCCAAGTGCAAACAAAATTTACCACGCTGAGACTCGGAAGCATGGAATCATTACTCATAATTAGTGATTTCACTATGAGGCTCTATTTTAGAGAGCAGGATACAGAGTTTTAGTAACCGTAAATACTACCTTTTTTCGCTTATTACATGCTGGTTCCGGAGAAGATGAAGTAAACAGTAATTCAAATTAAAGTGTATTTCATTTTTATAGCCTTCATTAGCCGAGATAACTTCGACTAATATAAAAAAATAAAAGGCGTCGTGATCTATCAGCCCATTAGTTTTCACAATGAAGAATTTAGTTAATTTATTCGCAATAAAAATTTTACAAAAGCAATGAAAAATGAAAAAGAGAAAATGGTCCACATGAGGTAAAATTATCATCACGCTCACCAATGACTGAAATTGACCCCAGAGAATATTATTTTCCTCGTGAGAAGACGCATACCTTCCGATCGTTCGCTCTTTTTGTGCGACGGATTATTCACCAAAAGCTTATGCAGTCATTTTGAAAATTGCAGGGAATAAGAAGTAGACCGTTGCTAACATTTGCCTGTATCTCAAATATGAAAATTTTTACCTTCCATTTATTTTCTCACACGTAATATTTTAATAATTGATACAAAGGAAAACGTTGAATATGTTATTCCACTAACCTTAAATTTTCAAGATGATGGCTTAAGACAGTGGCGTAGCCAGGATTTTGAAATGGGGGGAGGGATTACCGGAGATTTCAGCGCCCTTCCGTGGTGTATGGAAAACACACCAGGGTAGAGGGGGTCCGGGGAAAATTTTGGGATTTTTGATGCTGAAAACGTGATTTCTGGGACTCAAAGACAGTAATTTTGTACGAGTATTTACTTAAATAAAGTATAAAAAGTTTTTGGCACATCTTTCAAAGACCTTAAGGGGGTTTAACTCGGAAAACCCTCCCTCCCAGTGGCCAAGCCACTGTCTTAAGATATACGCGACTTTTCGGTTACCAAAACTGACAAAACGGAGAGGGCCCTCTAAAATCCGAAACTAAAATTGCATTCCCTTTGAATTTAAATGATTATTTGGTTCCGCCTTTCACATTCCTCACCTACTCCGGCATCGAATTTCATAAAATTGGACAAGAAAAATCAATTTTCCAAATCACGGCTTCGATTCTCGCATCGCGGCTGCGGATGGAATGTCGATCGCCGGCGGATGGTTGGAAGCGTGCTTCGGCCAACGGTCTCGCTGCCTCCGAGTGGGCCAAACCCTCCAAGCATTCGCCGCTAGCATGCACTGAATGTTGTGACGGTTGCTATGGATTTGTGGGCACCCAGAGTAATGTGACCGCGGACATCAGATCGCGCACGAAACTCACTAACTTACAGCGTCCACAAGGCTGTGTCATTCCAATGACGCCGCAGCGATACTATTTCATCGCAAGGGTGAGCATTCCGATTCGGCTGTAGCTACATTGAAAACAATGTGATCAGCAGGTACTCGGAGAAAAATAATTAATACTTTAGCCGCAATAGTCGTGCAGCCTTTAAATATGATTCCCTGAAATGAACCGCTCAACAAAAATAATCATAAAATGGAAATAAACAAATACATGACAAGGCAAATGACATTAAGTCATGAAAATATAGGCTGTACTGCATCAATAAATAGGGTGAGAAATACATAGTGTTTCGTGCTGTAATGTAGCATGTCTGTTTAACCACATCACATCGTGAAAGTATATTGCGTTCATGATTACATATTCATGCTTTTCCACAAAATATTAATTTCACTACAGCATATTCACCGCTAGGGAAAATTATAAAGTTAATTTAGTTTATGTAAACGGTAAAATTTCTGTAAAATTAATGTACTAGATGGAGCCGCTTAATGGTGAAACAAGTTGAGCTGAAGTTAAAATTTGAAGGTATAGTAGTAATAGCTAATAATGAATATCATTTGCGTTCCAGATAAAGATCTAGATTAAATTGTCTGCCAGCAGTTTTGAATGAAAATGCTCTCAGATCTAAAAACGCAAGAAAATTAACACTTCGGAAAGCACCGCTGAAACATTTTGAAAATAACTGCAGTGGGTTAGCATGAATTTACAAAAGAATGTAGCTGATTCTGACAAGGGCTTAACGATTAATGCGGTTTAGTATTTTGATCATTTATGAGCACAAAAATATAATTTCCCTGAAGATAAACAGAAAAATGGCAAGAGTAATGGCCATTTAATATGCCATAAAAAGGCAATAAAATGGCCTTAGCTCACTTTCACTTTTAAAACTACATAATTTATATTTAATAATGACGCATTGACAGAAAATAAATATATTTAAGAAGAAGATGTTAACCAAGTTTGTAAGCCTTATCATGTATAGCTTTGAAAAACCCTCAAACTATTGCCTCCCTTCATGGATTTTACAATCCATTTCTCACGCTAAACACAAACTCGAAAGAAATTGAAACGCGTGTGTACGCGCTATACCAAAGCGTATTTTAAAGCTTCAACTTTTTCACGAGATCCGTGCGGTTGCTGCTGGTGGAGTGAAACACATCCATGCCATCAGGTGAGCTCAATCAGTGGCGAACGCGGAAGCCGTCGTTTAAGCCGCAACGCCGCACCGCAGCTGCACACAATAAGACAACGAATTTACGCAACCAGTCGACCAAGAAACCTGCCGAAAGGACGAACGGACGAATGGGGTGGAAGGCATGAGAGGAGATGGGTTAACCAATTGCCCACAACGCGAGCATTTCAAATTACAATACGAACCCGCGATCTCATCTCAAGTATGTGATTCATCATAAATATAAAAATTAAGCTATTTCACAGACCTATCACAGCAATATTGTATAAAAATACAATCAAAACTTTCAGGGAGGTAAGGTATTTGTTCATCGGCCTCTACCGCATAGTCATGATGCAAAGTATGATTCTAATAGTAACATTTACGTAAACTTTATGAAAGCATATTGGTCCTTGATAATAGCACATATTTTGTCAGAACCAAGGGCAATAAATAAATTTTGGATAATATTTACAGCTGGATTCCTATTTATCAACATCTGCTACGCAGACAAACCAAGAAATTGTCTCCTCCGTCAAATTCAATTTTTCGAAAAAATAATTTGATATGGACCACCGTCTATAATATTTACTTCACAACTATGAACTATTTATGTATTAAAGCATTTACCTAATATTAAGGAATATAAAATTATTTTAAATAGGTGAAATCAATCGCCAGCGTCACGGTCAAGATAAGAGGAGACACTTTCCTGTTATCGACGACACAGGTTACATCAACCGATCGACGAAATACAAGACACTAACCTAAATCATCAAAATATAATTATGGGTAAAACCAATGTTTCTAAGCGCCATGGGAAATCTCGTAACAAATATCTTGTGAAGTGAGATTTCATGGTAAAAATTTCCATTTATTCTCAATCATTAGTGATTGAGATAACACATTTTAATGCCTGAAAACCTGTTTTTCATCATCCATTTTAATTTCTCCACCATCCATTTAATTTCTTTAATAAGAAGAGATGTTTACCACCCCACATTGTTTGCCCACTCCCAGCTGCCCTGACCTAATGCCGAGGGAAGCACCACTACGCACCTGATGGGCCCCTTGGTGGGATGCACGACCGGCGTGCAGCGGCCCGCCGTGCTCGCGGCCGCCGCGGCCCTCGGCACCCGCACCACGTAATACAGGATGCCCCCGTGACTCGCCGACATGTTTCACCACACTGTTTCAAACACTATATTCTCGTAGAGCACACACTTCGCGAGAGAGCGTAGCCGGTACAGGCACAGCAACAGAAATCTCCACGAGTACAGATGGAAGATTAAAAAAAAAATAAAATAAAATTCCATATATCTCAGGAGGGCAATAAAGTCAACTACTGGCAACGACGACAGAGAAGATTTCTTCTTCGACGTGAAAGAATTTGAAATACTCCTCCATGAGAAATCCCCACGCCTAAAAAACGCGAGGCTTTCCTCCCACACACGAAAAGCCTCGTGGAAGAAGTGGAAATAAACAAATGACTGGCGCGGAGCACGTGTTCTGGCGGCGCGTTGGCCCTGGGGACTCGGAGGGCGATCATGTGCGGGGACTACACACGGTTGGAGTGGGTAATGGCGGGCGAATAGTCTCTCTTTCTAGAGCAGATAGAGAAGAGACAGAAACTCCCACAAAGTGACAAGAAGAACGCGACAAATCACTCCCAGAACTGAAGGAGGTAATCTTCCCTTCTCTCCTCCTCCTTTTTTCATAAAGAAATCCTCCGCCGCAGCAAGAAGAGGAGGAGACCACTCCTCCACTCCTTTGGCCCTCTGCACCACCCGCATTCCATGACGAAGCACCACACAGGCCAGACGCCGAGAGTAGAAAACGTCAAGGAATGCATGCACTAGCCACCCACAATCTCGTATAATCTATGTATGCACGAGGGGCCTGCACGGGGAGGATTTTCCGGGGTGGGTGGTGCAGAAAAAGTGCACTGGTCGCTTAAAAAATGAGGGCTGAAAATCTTTCCCAGCACGCACAGTCACGAGTCAACTCACTTCAGTGCACTCTGCTAAAGCTTCGGGCCACGTTCGCCGAGCAGATTAGGTCCACCCGCAAAAGGGAACTCTTAAAGAGGATTGTCGCAACGGAGGGTATAAAATTTTTTGTGGTAAAAGGGGGAACTTCACAACATTTGACACAAGAGACAGCCGGACATCCCTCTGGATCCAGGTCCAATGTCCACCTCAAAGCTTCGTGCCAACGTCTGTCGTACCACACAGATTAGACCTCCTTACCACAAAAAGTTGAGAGATTTTACGAGGCGGGAGAAATACAATAATGTGATGCTTGTGAACTGGTCTAATCTATGGTGATGTTCTAGCTGAAGACTCTGCCAGGCATCCCTCTGTAGCATGGTCTAGTTTCCACGATAGTCTTTCCCCGTAGCTAGGCGCAAATGTTCTAAAACATTTACACTTTAGTAAGAGGACTCTTAGTTATTCAAATTTCAGTGATATGGAATAAAAATATGTATATAAATAGAAAGGTCACAACACTGAGTGGAGAGACTGCCGTAAACTCGAACAATCGCGATCTATCCTCCTGGTTGCTTTTGTTACCAATCTTCCCGCCGAAGTCCGCAGGTAATCGTACACATTGGGTCTCCCCGCCACGGAAACTGAAGATTATCCGTAATGAGAGGTATAAAAATGTGAGTCGGGGGTAGTGTCACAGTAATCACCGACTTGAAATCCGAAAAACCCTTCGGATTGTAATCAAGGGTCCACGACACCACTGCATCAATGCTTCGAACTGAAGACCTCAGAACCACAAAATATTAAGCCTCCCCTCCTAGGAAATTTAAACATTTTCTGATGGGAGGTATAAAAATATGTCTTTAGGATGAAAATCACATTGACTGTAGACACCGTCGGTCACCTCTCCTATAATTTAAACCCAAGTCTTCCTGTTGACGACCACTCACAAATTAGTCCTCCCTGTCACGGAAACTAAATTTTCCGCAACGGGAGACATTAAAATATACGTCGCGGAGGGTGTCACAATATAAGCTGGAGACACTGCCGGACACCCCTCCTGATCGCAGCCTGACGTCCACTATGATCACGCCCGACTCCCGGCCTTCCGCCTTCTGCTCCGCGCTCGTCAATGAATCAGGCGCCCCCAACAGAGCCACTCCCCCACCTATCCCCCCACTCTACTCCCTATCACCTTCCCCTCTCTCGCTACACAGAACACATGCACCTTGGCTCCCTTCTCTATTTTCCCTCTCTCTATCCCCATAGCACGCCCCTCTTTCCCCCTCAATAGATATACGGAGTAAAAGTCTCTCTGCTGCTGCCCACCCTTCCGGCAATGCCCCCGCGCTTCGCTGAATCGTCTCGCGGTGGTCTAAATTTGGTCGTCGCGGGAGGGAACCGCGCCAGAGGGCGTCCGACGCCGCTCGCTTCAAGGGTTCTTACGGCGCTCTCTTCGCGGTGTTGAAAAGGACTCCTCTCGCACGGAAAGGGGAAGGGGGAACGTTTCCTCAGAAAACCGATAACTTTGGCGATCTCTCCCGTGGGCTCTAATGCACGAGTGCCCGCTCCGTCGACTCTATTCTAGGAAGCATCCGTCACTGAGCCCCTATTCCAGTATCCTCAAGGGGAAAATTATCGTGAATAATTGCGCTGGTATAGATGTAGATGATTGACGGGAAAAGGAACCACGGGGGGGGGGGGGGTAAGAACTTGGTCTCCGAGTGCTGCAATTAAAATAATCTACTCTTAAAGATAAATATAATATCTTCCGTGGGGCTCCCTAATGAATTATCGCAAAGAACGCCGAGCCGGTGATCAAAGGCTCCTTCGATGATTGACAAACAACGTATCTGGGTCTTTGAAGACTCATTCAGCCACCCTGTTTGCACCTTGGAAAGCCTCAACCTTTTAAGCCTATTGGATGCACCGATGTCGACTGACAGGATTACCGGCTTCGTAGAACGGCGACGAAGGAAGTGGGGTGGGAGTTTACCACAGGAAGAAAAACGAAGAGGAAAGAAAGACGGGTGTAAGGGGGGGAGAAGGGAGAAAGGTGTTTGCCCGCTTAGGCCTATTCACGAGGAACAGGGATGGAATAAAATATCCCCTACCGTTGGTGTCCACCGTCCACTTAAAATTATGTGTAAAAAAGATAGTTATGTAGAAAAATTCAAAGATACATCGAGGGAATCAAACTAACCTTGCCTCACTTAATCTTACTTAACTTTCACTGACGGAGTGTGACACATTCACGATAACTACTGTGTCCCACCTTTACTATCAAGATTATATCTTAATCATCTCTTGCTATCGACATCCCGTTGAACCCATCTACCCTCTCGACCAACTTTCACCCTCAAGTACTTATTTGAACCCCAACCTCCCCTTTCATACTTTCCCCCTTGCATTGTTCCCGTGCAGGGCAAAAACAAAAAAATACACCCTTCCCCACACAGAGCTCCACTTCGATCGCTCCTCTATCCCAAAAAGATGATCTCAAAGGGAAATGTCTCCAAGAGAGGCGAAGCGACTGCAGGCTAAGGAACCACGTGCGGGCAATCTCGCAACGTATAGATGTACTAACGCACCCCCTAACAAGGAAGGCAACAGTCTGTCGCACCGTGCAAGTGAATGCGCCAAAATAGACGCCGGCGCCACGAAAATACCACGAGACGACTGGCTACATGCCCCCACGGCAGTTCACTGCGGCGCCAGTATTTACGATGCAATATAGAGGAGGAGAACTCGAGACTGCAAGAGCATCATCACTCACAAAGTCCCACCCCCCCATGGCCATCCCACCCCCATTGTAGTCCGCGCGGCAGTCGTGGCATCGTCCCTATTCGTTCGATAATCTTGACCCCATTCGCGTCGGAGAGAGTTTAGGGGAGGATCGGATCATCATCATTGTTGGCAAGGATGCAGGGATAATCCCAGACCAACACACACACACACAAGAGGAAAACTCGGGAAGGGGTTGAAAAACCGCGGAAGCGAAACCAAAATTTCACTGAATTATCGAAGAGGAAGCGTCATCAGTTCACACCGCAGTGAGAGGGAGAGATAATGAGAGAAACACGACCAATACGATCAATCCGCATGACTAAAATCGACGAGGGGAGGCGAGGTTATTTACGCTGCGAGGTCGTTACCTCCGAACGGCTAGGAACGGAGTCGGCCATATGTTCATATCGATCCGGATGTCTCTTTAAAGTTCGCACACTTCCCGCAGGTATAAACTAGATGCACAATAAAGGGCGGGATATTGAAGGTGCACTCTCGAAGCAGACAAGGCACTCAAGTAGAGACACATGGCTGTCCCCGGCGCGTGATAAACATCGCCAGGGAATCCAAACAAGCCGGCCTAAACATTCAGATCACAGTCACATCGCAAGGGAAAGTTTTTCCTCCCGTCGCGAGCAGGCGAGTGAGGGGATTCGTTCCACTGACGGCAATTACGTCGAACCGGGAGAGTTTTTAAAGGGTTCCTCAACCGAAAATACAGAAACGCGAGTGGATGGGGGTCAGTGCGCCGGCGCCGCTGAAGCCAACTCCACGCCGCTCCCTTCTTCCCTTCAACAATCAGCGCGTGTCACAGCAACCTCGTGGCCACTCTTTATTCGCATTGGGAACCGGCGTTGCCTGACCCAGATGCGGATGGAAAAGAGACAGCTTGAGTACTCTGTCAAGGGTCTGAGGGTTTACCACACAAACAAGAGCAGTGCGAGTCGTGACGAACCCCGTGTATGCACCACAAGTTGTTGATAACGTGAAACTGTCTCTTGACCCTCGGCTTTACCACTTCCACCTGATGCTTAGTAATAGTTTAAAGATGCTTAAGCATAAACGGCATTGCCTGACCCAGAAGCGGAAGTAGGAGTGGTAGCTTAAGAATCCTGCCAAAAAAAGTCCACGGATGCAAGAGACGCACAAGCACAGGAGCGAGCCCCAACGAATCCCAGAAGCACTCGAGTTGATAATAACGTGAGGTTCTCCCTTAACTCACAATTGATATTGCACCTTCGTAACTACTTCCACTAGATGCTTTGCAATTGTTTAAAGTCGTTGCACCTGTTGCTAGATCTGATGGCAATCGATCTGTTCCCCTGCAACGGATACACACAATTACCAGTAACAACCACTTCACTGCCCACAAAAAAGGTAACTCCACAGAAATATCGCGTATCAACCCACTATCACTCGGACAAGTATATCCTTCGCTCTCCAGCGAGCGGAAAACGTCTCTGATTGGTTGAAAAATCACAGAAAAGAAAAAGTAAAAAGAAACGGAGATGCTCTTTTCCGCTCACGTTGACGTCTTTCAAACTTCAGGGTCTGTCGCACGTTCCCGAGTCGTCTCCACCCGAACCTCCGTGAAGGGACCGAAGTCCCGAGGATGTGCGGTGAAAAACGCACAGGTTGCGAGTGAACACGCGAGCTGGGAGGCAGTGAACTTCAAAAAAACATGACAGGGCGGGACAGATGAAGGAGGAGGGATCCAGTAGCCACGTGCCCCGATCCGTCACCCTCGGGAGAGCGCAGGCACGCTTTCTGGCGGGCGCGGGATAGGGAATGCGTGGACTGATGGGGGAAAGGCTTTTTGGGGGAATCCAGGGGAAGGTGGGAACGGAAGGGGCGGTGGATACGTATGGGGAGGGAGGGGAAGGGTTTGTGTGGGCGGGGGAGGAAGGGGAGGGAAGCGGCGAGAACAAGGGGAATGGGGAAGTGGGTGTGGGACTCTATGGGAGTACGCACGCACGGAAAAATCGATGGCCGAGGGTTCAAGGGCCCGGGAGACATCTGCAGGCAAGGCCTCACTTTCGGCTTGGGGTTGCCGGATACCGGACGGGAGTTTAGGGCGGGAGTATCAGGTTCGCGACATGGGACGACATAAAAAGTTTCGGGAGAACATGCGTAGAAATAAGGCCAGTTACCCTCCTTGAGAGAAAAAATGTAAGCGATTGCAAATTTTATAAAATTTCTGTCAGTAAAACGGCCTTCGCGGATGAAATATGTAGAAAAGGTGAAGAAGAATGGAAATGAGACAAATATCTAAGAGTGAAAGGATTAGCTGGCAGGCGAAATACTTGTGGAGCCTCGTCAAACAATCCAAGAATTTTCGACAACAGTGGAATCCTCCAGTCATGATTCAAAAATTTAACATTCATTCATCAATTTCATGTGCGCATTAAATATATTTGAAATTCTGTAGTATCCATCGCCTTTTCCTCTCAAAACTGACAGAGGTATTTGGAGGAGGCGAGAGACAGCTATTTGCACCATGAAGGAGGGGTAATGAAGGAAGGAAGGGTAGAGAGAAACCCGGTGTCGACATTATCCTGCTGTTAACGAAAGGCGCAAGGGGACCACGGCTGAGTGCACCATCCGACGAACGTAGCGCTGCCTTGAAGTTCTCTCCACAAAGCACTCAAGATCGATCAGCCTCTGATAAATTCCGACACTGCCGGGAATTGAACCCGGACCGTCTGAGTGGCAAGCTAACACAAGCGTAGAAATAAGGCCAGTTACCCTCCTTGAGAGAAAAAATGTAAGCGATTGCAAATTTTATAAAATTTCTGCTTCTACTTACTTACTTAAGGTGACGTTGGCGAAACTGGCTGAAGTACTCGACCGGAAATCGGGGAATCCTGGTTTGATATCCATATAATCGTTACTATGTACAAGCATGATATCATTTATTATGACCAGAAGTACGCTGGCATCAGTGCTTGCATGTAAACAGTGGTTGATATAATGGCAGGATGAACGAGAGTTCATTGGGAAAAAAATGCTCTTTTTTCAAGGTTGAATTCCCAAGTGATACACTTATATGAATGGAACACGCTTCATTGCTTTGGCCAATGCTCTCAAAACTCGACATAGTTGTGTTTGCATTGTTTTTGCCCTGATTTCAAATGGATTAGAGCAATTGTTGACAGATAATTATGATTATTACCTTTATACGTTTGATTTTTAAAGTGTAGCCAAATTTCAAAACTCAATTAACTATTTTAATGAGTTGTCAATTAGGTACTTATAAGAGTCTTAGAAACTCTTTCTCGTTTGGCGATGTTATGTGGAATTTATATTCAATAAGAATCAATATGAAGTTTTGCATTACTCTGAGACACATTGCACCTGCTTATGAACTACCCCACAGCTAAGATTTTTCTTTGATCATTTACAGTGGCGGGAAAAAGAAGACTTCCGGCCATAATGCATGCTATATAAGGCCCTGAGATGTAGTTCCTGTCATAGACTACCAAAGAATTCAACTTTAGAGACTTTTTCGGAAGACAGAGACGTGACCTATTGCTTAGCTTCCGCTTGCTTAGTCGTAGAGACGACCCTTTAAAACAGATGTGTCATTTGCAGGACAGAAACAAAATAACAACAGCACAAGTGGCCCTTTTATGGGCCATTGTGGTAGCAACGTTAAGAGGGTTGCAGGAATCCAATGTTGGCATTGACTATTTTTTACAACCACTTTTCATCACTATAGCTACTACTTCCTTTCAACTACCAGGAAATATTTCTCCACGCTAGAGTACATACACATATTTGACACCATTTCATTTCTCTTAAAGTCCTGCGGTTGAAATACGGTTGCCGTACAGGTTGCCAACCTCGTCCATGATATTTTTAGATCCTGCAAATTCAGTAAACTGCGTATATTAAATACTTCAATGGCGACACAAAATGGGTTTGCCTTGAGCGTAAGATTGACTTTATGTTTCCCTGTAACAGAACGTTTTGTTTAGAAAACATTGCTCGTCGAATAACCAACCAATACGAAAGCCATTTTTACACACTAGTGCATTATAAGAATTATCTTCGCAAAAATAAGAAAAAACCATTGAAAAAATTCATATTTATAATACCAAATTATTCTCCAACACTTACAAGAATATATATTATTACGGACAAAACACTAGGTTGAGGACAGAAGAAAATTATGATCTTCAGTTCGGTAAAAAGGCTGATGAATATACGATGGGCGCATAAGACAGGGACAGAGTACACACGCAAAAGAACATACGAGATATTGGGTTGGGCACGCAGTGGATCCCTGAGCGGCAGGATAAGCTTAAAGAGTAAACAATGCCTTCCGGATGAACGGGGGAGAATAGTAGGTCGATAAATTTCCGGGGATGACCGCCGCGCCGGGTCGATGGGACGCGAAAAATCCCTCGGCCGGGAAACTTAGCAAAAGCGGCATATCCTCGAATCTGGCGTTTTTGATATCATGACGTACGGTCGAACGAGCCCCAAGGGAGACCCTCCTAGGGGGAAAATACAGAAAAAAATATAATCCCATGAACCCTCGCAGATAATGAATATCACAAAATTTCCTTCTAACAAAAGGCGTTTTCTCCATACGAGACTAAAATAATATAGATAAATGAATATTTCACACGCATACAGGGTTTTCTCTCAAATATCAAATTGACTTTCCCATACTTTTCATGACTGTTCAGGCTATATTCGTAATTTTACAGGCAATTTCACGACTTATGGGTACCTTCCCAAAAAATCGTCTTTAAGGGTGATAAAAAAATAGGGTTAAGTAGGCGACGTATGAAGCTTGTCATATTTTAAGTAAAATACGACAATAATGAAATGCATGTTAACAATTAACGAAACACCGTCTGAATTACTCTTTGCAAATGAGATGTTCAAATATCAAATATTTGTCAAGGAATAAGAGGATAAGGCATGATTATCAAAATAATTGAATATAAAATGACTTTTCCATAATTAGTTCTCCATTTCCCGGACTTTTCCAAATTTCCAGAAGCAATGGAAACTCCAGACTTTCACTGACTTTCCAGATTCTACAGAAGTGGCCACAACGGCAAGTTATTTCTTTCGCTGATTTAGACCTGAGTTTAGATTTTATTGCTTTTCTAATTGCTGCACATATCATGAAATTCACGTTTTGAAGGTAGCACGAAGTTTTCTCATGCATGGAAATAACTATTGATATAATGTGTGTGTTTTTATACGATTTCAACAATTAGCTCATTACACCAAATTAATAGGTAAAATAGTTCTCGGAGTATAGGTCAATGGGACATTGGGTCAATATAATTTAAAGGTGAACCTTCGGCACCGAAGGTAGCGGGTCAACCCGCTGAAACGTCTGCTATATTTAAATTATGTTATTGTAAAAAAAACTCTATCGTAACATGTATTTATTAAAAATATTGCATATCATTGTATTTTATATTGTTCTCATGTTTTCTTCCATAGCCCTGATGATAGTTTAAAAATAAACTGAAACGTTGTCTTAAACTTTTTTGCATTACATACATTGACCTATACTCCGAGAACTATTTTACCATGAATTAAACGAGGGGAAGATAAGAAGGAAAAAAAACAAATAAATGTTGAAAATCCAGTTCCATACGCATTTCCTTCTTTCCCAACCTGGACACTGTTCAAATCGTGGTCAACAATATTAGTTCGCCCATCAATATCTGATAAAACCATTTCTTCCGTCTCCTTCCAGTCCCCTTTCCATCACTACTGCAACCATCATAAAGAACTCAATATAGCTCGTTTTCCTCTCCGTCAGCCGCATCTTTTCCATTCTTTTCCATATACTACCTCCGCCTGAACAACAAAAGGTGTGAATCATTTTCTTGCGCAAGGCCAGAGTTTCCGCTCCATTCAAAGAGAAACTCCACATACTGAAAATATTATCTTCACGTCCTTACACAAAGTATCCATCACTGATTCACTCTAGTTATCAAATAAACTTTGCTACGAGAATTCTTTTTCTGTAGTCCATATTTTCGTGTCTGCTTACATATTAACTTGCGACACAGGCATTACTATTTCCTTCACATTCCAGTCCATGCTCACCTATTTCGATTTTAGTTTTACTTTCTATCTCCTTTTCAGATCGATGGCCCAAGTTTTCTTGAATTCTATCCCAATTGAATAATTATCATCTAGCCATACTCATGTAGTCAGTAATACCAACAAGCAGACCGATAATTGAAAATCCAAAACTGTATGACTTATGGGAGACAATGGGTCGGATTCCACAGAACACAAAAAATAGAAGGATGAAGGGCAGCTGGTCAGTAGTGTGTTCTCTTTTCACAATCAGAATGCAAAAAAATAATACTGGGATAAATAGGTCATCACATTGCTATAGCAAAAGGGGTCACTCGGATGAGATGGCCATCAGGAGAATTGAACTGCACGGCTAATACACGAGGGAAACCACTCGCCTAAACGAATGATCGGCCGATAAACACCGAACAATCGATGCCTTTTGATGAGAGATACGCCCTCTTTAATGTGATGAACGCCCATGATTTCAACATGCCGGGATAGAGAGAGCGGCTACACTTTCGCGAATATCCTGTACTTCGTTTCAAGAAACTTGAAATATCACAGATTTAATTCCCCAATTTCTAGATATCTCAAATTGAAATCCAAAAGACATGAGATCTGTAGGGAGGAGCAGATGCGGGGATGGGTGTAGGCAAAATGAAGACGGGTGAGAGAGACGATGAATGCTGTTTGAGATAGGAATGGGCTTAATAGACGGGTGGCCATTCGGAGACAAAGGAAATGGATTGGCTGGCGGGGAAAAATATTTACCAGGAGAGAGATTTAGTGCTCTCGCGAGAAATGCTGAAAGCAAAGGCAAAGACTGATGAAAGCATGCCTTTTTTTTAAAACAAGGGTAAAAATGATAAAAATGTTTTCTAAGGCCTGCTCGCGTCCTGCATTCCACGAAGAACGATCGAACAAAAATACTATTCTACGCTAAATATTTTTGAAGATATTTGCTAAGATACAAAATGAAACACGATGCACGCTTTTAACAATACCTGCTTTCATTCAGTGTGAGAACAAAAGTCATTTATGAAAAGGATGAACAGTACACGAGTTCACGAAAAACTAAAGAGTTGAAATGGGCATTTTCATTTCACTGGTTATATATTTGAGAGATAACTCGGAGCAATAAGAGCTGGCAAAATGACGTCGCGAAGAAAGAAGTAAAAGAAGAAAATGTAAACATATTAATCACTTTGGATGAAGCCAACGTGGACGGCAAAGGGCAATGTAACTCCTTTTGATGATCAGGGCGTGGTCCCTTAGACGAAGCCTCTCAGAAGGAAAGGTATGGGGGCGGAAAAGATAAGTTCGCCACGACAGCATAGGGAGACAAAGAGAAAATTCTTATAAGAGCGAAGTAGCGAGAGACAAAGAGCTGGGGCTTTTTCCAGATAAGACATAAGTAAAATGGTATTGAATCACCAACTCTAAAATCGGTGAAGAGGTTGTGCAGTTGGACACAGATCGTGCTTGAAACTCGTTCAAAGCAGACTCAGAAAAAAACTGCTAGGTACATACATATTTTTAAAAATGGTTTTACCATTCATATTTTCAAGATGAATATTTCATCAAATACCGCCATAATTGAAATTTTAGGTTAAAAAACGAGAAATGATATATCATTAATTTACAAAATTACACGGCGTCAAGTGCAATACGAGCTTCTCGATCAAATATTTAATGCCGAATCCGATTGCAAAAGAAGTATGAAGAGGCCATTTTTACCCGTTTTTTAATCCTTCTCCTGCCTTTAGACGTCTTCCCATAAAAAATACGAGGTAAAACCGATAGAAAGGTAGAGATAAGTTATTACGTCGGCTGCGAATCTCGTCCAGTTACCATAAGCGCTGATTACCATATCTTTTCCTTCACTCCCCATGTCACATGGAAAGGAAGAAACCGAAACTCTAAAGAACATTTCTGAATCGCAGCAGCTTTCTTAAATTTTTAATTTGAATTTGTGAGTCAATGACAGACTGCATAAGAGGTGTATGCTTGAATATCAACCAAACCGTCAATTCCCATCCATAAAAAAATGTGCATAGTTTTAAGAATGTAGGTCAGAGTAAACGACCATATTCTAGATCGGGACGCCAAACAAGAGTGAGATTCGTGATGGAATCAGACCATTCCAAAACTCAGCTCTTAGGTGAGGAAGTTTGACTACATAGGGAACTCAATGGTTTCACATTAGATCGTGTCTCGCGCTAAGCCATCCCACATGCGGAAGGTTGGCGACCCCTCGCCATTAAGCCCCGAGACTATGTTCGCGGAAAAAAACGGAGTAAAAGATAGGACACAAAAATAAATGGAGGGAGAAACTAAATGGATTGGCACGGTTGGAGTCGTACCAGCGACGTGACAGGCATGCAGATGATAAAAGAGGTTTGAGGTCTCAGGCGCGTCAAACATATTCCCTGATGCGAAAAAATGATTTCCGCGCCTGACAAGCGACAGATAGCGAGAGAAATCACCCGAAAAAAGAGCAAAGGAAAAAATTGTCACTCGTTAAGATCCATCACAAGTTGATGACTGAAAATAATTACACTGAAAGTAATAACATCGTAAAATATACACGGGATATGGTTAATATAAATGAAATAGAATACAGATAATATGCGAAAAAAGAAAAAGGCGAATAAGATCGCGCTTTAACGTATGTTCTACATAAACTATGAAGAACTAATAAAAGAAAACTGAATTATTGGACGGAAAAATATATTATCTTTTATGCATGGTAATATTACGACAATATGGGAGCATTTCGGATTAAGACCAGTAAATAAGTAAGAAAAATAAATTAATTGAATACGAGAAGCACTCACTTTTCAAAATAAATAAAATACGTAGACAAATTTTAAATTATTTTCAGTTCATTGTCAACGCAATTCGATCTACAGGGCTAATAGGAGACTTGTAAAATCAGTGCCATTCAGAGAAATGTGTTTACAGATAGCGAGCGTGAGTTTCACTCAGCAGTAGGCAACGGAGAGACTGATGCCTCATCCCCGAATTAGAACCTCACAAGTGAAAAATTGAGGAGGAATATTGCAGCTAACTGGGATAATGAAGTCTGATGGTATACGGCTTTTTGGTAAGTTTAGTCGGCAAAAATAATGGCGACGTAGTCATCGTGTACAAATAAAACCTGCAGGAGGGGATGCATAAAATGACCACATATAGTTGATAATTTGTTTGCACCACATCAAGAAACGATATCATATATTATGTACCCGAGTAATCTTTATATTGTCGAGTAGGTAAATTTTGATTTCATGCATAAATATCTGGACAGAGTGTGGACAGAGTATTAAAAGCACATGCATTAAAAAATGAAATAAAAGATGTCCTAGCCAAGATAAAAGAAGGCCAAACTCGTAGAACCATACACATCGAACTATATTGCTTGTTTATGAGTAAGTACCCTCGAAATTTACACCTGCTCCCCGACTATCAGACGCTCGACCAACTTCTAGAACAAAAGTCATTTATTATTCAGAATGCGCTAAAGGCGACTATAAAGCGAAGGAATCATGAAGCAAGAGATATAAACCAATGATATACTAACGGAGGAGGAGAAAGGGAAATAAATTATTCTGATCAGCTAGACCGGAGAGCCGAAATGATTTCGAGAAGCTCAGCGCATTGAAATACAAGGTTTTGAAAACGTGAAGCCTTCTTTGCAGAAACTAGGTACACGGGAAAGATTAAGAGTAAGTTAGGCGTTATGAAACAGAACACTCGACCTTTCACAGGAATAGGGGACGACTCAAAAGGTCACCAATTAATCAAATTTGAACTTTTGTATAGGGAAAAGGTATAATCCGTGATCTCATGAGAAGGAACAACACAAGGGTGAGGGAAGGGCATTCACTTTGGCACGAAAATCATTTGTTTTCGCGGCGCTCAACTACACAACAGCTTCCTCAAGCGGGAAAGCATGATTATCAAATCAAAAGAGTCAATACTTAGAAATGGAGCGGGATGTAACCCCAATGAATCACAAAATAACGAGACGAGTAAACAAACATTCGCTTCTATTTATCTTTCGGATTTTTATTCCCGAAGGAGTTCATTAAGAAGGTCCTGACTCGGTCCTACGATTGAAATCGAATACGTAAATAGGCTTTTTTTGAAGTATTACACTGAAAATACTGATGTCCCATGCAGCATACTATGATTTAATACGGCGACTTTTGCCATCTCAACAGGCAAATTATTCGTGGAACGTACAATATTCAATACATATTTATTTCTCCAATGTAATTCGACTATGGCACCTTTCCCAATCAGCTAGCGCATTTGACTTAACGTACGTCATTAATTTGTTAACATAAACGAAAGTAGTTAATTGAGGTGCCTGTATGATATGTTATTGAGCAAGTCATACATATGTCATAATACTACTTATACCTTTTTTGTCAACACAATAATTATATACAGTTTAAAATCTGCACTTTTCTACACATATAGGCCTAGCCACAGCTTTTAAACATATCTCCGAAAAAGCTAATTAAGGTATCGGAAGTTATGACTCCAGTAACAAATTGTTTATGTCAGGCGGTCGATAAAATAGGTACCCAATACAACTGCAGAGCAAATTATGAAACTTGCAAGTGATAAATGTGTACTTCTTTCCTTCGCGTAGCGTTCTAAAGGGCTCTATTCCGTCGATTGAAAACACCCCCTTCTCCTAGGCCAAGATAGCCACCCCCAACAGAGGCGGGAGGTGAACGGCGCCACCGGCCCAAAGCAGCAGTCGGCGTTGCCACGTCTACGTGACTCACCTTGTGCTAAACCCTCCCGCCCACCCCTCCCCCACAGACCATTCGCCTCCCGGCGAATTCCCACCTGAAGCACCCAACCCTTTCCTATCAACCCTTCCAGCCAAACTAACCCCCCCCCCTCTCTCTCTCTCTCGCACCCCGCGCCCTTGTTTTCGCGAGTCCAAATGCCACGCTGAATTTCTTTTCCCCCACCGCTTCACCCACGACTAGACTTGGTCGATGATGGACGATTTAAGCTCGAATTGGCTGGCCAACACAAAAATCCTCATATATTACTATCGATGTTCATGGACAGAAGAAAATAAACGATTGCCTTCGATTTTTGATTAGAGCACGGAATAAACTCTAAAGTATAATTTTAAAACTCAAATACAGATGTTACAAATCGTGTTAGTTTGGCTCAAAATAAGTTTCTTTTGTTTCAATATCCAGTGTTCTTTTATACTTTCCACAATCTACTATAATATATATTTCTATTTTCCATCGGAATATAGCATATACATTCTTTTACAATAGGTCTTCGATTTTCGGGTCTAATGACCAATGCCGGAGATCGACGGCAGTCGAATATAGACACAACATTATACAACAGCACAGAAAACGTCGAAAAATGAGAGACTAAGGATTTGTTTCATATCACCTCTAATAATCAAGAAAGTTTTAATCATCACGTTAGCCTCAATATTCAGAAGATAGTTGACCGAAGACCATAGATAATTATCTACAATATATCACTACAGCGAATATATAATTATATCACAATTATAATTATATATTATAAAAATAAAATACATTGTGATCTATACAAAATAACCAACGCCATTGACGGTTATCGAAACCAACTATGTAATCGACGACTTTTTAGGCTATCGACGAAAGAACAAGAAAGACAAATCCTTGTCATGTCTCCCACCACAAGAAATGCTTCTTTCCTTCTCCTTCATTAGCAGCTCTCGACACCTTCCCCTTCTCTTACACCCCCACATATCCAACAATTCCCTCGCTTCTCAATGAGTCTCCCACGAAAACAAGCCTCGGGAACGCCGTCAGCTCCTCATTCGAAAACTCACTTCGCCATTTCGCGTCCACTCCAACCGAGAGAGAGAGAGAGAGAGAGAGAGAGAGAGAGATAGAGAGAGAGAGGAAATCGCACGACGACATTAGCACCTCAATCAATACAGGCCCTCATCAGCAGCCCTTTCTTCTAAGAGCGGAGTGGGATGATTAGGGGAGGTGACATACACGCCACTACGCTAATCTTGCCTTTTAGAAGAAATCGACGCTACAAAGTGTTGTGTTTTGAACATAGTAAATTAAATTCGCGGCAAGGAATACAATTGGGATACTATTCATGACGTAAATGTTCAAAGCATTTGTTTAGAGGATTAAAAGCGTAGAAAATCACACACAAATTAGTTAATCGGTGTTTTAAGTACCGAAAGATAATCAAACATTGTGATGACCCCAACTATCATTACTTGGACAAGTCTAATTTTCAATACAACATGAAAGGAAACAATTAATACAGTGACTAAAGTTAATAAAAATAAATCTAAATAAAAATATGTTAAACCACGCCATGTGAGATTTATTTGCGATACCGTGCCATGGATATGCACAGAAGAAGCCCAATGGAGCTACGGAATTTGATGAACAATTGAGATCGTTCCAGATTTTCGCTCAGAATAAAATAGTGCGAATCTTCTTAAAACTGAAATACCGACTTCAATCATCCAGCTGCCCCTGCCGAAAAATATTTCGTTAACATCAAATGTATAATATAAATTTCTATATCCTACCTTAATGGAAATTCATCATTAAAAGGGCCGACGGCGTCGTAAAATATTTTCATTCCTCTATAGAAAAAACATGAGGCATTGACGTCAAAATCAGGGAGGTTCAGCTGGCACTCATGAAATCAATATAAAATCCGGGAGGGAGGAGGAAAGGTAACCCGGAGTTGATTGAACACCACCCTACACGGGAGGCACTAAGGGTCTCCGTGTTCTCCATTCATCGTATTTAGCGCTTTCGCGATGCTCTCCAAGTAGATCCCAATCAGAGATTCCTATTCAACCAGACTTTACATACGCCACCGCTGGGATCGGATTCCGAAATTTCAGTATCGACAAAAATCACATTGAAGACCACATTAAGCCGACAACCAACACCTAGCTTGCCCTGAGATCGCGAAATACTTCTCATTCCGTATTAAAATAATCTGATTGGAATAAAAGTTAACAAATACAAAATGTTTATATTGATGGCGATTTATAATATTTTGTCAACTGTCGTGCAATTTTCATTTCAACAAGACAGCATTTCCTAAATATTTTAAGAGGTCAAGTCGCAAACATATATATAATCCTTCTATCATTGTTAAATAGCACACATTCTCTTTTTTTTTAATACAAACCCTCTATTTATATAAATCTGCTATCAGCCCTGCCTTGTGGGAATAATAATTAAGAACGTACATCCACCACGGCCGGGGTCATTTTCAACCGCTTGCAAGTCTAATTTTGAGCAATTAAAAGCAACCAAATAAATTTGAACTCATTCAATATAGTTAAGAAAAGGCAAATAAATGAAACTTAACACAAGAAACGGAGTATTCCATGCATACTCTAAATTAGTGTATTATGTAGGCCGGTAACACCCCTCCCGCATCCAAATTCTTTCTCTTCTCACCGCTAATGCACCCAAGTCCACCCTCTTCCCACCTTCAGTGTACCACCCGTCTCCCGCTCCTAACTACATTTCCCACCTTCTACGTCGATGGAACCGCCACCATTCTATAAATAGAGGTGGGTGGGATTGCGATCGATCGACACGTCAAATAAGGCGCCAAAGCGTTCCCTGAGAGTATTGGCATGGATTCCCGATTCCCTCCTGACCACGGAACGTTTTAACTTTTTTTTAAAACTAGGATTGTGAAAATTGGAATCAGAGCGTCGCGTCGGGACCAAAATCAAACACCAATTACGGGAACGAGGGTGGGGTTTGCTTTACCGTGAGGTCCTTCTGTGCCCTCAGTGAGTCTATCTCCAGTGGATTAAACAGAATCCACGTTGAACAGAAAGAGAGGCCACTGCGAGAAATAGGAAAAGATTCCGAATTTTTGAGCAGCAGACGAACGGAATTAAACTGACGAATTTAGCCAGGAAATAAAATAGAGCGAAACTATTGACCAAGTTTCGTGTGTGCCTGGAAAACTTAGCTACGTACTTAAAATGAAAGCCAAATTCAAGAAATGTTCACCAATTAACGACTGATAATAATTAAATGTTGAACCAAGGTACTAACTGAATTAGCATGAGGGTTTATAATTTTTATTATTTATGTCACGAAAGAACCCACGGTAAATATGGGAGACAACAAGGAAAAAAATAATAGATGAATAGAGAAAAGAGGAATGGAGTTCCAGGAATTAACGTTCCATTCAATGCTTAGCACAGCTGCCAGCAGTGTCAGTGATGTTGAGTTATGGATGTACCTACATGTATTTAGGATATATGTGTACACAAGATGGAGATTATATCAAGAAACTATTCAAATAATTAAGTAATATTTACAATTTAAAATTAAGAAACCACTCAAAAACGGCAGCATGAAAAATCGAACATGTTCATTTCTTCAATAATTAGGGTGCAACATATCATGTAAGATACAAACATGCTTGTTCATTTCATAGCAAGAAAATTACATGACCAGAGTGAAATAAGATCAAGTGAAAGTGCGACCCCGAGAATGAAAGAATTCTGCAGGATCACTTCCTCTCGAAGCGTTTATTAGGATAAAAAATTGGCAAGACATCCATAAGTTTGAGCGCAATGCGGAATTTCCCCCAAAATGTAGAGACAGTTATTTTCTCCTCAAAAGTGTCGGATACACCATGAGGTCGTTTCGTTCCAGCATCCAAGTCTTGGCATCCAATAATATTTCCGTGGAAAAAACACTGTGGGCAACGCACCAGACAATATTGATTAACGCAATTCATGGAAGCGAAAGTCTCGGAAAATTAATCCAGAAGTAAGCTTGTCTCAAGTCAGTACCATTTTCGACAGTAACAAAAAAGGAATAAGAGATTCTAAGATCGGACGTAATTGGGTGTGCATATTTGTCCGTCCGTAAATGGTCAGTTCTAATTCTAGCCTCAAGTAGTAGTCAAAGTTAAAAAAATATAATATTAACCATTAATAATTGCATAATCACTCACTTCTTCGGAAAAAAGGCGTCAATTTAGTAACTTAGCAACTCGATTGCAACGTATCAAGGTAAAAATTACCACGATTGTAAGATTCGTCCGTAGATTGCGATCAAGCTCAGACGGAAGGAGGAAAGCAGATAGTGGCTTTTAGGGGCAGCCTTGTTCACGAATGACGCCGTAAAGTCACATGAAAAATATTATTAGCAAATACACAATAAACTGTTCGTCTCGTAGATCTGAATCAATTTAAATTCTGACAACTGCACGCTAGGCATACCGTCAATGAAAATAATAAAGGTGTCATAATAAAATATAAATGCAAGTATCCGACTGAAATCATGACCACAATAAATAACGAGGGCTAAATGTCCTTAATCGACTACCGGTATTACTATGCTCACGAGAATAAACTCGAGGAGGCGATAGGTAAAAAACAACGGGACTAGCAATGAAAAATGTGACCTTTAAGTGGAACGAAACAAAAATTTGGTAAAAGAATACAATAAATAGATAGCGCTATCTTGAAAGTATCTTTCTGAAGGGCATCATACTCCACAAAGGAAATTAAGGAATCTGTAATGATCCCCAATAATTGGTAGGGCAGGATGGAGATATTATTTAATCAAGAATATGCCATTTTCTTCCGAAAATGGAATACAGCTACCACTTGAAAATATAGAAAAAGAATAGTAAATACGTGGGGAATGAAAAAACTCAAAGACAGTGTATCATCCGCAACACAAGCGGAATGTAGAACCAAATGCCCAAGAAAATCTATAGAAGAGAGCCGAGCGAGGAGTTCACTTAATGAACCTTCCAATTTAATCCCATCCAAACAAAAAAAATGAAGTCACAGCGGGCGCACCAAGACGGCATCCACGGTCATGAATAGCGCCGTCTATAGAGGCAGGAAAAGCACGTTGCCGCCGGCCAATAGACCCCTGGAGACGGCGGAGGGGACTAGAGGAAAATATTTTCCTCCCCACCACGACTCCTATTTCCCTACTCCTCCGCCCCCTTCTACTAGCGCTCTCCTTCGCGATGAACCAATGGAGTAGGGAAATATAATGCTCCTGGGAGAGGAAATAATGTTGCCATGGTAATGAGCGGTTGGAGGGGAGGCGAAAGATAAGAGGGGTTCGACAGAAAGGGTGGGAAAATGGGGTGGGAGGAAAAGGTGGGAGGGTTGAGTGGGAGGAGAGTAGGTACTCTTGAAATGCCGGGCGACAAGTGAGCGTCTAGGAGGCAGGCTAGAAGTGGCGCCAAGGAGCCGTGGGTACATAATAAGAGACTAGGATAATTCCATCTGCGCCCCCCGAGGTAAATGAAACGGCAATTGATGGAAGGAAGTAGTCTTCATTGTTCGATGGAGAGACGGGAAAGGACAAGTGTTTATTTTACCAATTTTACCAAAGTGGAAACGTTCATTTGAGACGTCACCATTTGAAATTATTCCTAGGAGTAGAACCATTATTTCCCAACACATTGGATATTTCACGATGAGTATATTTCATCTTCTAAAACAATACTTTTAAAAGGTAAATACATATGTTTTAACTTTATGAAAACTCGTATTGATAATAAAATTCATAATAATTATTTCCGCGGTAATAGTTTTCAATTATGTTCATGAATACACACCAGTATGTGAGGATTGCCAATTGAAAAAAATACGATGACTATTTCAAAATAATGGATTTTGAAGTAAGGATAGTGGAAATATCAAAACACTGATTTTATTAATA
Organism: Ischnura elegans; assembly: GCF_921293095.1. Taxonomy (NCBI): domain Eukaryota; kingdom Metazoa; phylum Arthropoda; class Insecta; order Odonata; family Coenagrionidae; genus Ischnura; species Ischnura elegans. Next base: position 42,003,995 of record NC_060246.1, read on the forward strand.
CTAATATGAAATCAAATCAACCCAGGGTTATAACTATTCAATCTCGATTAGTCAATTAAAATTTAAGGCCATGAATCAAGGTTCGAGAAATAGGTGTTATTATCCCTAACTTCAGTCTCCAGTTCAGATGCTAAAAAGCTAGTTTAAAGTTTAAAATAAAAGTTAAAAGAACAAACTTAATGTAACTAATTAAAACCCAGCGTTTCTCCACATAAACAACAAATATCAGGACCGTGAAGAAGAACTACATGATTTATACTATTTTCTCAGTTTTCAGAAGGAATAAGTCGCAAAATAAAGAAGCACAGCACTAAGGTATGGATCCGTAAGGTTTATGCTTACATTCGACTAATACCGCAGATGTCTCTTGCATCTTTTCCACTTATGGTAACCAGAATTTCTACGGAAAAACGGTCACCAAAGTCTTCACAATAAGTTTGCCTTTCTGTTGCTAATAACTAATTCTGTTGCATCTAAAGATCTTTTGACTCTTTGATCAAAGCGACCTCAAAATTTTCGAAACTTTACATTTTGAAATACCAAGCCAGATTAGTGAATACATTGATCAACTCCTCCGATACAAGACTGGAATTTAGAATGAAACAGATCTGAAAGATTCCGATTTATACTTTAAAATGATCTCACAATTGCTGGCTAAAACACAAAGTAGGTAAAATCCCAAAAATAATGAGCTTATTTAATATGAAAAGAATCAATAAAACAAAATTTGCTTTCAATCACTAAATCAAACATTCCTTTATAGGTCATCGTGACAAAAAATTTAACAACAATACGAAATATTGATACACCAAACCTCAATGCAAATATCCAAATCCAAAAGATACCAGCCATACCACCATTGTTTGCAGACCGACAAACGGATACGTGAACATGAGGCGATTGATTACGTGATCAAAGACAGCTTCAGAAGCAGCTTCGCCATCCACCGGAAATCCTCCTCCAATTCCTTGCCTATAATGGATACGGCTAAATGATATTTCCGCCCGATTCCCTGAGGAATGGATGACTGGAGGGGAATGGTGTCCAAGAACGGGAAGGGACCCGAGGAGCAAGCAGCCCTAGGGAAGCACAGCGAGAGGAAGACACAGGAAAGAGGAAGTGCGCCCAAGCGTGTGGGGGGACGATGACTTGTAGGTCATCCCGCAAAAGGCCGCGGAGAATCCGGCGAGAGGCGATCCCATTGCCCTCGGCGGGAACCTCCGCCTGCTGCCAGTAGTAACAGTAGAACACCGCACTACGGAAAAAAGCTTTCGCCCACCCGTCTGGATTCCTACCTATCGTCCTTAAGCCCATATTACACGATAATTGATCCTTCGGAAGACCCGATATGCAAGCGAATACGCGATATCGAGGACAGAGCCCACCGCGACTACAGACGTCCTTGCAACGTTCACGCGATCACTGAACTTCACAGCGGTGATGTCGTATGAGGATTAAGATCGAGGTGAGATCTTTCAACTGAAGTTTCCATGCGAATAATAAAAACTGTGGCCACTGACCGTACGGCAGTTATGACACAAAAATTAACTTCGAAAGTTTCTGATTCCTAATCTAGGTTTTTCGGTGAAAAAAATGAGTACATCTAACAGCAAATTGTGAACATAGAATGAGAATTTTTTGGCACATAAAAGGTAGGTACTGAAATTTATATCCCTAGAACAACCAAGGTAAAACAAGAATAGGCAAGTCCCATTACACTCTTTCACGGATTGGTTATGATATTATGTAGCGCCGAATAATTCTCCAAAATAAATTAACATGAATGTTCCTAACAAACTGGCGATTTCGGGAAATGCTCCCGCACTTTCATGGCACTCAATGTAGATAGTTTTCATGCAAAAAGCTGAGCTTCTAACATTGCGAATTAAGAGGTTACTGGGGTAGCACTCCATTCGAAAAGTTGCCCACCACGTAAGAAAAAAGGAGAGTGGCTTTGAGGGGAGGTAAATGCTATAACTCATATACGTAGATATAAATATGGAATACTATATTCCATCGGTGTAGTCTCGAATTTCATGAGAAAAATAGCGAAGAGTACATCAATAACAAGAGATTATGTGGGAAAATCTAATTACGAAGTATAGTAAAATCAAAATAGCGCAATACGTAGGGCTCCTACGTGAGTTTCTAGCGAAATTTTTAAACAGTTATCGCCTTCTAATACCATTTTGGAATTTCTTAACGTAAGCCTGTTGTTTCACAACTACAGATAATTGTTGGGGAGGCTAATGCTCTCTCAAAACTCTGACCTAGTTTCTCGGGCGGGCCCAGGCACAATGCTTAGTGCATACATTTCCTGATTACACATCTGTCTATTGATGATAACCGACAATAACGGATAGAGGAACGGGGAAATTAAATATTCCAAACCCTCGACTCAGAATTGCGGTTCCGAACCAAGGTCATATTTTTGGGACAATGAACTCTGGTGACACATCAGGCCCGTGATGTCATTGGCCTTACTCTTAACACCTGCCCTACCAAGGAAAACAATTACGGACTACGAAACTGGGACAACATGATTCGATAAGGCGCACTGACATACGCAGCGATGTGAGAAAGTTCTTTTGTCAACAACAGGCGTTAATATGAGTACCTCATTGAAAGGAAAAAGTATACATAACATAAAAAGTAGGAAAGCAACCATAGCATATTATTACTCTAAAAATAGATAATTTACGACAATAGAAAACTTAGTTCCTTTTTAGAGGACTTTATATGCATTACCGTGGCCACAAAATTAAAAACTATTCCATTTTATCCCGAAGGAATTTTTTTAAATTTATATGACTAAAGTTTATATGATCACATTCAAGCGCAGCATATTTTTCACGACATGGCGAAACACCAGAAAAGGCCACCCTCAGCTATTAGCAGGTAGGACGTTTATCTACAAATAGACGTAGATACAATGTATAGATTGAGCTAAAACTAAAAAAACGGAGCCGAATTCGACAAAATTTGAAGCAAATGCCGAAATAGTTACGCTAAATTGCGCAAATTAGGAGGCGATGATTATTTTCGAGAGTCTACAGGCTACTTAACTAGATCATAACAAAGATTCTTCCACTAGGGCACAAGCATTTCTCTTCCTTCCTGTATTCTTTCTAATATCATAGCAGGGTAATCAACAAGCAAACATCATCATTTTTAAGTAGGAACACCGAGAGAATGAAGGTTTTGTGCGAGTATTTTTTTAAATCACCTGACGAACTTAATTTCAGCTCCTAATTCTCGAAATTGAAAAGCAAATGAGGAATAAACAAAGAGGGATCGCTCTCACGGGAGAGTGAGAAATTTTCAACATGCTCTACCCCAATCTCATTAAAATGCATGAATGAACAACATGTAGTTGCGCTGCGAGGGAATAAACAATGAAAACACGCAAGGAGGCAAACTGATATCATACACTTGAGATAACGGATTTTCTAGGATAATGATGATGATAATCACCTTTTTACAAACAAATTCTTTCTGTCATATCCGAGTGAGCTCAGTTGAAAAATTTCCCGGAATTAAAAACGTTTGAGCGTGCGTCCGTGGCATCGACAGATGGCAATATGTATAAAATACATACTGAGCTTATACAACACATACTAACAAGTATATATGTACTGTAGTTTGTAAGTATGTTTTATACAATACTATATATTGTATACAATGCATACTTAGTATAGTATACTTTATACAATACTATATATTTTGTATACAATAAATACTCAGTATACATATATATATATATATTAACAATTCATACAATATATACAATGCGTACTGAGTATGTATTGACATATCTTATAGATGTATATTACATACTAAACTCTCTGCATTCAGGCTACGAGACTGCTACATCAGGTCATGAAAATTTTCATAGTCTCTATATCGAACGTTTGTGCTCTATTAATTTTTTACGGGAGTTCGTGACTAGGAAAATTGCTAATAAATAAAACATCGACTGATCGCAGGTAATCGATTTTCCACGAAAATAAATAGTAGTATTTTCACTTTTCTTTAAATTTTACCACAATTACGGGGACACCTCTTCGATGGTACTTTTAATAAGCTGGGTCCTAACATACAATGCATTAGTGCTGCAAACAAATACTAACAGGAGAGTTCAGGAGAGTTCCAACTGTTCAGTACCCTTCGGAATATTGATGTGGCGTGCATGAAATGGCGCTCCGCTGATTAATTTCATCTAACTAGAACATCTATCTAGATTCTAGACTACGGCAACACGAGATGATCATTTTTAGAAAAGTGTTTCGAAGAGAAATAAGAAAAACTATTTAAAAAACAAAAAAATGGATTTTTACGAAAGAAACTCCATTTCCACTTACACAGCGGATCGAAACGATGAGAATTCAGAGAAATGACGGCAGCGCATATATAGCGCAATAGGCACTAGCTAATAATCTTAGCGGAAAAGAAACAATGCGGAAAAATAATTAATGCAGGTTTACGAGGGTATTTTAATGGACTATTGTTCACGAAAACCTAGAATATTCTTTTACATTGAATTGAAAAATTCATGGAAAATTTACGCAGTTTTGCTGACACAAATGAAAAGGGTACTAAGCATTCTGTTGGGCACCTTGGCATTATACTACCGGTTCAATAATACGGCGGGAAGCTTGGAAGATAACTTCTTTGCATTTTGATATAATTGAATTGAACGCAGTTGTTTCAAATAGGTATTGAATTTAACTTATCCAATCCAATTCACCATTAGGGCATCAGAGGAAAATACTAAAGCCCACATTTCACGATTTTTTGGTAAAAGATCAAAATGTGATGAAAATGAATTTTCCAAACTACCTACAATCATCGATTTAAAATGCTATGAAATCGGACGAAAATCGCAAAATAAGATTCAAGGGCGTCAAGGTAAAATCCTCCTCGCCATATTGACCGCTCCTTTTCCGAAAATTAGTGCATATCTCAAAAACATTGCTCCATACAGGCGTATCTTCGATTTCTAGTCCAGAAAATCGTGTCTGTAATGTTTGAGCCACATAGTCATATAGGAAATTTCGTCCATAAATCGTATGTCAGAATACAAGTCCATAATGGACGAAAATTTACATACGATCATGTGGCTCAAATATTACAGATACGATTTTCTGGGCTAAAAATTCAAGATACGCCTGCATGGAATGCTTTTTGCGATACTACTTTACGGCTAGGAGCGGTCGATATGAACAATTATCTGAAATGTAGAGTAACACACATTTGAAGAACGCTCCACTCGGAACAAAAGCGTCCATTCTGATTCTCGCGCGTCACGGCGAGCGGGTTGTGCGGACTTACCTCGTCTGTCTGTCGTAGGGTGGCACGGTGATCGGGCTGGGTGAAGTCATCGTGGAGGTGGCTAGCAGGAGCAGTTGCTGCTGTTGCTGGGAGCCGCTCGCCAGTCCCTGTGCATCCAGCGGTAGGGAGAGGAGGTCGTCGGTGGGGTCGAAGGTCAGAGGCTCCGGCGAGCCCACCACCACGTGGGGCTTCTCGCTCTCGAAGAAGGTGACGCGTACTTTGGAGGTGGCGGCGGCCTCGGCGGCGGTCGCGGTGGACGCGGAGGACAGCGACGAGGAGGCGGAGGTCACCTTCCCGATGGCCCCACTAGAGGGAGAGCCCACGCCTCCGTGCGGAGATGAGGACGAGTGGTCGGATCTGCAATTCGAGAAAAATGAGAATTGATTAGATGAATGGAATTGAAACACAACGAAAAAACATGGAAACACCTTTGCAATCGCAAATCTACCACTGTCATACGAGTAAGAATACGATCACTACGAATCATCGCGCCTTATTTGGGGCGAATCAAAATAAAAATCAACTCATTTCTTTGTTTTCCTTTATGAGGAGGGAGCTTTTTTGGCACTGCACACGATTACGGAGTCCCAGGATTCTTATTCGAGGTGAAGCCTTAGGACACCCCCAGCCAAATTTCTCGCCATGCAATGGGATTCATGGTTTGATCTGCAATTCGGGAGAGAATCAGACTGATGAGGGCAGCAATCCGCCGGTGCAAGACAAAGCAAACAAAGCAAATATTTACACGGAAACGCCATCCGAGATCGCTAATCCTCGATAATTTTGCAATCGCCGCCAGCCAGTCATAGTGGCTTGCTTCGGACAAATAATAAAATTGCATACATTTATTTCTTTTGAGAATTGAACTTGGGAATTAGAGGTGGATAGACCTCTTGGAAAAGGAAGAAAGGGTCCGAATTACAATCCTGGTTGAAGACCAGACACTGCCAGGCAAAGAATATGGTCCCCATACCATAAATGGTGAATTTTACACGCCTGTGGCAGGATATGTTTTTATACTTCGTGGTTAGCTTTATCGAACAAGTTTTATGAGGAAATAAAAATACGGATAATATATTTAAAAACTAATTAAGACATTAACGAAAAAGGAACGCTATATATCGACACATATATTTCCATCAAAGCAAATATATATTTTTTATGTTTTCGAAAATAACTCAATCATATTAAAATTATGCCCCATAACTTGTCGGGATATTGCAGTGTGACCTGAGGTAAATACGTAATACGCAAAACGTTGTTGGTTCATGACGCCTCGAAGTGAGTGAAATTATGAAAGTAAGACTTGTTGACAACGTGGTATCATAGTAAATTTAAGCGGAAAGGTAAAATTCAATGGATTATGCAATACGACATTCGAGCAGCAGCGGTGGTGGACGGTTCAAAGCGAAGCAAATATATGCACAAAACACGAAAAAGCCCTTCGCGACCGTCAATCCGCGAAATGCTTACAAACTCGAGTCAAGCGCAAGCTTTTCGGCTTCGGTCAAAGAAGGATCCTCGAAAGCGATAACCTTGAAGATTATGCTTTTTTACGCGGATTGGGAGGTAGCGAAAGAGAACCAGGGACACTACCATCCTAAACCCACTACACTACCATCCTAAATCCAACTACACTACCATCCTAAATCCCACTACACTACCATCTGAAAGAAAGAGCACCTAGCGTCAAAGAACGACTCTCGGGACGTTAAGAATCCACTCTCATGTGGGACGGCCGGCCGCCATGACCTTCGGAAATAACTGAAAGGCTACGCGGTGAAGGCTGTGGGAGAAATATTTAGGCCAAAGATAAAGAGTTAGATCATGGGACAAAAATGCGGATTTTTTTTTACAGCACCCTATGCACAACCACCCGATAATAAAAAAAATGCAACTTCTGGCTTGCAAACATTAAACAATCATTTTTGATATTAATGGTAAATGTATACTTAGTTGAGACTTATATCTAAATAATCCCAAAATTTATTAAAATATCATTCCATGGCCAAAAAAAGTACGGGGTGGTAGAATTGATGTTAAAGAGAAGCTAGTAATCAATATTTGGAAGACAATAACTTTTAACTTCTACATGCAATTATTACTAGATCTAACATACTTAAAGCATATTGCCGTTGGGAAAGGAGTTGAAATGCGCCAGTAAGACTCGATTTAAACGATATGGCAACAATGACGAACCTCAAAATTCATATATTTTCCTTAATTTCGGTGATTCGGAAAATAACGATTACCTCGTTCGGAATATAACTGTAGATTGTATTTGTTACATCATAAAATAATGCCGCAACGATTAGCGTATATTTTTAGCCCCTAATAAAGAAATCTCCGGTTCACAAAAGCAACACAAAACATAACCATGTAGCCTATACATCTAAGCTCATTGCATATTAAATTTACCCTAAATTAATGCTAATACATAGCCGCAATGGTTTCACAATAAATTAAAATCAACAGGCTAATCACGAATGCCTAATTCATACCACAAATATAAAAGCAATTCTAAAAGATGAAAATAGGGTACGAATGAGAAAAATAAAAAACAGAGTTGAAAAGACAGGGAATTAAGATGAAAGCGAATGAAAATTGACCGAGTAGGTACTTAAATAGTATAATTATGTTCTAGGAAGAAAAAACAAGTTTTAATGAATTGATCATGCTACATTTAAAATTTTCTCGTTTGCACTCCTTATTTAAGTCTAAAATCATACCCAAGGTTACAATTATTGAACCTGTTATATTTCGTATTGAAGCGGCTGTATCCCACGGCTGAATTATCATAGATTAACAATACCAATGACATTAAATATATTGCGAAGAGTCTATATTGATCGGAGCGATGAAAACGAAGAGCCTATCGATTCAATACAAACACAACTTAAACAAATATTCCGCAGGAGAAGAGCTAGGAAAATGATTTTCCTCCGCGCAATTAAGCCAGTAAAATGGATACTCTCTTATAATAATGAATAATGAGTTCCAAAATGACTATCATCTTAAAATATTACAAGCACTAAATCATTGGAGAGTATAAAGAATCTTCAAAGGCATAAACATCAATATATAAGGACAACTGTGTCGGCGAAGACAAGTTCAAGATTGAGGCCTAAAAGCTGTAATAAAAGATTCAATTTTACCTCAATATTACGTCAATAAACGAGCAATTGATGAAAATTAGGTCAAATATGAAAAATAAACTTTGTTTCAAAGGAAATGTCAACTGGTAGAATAGTAAAGTCCACCAAAATGACTTCCCTTGACAAATAAATGGAAACAAGGGGAATCATTTTGACGGACAGAATGAACAGATAACATCATCAGCGTCAAAGTCAAGCGAGATCGGTTCGAAAGTATCACCTCCTCGATCGCGAAAGCCAGTTGACGCACTCAAAGCAAAATAAACATGACGCGACTCTGAGTAATCCACTGGCCGGGAGGGGAGGGAGACACGCGGGCGAAAATTCCTGGAAGGTAATGTCACTGGAAGGCTAAAAGGATCTTACTTGGAATTCTCTTTCTTTCCTTTCTTCTCCTTATTCTTCTTGTCTTTCTCCTTCTTCTCCTTGTTCTTCTTGTCCTTGTCCTTCTTCTCCTTGTTCTTCTTCTTTTTCTCGGCTTTCTTTTCCTTTTCCTCCTTTTCTTTCTCAGCCTTTATTCTTTTGGCTTTTTCTTTGATTATCTTCTCCTCCACGACTTCCTTCCTCTCGTTATTGTCTTTATCCTTCTTCACTTTCTCCTTCTTATCGGAACCCACTTTCTCCTTCTTATCGGAACATAGGCACGGCATGATTGCTCCGGATTCAACGCCGCACAAAACAAAGAATTAATTTTTTCTCACTTTCCCCGAGCTGGCGCTTCGAAGACCACCGGTACTTAAAAGATCGTACAGGAATGTTGATTGCCTGGTGATGGATCTGGATCGCTGACTCACTCTATTGCAAGCGGGGAAGGAAGGGAACGGGCGGTAGTAATCAGCGTAGCACTTTTTTGAAACAGAGCGTAACGGACAGGACTGACCACTGGAAGAAAACTCAATCTGGGACGACAAAATTTTCAAGTCTCACTTGAGCGAACCAGTACACTAACTATTTAGTTCTCGAGCACAACGGGTCGCTCGGGAAACGACAGAAGAATATCACGAACCGCGTCCCGCTAAGAAGCAGCTGGGGAGCGCATCTTCATCTCTTCACAACAAGGGCGAGGTGGCGCCTTTCGTAAACACGGTCGAGGGGCGACTCTCGGGGCAGTGCAGCGGAATAGATACGACGCGGTCGCCACGGGCGGGGGGCTTGGGACACTAAAACGAGAACGATGTCTCACCGCGAGCCGCAGGGCGCGCACGAAACACACTGGCCAGTACTCGCACACCACACACAACCTCACACACATAAAATGGACGCAAAATGGTGGGGCACGGGTGTACGTATTTTATATCCCGGACGTGCACCGACGTTGTCCGATAACGGTGGTTGGTGAGCGCCTCCGACGTCTATTCAAAAGAGGGCGTCGTCTGTATTTGGGGAGCCGAATTAACTCACCATTAATTATAGTCCCCACTTATATAGAGAGGGAGAGAGAGAGAGATGTCCCTGAGATCGGAATGGTCGATGATCGTTATGTCGTTGCCTTCCTTCCCCTCCACAAGATAGGTGCACTGCCTGGCTCCCGATCGTCCATTTAATTTCAGGCACGTAACCCACTTCCCCGACCGCTCTCCCGACGGCACGCGAAAACAACACGCAATCCCTTATGCCATCGATGAAAAGCGATGACGGGGAACGCAAAGGCACGCACACTCGATAAGAAGGACTGTCGGCGCCATCCAGGGGACAAAGCCACGGCCAAGAGAAGCACAATGCAGGGTAATCAATCGCACTCGCCACACAGCCGCTGCTGAATTTATAAGATGGAATGTTTTTGTCACCACCCGTCTTCAATTTTGCGAGGACCACAATACACTCAGATGAAGTTGATTCCACCGATTCTAATTCTTCATTGATTCAAATTACGTCCTCGAAAACAAACCGATGAGGTGACACAAGATTGAGCTGTTCCGAAAGCGAAACAAATAACGGTTAGGTCAACCAGCAATCCCTCCACTTCTTTTCCCACTCATCTATATTCACTTAATTTGAACAAAACCAGAAGAGCTAACCCAAGATTCAGCTCTATGACAAACGAACTCCCGGTGGAACAGCTGCTTAAACTATTTCCGCCACCGAGTTTACACGCTCGAAGATCAGCCCAAACTTAGGGTATCACTGACAAACACTTTCGTATCGTAACTGTCATCGATTTATCAGAGGTATTCTAAGGGCGATCCAGTGAGGAACCTAGCGAACACGGACTTGAGGTTTTCCCGAATCGAAGCGCACAAGGAGCACGGGACCTCCGAAACCTTCGTCTTGCCACGACAGGCGTTGGAGAGTGACTGGCTCGCTGACTGTTGAGTCCATCCTCAGGCGGAACACACCCACCCACCGCGATCCCCCCCCCTTCCTGAAAAAACTGAGGGCATTGGGTGAGCAGCAGAGAGGGACGCAGAGGAGTGGAGGGGGGCATAATGGAGAGGAAGGGAGAAAACAGGGAGTGATAGAAGCAGAAGAAAGAGAGAGAGAGAGAGAGAGAGTATAAAAGAACGGAGGGAAAATATGCGGAGGGGTCAGGGTGGGGAGAGGAACAGAAAGTAAACGCGAGGGTAGAGAAGTGTGAAAAAGGAACGGAGAGAGAGATGGGAGAGAAAGTGTAAAAGGGGAGGAGGAGGGGAAACAACAGGGGGTGGGGTGGGGGGCAAAGACAGCGTTGCCACGGGATGGGGGAGGCTGTGCGGTTGCCAAGAGAATTGGATAGCTTCCGAAATAGAAGGCTGGACTCCTATCCCACTCCCCAAAGCATTAAATCCTTTTCCCCCCCTCACCACAAGAAACCCTTCCGAAGACCACAAAGCTAACCCTTATCGCACACCTATTCTCCTTCACACCCTCCTCTCACTCACACGCAGAACAGGTTGGATTTCTCCGAAGGGTGATTTATTGGAATCGAAATCCGATGGCAAAATGTCTTGTATCGATGTCTATGGCTGGTGACGAGAAATGGCAACATGTGGTCGATGATTAAGCACGGTTATTTACGCAGCGGCGAGGTTTTGTAAAAATTGTTTATAATACAACAGCTAAAAATTGCTAAAACGACAATATAGAGTAAAAATAATGTCAGAATCAGGTTCAGGCAATTATAATCAATAAAATCAACCATTTTTGTAGATAATTTTGGGCAAAATAACGACGCTATTAATTTCGGCCAGCTGTTTTCGATTTGGGACCACTGTGCGCCGGTAGCCATCCACTTAGAACAACAAAGGATATCATTCGATTAAAAACGTCCTTGTTCACCTATGATCGATGATTTTCGACAAAATATCGGTTGAACACGGCAATTTGTGGAATTTGAACAGTAAATAGATCATCCAAAAAATTGCAAAAAATCAATTTTTCCCGCCTCTGCCATTGACATCAGTCAAAAACATCGACAGTGATTTCCAAACAGGCATTGAACGATGTCTACAGATTCAGCCCACACGTGAGATGGCCCTCATCCCTTTCCTCCTAACTCATTCGCTCCAACTCCAAACAAACCTTCCTTTCGAAAACGTTCCATCAAAAACCGAACGAGAGCTATTCTCCCCATCTTTTCCCGAGGGCACCTCATTCCTAACGCGTAAGCATGCCGTAACACACCCACACACCAATCATGATCCCTGAAGACTCCCCCCGTTGAAATCACCGGCATATTTTTAGAGTTCGACTCTAGTGGCGCAAAGCGAGATGAGCAGAAGACCGATTGGCAGAGAGGCAAGGGGTGGGGTGGGGTAAGTGTGGGGAGGAGGGTAGGGAGGCGGATAGAACAAGAGAGCGGCTAACAGGTTTTCCGCGGAACTGTCACGGGTAAAATTAATGCCTGCCAACAGGTCTCTCACGCGGCCAAAAAGGCTTTCTCGGTATGCACGGCGATAAAGGAGTTGCCGCAATTTCGATCCTTTCCCCACCCGGTTCGACGGGTTCCTTCGATGATCACATTTTATGATGCTGCATAACGCCATCGAGACGGCAAATGAGTAATTTCACTTTCAAACGCACCGAAATTACCTTCCATGCACGAATAATAATGATAATATCCGCGAGGCACAACGGGGTCAACCAAATACAGCGCAGGAATGCACAGAAAGTAGAGAGATCGACGAATGGAGACGGAAAAATCGGACAAGGTGTTCTAGAGGAGATTTAGTCGAATGGAAATGCTTATGACGGCATACACGGGAATAAACTACCGCGAAGACCACGAAATCCCTGACCTACATGCTAGGCATCCATCATCCGCTGAAGCCTTGCCATTAAGTTAGGATAGCAGTATTTTTAAAAGATAAAGCTAAGTGAATTGTAAATGGGAAGTTATTATCAGACTAATGTAACCCATTCCCTATACTTAGTCTAAGTATTTAAGGAATGAAATTATAACAAAACGATGATGATCATTGTTTAAAATTGAATTACATAAAGATAACTCCTGTTCTCGTACACTTTCAGCATTTGTAATACCACGATTTTATCGTCAATCATTTTCATTAAAGACGCTATCCTAAATCAAGCAAACCAATGATCGATCAATTAGTTCTTAGGAGTCTACGACTGACAAAGCACTAAAGATTTTGAGCCACCACGTAAGTGGAGGCAGGGAATACTGAGAGAACGTAGTGGGGTTGAAATTACGCCCGGGTTTAATATCGACCTGCTCCAAAGATAGTCGGCAATTGGTCCATGGTTCAACAGCCCATTAATAAAAAGTAAAAGCAGAAAAAGCTTGACTTCTACTCACATACTTGAGATTTATGATCTGGATCCTTGGATCGCAGAGGCGAAACTTATTCCCACAACAAAAGCAATTGAGCGAAACGTGGTAGCAAAATGCTTGGAAAAGAAACTGAGGGTGATGCAGCCAAGGGGATTTCGTTTCACAACTCTCCGTTAACTGCTATCGGGTTGACGAATAAATCAACAAACAAAAAATATTAACTTTTGTCATAACCTTTTCAGTGAAATTAATCAGAACAGAAAATACTGCTAAATTGAACTAAAAACACAGTGTTATTGACATCCCTTACTCTCCGTGTCGTTTTCTGGCTAGCGTTCAAATATACCATGCATTCTTAATTTCCGCGAAAAGATTACGAAAAAGACATTATTCACCGACATCAAGCGAGAATGCATCGATGAAACATTCCAATATTAAATCGTGCGAGAAAACCTACACATTACCACTAGTTAGGCTTTTCCAGGTTAAATTGCGCACGAAGTCCTGCATGACGTCACCCAAATCAAAGGTCGTCCTTGAGATCTTCTGTCCCATGCTTCAACCATGGAAGAAAAAACTCCGCGGGGCTCTCTCCCATTAGGGCCCCTCTCGTCAAGACGTGGCCTCCAAGCGACGGATTCCACAGTCGCTCTCCCCGAGCCCAATTATATACAGCGAAGCCCCCGGATTACGCGTCGAGAGTCGCCCCATTCCACATAAGGACCCTCCTCGAGAGCGCTCGTTTGAACTCATTGCTCCAATATCACAAGCCACCGCCGCGATCCACCGAACCCTTCCCGCTCGTTATTTCAAAGCGAATTGTTGCACCCTCTCGCAACCGCTTTTCTCCTTAGTCTTTACCCTCCTCCCTTTAACCCTCTCTGTCTTCTCTATGAGAGTGATATGACTTCACACTCACATATTCATTCTCCCTGGGGATTTCAAACCTCTACTCTCCACTACTTCTCACCCTCCCCCCGGATTCCTTTTGATTGCTCCGCCGCTTTTCCCACCCTCCTTCGCCGCTACCAAATCATTTCCACGCCCTAAAGGTCCTCAACCCTACCACGCTGGGTGCGGGAACGGCCTCGATATCCCCCAAAGCATGTCCCCACCGACCCTCCTCCATCGCTCCTCCACAACGGCTGTGTCACACGTTACATTTGTCACCACAACGCTTACGAACACACACGCAATCACGCCTCCCGAGAATAGCTTAGCACCACCGACGGAACGAACGATAAATCCACATGGGGTGGCCTTTCTGAGACACTAAATTAATTGCCAATCACAGAAAATTTTAAGGCATGTCACATTAGGCCGGATTTCCTTTTCTGTCCGTCGTCCAGAAAGAGAAAGTCGGTTTTAGGTATTGCGTAAACATTATTTTCTGTGCGCTCACTACGATTTAAATCATAAGCATAGATTTACAATGCATGTATACTTAATACTGATGAAAATATGAATTAAAAACATGATCTCTACGTAAATTTGGTTGCATTTATGCTCATAGCGGTTTATTCAATACAAGCATACGTCAAGAGAACATAATAAAACCATCAAAAATAAGCGATGTGAAAAAAAATTGCATGCCAAAAGTGGAAGATTAAATTTAAATAAGTACTAGAGCGTACTGGGGCGACTAAATAGTTCAAACCAAAAAATTAAAAATTATCTCCATCTATGATGATTAGATACATGATTACACACACAAAATAATATGATTATTGAATGTGCTTAAGCGAAAAAGATGATACACATGATGAGATTTGTAAATGTTTAAATATCCATACAGCTAAGGCAGCTATCGGTATGAGATGCATCGAGGTGCCACTGTTTCATTAGATATCTATCTGACGATAGACGCAGTTCCACATCCGAGAGATCTGAAGCCACCATCCCCTAAACGAACCAATTTACGGGGTCCGCTCGGAGAGTTGAAGGGCGCCCTCATTCCCGCCACTAAATCCCAATTCTCCGTCCCCCCAAACCCTTTGTTGATCTTCCCCTCTCCTTCCAGTCCGTTCCCATTTGATGTGGCCGACGGCGCATCACCCCTTTATCGCCACGCCCTCTCATTTCTCCCTCCCTCACAATCAGTGTCCCCTTTCCCGAGGCTTTTTTATGCCCACCAGGGGGCAATAAGGGACGATAGGAAGGAAAAGGTGACACGGCGTCTTTGAAAATAATGCGTCCCCTCCTCAAATTGAACCCTTAAGCTAACAAACTCCACATTCTGTCTTCACCCTCGTGCACCTACCTATATTTCACCTTCCATATCCCTATTCCCTCCTGGGAAACGAGAGAGTAATCCATGACGTGATGCTAACAGACTTGAGATTATAGTTTAAATGAAAAGAAAATGATTTGAACAGCTGACAACTCCCTACCACTCCGGAAATTGGCATGACTGGATCATTAAGAGACAAAAAGCTACAATGGCATCCTCTTCAGGCTATGTTTCAATTTCATTAACTTTTCTTCGCTAGGGAGTATTGGTATACACATCTTAAAGTAATTTTTTACCGTCTACAGCTTAATGCCGATTCATTAAAAATTCACTAAATCCATGCCGTACACGTTTCGCGCAAACAATATATGATTAAATATTTGAAAATGGAAATAATGCGTTTTGGACATAGGAAATTTTGAATTTAGTTACGTCGGTAATTTTGCATATTTTTTATCAACAAGCAATAAATACGGCTTAATAACTTCGAATTAATATAAAAATGTGTAGCATGAATTTTAGGAGGCGTGGGTACCTTTCGAAACTTAATGTAAAACTATATGTAGGGTATGATGCTAGACATAAAATTATTTCCACTGGCATTCGGATCTACTGAGCTAATCCGGTTATATAATTTATTAAAGTCTACGAAATTTCTCTTGCGAATGATATTTCGCATCAAACGCCTCTATGTTCAAGACCAAGGGGACTGCTAAGAGGAGGCCCAATTCCATCCCATGTATGGCTGATTTCTGTTGCCACATCGGTCGCATTTTAATCGGTTTTCAAAAATGTCCGCGGTGCGGTGATGAGAGCAACAAGATCTACTTTTGTCCAATATTTTGCAGTAAAATGTTTTTAATTGTGAGGAATGGCATTGAAAAGTAATGAATTTGATAGATCAAATCATCATGTACATTAATTTCTGTAAGCACCCCTAATTATACGTTATTTCCCAGTGAAGCTCGGATCACTTTGTCCGCAAGCGACACGAGTGGCGACATTCGTAAACCCATTTAAATGCGCAGTGGTTGACAACATATTTAGAGGCCGACTTGAGGATCCTCTTTCGTAATATTCGTGCTCAAGACTTTGCATTTCAAGTCAAGCTGGCCCCGCCAATTATTTCCACTAAAATCTTTAATCACTCCGTTCAACTATGAATTACATTGTCCACTTTTCATGCGACCCATTCAACTATTGTTTTCATTTTAATTATTTGCTAATGATAAATTTGTTTGACTATGTGAGAATATCGTGCAATATCGAAGGGACAGGAAGGGAGTTCGCCACGATACGTTACACCTACACGCCGAGCGCGGTTTTCGTCCGCCCCGGAAACTGAGTCGTTAGGTCAACAAATACCGCGCTCCAGTAACGCTCGACTATCACCCAGCCCCAAACAAATGACAGGAAACGAGAACTTTCTCAGACCGAGAGAAAAGTAATTTCTCCTGGAGGGTAAGCTCTGAAAAAATAATGCAAGCTGCAGGCGTAGTACTATTCTTGTCGCAGAAAGGGGATACAGAGGATATAAAAAAATCCGTACAAATGAAATATCACGAAGATGTAAACAGGCGAAAAAATATAAATGGGAGCAAGACATTTCGAGGATGAAAAGAGAGAGGTACAGGCGTCAGTCAGTGCTTTCCGCAAGCGAAGTGAGCGAACGGGGGGAGAGGAGCATCATGGGTAAAGGGCTATTTTTGAAAGTCACGTGTAAATGGAAGGGTAGGGCTAAGACGGAGGAAAAGAGTCGAAACGGATGGAAGAAACGAGGAAGATGTATGGAATCTTACTTAACCTAGATGATTTTAGGAAAGTGAAGTTCAGCCAAATAAAAGCCTGAATCACACGATTGTTTTTTCCATCCCTTAGGAGGGACAGCTCAAGCGATGGCGGAAAAAATACCATTACTCGCGATCATTTTCCCCGATGGCTAGAGGGATGGTATTTCACACGGCACGTCTCTTTTTCCTCAGCTGACACTATAGCTTGCACCATCCATCGCCATTCAGCCAATTGGAACTCATGGCCGCTAACAGTGATTGTGACGCCACGCTTGGATTTTAATCGAATTACAGTTGTAAATAGGGAGAGTGAAGGAATAAGGGATGGAAAAAGGGAAGTTGGGAATGGCCGTGTGATTCAGACAATGATGGGTCGAGCGATCACTCTTTTCGTCCCTGCAAACCTAAGGCAGGAGCTATCATTCTGAGAGGCGAAAAATAATCGTGATATTCAGGTTTAAGACATTTGCAAGGGAATTTCAGCGTAAGCCTCTCGACGCGCGACCGTTGGTTTAGAAAAGCACACAACAGCGCAGATTTGAAACGTTTGGAGCGCAGTGGCATAAAACACAAAGGAAAACATCGCTAACCAGTCTTGAGCGATAGCTATGATCTCTCTCTCTCCAAATAATGGTATTTAAGTGATTAATAAAAAGGGTAGAAAGAGTGAAGTGAGCGCACGAAAGAAACTGCTTCGATTCGTGCACGAATCAAAAATGGAACTTATGCTTCCTACTCATGAGAGTGAACTATGAGTAACATCTTTGCCATCTTCAAGCAGCTGTGAAAGGAGTGTTTAGAGATATTGAAACAAGAGGAATATTTCTCATACGGGAAAGTGATGAAAGTTTTAAAAACCGACTCTTTAAATGTGATATTAGAGATGAAAAATAGACTAATACGTTAAAAATATCAGCTAAACTGCACGTAGCAGTGATTACATGACCGAAGGCATGTTTTAAAGCTTCATTAGAAATTTCATAATAATAATAATAATGTAATTTTCTTACATAAAAAAAGATATCATATTCTGTCTCTTTCAACACAATATCCAAAAAAATCAACAACAAGGACACCGCTTGTTTTTTTCCACAACACACAACTTTCAACCGCAGAGCTTTCCCCATACATACAGCGCATCAGCAGAAGATGAAAAAACACTCACGCCCACAGAAGAAATATCATACGTAAACGGTGTCCCCCTTCGATTGTCGCGACAGTTACAAGACGTGCCAAGAAATTCTTCGGATGCTGGAACATCAGAGCGTATTTATCCTTTGCAGATTTTCACATCGTTTCGATCACGATGTCTCCCAACGGTTAATAAATTTGCTTTCATAAAGCCACTCACCACAATATCACATTCATAAAGAAGCCAAAATAACCATTACCTATTAATACGACAAATGAGGAGCACGAGGGAAATAAATTCTTTTAACGCTAGGATGTCAAACTTGTACCTTAATATTTTCGAACGAACAAGCACCTTTGAGCGTACGCCAACGTATATTTCCTCTCGAAATGAAATCTAACGAGCAATTAGCACCTCAATCGTCTTCAACAAGCATGAATTAAGCCCATAAAATGAGTAAAAAAAGGTCCATCCGGTAGATGTGAACTGGCTACGCTAGCATATTACGCCGTTCTAAAATGTGCTGCGTTCGGACAGATATATCTTGAAAAACATCCTCCCATAAACACAGGAAAAGCGAAGAAAGAGTTTACGTTCGGAATGACCTCATATGAGATCTTGAGACTTAAATCTTTCAACCAGCAAAGCTTTTAGAGATTATTTTTTTCCTCGCAGTTCCCAAAGACGGAAACTGGGGATGTATTTTTTTCCTTCACAGGCTTTGAAAGAGGTATTTCGATAAGGCAGCAGAAATTTTCAGCTAAGGCACGGGGTCATAATACGTGTGGTAGGCAATCGTGATGAAAATCCAAAAATAAATTTAACTGCATTCAGTAATACTCCTTTAAACATGCCACCACTAGTATGTCACTAGCAACAAAAAGGAGTCTCATTAAAAGGAAATTTATCCAAAATTACCATGCAGATATTTTGGTAGTACCCGAAAATTTGCGAATAATAGTCGGAAACTGATAACACCCTTTTCGAAGAATAATTAAGCCTAAATCAACGAATTTACAGCGACCGATACCATTCTCATGGATCTCACCACAGTGTAACCTATCTAAATAATACATTTGAAATATTTTTAATAAGACACAAGATGAATTCACGGAAAGAATTAGAACACGTAGCGTTATCGAAATGACTACGGTAAGTGATACAAAATATAGTCATTTTCTGCACTAGACTTTTTATGGCATGAAAAACACCTGGAACAATTTGATTTGATATTGTCTGGTGCACAAATGTGTGTAAAACTACTTTAAATGTGAAGTACGATTTCTTGCTTTCCCGGCAAATAATGTTGGTAAACTCTTCTCGGGATTCACACCGGGTTAAATCATCAATAGCAGCCCACGTTTCAAGCTCCGACTCACCCTCCCAAGCTCACCCTCAGGGCCGCTGAATGCATTTGAAATATATAAAATGATTCCAGCCAATTGCGTTCTTTCAGAATAAATCTCAATCTTGGAAGTGAGGAAGTTATTTGACGGCCAGAAAATAATCCGAGCCAATAACCTGCATGAGGAGAGAAATCCACTCATCATTTGACAGGTTCTAACGATAATTTCCTCCCACAAACTTCGCACCCATAAGAACTCAGCCCCCGTGAAAAATGCATAATACGCCTGTGGATGGCCCAGGAAAGGGCAATCCCGCTATCGGACGAACGAGAAGCAGACTCCCGTCTCCAAAATGCCAAACGATTTAGCCGACCGGATCAAGCCAAAGGGGCCCTTCCCCAAAAAATGCCTCGATTTGATACGAAATTATGGGAAATGCCCAAGAAGAAAATTGAAACGACGTTTTCAGCTGTTCCAACAGCAGCAGAATACCATAATGAAAAGGAGAGGTCGATGTTGACATTGCATCAAAACTGGGAAACTATAGAATAAAGAAACAATGACTACAACATTTAACCGCGCATAATCCAGTACATGCATCTATTTCAATTTCACAGAAATAGCATTTTATATTATATTAAAAATAGCAACCTCTCTCACATAAAGCAACATGAAGTGTAGAACCAATTTGATTTTTTTAAATTCGCATAACTTAAGATGACTTCCTGGCAAAATACTCGAGAAGCATTTCACGTCCACCGAGGAAAGTTTATAAAAATTATTTTTGGAGAAATCGTAAAATCGGAGATTCTATCTTGAACTAAAATAAATTTCAAAATTCATTCACTAAGCGATTCATCCCAAACGTTGGTTTGGTTGGATAGGTGAAGGCAGAGATCACGCCGAAGTAACAATTAGCGGCCCAATCAATTGATTACATTCCATCATGGCTTACAAATTCAAAAAAAGAAAAAACCTATTCCCCAATTTTCCTCTTTTCCACCAGTCAATACGGATTAAATAAAAGTGCTAAACATGAAATTCAAGGAAATATTATCACGAAAACGTGCGAAACAGATGAAGCAAAAACAGCAAAAATATCCAAATACCTAATCTGAACTATAAAACAGGTTAAAATCTATTTCTCAGATGTGATTTGGCGAAACATTTTTTGAAGGATGGAATAATAGTCACTCCATGCATTCATCGTAAAGTTGCCTAGCTAAATGATGGATTGAATGAAAGGAACAAGACGATCTTCGCGAGGCAAATTGTTTTAATGCGGATTTGCAGACTAAAAAAGCTGATGACAGAAAATGCAGTCGGATTAGCATCTAGGAGCGAAGAATACTCATCCGCGCAAGTCTAAAAAAAGAAAGAAGTGAAATCGACTGCATGCAAATCCTGGAGCGAAAGGAAAGCGGATCAGATATCAAACCGGAAGGTATGGGAATGGAATACACCATTCGTGAGAGACCACCCACTCGGTAGATGAAAAAAGAGAGAAAAAAAATACTGAAGGGAAATCAGTGGACCGACCTTGCCGTGAAGGTATTTCGAGGGAGGGTTCCGTGAATGGCAGGCCGGACGAACGGACACACAAGGAGGTGAGAGGTGGAAATGCTACGCGGCAAGTTCAATGACACGCTGGGGCACAGGCGAAATAGGGTGGAGTACCTACACTCCCTTAGCAGTGCACCAGGTTCCTTTCTTTTGGCCACACATATAACGCTACCGCATTTCAACATCCACGCGTGACTTACGAGCACGCAACGGAATCCGACTCTTCGTGACGAGACATAAATTATTTCATCATCATCATCACCACCATCGTAGCATTTTTGACCACGGAAGTCATTCGACGAATCTGAGCAAAGGAGAGGGTTACCAACTTCTTTATTTTTCCACGCTCCAACCCATAAATATCAATATTTTTCACTCGAGAATGCCCGCCAGACGTAAATATGAGAAAAACTCGGATATGAACGTGGCAGAAAGGAAAATATGACGAAGAAAGCAGCTTTAAAAGTTTTGGACGATCTCAAATATTTACGCTCCACACGAAAGAGAAACATGTCGATACACCGATGGTTTATTGACCCCGATATTCCTTTTAAAGCATTTATTAATAGTCAAACGGCATAAAATTCAAATAAATCCGGGAACACACACCACCGGACCTGATTTAAGAGACTAAAAGTATCAGAATTTTACTATTTAATTTATCAAGAATTCATAAAAATACCATTTTTTGTATACACAATGGGGAACATACATGGAATTTGTTCATCATCCTAGTTAGTCTCATTGAATAGAAAATTTTCTCACGAGTCCAAATATATAAGCCAAAACTCTCCTAGTACTCTACAAATGTCAATAAATGCTAATTAAAAATGCTCGAATATAGCTTGAAGTCACGTGACCTGAAACGCCTTCTGACGTCATCGCACGGTACACCATTCACTTCGCTAAGAGAGTAGAGTGTTAGAGGCTTGAATGCAAGATATTTAAAGTAAAAATTGCAATTATTATCGCCAAATTTGCATTTGAGAACTTGTAGATCGATTTTCTATCCACTTCCTCGGTCTGTCATCAGTGGATACCGTTCCGTGACGTCACGCTCCGATGACGTCGTGTTTTCAAGCAGCCGATGAAGATCAATCTTTAAAGACTCATAACTCAGCTAAAAAGCATTCATACGCGAAATTTTCGACGAGTACATTTGAGGTAGAGGCCTTCTTATTCCAGTACTTTAAAAAAAATTGTTCATGTTTCCCACTGTTTTTATGCAGAACTTTTATTTCTGGTTGCACAACCAGAAGGCAATATGGGTTTTAATCACGGTATGGAATATGGAAAATATGGAATGAACATCTATCATTTTTAAGTTAGCGTTGTCCATTGACAGGCAAAACACAAACTATATAAGTAATAAATTATATGTAAGAAGTTAAACATGTTACTTAAAAGGAAAATAAGCTGGAGCTTCATTGATATTCGACAAGGATGGCCATAGGCGGACAACAGGAAAATTCTTCGACTAGAGTAGGCAACGATTACAAAGTTCCTTCATAAGCAATAGTACAAGAAACAGTAACCACACGTAGAAGGGGACTGTTGAGGGTTGTGTATCACGTATACGAGCTAGTTTCTGAAAATGATTGTGGGACCTGCAGTTAAATACGTCGCTTGAAATAATGATAAAAAATTTATTGCTCCATTTCCGTCGTAGAATTTCCTATATAATTACTTATATTAATTCATGGGCAAACATTAACATCCAAAAATTGTATCATAATTTTTAGGCGAAAATTTTCCAGGTGTTCGTCATTACGTACAAAACTTTTGGTATAAGATTTAAGTCGTCTACATTTTTTAAGCACAGTTGCATCATCTTTGCATAACTCACGTCGCCTCCAAGGAAAGTATTACTTTTTTTGAGGAATTCATTCCGATCTTCATCCAGCAACAATCTAAGTTTATCACAAACAAAAAAAGAAACATTCTCCTGAGATATCCTCGTTCGACGACTTTTAACCTTTTCTTTGATGACTCGCCAAACACCAGCGAGGTCATAAAGGAAAGTACATACAATGAACAGTAAAGGTCGTCCCTACGCGATAACTGTGGTGGCGCATTCTCAAAAAGATTACCATCGGGAACATCTCTAGGAACTTTGCCAACTCACTCAACATTTAACAGCATTCACGGTGACGACGACAACGAAAAATCCGCCCAGTCGCTTAAAAATTCAAGACGCGAGCGAGGGGACAGAAAGAAGGACAATAATCATCGGTTACTTAAACTATGTGGCGCAACCGGAAAAAAGAGAATTAGGCACCGCCAAGTGTGAGAGATACTGAGCTGCATCACGCACCACCCGCTGAGATCACCCGCCTGAAATGTGCGAGCAGTCGCAAGTGAGCTGGAACGTGACCGCCCACCATCTACGTCATCCAGTCTTCTTTCGTGCGTGCTCTCAACAAATTCACATATCCACATACTACCCAGCACGCCGCCTAAGTGGGCATGCGGCGTGCGGTGCTATGGCACTAGCCGATTTAAACAAAAGTGTGCGTTGAAGTAATTCGACAACAGAGGTCCATGTTATATTATGATGAGACCAAACGGCTTCTCTGCATCAACATCTTACATGACCACAGGGTTACACCATGAATACATTCACAGACTACACTGCTACCCGGATAAACAGGCGTGCCGTAGAAGGTGTTAGGTCAGGATAGAGAATACTAAAACAAGAAAAAAAACAATGAGGACGCAGTGAGTAAATTAACTGCCTATTCTCCGTTGAAAAAATAGCAAAACAACTGAGGTTAATAAACTCTATCGACTAAACGCAGCAACCGATATCGATGCGACACAAAACATAAGGGAAACCATTTAAAACAACGCTAAGTCAAGTACTTAAAATACATCCTTTGCCACGTACTATTTTTTGCTTAATTTTTTCTTAAAAACGTAATATAAAATTTCTAGAAACTAAATTTGGGTCAGCACTCCCCAAAATGAGGTTCTGAGAAAATTTTCAACTTCATGAAGTCAAATACAATTATAGCCAATTATGTAATGTATCCTTCTAGTTAACTCCTCCGCGATTTTTCGTATCAATATGCATAGTGTGATGCTGGGATTTATAACAAATTGAGTCAAAAAATGGACGAGTTAGTTGAACGAGATTAACTAGAGCGCAGGTCTGTTATGAGAGCGAATCCCACAATTTCTCGATGCTAGCCACGGATGAGGCGAGAGGCTTGGGTCGGCAACGGAATCATGTTTTATGAGATGAAACGAAGTTCCCTGGAGGAGAGGACGTAGGAGGGAGAGAAGCTGCTCACTGGAGGGTGAAGACAGAGGAGATGAGAGAAGGGTGTGACGACACGGCCGGCGGGTTAAAAACTCATTTATTCGCCCGAGGGTATGGATTAAGTGCCGCGCAGTATAAGCGCTGCATGCTGCAAGGAAATTTAGCGGATTTCCTTACGGCGAGCGAACTTGAGAACGATGTACAAGATTTGACGGTCCCTCCGCACCACACAACTAGCCAACACCAAAGCGCGAAACATCTCACTTTATTTCTTTTTAAACGTAGGTATTTTATGGAATATATGCACAAAGCAATTACATTAAAAATGTTAGTCTCAGAAATGAAAATTTAAAATTGTGCTTGAATATTGGTTTCAACAATAACACACGCAAATCAGCAATTTTTAAATGCAATTTGCATTTGAGCAGGAAAAATGTGTATTTCCCATTTTTTAAAGTACCAGTCTCCATAACAATACTACCACATAATTTCTAACTAACTGCCCAATATTTTAATGAAGACTTGCATTTGAAGATCCCATTTCACCGCGTGTTAGGATAAAGTAATATAAAAACGATAGTATAAAGGCCTGTTTACACGGTACATGAACACGTACGGGTTAATGTCTACATGTATGAACGCGAGAATGAACGCCAAAATGCACCGTGTAACCGCCCAACTTGTGCGAATGAGATGAAGAAAGCACAGAAAATTTTTCTAATTTGGTTCATGCATTCGTACATGTTCCGTTCCGGTCCACAAAAATCATTCACGCGAACGTACATTAACTCGTACGTGTTAATGTATCGTGTAAACAGGCCTTAAAACATGGGGAAGGCTCAGGTTCCGCTCATCGAGGGTGTATGATCTAGGCACCATATTATGACTTATTACAAAAAAAACAGACGGTATATAGACCACTAAAAACATTAAAATTTAAACACAAATAGAGAAATGAGGGTTTTTGGGAATTGATAAAAGATTAAATTCTTCTAGAGGGAAGATTTAGGCTCAAAACAATAATCAGGTAAGAAGTGCATGAGCTATAAAGGCTAATCAAGGAGTGAAAAGGCCGTGGTAAAGCAAGTCTACTGAAAGTGTTAATGGCGTGGGCATGAATAACATGACAAATAATTCATTCAAAGTTTGCAGATTATCAGCTTATTTTAATCCACGGGATTAGAGAATCCTGATCTGCAAGGTAAGCATAATTTTGTTAAATTAACGAGGCGAGTTACAATCGGCATTAAAATATCTAATTGAGAAGTTTAAAAACTAAAATTCACGTCAGGATAAATCGTACATTACCAGCTCCCTATGAGGATGACTATCTTCGGCTTCGAAACATTATAAATTTATTTCCATGCCCAATACCTTTGCAGTGGAGAAAGGGCTGACAATACGTTGAGCAAAAAATATGCTGATGTTAGACTATTCAACAACTATCTCTACAAGACTCTGCGAAGGCGTCAGCCAATTCGAGCACTTCAAATCAGAAAAAAGTGTTAAACTTAGGGAATATAAGATAAATTATAGTTAAGAATGATATAAATATATAGTTAAGAATAGAAATAAAATGAAAGTTAAGAATATTCTTCTCTAGGAATAATATTAAGGGAAATTTCAGTGGAGTTCACGTCTGCTCGTCACAAGATCTTCACCTCCTCGCTATTACCTGCAGTTCTTTAAATATGCTCTTCAAATTTATTTCCCCCCAGCGATATATTTTCACCACTGCATAAATAACCGTTAGCTCTTAAAGGAAGGGCACGGACGGAGAGGAAAATGAAAAGAGAGTGATGAAGGAAGAAAATGGAAACCCAAGGCTTCTTCTCCCAGGTGGGACTCATTTCCTTCATGCGGCGGGAGGGATCTATATCATTTTATGGGAAGCAGAAACACCGGGACACGTCGACGCACTAAAACACGAGAAGGTGAGACGGTGCAAAATTTACAGCCTGAGTTTACTCCTGTACAATTACCCATGATTTGGTCCCATATTAGATGCAGCATTAATAGGTACCATATGGAGAGTTTAGGCGAAGCTTACACAATAAAAAATATAAATTAAGCACGTCGATTAAAAAATGATTCATTTAGAATTATTTAAATATGCATGTATCCCACTAGAGTGAATATCGATCTAAAAACTAATTGAGCCCGGCATATTACGGGAATAATTTCTCTGTACAACGTATTTACAGCCCAGGTAAGAAATTTACACAATTATTCGACCGAACGAAGCTGCGCTATCATAATCCAGCATCGTCCTTTTATTGCAGCATAACAGATAAAGCACACCAGTCTGCACGCAACCGCAATTTAGCTTTCAAATTTTGCCAGGAATGGCGCATAACGGACCATAAACAAGAATATATTACGGTGATGCGAAATAAACCATTAAAATAAACCATTTTGATACGCCTACTAAAAACGCTCGTTAGACTTCCATGACCCATTAGCTCATCCCTTGAAATTCAATCAAAAAATACAATAATGTCTCCAGGTGTTATCATAGTGCGTAGACAACGAAAAGAGAAATTAATTTTGCAAAAAAAATAGTCAGCCGCATAAAAATGAAGAAAAGAAGCTTTTCCATGAAGCATGAGCATTTTTGCTTAGGACATGTTTAAGTACTAAAAGAAAGGCAAAAAATAAATCAATCACATGATAGCGTCGATGAAGTCACAGAGGAACTCTCTTCGAATGAACGAGTTCAATAGTTGTTTCCACAGCCAAAAATAATAAAAAGGGATCGAAATCTTTTCGCGCGCTCAAATCGTTTCATGCGTTAAAAATTATGTCACGTCATCAAAATTATTCGGAGAAAATCTAAACTCGGATACAATGCTCTATTCGTGAAGTCCGAATCCTGAAAGGAGAACTATCCGCGGAGATGATTTGACGACTAGGCAACTCTTGTATCAGCATACCAATGAGGTAATCGTGGGCGCGGTCTGAGGCGCTCGGCGGGTGAACAAGTTAAAGACGGCAGTGGGGGCAGTGGAGAAGGTCGCGAGAGGACAAGAAGGCGAAGAAGGTGGGATGAGAAGATTGGGGGCGGGGCATGATAGGAGTAAATTTTTAATTGCCCTCGACTGCCGAGAGGAAGAGCGGCTCAAACGTTGGATGACGGAGAGGGGACACACAATTTGACCTGTTGAAGGCCGACTACGCAGTCCGGACGATGGTAGTAGCTAGCCATCGTCGTCGTGACAAAACAAGTTCTTCAAGTCGTTTTAAGGTTCGGCGAAATTTTTTTCCTCCACTCCTTCTGTAATGCTAAATATTTTAAGACGCAGAGGTGATGTGGTAAAACCTGAATCAATTGCTGCAAATTACTGGAAGGTAAATACACATGAACGAGAAAAAAATCCCCCTCGAGATAACGTGAAACAAAGACATCCTTCCAGTGTAATAAAAAACAATAAAAATTGTCCATTAAAATAATCTGACGAACTGCAATGCCTTAGGTTTTTGCAACAAAATAAGAATGACATCCGCCAGGTGCAAATTAATTAGGGAAAAAAACTTTAATTTTGAGGATATTATTTCGCGCATAATATAAGGACACACCTGTTTTTATTTCCACAAGTTTTATACTGATAGCCCACAATAGCATCCTGCAATATATCATGGGATCTTGAAAGAGTACTAAATCATATTCAGACACAGAATAATCTTTGAACTTATACTTTCTCTACATAGAATAACAATGATTAAAATCTTAGACTCCATATTTTTGTAGTATTTCAATAGAAATGAAAAGTAGAGAGAAAAATCATTGTACACGGAAACAAATACGTGCAACTGAAACAGAAGGAAGGGCCGTTAATATTAAAAATCTCGAACAATTTCTATTGAGGAATTTCTTACCCTTAAAGCTCCAACACTACACTCATACTCACGGCTTCTGAATGTAACTTCAGATATTATTTAACTATTCACGGCAGTAAGTTCTCACTCATGCATACTATTGCCCATAAAACGCTATCAAAAATACGGTACAATGCAAGCTAACGCATTTTCGCTTGACATAACCTTGCAGCTTAAGCTTTCAGTTAAGTTGTGCAACTGGGATTACAATGAACCACGATTTAGCCATAGGAGGCAAAGAACACAGGAATGAGGGAGGGCTTTTTCATTACACTGCACCAATACCTAACGGTTCACATATTTTACGAAATAAAAATCATCTCATTTTACGGTTATTTGATTTGAGAAAATAAAATTTACACGCGAAAGCGCGCAAGTACTCCGAAATAGCTCTGAACACACGCAATTCGCGAGAGAATTCGTAATTTGGGCGGATGACGTAATGTGGGACTTGGTGCGGGGAGGAGAAAAGCATGAAAACCATTACGACAGAGCAAGCGGCAGATGTCCGTCCACAAGAATTAATAGGAAGGTTGTTATGCACAAGCGCTTCGACTGCGGCGCGGGAGGGCGGTCGCAAAAGCGTGGGAGGCCATGAGGTAGGCATTATGGGTCGCATCGTCGTGGGTGGAGCAATGCTGTGTTCGCGCCGTGGCATCAAATGGCGGAGGGGGAATTGAAAAAGGCGAAGAGAGGGCGGGGGAGTTAAAGGAACCACCGCAAATAGGACGGCGTGCGTGCGCAGTTGGAAAATCCCGCGCGTCTCCCTCTATTCCCTCCGAAAGGGTTCGCGCCGATTCCGCTCAGTTGCGCAGACTCGGCGACAACTCCGCTCCCTCGTTCGCTGTATGGACGCCGGTCTCGGCGGCGCTGGAGTCGATACCTCAGCGCTACCACGTGCTCGAGACTGACAACTCAATGATCCCACGTTATCCCCCACTCCACGGAGCGCGCGATGATTGAGTAGCATATGATAGAAGGGTAAAAAATATTTGCTTCAGGGCCACGCAATCGAAAGACTAGATTACTGGTGAAAAAGTCAAGTACATATTAATATTTTGTAAGTTTCATCAACAAAACCAACATCGTTATACTGAAATGGAGATTTTTGAGATGCATAACCTGTAAGCGTTTTACTTAAATCAGCTGCAATGTCAAGTTAATGACAGGACATCACTCGCTCCCTAAAGGCATTGAATTGAATAACAATTCGTATCGAATTAGCTACCGAATAGGAAAACACTAACTCATTGCTAATCGAAGCATTTCATAGCGGAACGAGCGGAGGAAGAACAATGGAACTGCCGATGAAAAAGTCTGTCACGCTCGGATACCCGCAGGAAAAAGCAGACTTCCGGGGCAAGGCCTTGCTGCATCGCAACCAACACGATCACCATGGCTCTAAGGTCGATTTGTGAGCTTAAAATTATTACAGAAGCTGCGCCCGAAGGGATCACTGGATCCACACGGGAAGCAATATAGTCTCCCATGAAGTGGTTACAATCGGATGTAACCGTCAGAAATAGATAATGCCTAACCCTACAGCATACAGATAACGGATCCTGGCTATAAAACAACAAATGCAAAAAATTTTGTAACGGTTTCATTCAGAAAATTTTTGCAGGAACTAGCATTGGAATAGGAATTATATTGTAGAAGTTACAAATATACATGATTGAAAAGTAAAAATTGAAATCCACACCAGTTTTGATTTCCTAAAAAAAGTCTTCTACCAAAATTATTTCGGAAAATATTTTTTTTAATTGTTATCATCTTCTACTTGAAGGATAAATGCCAAATCATTGAAGAATGAAATGGCACAAAGCGTAAGCACAAAAGTAGCTTACAAACACCATAATCACAAACCAAAATGTATATAAATCTAGCATAGCTTCAAAAACGTACATTTTAACGAATGTCCCATCAAGAGGAAGAGTCTTCACATGAGATGCAAAATAAACCCTGTAGCATTGGCTACTTCGTGACAGCATTCTCTAAATTTAGGGGCAC
The DNA here is from genome assembly GCF_921293095.1 of Ischnura elegans. NCBI lineage: Eukaryota > Metazoa > Arthropoda > Insecta > Odonata > Coenagrionidae > Ischnura > Ischnura elegans. The sequence continues at coordinate 42,034,401 of NC_060246.1, forward strand.
GCGCAACGTTCAATAAAAAGTAGATAATTTCATGAACCCTCCGATGACACAAAAAAATTCCTCCCCATGTCATGATTCGTTTCATAAGGAAGATCTACATTGAATCCGAGCCATTTCGAGAGCCCTACTTCACTGCCTTCATACCCGTGGAGAGTCATTGCGGCGCGCCGCTCGCACTGCCATCTCTCGAATCTACCACAGCACTTGTTCGCCAGCCAACTCGATGCTTCACCAACACTCGGGCTTAAATTTCCCAATTCATTAAAATATTTTTAGATTTACGAGGAGATAATTAATATTTGAATCAAGGATAGTCAAGAATAGCAAATACATGATGAAGTCCTGGTGCATGGGCAATGAACGCACCCATGCAGTAGCAATTACCTCTATAAAAGCAGTAACTAAGAAGTATTAAATTAAATTAAAAACTTACAAATTATAAATGGAACATATTTTTAAAGTTTCTAACCTGAGATTGGCCTACCATAGCCTACATTAGTCCCTAGCACGAACAGATTTAGTCTTCTTACTATAATTCCCTGGTTTGCCTCAAGAATGACTGTGTCTCTAGGTACGCCTTGGGAAACTTTTCTCTTGATTTTTCTCAACATTATATTAACAACGTTTTTATGTGTATCAGCGCATACCCGCCTAAAATACTCTTCTCTATACCTTCTCCTTCCTCTCTTTTATCAGTCTAATTTTTGAGATCCTATATAATCCTTTAAATAAGTTCGGCAAGGATTTCCGACAAAAATTATCAAAGCAAATAAGCATGTTAATTCTTTATCCGCCCCTTTCGTCGCCCGAGTGCAAGGTTCCATTCGTCCAAGGACACCGTGAGCCTCGCAAAGCCACAGCAATTCGATCGATACCTCCGGAAGAACCCAGGCAGGGATATGCCATGTTTCTTTGCTCAAGGCCGCATAGTTGGAGACAGAAAACATGCAAGCGAAAATACTGCAGCAATACTAACCTGAAAGCTTTAGATATTAATCAGCAATTCATTCAAACCTACTCGGTGGGGAGGCATTATTTATTCAATTCTTGCCTTCGCAAGCCGCACATCGAAGTAAAGGAATAATGTTGACCAGTTCCGAAAAAAAATGAATGAGATACATATCTTCGATAAATATTCTGTATGTTTCAGCTCCTCGCAAATTATTAGTTAGAATGGTAGCGAAATGGAACAACGGCCATTAAAAAAATTCTGATTTAATACAACCAGATTAAAGGTACACTCAAATAACTGGAAACTGTAACACTATAATTTGTAATTGGAAATTATTTTACGCTCACAATAGTTGCCACTCACACGCCAACCGTCAAAAAGATATTTTTTCCAAGATTAGCATAATAATACGAACACGAGTTCTAAACGTATATGCATGCTCGTAGACTTTATACATGCTTTTAAATTCTGAGACATTCACACCACTCTGGAGTAATTATACCAAAATATTATATTTTTACTACTAACCGAGATAAATTGGCACACCAATATTCAAATGAAAAATTTATGACGAGATGAAATAAATTTATCCATGAATTGTGCGAATGGTCAAAAATAATATAGGTCACAGCCTATAGTAAATCTGACGAAATATTTTCTTTAAATAGAATGCGTTTCCAGAAGCCACCATTACTTCAGTAAAGTCCTACACAACATTAACAGTTTACCACCGTAACCCTGTTAATGGCTTTGGGAATTCAATCTGACAATTATGCAGTAAATAATGTACTGCACCTTTTACAGAGGGACTACTATGTGTATAAAATGCATTTACCGGCACAAAATCCGCCATGAGATCGAAACAAGTGGTTAGGAAAGCTATTTAATTAGCCTTAACAAGATAACTTATTACAGCGGAATTAGATACCTATATCCTGGTAGTTCCGCCCAAATTTAACGCCCGTAAGCAAATTATCAATGCGATACAATATCATCAAAAACTCATGGAGACAGAACTAAACAGAAGAAAGAAGAGAAAAAATATTCTTTGAGACTTCATAGAATAAAAGCAAGATTAGATCATCATTGATTGAAGGGAATACTTCGATGAGTCAACTGAATTTACGGCCAAAAACAAAAATTTGGATTGGTTCACAAAATCTTACTTTATCATCGAACATTCTATTTTATTACCATGCCGTTCTGGGTCACGATACGCACGAAAGAAACGACGGAAAAACAATTAAAGCTATTTACTAATTACTCCTTCGAATATTTTTTTTTGGTTCGTTACACTGTAACTGTCAAAATCACCAGCTCTATGAATTCCTTAGATTTGCTTTGAAATTTAAGTCTTAACGGGATTAAATGCTTAGTTGGAATGATACAATGATTCACGCTTGGCTTCTATCTCAATCCCTTGATGATCTCGCAACGAGGTCTGTTTTTTTTGCCGTGAAGAAGTTGGCACTCTCAAGCCAGCGCAATGAATGAAGGTAAGGAGAGCGTGACGTCGAGATGGACTGTGGAGTATCTAGTTCGCAGACACGGCACTCGGAACACAAAACCACTCGAATAAATCTAATCAAGTGAGTAACACAAAACTATCTCGGGCAAAAACTGCAATTACAAGTTACCACCTGATGCGACAAATATTCTTAAAGGCAACTGCTTTAAATGGCGTGGGAATTAATTACAAACAGATACGCTAAATCGCAATGAAATATGCTATGGCACATTAAATTAAATGTTCCGGTGAGATACGCAAAATCTTAAATAAATTAGACAAAAGAATGCGACGGTCAGCATGGAGCTCAATGTTTACTGTTCAAACCATTCATCGAAGCAGTCCTGAAACTACAAGCTTAAGGAAAACAGCTAACTCATAATAAGGTTCCACCCGTTTTTTCAATAAAACAAACCTAAGTAACAATTAAAAATTTTACCTACAATATCCACAAGTTAAAAGATATACATTGTTTCCTTTCCCTTATTAAGAGTATAATTATTATCAAGGGCGCACGACACCATGTAAAAAAAGATACTGAGAACTTCAGAGAGGGTCCCAAAATAAAAAGGCAATGAAAATATAAGCACCCAAACTCACTAAAATGAGTAAAAAGAAAATAATCTCTTTCGTAGAACTAGTTATTTCTAAGCATTCGGAGAAAATAAAGACGCTTATGGACCAATAAACGAAGGTATTCATACCGCGAACTGCAAAAGCTTCTTCCCTGAAATTAAATATTACATCAGGTCCTTCAGCAATAAAGAGATTTGAAAGCAGAACCCGAAAGAGGAACGCACGGATTAAAATAAAAAAATTAGGTTTCGTTCGCGGAAAACCAACGGTGGAATGTCGGAGATAGCCGGACATGGCAACAGCAATACGCCCGTGGCAAGACTGCAAGCTGAACCCACGAGAACTGATTAGTACGAAGGCGACTGCTATTTTTTTCCAAGCGAGTGGGAGAGTTGATGAATATTTTTCCCAGTAGGCGGGGTGCGCAGGTGGATAGGGGAAGAGGCAGAGATGGGTCGTGGAATCATTTCTTCGAACGAGAGGCAACGAGCCACGTTGCTCCTTCGCCGGTATCATCTCGTCCCGCTGAAACGAATCCGAGAGCGAAGTAACTCGTGCTAAGTGTTGGAGACATGGGCGTACCCAGCGAGGGACAGGGTGGGCAGGGGTGGCAACTGCCCCCCCCCCTTAGAAGCGAAAATAAATTTAGTTCAAAACAAAAGCTATGAACAAATTTTTCTTTTGACGAAAAATGATATTAGAATTAAACATGGAACTAAAATAAAAATCATTATTTTTCAAGCAAATAATTATAAAAACCAATAAATTTCTGTCATAATTTCCTTAAAATTTTTGGTTTCATTAACCTTTTCTGCGCAAAAAAGTTACAACTTGAACGACCACAGCTAGTTTTGCCCCCCCTTATTTTGATTCTGGTTACGCCTATGGTTGGAGAGAGTATTCTTCGTCAAAATAGATAACATCATATAATCTAAATATAATATCTAATCTTCAGCCGATTACTTCCTATGGGCGATTGATATAGGAAGTTTTTAGCACAAATTTTCAATCAATTTTTGCATTTGCAACGATATCTGAATTATAATAGCAGCCTCTATGCCTGAAGAGATATCCTCGCGACTGTGTCAAACAAGACATATGCTTTTAACGTAATTTATTTTGATTCAAGTTGTGCTACAACAGACGAGACCCCAGAGGCTATAAAGAAAATGTCAGGGTGAAAATAATGACAGTATTTCATTCCTTATTGTTTTAATTTATAACTTTCTCCAGCAATTCGAGCCAACTGGAGCGCCATTTTCGAGACGAGAGAAATATAATAAAGAGAAACCTTACTAGCCAGAGAGATTTCATTCATTACAAAGGGATATCGCATTCTCTAAATCACGTCAGAGAATTTAAAGGAGAGGCTGTTTAGAAGGCAGTTGAGGTTCACTTAATCATTCCGACAAAGTGGATATTTCGCAAACACTATGAATAAGTTAAGCATCTGGAAAAAGGAACGAAAGAACGAATCTTAGAAGTCGTTCATTTTGGTGAACGAGACCGAAATGATTGAGTACGCCAAATGAAAGGACCTGCCCATCAAAAGGAGGAGAAAGAAAGAGGAGAGGCACAGGAAGGGAGGATAAAGAAGGGAGGAAAAAGAGAGACGATGAAAGTACGGGAAAAAAGACACGGAGACGGCGAAGAGGGGCGGAGAGGCAGAGGAGGCCGTTGGCGGGGGCGGGTGGCTTGTATACGAATGCAGGCGGCGGAAGAGAAGAAAGAGAGCCTTGTTTTGTTTTGTGCATACAAAGCGGGGAATGAGCTTGACCAACGCGACGGGGGGAGTGGGGAAGGTCACTGGACCTATTTGACCTGTCTGGCGGACCAAAGGGCGCCGACGACCACGGCATAAATCAAGGCTCGCTCAAAAAAGATTTTTTTCTCTTTATTCAAGCAATTTTTTTTACTTGCTTCCTTTGAGTGAATATATTCATAAACGGAGGGCAGAAACAGCTATTTTTTTCCTATGGATAGATATTTTCATTCACAAGCGATCCAACAAAATAAACAACAGACCGACCTCACTTCGCCACCGATTTAGGTCACCGAATGACAAAAGAGGTATTCGTACGTGACTCCGCGCCGCCAGGATATTTTAACAGTTTTCGGGCTTCAATTAGATACGACGGAAAAAATAACGTTGCGTACGTGCCAAATGTCAACAGGTGGCTGCATGTGAGGAATCCATTCAATGCAAACCTCATACGTAAGAGAAAGAGGAAAAAATGTTCCGGCCCCACCTGAAGATGAAGCGCAACAGGGACTTTGGCGGAAAGGATAAAAAGTAAATGCATCAAATGGTGAGCAGTTTTCTCCACAGATCAATTCTGTGCCAAGAAGAATATCCTTAAATCTACACTAATGTCATAAACACATGGCAATGCCAGATTGAGATGTTTTTAGTAGTATAACGAATTATGGGGTTTCAAAACAAATAAAATGCAGGTTAGACATGTTACCATATCATAACAGCTAAAATAATTTAAGTGACAAAACCATGTTTGGCTGTAGGAAGTTAAGAGCCTCATTTGCGTTATGGCACTCCATTATTTGGGCAAAATGACATGGCACAGAAAAAAATGGCAAGCATATAATATCGCTGCACAGCGTAAACGAATCGAGGATAAGCAAAGCCATAGGTTTTGACCATTAAAATAAAATATGTAAAATGGTACCCATGAAACTTAACTTGAAATACGAACCAATTACTCATTTTTGCGCCTAGTAATATGGTTAGATAAAATGATGGATGCTACAATTCCTTCGTCCTTAACCAACGAAAAACTTCTGTCGATTTTCTCAAAGGAACAGGCTCGTCTGAAATATGTGTTTAAAAACTTCAGGCTTCACTTCGCGGGAGTTATTGGAAGTAATTTCCACAATTATTTATTTATAAAAAATTATAAGTAAGTTCACAGAATGTAACAAATACACAATGATTATGTAATTTAAATGTACCCGTTGATGCCGCTAAGCGGTGTAACATGTAATACAAATTTTAAAGTACGACTTTATAATTATGAATCGTCCACATTAAGTTCTAAAGGCCATTAGTTCGCCATGGAAGAATTCACATAGAGGCACAAAAATAACAGAAAAACATTGAAATAGAGAATCAGCAGTTTGTCAAAATATAAATTTCAAGCTCTAATTATTACGGGGTCAATTCTAAGGTATTGAGGGATAATAAAGATAAAGCCGAGAAAAAATAACTAATAAACGGTATCTCTCAATTAACACAGCATTTTAAGGCAGTGAATGTTTCCACAGAAGTCAGAAACTACTGAAAAACCAGAATTAGATGACAGGAAGATGCAAATAAACAAAATATGTAGTAAGAAAATTAAAAACGATTCATAAAAAATAATATTCTTTTTCCCACTGTGTCAAGGTATACATAATATGATAAAAAAGATATTGCGATTACGATGCATCAAATTACGATGCCATATTCATCTTACTTTCCAAATATCATCAATAAAGGAACATTAGGAATGCTAACATAAGGGGGGTAGGGCTGGCTTGAAAAAAAGCTGAAACTTTTCGCCATTTTACGCAAAACTTTCGACACCCACGAGCAAAATTATTCCGTCAAGTCTGAAGTGGGTGGAAGGGTGAATATAAAATAACTGTGCTTAATTGGACGCTTACGTGCGACGAAAATTACGGCAACCGGGTATTGACGAGCTGCATGCATGCATAAAGAAAAACCATTGCCGGCAGCTTGACAAAAACTTCCGATTTTAGTGGTCGGAAAATCTGAACCACTCGAAAATACAGAAAAGGGACCTCGACAAGTGGCTACAGTTAAATCAAAGCAATGAATTTGCAGAAAACATTTATTTCTACTCACTCATGACCAAAACGGAATAAAGAGTAATACAGAGCTCAATGAAGCGCTGAAATATCAGAAAAATCAGCCCACACGAGAAGTTCCAACCGGGAAAAAAACATTGAAAAGTTCAAATATAACGCGATACTTTTGAATAAATGCGCTCATAACCACATGAAAGTAGTCGCAAACGTAATTGAACGGGATATTCATACAAACAAGACTACAGAGATACAGTTGGTCACACCACGCATTACCATCAGTAGGGGAAATGGCGAAACAAAAAAACCTAATGATGAATGTTGCACTAATTAATTCGAACTTTATAAAATCCTTGATATCAGAATTCAAAAATGAAAGAAATGCTTGTGGTTAGAAAATGAAATTTATTACAAACAAAATGGGTAATAATTTACAGTCAGACATCGGTGCAAATCCGCACTAACTAAACGTTGAACTTGGAAGAAAATACGAAATCGTGAGAATTTTTATCCAGATAATACGAGAAAGCACAAAATAGACACAACGCACGCAATACTTTTCCAAGGGTAAAATGAGTTTCAATTCCAACTCAAATCAGGGACTGGGTAGAATATTAAGCAACACGGAAAGAGAAGCGAGGGAGCATGGAGGAGCAATCATGGAAAAAGAAGAGAAACAGATCTTAAAGGAGAATAAATAAAACGAGGAAATAGAATTTTCACGTATGAAGGATAATCAACACAATGAAAAAATATTTTAGAGTTCACCCTATTCCAGGTCTAAAATTCGCTAAATCATTAAATAAAAAAACCGCAAAAGAGAAAAATTTCTGCATTCAAGGATAATCAATATCAATATAGAAATAGACGTAGTACAGGTAGTAGACGTAGGAGTGTATGCCCAGATTGAATAAAAAATGTTTAGCAACAGGAAATCGATTTTAAGAACACCAAATTTCAATTGCATGTATTAATGCCACCAATACAACATTTTTTCATAATAATGATACTCAGGGTTTGAAATACCACTGCATGCGCTAGAACTCGTCACTTCAATCGCAAAAGTCAAATCTGGAGGTTATAACGCCCCATTATTTGCATACTGATCACTGAATAAGGAAGCGAAGCTTTAACCTTATTATTTTCTTCCGTGGAATTTACAGGTACTCCTCCACTTACGAACAAGATATGTTCCGAAAACTTGACCGTAAGACGGAAATGATACATGCAGGTGCTAAATTAGACAATAACTATATTAGATAATGGCTATCCTAGAATCTATATTTTAGCTAAAAATGTGACCTAAAATGTTGTTGTGCCGACTGGCGTAGATTCGCTCAGCGAAATGCACGTACTTTTCATGAGCGATCCGTAAATCTAAATACTACAAGAATATTATTACTAATCAATTATTACTAATTATTACAAGTAATACTAATCAACACCGCGAAAAAAAGCTGCTAAGAGTAACGCCATGATAGGAAACATTGCCACAATACGCGAGCGATTGACGTGGAATTTTCAGTAAGAAATTTAAGGGATATTTCAATATTTATTTTTCAAAGCATCAGATGGTTTTATGCGGACGGCCGTAAGAAGTGGAGTACCTGCATACCCAAGGGTTCACACTAGTGACATCCAAAGTAAATCTGTTTACTGCATCATTTGAAGGCGGATATGTTTAAAAGTCCACCAAAAAGACAGCTCACCCCCACATATAGCCACAAATAAGTTTAAGAACCACGTGTTAGGAGAAGTTAAAGTGCTGCCGCTTTGCCACCAGGATTTAGCCGTTCCTCAATCTTCTTATGGCATCTCCAACACCTCAACCCCTTCGACTTCCCTGATATATTTTCCGCTTCAACCATTCCTCGCCTTCGATCTCCATTTCCCAATCTATCTTCCTTCCTCACCCCCTTCAACCTCTCAAACGCCACCACTCGGTCAAAAAGCGAAATCCCATCAATTGCTATCAGCGGAGGAATGAGGAAGGGGCGAATTTTTGGGAAAGGGGTGGGCGGGGCGACGGGAGGAAGCGAAAATGGAATCATGGGAAGGAGAGAGATAGGCCGAAGAGCGGAAGGTCGGCAGCGAGAACGAGAGAGAGATGGGATTGCGAGCTAAAAGGATTAGGGACGCCACGTTCCCATGAAGGCGGTTTAGCGCACACATTCGATTTATTCAACGCGGAAGGCAGTTGATGACAATATTTCACAGACACGGTAAAAGCATCAAAAACACATCACTCCTACTCGACTGATAATGTTTATTTCCTGATTTACTGACCTAACTAGTTTAAAACTTACGCGATCATTTTGGAATTCTCGAAATACATACCTTTAACTAGAATTATCTGTGCTTCAATTTTGGAGCTTTTACCTCAGTAAGCACTGTTATTGAGGTAGAAATATTTAAGGTGCATTTAATTACGAACAATGGCCTACTGTATGCACCCTGAAATTTTCAGGATTTTAACATAACTTTTAAGTTGGCAATACGTCAGGAAATCAAGGCAAAATACGACCCGTGGTGCGGGAGTGATGCGCCCTCGTAACAAATATATAAAGACTGCGCGCCTAACTATGGCAAGCAGTGACTGTTTCACCTATGACTTAAGTCACCAACTCATGATTTAAACAATTAGGTTTTCTTAGGTAGACGAAGGTAGAGTCAGCCAATAACTAAGCCATTGGCGTTCGAATAACACAACTGTAGGGGGGGGGATTGTTTCCCAATTCGTTTCCCTCGACCACCTCATAGTTAAGGACACAGCATTTTCGTAAATAGCATTAAGGCACAACTCAGTTGTAAAATGAACTCTTCCGTACTCGTAATAGGAACTGCATGGAAAGGTTTTATGTATCCTGTATAGTGTCATCATTATCAACAGTCATCAATCGTAATATTGGTTTGACAGAGCTTTCCAATCAGTTCTCCCATCAGCAATCTTTTAACACCAACATAAATATTCTTCTTTACGTGCTTCATCAACTACTCCGTTCTTTCTTTCTTCCAAAACTTCGTTCCTCCATTTCACACGTTCTTCAATGATAATTATCATCAGACCCTCGCGTCTTCTATTCAAGATTTTCAAAACACTTCTCTTCTCAACAACCCTTCTAAGAACTTCCGCATTACTCACAAATTACTATTTTAGCTAAAACAAATCGTCACGATATATAGTTACATCTTCATTGAATTGTCCCTTGGCATCGTAAAATTATTTCTTGATTCTAAACGAAAAATATAAGTCTTTAAATGCGACAAATGAGGTAAGTCATTCCGGCATGGATTATATGATGGCTTAATTTAATGGACAGGATGTGATTAAGTCAATTTGTGAAGCTCACTTCCAGGAAAACCTAATCACACCCAACTGTGTCCATCGCCGAACATCAGGCGATAAACATTTAAGTCGCACGTAGAGAAGTAGAAGCCACTTAGTCCAATTTGCTTACGATTAAAATTCCCTACGCTCCGATAACATTGGGATATTCGAAGAATTGCGGAATTGACCAACCATTAGCACTAATTTCTCAAGCCGTTGTTACTACTAAAATGGGTGATTTTTTCCGTGAAACAATTTTTCCTTGCCAACTGAACACAATTACCACACTAACGGCCGTATTCATAGATTTCCGCTAAAACACGCTAGTAGGGCGACTAACTTAGTCGGCTACTAAGACCTTTTAGTCGCCTACTAAGATATGGTATTCATGGATTGTATTACGTGAGCTACTAACTTAGTATGCTACTAGCCAGCTCGGCAGCCGATACTCGGTAGCGATTTGGGTTCAACCCGCTAGGCTACGCTTGACAACACTGCATCTGACTTCCGCGGCGCGGAAAATTCGTAACACTATCAAACAAAAGAAATTGATTCAGCAAAATGCATTGAAATTTTTACTTCATAATGGATAATTCGATGTGATATCGCATCTCAGACCTATTTTTTGATTGCTGTACACAAAAATTATGCAATACCTTTGGGAAAGGGTAGATTTATGAGTAATACCGAAGCATTTGTATGTTTGAGATGCAGTTATCGCTTTACAAACGGCCGTACATTTATTGATCATATACATTGCGTATTGTTTGCACTTCCGATATTTGTTTCCATTAGTGTATGCGTGATTAGTATGGAAAACATAACTAGCAACGTCAGTATTATACATATCTGTATTCGGAAAGCAGAAATACACCTCAATGTCGGAGTAGAAACGTAAACTTTTGCAATGCAGAAATGAAACGTTAAGGAAATAACGTTGAGATAAATGTGTGAATGATACACATTTATTACGTTACAAACACCTACATGCGAGCAATTAGTAACATATGTTTGCAACTCCTAAAATGTTAGTCAAGGAAACAACAAATCTGCTTCGCTACATTTAAATATTTCAAATATTGTCAGCGTGCGGAAATATACGGCATATGCTTTACTAGAGGTGGTTAATGTAAAAAACAAAGCATAATTAACGTAACTTGTTGTACTTATTTATTGCTGATCATATCACAAATAGCACTACAACGCACACAACATTTCACTTCACATTTCACGAGCTGTCTTTATGACACTTATAATCCGTACATTCTGAATCAACTGGTTCAATGAAAAGCTTGACTCACACTTAATTTAAAACACTATAACGTAACTCTAGTAAACAATGATAATCAGTTTTCCAATCACTCTGCACACACCAAAAGAATTTGCACTCGTTGACGTTCGAAAGAATTCTTCGCATCTCACTTCCCACTCATCACTAATGATTTAGAATCAGTTGATGTTATTTCACATTACCATTACGTAGACAATGAAATAAATAGGCTGAAACAAATTTTTAAACCAGAAATTGAAACATCAACAAACTTCCAATCTCACTCTCCACTATCACTCGTACCATAACCAAAACAAAAACAACAGCGCAACGAAATACGCGAAATGTAAATACAGCCGAAAGCTCACGTTAAAGTGACTAGAATAAGTAATATAATCAAACACAAATTATAAGCGTACAAACGAATGAAAATTTATAATCGTTTGCTGTATCCCTAAAGAACAACTGCTTCAAATATGAAACATATCCCCTTCGCAACAGCTACCTTTGATCGAAATGGTTAAACCATTATGAAAGAAATAAATAATTTTGTCGAAGCTCATACACTCACAAATCACTTCACTTGTCGCTTCACTCTTTACTTCATCGTCTATATGCAATCAATTCACTTAGGGGCGCACTGAATGTACAAATTGTGTTCACTTACACCAGAGGCACAAGTTCACTGCAAGTCGTAGCTTCCTCGCAGCTACGAAAAAATTTCAATTCCTGTCAACAATTACACTACATACATTGCCTGCCTTACTTGAAGAATGGATTCTCGTATTCCATTTTGGCACAAATGCATAAAAACTCTATAACAGTATACAAATAAAACCGGAGTTCGATCATCCACAACGGTCCGCCATATTTAGCAGCTCCCTTAGACAAGGCCGAAGGGCGACTAAGAACCGGCTACTAAGATAGTAGCATACTAAGCTTAGTAGCCCTTACTAACGACCTATGAATACCATTTTGCTAGTATGCTACTACTTAGAACGCTACTTGGGCGTTAGTAGCTTACTAAGGAAACTATGAATACGGCCGTTAGCCTCTATCTTAATTTTATGGGGGATTTAAGTAAAAAAATACGACAATAATTAAAAGATGATAATTCCGATACCCCTGAATACCTTCACTAAATTAAGAACTAGAATAGAAACTATCTTTAGAATCAAGATGTGTTAGACATAGACATTAACTCAGTTTTAGAACAATATTTTCCGAACAAAATATTGTCAATGCCTAAAAGTAGACGATAATATGAAAAATGTGAAATAGGGAATTAAAATACTGGAGAAAATTATACATCATAACGGTAGCGGCATGTAGAATATCCACTTGTGCAAGTATGAGTGGGCATTTTACACGATGAATGGCAATGCACATGATAAATCGAGCCTTAATTCAATTAAATTTATCCAATATAGTCCTCATTTTTAGACCGCAACTTCACTTATTACTAATTCCAATTCAAATCTTGTTTCCGAAGATATATCGATGTTATTATGCATCAGAAAACCATGATGTTATACCGAAACTGTCATTCCAACATGTGAGATGCGTAAACTTGCGTCCTTTAAAAGAAGACATGCTATAAATTTGCTTCAACACGGAATGGAATTGGTGATAATGATCAAAATTTAAAAATTGCACTCGCATATTGCGATCGCTCACGAAATCATGCGATCGAAAATGGTACGATAGCCTACTTTTGATAGCTTGGTCATGCAAACAACCTAACATTCGCCGAATTTTTCACATTTTAAGAGGTATTAATTAATTCCCATGATAATTTAAATAATCTTTCATAGTTTTAAACGGCCTTAAGAGATTTGCTACGAGAGCAAGGATAGAAAAATAGCATGAGTAAAACATGCGCATGATGAGTGGAATAGCCCACAAGCATGGAACTATTGCATGATACTCCACCATAACGAACGTTCCGAAAGTGTCCTTGACTCACAGACCTGCCAAGAACATTTATGTCGTGCAGGAATTCCGCAGTAATACAACCGAAGCTATTCATTAGGAAGACAACAACGGCGACATTTAAATATTTTTATGAAGGTCAAAAATAAGGGTCGAATGCGATGAAAAACGTTGGGTGTAATCACCTAAGCTTGCAATAAATATTGCAAATTATGTTGACACATATATTATTTTGACTAGCATCGAGTAGGGTATGAGGAAAATGGATAAAATGTTAGATGATGGAAAGAAGGACGAGGACCTAATTTATCTGAGCTTCAGGTCCATACCATCCTTTAATAATAAAATATTGCCATATTCAAGCGGTGTAAGAAAAGCCGAGGGAATTCATATATTTTTGAAGTAGATAAGCTTGTCTTCTACACCAAAACAAGTTGGTGGATAAACTAAAATTAATATTTAAGAGAGATTCAAAGTTGGCATTAGTTTCGAACAAAGATTGTATCACACAATAAGAATAGGAAATTTCATAAATGCATTATGGCAGGTTGACAATTTTACCTTAAAACTTAGATTATTTGTCATTTTAAAATATTAGAACAATGGCTTGGGGTAGAGATTGCGGCTTACCAAATGGAGAAATTAATGAATAATTTTCGTTACTCGCAATAAACAGGAGTACAGGTAGGTATATATTAATTGAGACGCTAATGAAGGCCAAAATACATGTTCCATGAAAGAGCCCAGAACCCATAACTGCTTTCACTCAAATTCGCGCCCGCGGAAGCCTGGAGGCTCACGAAAAACTGGGTTAATTCGCCGCCGTATGACTATCGAGCGTGGCACTCAAGAGGGTGGAAAATAAAGGAGGAAAATCCAGGGAGAAAGGGGGAAAATATCCGCGCCACGAAGGCGGAAAAAATGAAATAACTAGCGCAGTATTGCGCAGAACCGCAGTGAACAGGCTGGGATGAAAAAAAATGGACTCATACCGGCGTGGTAAGCGATTACAGGAAAGGCAATTTCCACGACTTAATGATTTCGCAGCAACAGAAAGCACTTGTCGACATGGAGGAAAGAAGAGGAGAGAAATGCAATAATCCAATCCGGCTGCCGTACATATTAGGAGCAGTGAGATGGACGCGTGAAAGCCAGGTAGTACGTCTCCCATGCTTAAAGCCGAGCGATGTATAATAGGCGATTACATTAGAATAGCTATTACATCGTACCAAGATAATTGCCTTGAATATTAAAAAAAAACTGCACTGCTGACTAGTTTAGTTTAACGAAGAACCCAGGATGGGAAAGGCACTCAAAAGAAGATAATTTCTATTCAGTTTTATGAAGGTGGCACTGCTCTATGTTGAGAGGCATGTGAATCATAGTAATTGCCATAGCCGTAACAGGAATTATGGCGGGAGGATATCAAATCATAAATTACTAGGACACAAAAAGGGAAGGAAGGCAGATATCAATGTACTTTTGGATAGTAAGAATTCGAGCAATATTCGTAATACGCAAGCGATACAGCATGGGGAAGACCCACAGAATACGGGATCGAGAGACAATATCATGGATAGCCCATAAAAACTGAAGCAACTACAATTACGAATGTTTTTCCATAATCAAAAAAAGAAACACGTCACGGCTCAATCAAAACTCCCTAACTGAATAGATTTATCAACGGTATGTGGAACAGGCTCGAATTTACAAATACTCTATCATCATAAACATTTAAGCTGCTCAAGTACATAGCAACACTCATTCATGAAACTAAGCTACGTATTACCTCTTACTAAAATAGGAACGTAAATAAAGTGTGCGATAAGTGTAAACTAAAGATGAATGAATTAGGAATGCTGAACTTGGAAGCTGCGCTGAATTTTATCAATCCCTATCTAAATAACTTAAAGAGTTCAAAAGTTACCGAACACCCCACGAGATTGGAAAATGTACACAACAGAACAATAGAAAATATTCAAGCAGAAGGTGAAATAAAAATTAGAGAACTAACAAAATGATAAACGTAATGATTACGGCAAATACTAGAATAAAATACAATTCTCATGTAACTTCAGAGCTAGTCGAATAAGTTTATGAACACCGTGAAGTATATTCGATACTTAAGAGGAAATTGAAACCAAAGACTTATTTTCCACGACAATTAAGGAAGATATTTAACAGTGCATTACTGCTGAATAAGTTTTCTGATTGCGATTAAAAAAAAATATATGGGCCATTGGCTAAGTTCAGAACCTATAATAGTGTTCCATCGACGTAATTAATTTTTCAATTTGTTCCTGGAGAGACTGATTCTTATCAATGTTAACTAGTCAGCGTGCTTTTAAAGGTGCGGAACCACCAGCATGTTCAGCATTTCTCGGCCAAAATATTGATCGAGAGGGAGAGACAACTACGCTTCCTCACTCCCCAACAAATGCTCTGGGAGCATGAGGAAGTAATACAGCCCACAACCAGTGAATCAATAGCCATTCAGATAAGATACAGAGGATCAAGACTGTCAACAATTAATCATCCACGAAACTATAGAGGAAACAACGGCGATAACGAAGACCATCAATTTATAGAAACATAAACGTATCCAACATAAACAAGGACGATCCAAAGCACACTACATAGAACGCCACAGCAGGAATCCAAATTTATGCAAACGAATACGTCATTGCCGTTATCTTCGACGTAGTGGCGGCGTGAATTGTTTTCGTACGAATGTTTCGCCAGCCCTCCTCCAGGCGTCTTCGGGCAAAGAATTTACTCATTACAAGCAGGAAAAATTATAACCGGGTTAAGCATTTAAAATATTCACACGCAATGGAATGGAATGGCAAGAAAACAAAACCCTGTGCATACACTTTCGTCTCCCTATTTTTTTGCCAAAAATTTAGAATCATTTAAGTGAAGAATAATTGCTCAAATGCGTCGTTTCAAATTTTAATTATTGCTTCAGGAAGATAAAAAGTAGAGCAACATAAAAAAGGAGAACAGTCAACGCTGCTAAATATTTTTGTACATACTGATACACGAGGACAAAAAGTTAAATTCGCTTTAATTACTTTAAAACATTTTCCATGGGACCTCATCCCGTGCTATAGGAACTGGTGGATATGGCAAATTCCAGTAAAGGATTTTTTTAAACGCGTCCTATAGTCCTTGACGTCATCTCAAGCCATTTTCTTGCCTCTCCTCGCTGAAACCACATAGCCGTCCTTTGTTCTTGGTGCTTCATGGATGTCGCTGATCGGACAACGACTCCCTCGTAACGCCTCCCTCCGGCATGTGCTCCTTTCCACTTTAAAATAGTCAGAAATGTTCCACGGCAGTACTGAGACATATTAAAGAATGTATTAGAATATTCCATACTATTGATTTTAGTTCATAGATACGTTGAGTATAAAGTAACAACTCCTTTCATGCAGAGTTCGGATCAAATAAGGGTCATCATAATGACTCGATCCAAACCGAGAATATGAAATGATGAATATCAAAATTTAAAAAAATATTTAATTCACCTAGCCGGTTTTAAAATTTCTTGCCATTATCAAGGGGACTTCCATATAAAAAGTGTTTAGTAATTTACGATCTATTACTCCCATTACTGAATGAGCTTAACACTCAACACCGAGGTAGTGAGTCAACCACCCCCCCCGCAAACAAAGATCCAAATGAACGCAGCCGGTGCTGAGTCATACGCCACAGAGTGCCTACAACCATAGATAAGAGCACGGTGGTGTCCCGAGACCTTCCCTCACGAGGAAACGGAGAAGAGAACGGGAGCGCACGCGAAAACAATGCAACTGCCATCGATCCTGCCCACGCGTTCGAAACAGAGAGAGGTTGGGTGGTTGGGCGAAGGGAAAAATGAGAGGAGAGGGTTTTCGAGCGCGGGAAAAAATAATGAAGGGGGGAAGCGCGGGTAGGAGGGTGCAGTAGATGCGGGAGGTGTCGAGGATGGAGGGCCCATTGTCAGATCAGCGACATCAATGCAGCAGCAGGAGCAAAGGACGGCTATGTGGCCTCAACGAGGAGAGGCGAGAAAACGACTTCAAGAGGAGACGGGGATATTAAGACGCGTTTTGCAGAAAAATTTCTTGATCCTTTGTCAGATCAACGAATGCCCAAATCAACACCACCTACCCCCTAAGGCAAATCAACCGGAGTACTTCTAGAGTACTATATTTTTTGAGCTCGCGCTTCATTTCACGTTTATGTTATTAAAATAATACGTTTATTCTTCTCGGTGTTTCTCAAAATGTTTTTCTCTAACGAAGCGATAATAAAAATTTGGATCGACGCATTAGCGCAATAATTTTTCCTTTAAACGACGCGAAATTTGTGGAAAAAATGCAGAGTAGGTAAATCTAGGGAATTATCCTTTTTGACCTCATGTTTCAATGCGTATACGTGGAATAGAAATGACTAAAATCCGCATATTTACCAGATAAACTACACGTTGACCGACGGTACAACGGTACCCAATAAATGAAAACCATAAAGTTTTCGAGGCTTACTGTGAAGGATTCATAATGAAGATAGAAAAATGAAAACTGCTTTTTTAGATGAAACATGCTTCATTTCAATCGTTGACCTGTTTCACCGCACAATAGCATCTAGTTCGTATTCATTTCACTGTGCACCAGGAGATAGTATTCAGCGGTGAAATTGATCCCGAAAATAAAAGCTCTCAAAAGATTTGAGCTCAATGTTGAAGAAGATAGACGGGAGAAAATCTTTAGGGATTAAATATATTGACCTCATATAACATGCATACGTACTTGAGACAAATCAAATTATTCATTTTATTGATATTTTCCAAAATTAATAGCCCTGCGGAAGCAATAAAAAATGTTCAAAACATGGCAATGACGCAGTAATATACTACAAAATGAGTAAAAGTAAGTTTGACTAAAAATTAAATATAATACGTAAAAGACTTTCGTATCAGAAACTGGGCTGGAAACGAATTTAAAAAATATTGTTTCCTTTCCCGTTGTGAGGGCGAACCTACAGATATTGTTAACACCAATTAATACGGATTGGTCATTATTCGCAGTTATTTAATGAGCTTCGTGCTTGAATTCTCCATACTTACCAAATCAATGCTGAGAAAAATAAACACTACTATGATATATGATCTTGTTTTTTCTCGGCGAATATTTCTTATAAATATTTCTCGGGTTTCTAGCCGAGTGAAAAACCGGCTAGAAACCCGAGAAATATTTATAAGGAACACTACTATGGTTTACACATCCAAACGGCCTACTCAGTGTCGGGAATAAATGACTCAAAATTAATTATCATCTTTTCAATTTTCATTTCTTCACACTATGAAAAACCGAGGTGAGAAAACAAACTTTAACAAAGATGTCATGATTAATCATGCTATAAACAAGGCCCCTTCAAATTTTCAAAAAATTCACATTCAACTCAACCCAATCCCATCTAGAATTCTTCCCTAGATTCCGACCCGAGTCAGGAATCTGCACCCTCACCCTCGACAACAATCCACACACATTTCACGCCAACGTTTGACTAAGCGTTGAATTTTTTTCCTCAGCGAGCCGATTTTTTAAGTGTCCTAGGGCATGTCATAATTGGGTGCTTGGAGAGGGGACGTAGAAGAAGGGGGAGGGTAAGCAAGATCTGGAAGGGGCGGCTGTCGTATCCGCGTCGTCATTGTCGTGGCGTTAATGGGTTATGGGGACCCTGCAGTTCCGTGACACCGGACAGTAAAGGGGAGACCTCCTTCCGACACACACGCATGCACAGAAGGGGCGAGAGAGGAGGACAGCGTGCAGACGCCGTGGCGCTGCTCGGAAAAGATAAAAATAAAACAATGGAAAAGAAAAAAGCGTGTTTTTTTCACCTTTCACGCCCTCTTCTCCTTCCGACAACGATCCCCCGCGCGCTCACTCACTCCCCTGCCTCTCTCTTTGGCCGTCGCATGAACTTCGTTCGCCTTTAAGTGCGCGTGCGTGAGTTTCCGCTTTTGCAGGTCCGAGGATAAGGAGCGGGGAGGCGTGGACGATAAGGAGGCGGGCGGAGGAGAGCGGTGATATGAATACTTGCAAGGAGTGCCACGAAGGGATGAGGAAGGGAATGGTGGGTGGGGTGGATACGTGAAGATTATTGGCACGAGGGGAAGGGGTGGAGATAGCAGAGGGCGATGGGAACGAGAAAAAGATATCTAGAGAGTGGAGGGTGTTTCCGAGGAAAGGACGCGAGTATCAAATCCATTCCAAGAGTTGTGAGAGCAAACATTCGTATGATGTATTCACAGCGACATAGATATGGCAAAAAATCCTATCTTTGAATAATTCATACATTTTCCAAGTTGAAAAAACAACTTGGAAAAGTAACCTCTCCCAAAGAAAAGTGCTCCATTCCAGAGCTATTCAGCAACCATGTTTACTCGCATTAGTTGGAAATTGTGTCGGTCACACGGAGATATACAGGAATCATAATTGAATTATATTCTTTTTTTTCCTTTTCAATGAACAAAGCCACATAAATACGCAAATAATGCTTCTAGAATATTCGAAAGCCTCTACACAAGGAAAGTCACAAAAAATATATCGAGAAGTTCCAAGTCGTTGATTAAGCTTCTAATATAATAAATTCCATCCAAGATAAAAAAACACGAATAAAATATTCAAATGTAGTCAAACAGAAAATGGATGAAAAATTAAATCGACGAAGAATAATGTTAGTAAAAATTTGTCTCAGAACGCATTGTTGCACTTTGTGAAAGGCAACAAAATGTTTCTCACTGAGCAAAATGTTCACGTTTAGATCAGAAGCAAACAAATAAGTCCTTTACAAGTCCTCAACACATACGACCTTCTTGCAAAAACAGAACAACGATGCCAAAAATCTTCTTACTTGGACCCACTCCATCCTATTTCAAGAACCGGAAAGGGAGGGCAAAAATCCAAACAACAAGTCTTTAGTCACAAAATTTGGTCAGTCATTAAGAAAGTATCTAGGCATACATCGATGCCTTGAACTAACTTCCCATGCATGTTAAAAATTCAAGTTTTTAAAACATTATCACGTCCGTAAAAAACTATGCGTAGCATTCCCGTCAAACTCAATCACTGGGTGTTTGGTAATAACTGAGCGAGAGGCCGCTAGGTGTCGGCCTACCACACGGATAATGTAATGGCTCCGATGGTTGAGAGGAGCGGGGGAGTCCACCCGACTCACGGCGGCGATTCAGTATTGTCTGGGATACACACAAAACCTTTCTAAAGAAAAAATTCTTTCCGAATTAACATACTCGCAATACAAAAGGGAAAGTTATCATCATCTCATGTCCAAAGTAGAGATTTTGTAGAAATAATATTACAATACAATATTAAGTCACGCAATCTCTTCATCGATACACATTTAACACTTTCCATGCACCTCATACAAAATTTAGTGATAAAACTGATTCTGCGGATCTAAGCGTCACCACTCTGGATGACTGGGTTATAGTTATTAACACACGGGATAACAATTGAAAAATTGGGCGTAATTTACAAAGAAGTAATTATTGGATGTCATCATATTTAAGGACGCCTTAATACTTAATTATTCTCACCAATCAGAGGAAACTCCCGGGTCATGAGGGCGTGCACACGTGAACTTACCTAGAAAGAGAAAAATAAGTCATTATAAATTAATTATGAACCTAAATGAATTAGCCAAACACATTTTTGGACATTAATATCTGTAATTGATTGGAAATAATACATTAACTTGTAGAACAAACATTTAATTACATCTAAATTCATGGTAATTCAATGCCTGAAATTATATTAAACCTAAATATATTAATCCCACCGTATTGAAAAATTTGCAAATGTAATTTAATCAATCATGATCTAGTTTGATTCTAATCAGTAATGATTTAGACAACCTAAATCCTTATGTTTTTATCCAACAGCGTCATATTCTTTGTGAAGAGAAAAAGCAAAGTCTTTGACGAGGGCAAAGATAACAATATGATTACTTCCTAGTTACTAAGTACCTTTTTAATTTAGAGCAGTATTAGTTCAATAAATTGAATCCCTATTTGAGGAAAAACATGCTAACGAAACGTGAAACAATAATTTACTTCCAATCAATAGGTACCCAACCAAAATGGCTGTTGGAGGGTGCCAACAACATATTTTTCCACGCTATGTGCCAAGCACCAGCCAGATTTCGACACACTCGTGACATTGCGGGGTAAAATAAAGGTAAATTTAAATCATTGAGGAGAATAAGGGCTTAGAATTGAACATTATTTTTTTCTTCGGTTTCAGACGAGATGTTCCCGTCATACTTGAAAACCATAATTCGAGAACAAATAAAAAACGGAAAGCACTTTCAAGGGCGACGCTTTTCACCTGAAACGTTCACGACTGGAAGAAATAACCGTTCATTTCCATTCAAAAATTGAAGCCCAAAATATTCAAACCACCATTGAGTTGTAACCTACAAATTTTCTTCCCAGGATATGGTCAGCCAGCACGAAAACATGCTCTCACACAACTTTTTTTTATACTTCCGCTTCCATCTAGGCAGACAAAAAAACTTGATGCCTAAAGGAAGGCTCTATTCAAAGACAAAGTACAATGAATTCCCAAAAAACATTCCACGAATGATTTGTTCAAAGATTTACGCATGATCCGAAAGCATTACATTTATTTTTATGAAACAAAAAAAGTTATTTATTACCAAATTCACAGTGGCTAATTTTCGTCATATTCAACACTTTTCAAGGAAAAAAATAAATTGATGCTCTTCAGTTTCCGTCATAGTTATCGTTATACGCTTGTGCCGATGGCATTCTTGACACTCCACTTTTAGATCATTCTATCCTCCTTCATTGGATGATTCGGAGAACGATGACCCCTTTGAAAAACGCAAGACTATAGTGGGGATGCAGGAAATTCGTTGACTGAGTTGCATGAATTATTCATGGCTATATGAGTATTTATGAAAGCCAAGAGACTGCCGGTAATAATACTTCCTCCAGTAAACCAAAGAAGGCCATTCGGAGACGCTGATTTTAGGTTGCCCAGCACCCGTTCACCATTAACCGGACACTGACGACGTCAACGAAAAAGATCGATGGGCATCTGGATTCATCGATTACAGAGATTATTCCAGCCACAGCCCGATGATGTTGTGATGCGATTACAAACAGGTTATCTAAAAATGCATTTTTACTCATGAGCTCTTACAACATCCTCCGAAAACTCGCGGAATTACCCATTATATTCGGCTGCATCAGATTAAATTCACGAATGGCCGTGATAGATTATTTAAAACATCCAAAAACCTGACTCTAAACATGCAATCGACTAATTCAAAACTTGAAACAAAAAAAACTCAAAATCCAATACAATTTTAACTATAAAATCAAATTAGCAAAAAAATATTTGCTGTATAACCAGCAGCTACCAGTTAGAGAAAAAGGGGAAGCCACCACACAAACATCCATTCTATTTAACAATCTTCCATTGTTCCACGTATTCTTCAGAACATACGAGTGACGAATTTAAAACATATAAATTAATGTCTTGTATGATACAATATGCGGCAGGATGTGGTGGAAGCTATGTTAAGTAATTAATCTTAATATTAGTTAAATGAGACAAACAACATTTCACGAAACGCGCAGTGTTAAAATAAATCCAGTGAAAATATTACGTCTAATTTGAATAATATATAAATATAAAGTTCTCTTGTGTTACAAAAGATGCATGAAATTTTTAGCACATTAAACATAGATAGCTAAATGAAGAACTCCTCCGGTTGAACTCAAGATTTCCCTTTTCCGTATTTTTAGTATTTTACTTGATTTCCTATCCTCTTCTGAAATAGCTTCTTTGCACTAACTCCTAATCACGCCACATTAATTCCTGGGTGAACGTGGATTCTTCAGTTGTGATTCTATCTTCACTGAAAATTTCTTTTTTTCACATAATTTCAATTCTCCTTGTCAGAAGTTTCAAGCTTCAGCTCTCACACCAGAGGGCGACACTAATCGCTCTTTCTTCCGCCGTTAGGTTCGCTAAAAATTCGCACAGTACAAGTAATTCGCACTTCTAATCAGCACTCTCATAACATATTCTCTTTTCATCAATATCATAGGTATATATGTAGTCAGTTGAGACTTTCTCCCTCCACCTCAACTCTTCCGCTCATACGTGACGGTCTTTTGATCGAAAAAAAAAATTCATATCGTTGGCGAATACGGAGGCACTTGGCTACGCACAAACCTTAATTTTTCGTCATAACCGTGTGAATCATACCCCTGGAAACCACAAACGGAATCATAAAATTCAAATTTTTTGTTCGTGGCAAGCGATAATTTATTCTCAATCTGATCACACAATACTTTCAGTTGTCCGTTCCCGTCACGCATGTCAAGACCAAATTTGACCCCATTGAGCCATAATCCGAGTCACTGATAGCCTCTATCGCGTAAACAACTCCTTAAAAAAATAGCTGCGTATTAATATTTTTCTTATAAATAGCCTCGTGAGATGCATTTATTCATACACTCCCATAAATATCCATCGTAAAAATAAAAAGCCACACAGAAACTAGAAATGGTGTAGGGTAAAGCACAGCGCCACCCTCCACAAGAATCGATAAACCCTTCGAGAGGGCACCCGAGCATTGTTAACGTAAATGTCAAGGGCTGCGATTCACTGGGGAGCCGAAAAAAGCCGAAGGTCATGGAAAGACTATTAGCCTGCAACACGGGAAAAAAAGGGAATCGATGCCTCCAGATTTCCTTCAAAATGTCTATTTTGTAATTCTACGCATTAAATATCACATGCACGGAACTCTCCGGCAAACTCAAAATTTTAATTTCTTGCAATTATAATGTCCACTTCAAATATTCGCGAAATAGTAAAAGTACTTCACGTATGCCAACTGCGCTCAATACAACGAAAGAGTTGTCAATTGAATCAGAATTTCCAAGGCAACCAATTAATTCAGCACTAATAATTTACATTAGCCTGCAAACGATGTCTCTATTTCTATTTTACACGTTTATAGACAGAAGAAGAGGCAAACAAAATGAAAAGTGATGTGCTAATTTGAATTAAAGAAATTTTGCCGTTATGACATGCATTTAAAACCAAATGTATCACATTTTATAGCATCGTGGAAAAAGTTTCTTGATTTGAGAAAATGAGCGAAAAAATAAAACAAATTTACAAATATAAAGCTGAAAGCATACATTTAATACGTTAAGTTGAAAAATTATTAAGAATTTGTTTAGAAAATGATTTTTATTTGAAGAAACGACGGGCATTTAGAGATGCCTTGATAGATGGAAGTGACCTCAAGAGTAGACGTCTCAAATAGGTGTTAGCGACGGGGATTTCAGCGCAAACAGGAGGTTATTGACAAGGCGGCTGGGAGGAGAGCGACCGGAATATCAATGGCACGCCCCCGATTGGCCAACCCGAATTCTCCTCCCCTTCACCGATCGTCCTCACCCTCCACGCATTCTCAACACGTCACGCACGTACGATGAACGGACCGGACGAAGAGCACGGATAAGAAAAGAAGAGAGGGATGGACAGTAATCACACATCTACCAGAGAATCTAGACATAAAGTTTACATTGAAACCAGGGCGGATACATATAAATAAACCACAGTATAGTTAAAAATATAAGCTGGGAGAGACCGCCATTTTATGACCAATTGTTTAATGATTTTGCACAAAACAAAGCATCCAGATCCTATTTTATGGCCGATTTTAACCAAGGGATTAAGGGATTAATTGACTATTCTGAAGAGACCTGGGCCATTTTAAAATACAATTTACACAAAACAAATTAACTAGCACAACACGAAACAGGGAAAGTTTTAAACAGAGAAAAACATAGGAATGAGTATAAAGCTTTCAACAAAAACACTCCCAATGAAGAAAAGAAAATTTGAATGAAAAATAATCCGATGGTGAAAATTTACTAAGACTTACACCATCACGGTAAAATTTCTGAGTGTGTAACGAAAGAACAGCTTTATGAACTTTTTCGACGGTTAAATTATATCTTCCGTATTATTTACACGTGATCCATGAACAAATGGTTAAAGCTAGAAATGAGAGTTCACTTCACCAGCACAAGTTAATTATCACTCACCAACGCTATTTTGAAGCCTAACTACACTTACATACAGCTACGAAAGAGAAGGCAGTAACTCCTTTATGGCAGATTCATAAATAGGAAGAAACTTCGGCTAGCGAAAACTTTGAGCCATAAACAATACAAAAATACAACCGGGAATGATGACAATCTTCCAGGAAGGCCGCAACAGGTCCCGGAGGGTTGCTTTCGCGTTTTCCACACTAATGGCATCCGGTACAATTTACCGACGCGTGAGCATCCTTACAACACGAAGGCAGAAGAGCATGCTTAATTGGGCAAACAAGCCAGCTACCGTCTCCTCAGAAGGCCTTCTCAATTACCTCAAACTTTCGAGGGCGGCAGGGAAGTGAACTCGAGAAAACCACGCGGCGAATTTAATTTACGGTCGAGTTTAGCCACCGCAGAATGCATGCATCATAGTTTGATGCGACACCCTCTTTCCCCTCACGCAAACATTTTCAGCCTGTATCAAATGATCACTTTCTCCGGATCTAATGAGTTATAGCTACAAAGACATCTGGAACTACAGCTAAGAAATTAATTTTACGTTTAGGTCGGGATTAGGTTAAAATAATGCAAGTGTGGCTCAAGTTAAGGACGTTATCTATCGGAATTATTCAATATATTGCTTTCTGAGAAATTCCAAAACAAATAAGATATCAAACGCGAGAAATACCAACGCATTTCTACCAGATTTACACCTAAGTTGAAACACAATCACCTTCCTTCAGATAATGATCGGCGACTACTCCAAAACACGTTTCTGTAGACGTTAATTATGGATAATCAAATTTTTGTCTTATCATTAACAATCGATTATAAATAATCGAATCAAAGTTTTGATCCGTATGCAGCTCAAGCCTAAGATTCGTGTCTGGCCATTCAACCATGAGTATATTCCTGCCTACTAAGCCGTGCAGTAGTGTGTTTTGCCGCGGGGCAGTTTTCTCCTTCACAGGTCGTTTAGTAATATTTTTTTTCAATAAGGGATTGGTGATGTCGATAGGTACTACTTCTATGCCATGGATATTGAAATATTATCTTCGGAAGTTGAAATAAACCAAATTATAGGTAAAAATTAATCTAAAAAGAAATGTTTGACTCGAAGGTGATACTCTCTACAAAAAGATACACTGATGTGCACAAATAGAATGTTTTGAACGAAAAAATTGATTCACAAATACAATGAAAAAGATGAAAAAACGGCCTTTTCGCCCTTCCTATAACAATTATGGTAACCATTACTATTAAAATGGCATATTTCCACAGTTTTTTGTTTATGCAGGACGCGTTTCTACAGATATCCTTTCGCGATCCCACGGAAACGGCGTATAAGTGCAAGATCATACCCCGTTTCAGGAAACAGGTTATCGATTTCCATAAGCCGCGTTCCAGGAATCCACGTTCGGGGACGTTTTGCTGCATACGTGAAGGCATCGGAGCATCATCACTTCAATCATCAAATATAAACGCAGTCAGTCACAAACCCCCATCTCGGAAGGCAATCGGGCGGACGGGAAACTTATTCCTTCCACCACCACCGCCAGCATCCTCGCCCGCCACCCCACTTATCTTGCTCGAGACGCCATCCGGGCGCTCGGCAGATTTGCCTCCCGCACAACCACGAACACCCGCCGCGAGGAATCGAGCGAACCCGCCCCAACTCACCCTCAACAACCCCCAGAGAGTGTGTGTACGCCATTTATCATTCCGCCCCCTCCCCCTTCAACCAGGAACCCCACCGCGCATCTGCAAATTCACTCCCTTCCCTCCCTCTCGCCATTGCCAGTATAAATCGGGGGAAGTCCTCATAAAGGCAAAAAGGCGAATGAAAAACATGTTGCCGTTGCGTCCGTTTGGTTGGAACAGGTCCAAAAATCACTCTTGCAAGTACATCACGTTCCCGTAGAGTTCTCTCAAAACACTGGACGTAAATTTCCGACGAATCACGCTGATTACATGGTGCAAACAAGGAACACACTCCGTGAGATAAGTTTGATACCTCTGGCCGAGATATTCACACAGGAAAATATACACAAGATCCGAGAAAAATATTCATAAGATACAGGGTCCTTATCGGCTAGTTGAACAAGAAATTCAAAACATAAACATTTTCACATTTTAATTGAAGTAAGACCTACACGCATTGAAACTTACTTTACTCCTCGGCATCTTTAACGAGCAGGCTTTAGAAATTGATACAGAATGTACAAGAAGTAGAGGGAAAGAAGAGACTCGTATTCCACCTACATACACGCGCGACTTTATCCATTTATAAAAACAAGAAAAACGAAGCAAAATATAAGACTTACTTTTGATACGATATACATGGTATTAAATAAATTACTTCCGAAAGGAGACAGAAATGCTAAATTACACCCCGCTTCACAAAATTTTTCTCCGTTTCTGCAGCTTAATGAATGAAAAGACGCGTAATTTTATGAGATTCTTAATGAACTTAAAATAAAAACGACTTTAAAGGCGGAATTTAGGGATTTTATAAAATAAATGATCGCTAGGCACGCTCCACCGTTATTAATTTTACTCAAAAATGTTCCAAAGAGAAGTCAAGAAACTCGCTTAAGAGTTGCCATTGAGAGCCATCAACCACTTCCCCTTGTCTCCCACTACAAGGACAAGACTCATTCTCACTTTTTTACCTCTCTTCCGCTCCTTCACTCCATAACGAGAGTGTTCTCCGGTCGGAGGTTCCTCCACCCGCCAACTTCCTTTCCGGGGCTCATTACTCACGTAACATCTCCACTTTTGTTTCTCATTCCGACCCACTCCCTTGAGCATATTGCCTTCACATCATAGGCGAAATTTAACGGGAGAAGTAATCTTTAAACAGAAAAATGATATGCGAGATCTCGCCCCGCTCTCCATCCACTGACTAATCCCCATCTCCGTTTTATAACACATCGAAAGAGAAACACCGGCATTCCATACACATAAATACAAACAAACTAACGATTCGTATCTCGATGGTATCATCATCTCTGATCAGAGCATGAAACGTTAGAGCATTGATGCTCTAACGTTTCTTGATCAGTGGGTGAATATTTTTTTCTTAATACGTACTTCGAAATGTTCCTCGACGAGGTGAATAACATAAAAATATCCCAGGTTGTTTAAAAGTTCAAAAAGTCGACACACTTTAAATTCCCACTTCCACCGTTTTATAGATAGCAA
Source organism: Ischnura elegans (assembly GCF_921293095.1). Classification (NCBI taxonomy): domain Eukaryota; kingdom Metazoa; phylum Arthropoda; class Insecta; order Odonata; family Coenagrionidae; genus Ischnura; species Ischnura elegans. Next base: position 42,063,149 of record NC_060246.1, read on the forward strand.
ATATCTACATATTTTCTCAGAATATCCGATCACATTCAGATTTTTCGAAAAGCTTATACATATTCATTACATTAGACATTATTGACTTTTTAGTACATCCAAAATTGCCTACTCCGCTCAAAACAATTATTTGGAGCAACCGACGCAGCAATTTATACAGTTCCACATCAGTGCGAGACGACAGAGCAAACGGGTCCTTCGCAGCATGATTCAAATGCCGGGTAATCTCATGACGCACTCCGCAGGAAAAGGATAAAAAATATCCCACGTGGAGACAAAAAGCATTAGCATTCCATTCGTTGACATCTTCCCGCGTCTCGACAAAGAATGTTTGGAGGCAGATGGGAGGATCGCAAGCGGGCATTCAGGGGAGAAGGATTCAGGCCATTTTTTGTGGATATTATAGCGAGGAACATGAGCAAGAAAACAGGAGGGGGCTTCCCCGCTCCCTGATCCCAAAGCTGCTGCGGGATATTTGATGGAACGAGATAAAAATAAAGATGATAGAAAGCTTGCTCAAGACGGGATGTGATAATATAAACAAGGATATCTTAATAGCCAAGGGCCTCAAAATGTGTACTCATTTGGAACACTTATTCTCAGCAAAGCTAACGCAAATACCATAATATTCACACTAACTTTAACGATGATGTGTTCACTCACAATGGCTTGGAACAAGTCGAAATAGATTTATGCTATGAAGAAGTACAAGTATCACAAGATTGTTTCCAGAAAAAAAGCGATCAAAACTCTTCTCCGGTGCTGCAAGAAGCGTCGACCAAAAGGGGCTTCTGAATACACATACACAAGAAAATGCCGAAAAAATAAAATCTCAAGATTCAAACGTGATGTAGTGGTTTTTTCCGCATTGAAATATATACCTGCAATTTTCCGAGATCATAACATTTATTACGACCTAAGTTTCAATGTTGTAGTAACATTTAAACCTAGGTCGTAATAAATTTTATTATCGTGAGAAATTGCAAGTGTTTATTTCAATGCTGAAAAAATGCTAAGCCCGGACTGAAGTAGCCATCTTAGTTCGTGCGCAACTCCAATATACCATACATATATAGCCGAAATAAAACTGTCAAAGAGCACCATGCCACGTTGTGTTTTTGTAATGAAATTACAAATTTTCAAGATACCCCATTAACTGACATTACTCTTCAGACAAGCCGGAAAAACAAAAAGCAAGCCCATTATGAGGTAAATGAGGGAAGAAATTGTGCCTAATATTATTGTAAAACGAAACATAAAAATTCCATTCCAGGATAGAGTGAAAGAAAGAGCAACGAAACCACAGCCACTTGAAGCACGCTCGTCGCTCATGAAAAAACGTTTTAAATATAAAGAGAATACAGGGACGAGATCCCGGGGTGGGGCGGTGTGGATGACCGAGGAGCACCCCACGCGAGGAAAGGGAGAAGATGCAGAGAAAGGAGCGTTAAGACAGACGACCACCAGGCGGGTGAGATTAGCCTCCAGAAATATCTCACTGGCTCAATCCACCCCCTTCCCACCAGTCGCTTTCTCAGTCCATTCCCTACCCTCCAATCGGAGCTCAAGTCTACAAGCTCAGCACGAATACATACAGAGGGGATAAAACGAACATTTACCATCAAATTGCATCAATGAAGCGGTCGTATTGAGAATGAATTATTTATGACCAAAACTGAACGGATTAAAAATTCTTTAACTGATTCCCTAATAGGTGCACTCTGACAATTGGTCAAAAAAACGATCATATTGCCACAGTTAAACGAGAATCTAGGCTACCAGTACACATTCAGTGATCATGAAATGGTTTTATTAGCAAAAATCTCAGTCGATGGGTAAGGGAACACCACGCATATATTAATCTCTAAATTTATTAGTGGTAGGTTAGAGTTACATTTTAAAATTATATATAAACTGTGGATTTATATTTGTCGCTTCCAGATGAGCACCTGTGCAGGTAATATTGGTACCAACTAACAAGAAAGTTGTAAGTTAGGTCCATCCAAATGCTGCCCACTTCTATCGCCGACTTAGAATCCCGACTCTTCCCTCTTAATTAAATGATGGCTACCTTTTTTTCGCTCACGCGTCTCTTTGTTCACAATCCCTTGCTGCAAGATTAAAAAGAAACGCTAACCGGCACTACTGAATTCACTCGGCCTCGCAAAACAAAATGATTATTTTATCTTCCCTCAATTGGCAAATTTCTCTTAATCACTACACATCACCATTTATTTCAAATCTCTGAAATCCTCACTAAACTATTCTTATGATTGTGTCCAGCTTGACTAAAACTCGCTTTCTAAGCTTATCTGCTTAGCAACCATCGTTCACTTAATAAGATCGCGGGCTAGAGTGATTATCACAGCTATCAGCAGCACCTTCGGTCCATCCTCTGATACCAACAACCTCGAACCTTTCTCTCGCCTCCGGAGCAGCTACACCGCCGGCATCCCGACGGCGCAAACCCAAGCGGTGGCGAGCGCCAAGGCGAAGAGCAAGGGCGACGCGCGGAGAGCGGTGAAGCGGAAGAATTGGAGATATAATCCGATTGCAGCCCAAAGGCACGTTCCCCGAATTTAGGGGACGCGTCAATGTATTTATAAATACATATTTTCCGCATTTTTTCCGCGGAGGGATGGGGACGAAAGCAAATAAGCACGGAAGGCGAGTGGGGCACTTTTTTTGTCAAGAGGGAGAGAGCCATTCGGGCAAACTTCCAGAAAACAAAAGACGTAGTAGCTCCGCAGGTGGTATGGCATTCGAGGTGAGCGACTGCCCCCACAAAAATAACGGCCTGACTGCAGCTAAAAGGGATATGACAAGCCAATTTAGCTCATGCATGGGGAGGGATTGGGAAAAATCAATTGTTTATTTACGAGCTTAATTTAGAGTAGACAATGCATGCTGTTCTCGCACGACAGGCCGTTGAAATTTTAATTATATCACCATAATGGGTAGGAGAAAAAAAAGAAAGAGCAACCACTACGATCATGCAATTTTTGTAATCTCCAACATCAGCAAGAAAATAACTATGTACTTACGTTTTCAAAGTAATCGAGAAAATCTCAAAAGAAACACAAATCGGAAGTAGGTACTAAATCACAACGCACGACACTGTGAATCAAAGCCAAAGCAAAAAAGTAGACTAGAATTTACGCGTGATTCTCGACCATAACTAACAATAAGTGTAGCAACGAGTAACGCCAATTGCATTTCAACCCGACAGTAATCTTAATGCAGCGTATATCAGTAGAGCTAGCGTCGTTTTCATCCAATCTCGCTCGCTAATTAGACAGGAAATAAGCCAAAGGGTTACCTCGATTACCACGAGAGCACACAAAAACTCACAAGAAATTGGGCATGCAGAAACAGAATAACATCATGTCGACGAGGGCTATTATTCAACACATGAGCCTCCAATATTTCAAAACGAAATGAGCCTGGCGTGAACCCCAACTCGCCATTTGCCAACGAGTTGCTCAAGCAGCAAGTACGAATGATCCCACTACTCAGTCCATTTACATTTCATTCTCACGAGAAAGAGAGAGCCGATTCATCAACTTAAGAGTTAACGAGCGGCTCATCAACATTTGCGAAGGGAGCGAGGGCCTAGTTTTAATACCGAAATATTTTCAAAGCACGAATTAAAATAATTAGGAAGAATAAGCAACAAAGAAGAACTGGAACTATTAATTCGATGCCTAGTATATCACTGAGGGAATGGATGAAAGACACCTTAGCAAGAGAGCAAAGAGAAATGTTGAAGCGAAAATGCATAGTTGCCCGCTTACTTAGAATAGGCATTGAGTGTTACGACGGAAGTCAAAGGTAGTCGCAGATGGATGCTACGCCGTTGCAAGGATAAGTGGGGAGATGGAGAGAGAGATATATATAGAAGACATAGAACGGAGGTGAAGGGAACAGTGCCATCATTCGTCCCAATATTCTACTTTGTTATATCGTCCATCAATTGGATGCATTGGCCGTTAGGCTCCTTTAGCTTAAATGCATAGAGGTGCATAGCGTAATTGACACAGGGAAATTATCGGTGAAGAAAGTCACACCAATAGGGTGGTTTCCTATTATTTTTTTATTGCTTTAATCGAAAGATTATTACTCCTGGAGTACGTATTTCACGCTTTTAGATTTTTAAATGACAACATCTATTTTTCGCGATTAAATGAAAAGTGAAAATTTTCTAGGGCGCGAAAACGCGACGCTTAAGTATGAATGCCGGGAAATATCTCCGTGCGTCGTATTTCTGGTTCCCCCTCCCGCCCGGTGAGGTGACCTTGAGGCGAGGCTTAGCGCTGATACGTCGCAGGATGCTAGCGGATAGCTGAGTACCTTGCTGGATGGTAGCGCTTGGCTTAAAAAAGGTTTATTAATACCTTATCAAACGAAGAAAACTTTCCGAACTTAGCCAGTTTTAATAGGTGATTATTAAGACATGTTTCCCTGAGCTCTGTGCCTCATGCATGCATTGGTAACCTCAGACGATGTATAACTCCTATCCTCTCGTGTAGAAACTAGGTCCCTGTGACGTCATGCGGAGTGGAATCGCATGGGCGCCAATCTGGCCTTTTTCAAATGAGGATAAAATTTGACCCTTGCCATTCGTCTAAACCGGTATTTCAAAAACCAAATAATTTGTGTATTATGAATACACTAATGGTGGGTAACGAATCGCAATCAATGCCTTTCGTTTTCTTTGATGAAGGAAACTACCCTATTACCAAATGTATCAAGTGGCGGGTTTTAAACATAGGTATACACCCTTATCCCTGATATCCGATGAGATTTATGCCACGATGGTAGCATTTTGCTAATATCTTACAAGAAAACTCAACCTGAAAAATATGTGCGACAACTTAGCTGAGCAATACATTTTTATGACTAATCAATGAAGCCCAATATAAATTTCATCATAAAATTTATAGACTCTAACGCACTAGGATATACAACGCATGGCAACTTTCTGGCAGTGCAATGCAATCAAACCTCGATCCTGAACAGAGACGACTCCACAGGCATGCGACACGGACAACCGTTTAGACCGCCAAGCTCAGAGGGCCACGTTTCAGCAAATACGCCGTTATTTTTTCAGTAAAAATGAAAACGTTTTCAGCGTGGATTTCGTTTAGTTCCATTTAGTGTAAAATTAATGCAATAATACCCAAAGTAAAACCAGCCTTCAACTAGTTTCATAAGAATTAAGATGGCAAGAGATGTTGTCAAAAACGTTAAGATGTAAAATACTACGCCAACTGCGGCGAAAAACTGTCTCAATCCGACAGGATCTTCAAATTCAAAATACACAATGCTTGAAAATAGCAAAAAATCCAACCATAGACAATCTCTCTCAAACAGTGACACTTGTAACTATCTAATCCATTAATGAAGATATCTCAGTCGATTATAGCGATAGCCATGAAGTTTGGAACGCGAAGTAGACATACCACTTTCGCGGCCCAGATCTCCCACCACCGCAATCCAGACGAAAACCTATCCCTCAAGTGGGTATTCGAGAGGAGCCATTGGCGCCAGTTTCGTCACGGACGGGCGAGAAAAACTGGAAGAGGATCCACATCAGCGTCCGTCCATTCACGCATCCATCGGTGACTCAACGACCGCCGCGAGCCGCCAAGAACTCCTTCACGCGACCCCACTTTTCAAGAAGGCGCGATTTCGACACGGGAATGCAGGGTTGGAGGGGGTGAGAGGGCAAGTGGCAGAAAATAAAGGGGTCAGATTATTTATGGCGAGATGAGAAGGCTGAAATCCTCGAGTTCTCTCTCAATCGACCATCATCGCCCTTAAAAGTATCGCCTCAAAGGCAAACGGTGCAACGTAGAAGACGAAGAACCAGAGGTGAATAGGGAATTGCGGAAATCTTTTATCTATTAAGTAAATACCCACGTTAAGAGGTCTGAATAAATAATTTTTGAGCAAGAATGGAGATGCTGTACTTTCCGATTTGCAAGGCGCATTACTAAAAGACAAATTTACAGCTTTTACCATTTCAAAAATATCAAATGGATAACTCAATGCACAGGTTTCAAGACAAGTATCCCCGCCTCGAAGTTAGAAGTGCATGATGAAGTACTTGACAAGGCGGATAGCCAAAAAAACACTCGTATCCCATTCGTTGAATTCTTCCACTGTTTCAACAAAGAATATTTTGTGGCAGATGGAAGGATTTAGAGGAGAAAGATACTGGCCTTACTTGAGGGCCAATTTCAATGAATGAATTCGGCAGTCACACATACAAAGAGTAAAACGACGTACCCATGAAAGTAACGCGGCATAAAAATTAAAGTTAATACTGTGCGATAAGGAAATAGCCATTAGTATGTATTAAGTTATTAGGAAGTTCATGCCGCTCTTATCGACGAAAAGTATCCGAACAATTTTCACTCAACTGAATAATATTTCGGTCCCGTACAAACAGTCGTATGTTCATTATACGTACGAACAGTCATATAATGATCATTAACTAGCCCTGAAGCCGATGAAAAAGTATACCAACGAAACGTCGGCATAAATGTTGTGCCTAACCTGGTGGGAAGCTCAAAAGACATTCACAGTCACCATTCGCCGAGTAAAAATGAAATTCTTTCATTCATATTTTATTTTTGGATGATAAATGAAGTCTTCTTCTTCCTTCCAGGATTAGGCTACTAAGCCTGTTCCGGCTCCACATTACCATCTTTTTCTTGGTCTTCCTATACTTCTCTTGCCCAATGGTTGATATTCCATTGCTTGTTTTGGAATTCTTTCATTTGGCATTCGAAGTAAATGTTCTTTCCATCTATGTTTGTAGTCTTGTAGTTTGTCATTGACTGCCTCGACACCCAGTTCATCTCTTATTTGGATGTTTCTTATTTTATCCAATCTTATGCAGCCTTTTACTGATCTTAAAAATTTCATTTCTGATGATTCTATCTGCCTAAATTCATTCTTTTTTGGTACCCAACATTCTGATCCGTAGAGTAGAGTTGGGACTGCCATCACTTTGTAAACTTTTATTTGCGATTCTTTCCTTGTTTTGTTAAATATAAATATAGGAAGTGATTGTTTTCAGTGAAATCATTCCAAAATATAATGAAATAGGAGCAAGACTAATGACCCCGCGTAATGTAACAGCGAATCGATGACGGAAGGAACTAAAAATACGCGGATTCATTTTTTTTCCCGAAATGTACGGAAAAAATAGAGCTTGTCATATGACACCATTTCCTGGCTCGGGGAGCTCGAAAAATGATGACACGTAATCCATCAAGATAAAAAACCTATTCAGATAACTCAGAGAGCATCCTCAAATTTTCGCGACAAATTATAAATCCAATTCGAGAGGATTCAGAGGAGTTTACTCTTACACCCAACTCACAATCACAAGATAATCATCTGATATATGAATGCCAAAGGAAATTCTTAGAATGAGTTCAACTTCCTGCGGATGATTACTATTGCATAGAATTCAGACCTGAAATCATGCATTAAGCCGAATAATATCAAGCAAAAAGAGGAGTCAACGTCCCAGCCATGTTAAACACACGTCAAATTCCCTCAAGAAATATAATCCTCAACTTCTGGGAAAGATGCATCGTAGCTTAAACGCGTATTCTGTACCTAAGTTAATAAAAGTATAACTATCCACCGAGGGAAACATGACTGCAGTACTTAACATGAGGTTGCATACGGAATCGCACGTGTAAAGTTTAAAACCTATGCTGCCGGCAAGTGTGATTCTTTAGTCGAGGGCACCTTCTATAGAAAGGCTTGCATTAATGAAAATTATTCACGGTGTGACTCGAAAAAGTACTCCTCCATTAAGGGTCTAATTAAAAAAAACGCAAACCTGGTGAGGAAGCTTGTATCAGCTTCCCGTTGGGCCTCTAAAGGTGCACACTCTACAGAGTCGACATTAAAGATGAAGGAATACATTCCGGAACCAAATCACATCGCTAGATTTTACGATAGCTACATTTCTGCTCGGTTTCTATCAAACGGTTATTAGCCTTGAGATTATTGATAGTAAAACCCCTAACCTACCCGTAATGCAGATTCGATCGAGAGAATATTCACGCTACTGAAAAAAAAACAAGTGCATGACCAATCCATAACAATCATAAATAATATAATTTAATACTTTCATGAGTCCTAAAATAATTCCATTTGTTGAATAAGCTAACTTGGGACAGGAATGATCGCGAAACAAGAACTCTTCCACAGGAAATACACCTTCCTAGCTAAGCCAGTCCTTATAAGATGGCGTAGCAAGTTAGTCTCAGCTCATTTTTGAAACTTGATGGTAAACAGCTTTTCTGGCAACACAATGTATGTAGCAATGACTTCTTTTCATTTTACCGCCTCAAAGAGCGCTTGCTCATCCTTTCGCACAGTTTTCATCCATGAGAAACCCGGTGATGCATCATTTAATTTACTCCCTAAACCGTGCGATGCCACCAATGACTTAGTGCGCCTTTACGTTGCATCATGTCCGTAGGAAGGAACCGCTAAAAATAGTCTCCACATACCGCTCTACTCGGCATTCCACACCACTTTAGACACTTCAGCCTGGAAACTGGAACAAGATGAATGGAAGGCGGGGGCGAAAAGGAAAGAGGATTACACGCTAGGGTTGGGGAGGATAAATATACAGGGAGCTCACGAATCGCCTCTCGGAACGGATATTTAGGACTGCACAGATTTCGCTTCGACCCAATTTCCGATAGCCCCGTTCCTCCAAATTCATACCCGGGCATTACTCCCGCCCACTTCTCGCGCACAGCGGCGGAAAAAAAGCGAACTAAAATTGCTCGACCGCAAGCCTAGCCAACAGGCAACTTTGAATTTTGATCATCGAATAAGGATATACGTCAAGAAACACAGAAATACATAAGGAATATTGGCGTGCATATAACTGTAGTACTGATACGTGACCTAAGTAAGATTAAGGATTCCTTAGTGACGCACACGTTTTAATGTTCTCAATCGGCTTCAAAGCCTTTAATTTAAATTATCGATTAAGTACTTTTTGAATGAAACTGTGGGTACGATGTAAACCTTGAATGCCTCTCCAGAAAATAATTCATACATGAAATATTTACTTTGGCAATTGATTTAATGTAACATTGTCATATTTCTACTCATTTACTCATGCTAGTTCTTCCGAATATAAAGTCTTTTACTGACATCGCGCTGCAGATTTTCGGTAAAAATTGCATCAAAGGCAAAACTATCTTTTGCCAAAAAAATCCTAATGCCTTGGCAACACATTATTATTTGTATTTCACTTGTTTAAATAAGAAAATTTAACCGGTAAAACCTTCTAATTTCACCACCTCCGCAGGCTTATGCATAATTGATTTCGCATTCAAAATAAAAGTCGAATCATCGATCGGACCCGAATCTCAGGACTTATATCTGGAAATTTTTAATCAATGGGATACGAGGCTAAAAATTCTCTCTCCAACTACCTACATCCGTGCAGGGGGGTGGTGCATACATTTTTTTCGATGACGACGATATGAGTCCACGTCGTAACTCTAGGACCCTAGAACACCAAGGGGTGAAAAATGCAGGCACGAAAGGAATTTGAGTAAAAAGAAACGTGAGCGCAAGAGAAAAAAAACTCAGGATGACAAAAAAGACGAGTGATTTTTTTTCCACTGGAGAAGATAAGCATCTTACGGGCCTACGAGAGGTCTTGAGGGAGAGAACAGAGTTCAAAGGGAAGAGGACGTGAGGAAGACGAGAGGAAAGGGTGAGATTGGAAGCGAGGAGATGGAAACTGGAGAGCTAGAGGAATGAAGGAGGGAAGGAACGGCAGGAATGAACGAAAGCTGAGATTGCGAAGAGTGGAGACGCGCTGAGTTCGGAGAGAAGATATATTCCGAACGACGAAGGAAATCTCGATTTCGAAAATGTAAGAACGAAGGTGGAAGGCGAGAATAAAAGAATTGGGGCACGGGAAAGAGAAAATAGTATGAATCAAACGCATTCCCCATCAAATACGGGAAATAAATAGCTTAAGCGCACACAGCCGAGACTAAATAATAATATTCCAGAACTCGCGCGATCCTCAAACTTATCCGTAATAGGGAAGAGCGCTCATTAGGCATTGATAGCATCGTTTGAAAAGATATTGTGAATGTTTATTTTGAGGGAAAAATGTTCCATACGTAATTAGGGTTTTACATAAACCGAAAGATGCCAATTTTTGACAAGAGTCTGTTATTCAGACTAGAATTTATTAAGTTATTCGATAGTAATAAAACAAATGGAATAGTTAAAGAAGGAAGTGAAATAGAAGACACACGTAGGCGTGAAAAGATTAGTTGATAGGAGAGTAATGAGCGTCAGAAATGAGAAACTAATCTTAAAATTGTGGCCCAGTGATGATTTTATAGTAATTTTCAGCAGATTTTTTCTCTAACGTAATATCACTGTTGACCTTAAGATTCGGCTTAGCTTGTACAGACAAGTTACGCACTCAGTTACCGACTAAACGTGTGAGCGTAGAGTAAAAATTCGATGGTGGCGACGCCGTGCCCAGGCGAATTTTTTTGTGGCATGCGCCGGAGTCCATGCCGATGGTCTAGTGCAAAACCAAGATTAAGCGCTGAATCCAAGTGCTGAGTATATTCTGGGAGTTTCACGATCTTATTTTAGCAGACTCGGCGTCGGTGTTACGATGTGGACTTGCTTTCTGTTTCGGCAGCGAACAACTTTAGTTCATGCTTAGTCTCGAGTGTAAATGAACGGAGGTGTGGAGATGAAGGTGTAGAGAGGATGTGAGTGGGAGAGCGCCTAGTGCGTGCGAGTTGCGAGCTGACGTCACGATGACATCATGCAGAGTTGGCGAGGTCAACCGTAGTAGTCTCACATCGCGAGGACATGGACCTCAGGCGCTCTCCCAGCGACACCGAAAAATGCTGCGTGTTGTTGCGACATCGACGATTTCCCAACATTTTCGCCGGCTGCTAAGAGAGTGGGATCAAGGACCTCGATTTAGCATGATTTTGAGTGGATTGTACACGGACCAGTAGCAGCGTCTCTCCCTCTAAAAACTACATTCAAACATACCACGTTCACCGTCGTAAGTTCAATAGGCATAATGGAAAACATCCCTAGTGCATTTAATTTGTTCTTTGACCATTCTCGAGAGGAGGGATTTCTAAAAACATCACGTGAAAAGAAGAAGTCAGACCATTAATTCAAGAGGAAGATAGCAATAATTTGTTGGAAGGCATATCTATTTATAAGTAGGGGAAATTAAAATATGTTTGTAAAGGACCATTCCATACGCGTAAGGGAATTCTATTCACATGGATGCTGTTTCCTCACAAGAACATAGGTACCATTCTCGAAATTGTAAAGAAAAATAATGACGTAATTTTTGTATCACGAATTGGAAATATCTTTAGAATACTGGAAACGTAAAACGTTAAGATACGTCGAGGATGATAAGGTCACGAACTGGCATGAATAATTCCACACGAATGAGGCTCCATCACTCTTTTCTTGACGAAAGAGTTTTTTCATCATTCTCAGAACAAATTAACAATAGCTCCTCACAAAATCGTAACAGAGGAAGATCTGAGAATTCACCTGAGGAGGTGTGTAATGATATACACCTCTTTATCCTGTAAACCAATTGTACACAGGTATCTGGTACCTCAGGCAACCAGGTACCTCAGGCACATTAGACGATGAAAACGCTAGGGAAACAAACAGAGAAGTTTTCGCAAAATATACCTGCGCGAGCAAAAACGAAATGAAAGGGTAGATGAATAAATGGAAGGAACGAATTTCACTCGCCTCTAACAAGAGGATAATTTTCTCCGACGTAGGTCGACGAACTCCAAAGTGTCATAATGTAAACACGCGAGCTCTGCGCTCTCCGCTTTATTACCACCGGCCCATACAATCGTTCCCCGCGCCCTTTATCTCCCGTCCTCCTTTCGTACAAACGCCCAGAGATATCCTCCAAAACCCGATTACCCGCCCTCTTCCCTCCCTACTCCAAGATACTGTCCGTCCCCAATTGCGCACCAGAGGACGCCGCGGATCTCAATTCCGTCACCAACGAATTCGCCCGCTGGACAAGGGTCACTGAAGACGAGCGGCTACTTGCTCATGCCCCGATCGTCGCACGCATCAAAATAACCAAGCAACACGCGTTTACACAACCCTTGTGGTTACCACCTTTCCTAGAGGCCGTGTTTCCAACAACGCACGAATTACTTGAAACAGTAGGTGCGACTAAGGTGCTCAGACCCTAAAACAAACGTCTTCAAACTCAGAACGACAGAGAAAGGCTTAGAATCATAGCAATAAATGCCTCAGACTCTAATAAAGCAATGATAACCTTTAATCTCATTGTAATCACTGGCAAGTAAGACAGCAGTGAATATCATAAGACTAATCGCATGATCGGTATACTTCCAGATCTGTAACTGACGGCAGGATTGATTCACTGCTACGCACGAAAATCGGCCAAGATGTTGGTTACGAGTATCACGCTTTCATTTTTTGAGCTCGCGACGAACATTCAAACGCCAAAGCATTGATACTTCCATTCCTCTTCGCACAACTCATCTTCCCGTCACCCAACGAGGGAAAAGGACTTTTATCGACCAATTTTAAGAAAATAGAAGAAGTTGTCACAGCGTGGGTGCATAGAGTTTGCATTAATATAATTACGGAAAAAATCACTCCCTTGAGTACAATAGAGAAAAACTTAAAAATACGCCGTACGGCATGAAAGGCTCTATGACAAAACGCCAAGCATCTAAACGATAATCAAAGGTATGACACGGGTTATGAGAAATAATATATATAGCAAAGATACGAAAACACATTCGACACAATAAAAACTACCTGCAACTGTTACTGCCATTCTAGAAGGAAAATAGAAGAAACTAATATGAAATTATTGATAAGTACGTTAAACATAGAAAACATTATTACAAGCCGAAAATACTGGCGCAATGTCGTATAAATATTCAAACTCACATTCACATTTCGATAAGTATAGTTTAAACTAGATTGCATCCAAACTAAAATAAGATAAAGAAAAGAGCTCGATAGTTGCCAATGTCCTCGCTATAGCGAATAAAAAAATTTACTTATGAGCAAATTAAAGAGGCGAAAAGTTAGAGCAAGAGTATAAGAATAAATGAGATTTAATGGCAAAAGCAAATTTTATTTTGCAATCTGTTTTTATTTTTAATGAGTAGTACAATATTGCAGTCTTCCCAATTCGTAGTGTAACTAGGATTATCTCAAATAGGGATAGATACTAAAAACAATCCCTTTCTATTAATGGCTTGTTATTATCGTGGCAATTCTTGAGTTGCTATTTTGCATTTGCATGCGAAATAAGAAGGCTGTAAACTTTTAAAAGGAAAAACGAACGACAAAAAAGTACAGAAAGTAAAAGGGAGCAAGGAATTTAATTTCACCAGAGGAAGGAACGAAGGGAAGAAAGAGAGAGAGGGCGAGAGTAGTCTTAAAGCCGCCGAGTGCCGTGTTTATAAATGATTGTCCTGGACTGTGTAGACGTTTTTTTTTCTTTGAGATTAAAAGGAGAGAAATGAGAGTGGAAATGGCCCAAGGGGACGAGAGAGTTGTGCACAGGCGAGAGGAATGGCCGAAGGTTGGAAAAGTGAAAGTACATGCTAATATGTACGTACACGCAACAACGCCAGACGCGTGAAAATTTTTCTTCGCTGACGCATTGCATCAATCCATCCACATGTACGTTAATGGATTAAATTGCGTAAACAGAAATCTGTCAGACAAAACATCATTCATGACCAGGTATCCTCCTGATTCATTTTTTCATTCAATAAACGTGTAAATAGTATGTTTTGAGACGACGCATTCAATATTCAGTATTCTGCCAATAGAATTTTAATATTTCACTGTAACAAAGACTCATGACTGAAAACGAGTGAAAGAGTAAGATGTCAACGTATTGAAGCAGAATAGCAAGGAAATGATCAATCAATAAAAGTGAAAATATCTCTTAAATAAGTGACAACGTTCACGATGTAAAGAAAGAACACATTTTTTCACCACCGACAAATATTTCGCCAGTAAATTGTGATTCGCCAGTAAACTAGTTCTTCAAAATTTACATAGGCTGCTTTAATACTAGTATTAACTATATATTTCATATTATAGCAGCAAGGGTCACCTCCAGAAAATAAAAGTGCCCATATTCAAAGCTCCTCTTTCGATTACGTACAGATCATTTAGCAAAGTGAGCAGAAAATCAAATTACTCATCGTATTCGGTTGATTTAAAACATTTAATTTATATTGAGCACTCCGAGTGGGTTAAAATATTAAAAAAATAAGCCAGAAAGGTAAACTTGAAGAACGAATTATACCGTAACTTCGCAGAAAGCAAACGGGAGATTTTTTGTAAACAAGAGCACATACGTATCGTTAAAAATTAATACCAAGTATACGACCCATTTTCCTATTAGTAAATAATATGCCTGACATCATGCAGAGCCTGAATTTCGATCGGCTTCACTGAAATCCAGGCTCTCGGCAGGATTTTCTATTTCGGGCTCTTTCGCCGCATAAACTGCTCACCCTCTTGAGTTTGGCGATCCCAATCCAGGCGACCCAGTTTCTAAAAATCACACGGCTCACAAATTTTAAGCCTTGATCCGACCATTCTTCAAAAGGGAGCATCAAATATTTATCGATGATACAGCAAACAGCCGAAGCGTTGCGCAAGCTCCACAATCAATCAACCCTCGCGCCAATTCCAAACTCTTCAAAAGATTTTCTCGGAATCCAAGGAGCATCATCTCTCACACGAGATCCCCCCTTCGTGGCTGTTCATGGCTGTGCGAGTCATTGAAAAACATCGCTCTGCTCATGCCAGTGGGCCGTCCTTCGAGACTCATACTCCACTAAGGACGCGTAATCCACTACAAAGTATCCAACAGCGTCACATATCGAATCAACTCCCAAACAACCTCATGAACATTAATCTCAAGAAAAGCAATCCCTATCCCATTATCTAACCAAGTTAGATTCCCACTCCCTTTGTACAGCTTACCTCATAAAGACAACACCCTTCAATTTTGAAGGGTGATTCGTATTCCTCCATTTTTCTAGCGACCGCCTTTCCTCTAACTACTGATTGTTTACAATTATCATTTCATCCATCGGTAACCTTAAAGACTAGATATAGCACAATTTGATTCAACAACAAAGTGATGTTCCACATTGGTTCATAGTATTTAAAAAGCTTGCAATTCTCAGCTTGTCATAACTACCCCAGTCCTGTGTTTTCAACGTCTTCGCACACTAAGAGAATGACTATCTTTCCACTTGACGTCTATCAGACATACATTTGTCTAGCTCGTAAGATAATGCTGTGCGCTTATCTAAGATCTCCATTTCCATGGCGATAATCCCACGTCACTCCGTCCCTCGCCACCCCCCACTCCACCCGCTTCTACCATTCACCGTCCGCTGTAATTACACCACGCGACCCGCCCCTCCAACCCGACTACTCATCTCCCTGACATTAAAGATTCGCCGATTAGAATGCCCAACACTTATACTCTTCGAGCCCATTTAAGGACCACACAACCCTTTGGGAGGGACAGCATATCCTATTTCAGTCCGTCCATCTCCTACACCTCACCATCTCCTTATTTAGCACCGAAGGGCGTCGCCCGACAAAGAAAATCACATCAGCAGAAAATAATATGAGTGAGGAGATTGAGGCATCCCTACAAACGGGCGAGGAAAGAAACACGAGTTCACAGCATCGAAACTGGTCGTTTATGCACTCTACCAATGACTTCGAATGACGACTTTCCAATCGAACACTAAATTTAAACAAATCTTTCGAGCTCGGAATTGTAAACCATGCTTATTACGTACATAAAAAATAATCAGCTCGAGATATAATTATTATATAATTGCAGAAGCTTAATGACTAAACTTGTGAAATTTTCAGAATTCACAGAGAGTATCACATTTTAGCATATCCTCGACTAAATTGTTTTAAAAAAATCCTAGAGGAGTAAAATATAGATGAAGAGGTTCATTAGAATATACAAAAGAACCACGCAATAAATATGGGAACAATAACTTGCCAAGATTCAATTAAGAAACTTTTTAGCATATACCATAAATCAGCGGTTCCCAAAGTGGGGGTCGCGACCCCCAAGGGGGTCGTAGGCCGTTCGGAAAGGGGTCGCGAGATACTAATAATATCGTGGATAACGTACTTAAACTTGGACGACCATTTTTAGGGGGTCGCGGCTAAAAAGAATGAGCTAAAATGGGTCGCGGAAAGAAAAAGTTTGGGAACCGCTGCCATAAATGATAGGGCGGTGAATATACTATTCTATACCATATAGTATACTCCGAGTAAAACACTTGAATCTACATCGCATGGCAGGACTAGAAGCCAATTTTTCGAGTAGTAATTCTGCCGATCCGAATATTAGAGATCCTCGGTGTTGATAACAGGTATACACAATTGTCATCGCTGTAATTTGATTTCGGAATATTTTCAGAGCTATTAAAATTATGTCTCTATTGTACACGAGTATACATTCACACTTTTGCAAGTACGCGCTACACTAGCCGTCGTATTTTATCAACAGGCTCGTTCTACATTGAGCAGGTAATGACGGGTAATTAACCAACAGAAATAACACACGTATCCTAAAAATTCTTCTTGAAAAATGAGGCTGGAACGAAAGAAATAACCAATTTGTCGCCATACGTGATGAAATGAGTCTAAGCGTCGCAGTAACTAGCGTTTTCAGCATGATTTTAACCCGTTTCAGCTGATAGTGAATATATTTCAAACCGTGGATAGCACCAACTGCTTTTCTAATCAGGAAATATGACAGTTTTCGGGTTAACCAGCAGGAGATAAGCATAGTGGAAACGAGGTATGAGGAATCGGCAACGTGGTAAACACACTAATCAAATTCACGGCCTCTTCAAAGTTAGTCCGGGTAGGCACTTCTTTCTCAAAAGGAGAAAAATAAGAGACCAGTGAGAACTGCCAGTCTCGCTCACATGAGGGCAAACAAACCCGAAAGGAGAGATACGGAGGGACTAAAGGGACGCGGCCAACGCGAAAATCCCCGCCTCGATACAACCCCAACGGGCCAAGAGAATCTTGCGTCAACAAGAAGAGAGGAGTCCTGCTACTCTCACTTTCGCTAAAATACACGGAGGTGGGCAGGTTAAAACCGTATCGGTCACGAATGAATCTTTCAAGAGCAATGTTTAAAGAACGACTCATTAAAATGAACCGAATACGATAAGTCTTGTCTTCTATTCACATTGCTTTAATTTTGGCTCATCCAGAGTCGAGCTGGATTCATAATCCACAAAAAATAAAAAGCCTCTATCCAGAGTAAAGGTTAAAATGAAGTGGTTGTGGTTAATGATAATGTATGGTTTCATTCAATGTCAACAGATCACTAACAATAAGTGAAGTAACTGACCATAGTCTTTCCCCCCTCATATAAAAAAATATTTTGCACGGAGACTCAACAATCGGAATGCAAATCGTCCAAACAGAGCATTTTTGTAGATAAATACTTAAAATATTTCAGCAATTTCCTTCGTTGCACCAAGATGGATTAATGAGTTAGATTCGCTTCGACTCACCGACTCCACATCTAAGTCCACTGACAACGTGTTTGAGAACCGAAACAACGTGGCGAACCAAGGCCGACTGAACGAATCATCAAAATGAACCGAAAACCCTTCTTCCCCCAAAGGGCAGAGTTTCACCGTCCCCTCGTCGTCTTCTCTTACACCAAGAGTCCCGCCCAAGAGCTGAGAGGACCGTGTAAAAAGCCCTTTCGCCATCCATCTAGACGGGGACGCAGGGAGAGGAAGAGAGTGGTGGCATTTCCTTCCTCCCATCCTGCATCCACTCCCGCTCCCTCATCCTTTAAACTCACTTTCGACCTCCTCCTCCGACGCCCGACCCGTGACATCTTACCCTTTACGCGGGCGACAGACGCTCTGGGATGGGAGAGAAAAGATCACGGTGGCACTTGGGCATTCCACGCGTGGTTATGTGGGCGGGGGTGACGGGAACACGGAGGGGAGGCTGAAAAAAGGACGACGAAAGTCAACAATGGACCGACCACAGAGAGAGAGGACGAAAGGTTAGCGTAAAAAGCGGATGGGTCTCGTTCTAATCCGGGACTACTCCACTGCACGGTAATTGCTTTAACGTGCGTACGAAGATGAACGAGAAAAAGGACGAAAAGTGACAGTGAACCAGCCAATGAGAGAAGAAAACACTTTGGTTGGTGCGTCGGTGAGACTGCTTGGGCCAAGTTCCAAACAAAACATAATATGTACGTGCTCACAGCAGTATAATATGTGCGAGTCATAAAATGGAGTTTGGACACGTCGTACCACCAGCAAATAGAGCTATCGAAGACATCAAATAACCGTGTGGACAATTACTGTACATTAACTCAATTTTCACCAACACACCGCCAACCTTGCATATGTTCACCACTTTCACTGCCAGAAAAGCTGCATCCCTTTTGAGACTTCAAGAGAACGCAATATTATTAAACATTCCTTTTTAAGTTCTGTAAGCCCTTAATACTGATTAAAATAAAACCTCACCATGTTTGAGATGAAGTTGGCCAAATGATGAAAATTCCAGAGGAGGATGGACATTGAATACCGCCAACGGTGACTCCTATATTCCTCATAACGAGGGATTGATTTTTTTTTCATTTTCGTTCCCACTCTCCCTGTTTCTTCCAGACTAAAATATCAAATACGACCCAAAAGTAAGCCTTATGTTACACTGAACTACGAGGTAGCTTGTCCAAATCCTGAATTAAATATGTATAAGTTCTTGGTTGTTTACCTTTCTTTCTAAGTAATTCCTCATTATTCAAATCTTGATCCCAAATGTTCCGAGAAAATGTCTATAATTGTACTCGTACTGTATTCTTGGAATGGGGTACTGTAATTCTTGGAATTATCCCCCAATTTTCACAATGAAAATCTTAGCAAATAAGAGTCAAATAGAAGTTAAAGACCTTAACACCAATTCAAATAGAACCACACCATGTTTGAGAGTAACTAAGGGAAAATGATGCAAATTTCAAAGGAAGACGGTCATTGAATACTGCCGACGTCGTCGACTCCTGAATAACTCAAAACGAGGGATGGTTGTTGAAACTGAGCGCAATGAAGAGAAGGAGACGTCAAGATGACAGAAGTGGGAGGAACTTCATCTGCATTTCCCTGGACTTCCGTGTCCCAAGGTATGACGGCCACATTACCATACAAACACACCGCAGCGGTGACTGACAACACAACAATGAAACCCCGAAATCAAAAGAGAGACTCAGCCGAGAGAACCCTTCCTTCGTCTTTGCGCGGCGCATATCACGTTGAAGGGGTCTGCATGGACAAGTCGACGAGGAAGGGCTTTAGGCCCGAAGCTATGTAACGTCACATTCCGTCATGAAAAATACCATTGAAATTGAATATTCTCCAAGCATGATGTAGTAGGGAGTTGATTATCACCATTAAAAATAATTTATATTTTCTCACTAAATGATTAAAATTCACAAAAGCTTTCAATTATTTAAATAGCATCTAAAGTTCGTTATCCATGAAGAGTAACAACAGCTTCCGAGGAATTTTTATCACTGGATTATGTGCTCCAGGATCATGAAATTAGTTACAAATTAACCCTTTTAAGGAAGAGATCGCGTTCTTGTGACCAATAGAGAAATTACTTGGAAGTAAAGAAATCATATAATTAAATTAATTACCAAACAAAGATTGTGCCAAGAGGAACTTTTAACAACACCTTCCTATGTAAAAACAGACATCCAACCTTACTAACAGAAATTAATTTGACTTCAAATACACTACATAATGGGAGAAACACCAAAAATACTGACACAATTGCGGTAAACCCACCCAAAATTAGCAGACTGCTCACAAATTTCTTTCTCAGCCGAGAGATTTATCTCCGATTATTCACCCATGAAAAGCGGTAAAAACAAAATAAATAAAAACAATAAATACGCATTCTGACCAGACATAATGAAAATACAAGCGCAAAATGGTTAGCTATACGGATGAACTTCTCAGTTCAACACCAGTAGCGAAGGATTTCTAAGGTTACAGGGCTTAGAGGAAAAAGAATTCCTCTGCCTCCGACGACAATGGATGGACGAGGGTTGGAGGCAAAGAGGCTACACCAAGTGAGGAATGGAGTGACGTGCACTAGATGGTTCGAGTGGGGGAATGCCTGGTAAAAAGAGAGGACGCGGTGAATAGATAACTGGGGGGGAGGGCGTGGAATGCGGGGGGAGAGGGAAGGTTGCATAGAAGCGTCAAGGGCAAATGAAAAGGTCGAGGCGACAAAAGGGACCCCTGGCGACCCCCAAGCACTCCCATACTACCAACAGAGAGAGAACTTACCCAACTTACTATGAGGAGCGAGCGAGAGACAGAAGGTCTCCACCGTCGCAGACGCTAACCCCACCCACTTTACCCTTTTTAAAGCGGTCAATTTATTACGATGGAACCGCTCTTAATTTTTTATCGATTGAAAAGGGAATGCGAGTGGATTTTATTGATGGAACGATCATTTCATGCCAAATGAATAGTTTTCAGCCGGGAAAAAAGTCTCTCAAACAGCAATACAGATTCTAAAAAAATAAAATAAACCCATCGCCAAATCGCTTTTTGATAGCCGTGAGAATCCTGTCCATTAACTGGGCACTGATGAGAGAATCTGCATAGCTATTTCTCCAATTCAATTAATAGATTTCTATTAAAATACGCCTCACGCGAAATAGGATATTTTCCTCCAGAATGGTAATCAGTGTCCTTCACGCAAAATTTATTCACGAAGGCAAAAGAAGTGCTGTGAATAACTAAGGGCCAGTGAACGCTTGTCAATGCCATAACTGTTAGTAACGACTGTTCTTCGTACGAGCCACGATATCCTTCTATTCAATATTAACCAAAAGCAACACTTTCCACAATTTTCACTTTAATTTAGGAGAGACTAATATAGGCTGCGGCATCATACCTTAAATTAGGACTAAAACCTCGAGAAAACCAAACAAAATTATCGAGGAAGAGCGTCTTTGTGGTACAAAACCACCTGGGGTGGAAATTCTCACCAGCCAATTAATTTTAATCGAATACGAAAGGCAATGGTTTCACAATTTGAAATTAATCTACAAACTTACACGATAGGGTGGAGCGGAGGAAACACAACTGAGCGAAGGCAAGTAGACTGCCCTATGTTTGGCTAAACTGTACTCAGACAAAGAATATAGAGCAAGAAATATAATTCGAATCAAGTGCGCATGGTGTTACATTTAAAATAAGTCGACAAGTGCATAAACAAATTCCTATGGACTAAAACCATCCTCAATAAAAAAACAAAGACTGTTAGAGAGTTACGTAAATTCATTCGACTTTTTTTATAACATAACATCGGCAGAATCCCTAATGGATTTCAAGCAAGAGAACCGTATGATTAACCGTAAAAAGCGGTAACGTGATGAATACTATGAATACTAAGCAGACTCACTGAAATCTGGTTTGGAAAACTGTGTCAGAGGACATTTTAAACTCCCCAAAAGGCACCGGCCCCCATTAATGGGGCCTTCTTCAATTCCAAACCGGGCACCACCACTCCCCCACCACGCGCCTCACAACTCCTTTTTCCCGAAGCCCCCCCGCAAACCAAATGGGACGCTGACACACGAGAGTCTCTCTACGGCCGCAAGGACGACGGAACGTTTGGCATACCCGCGGTTAAGCCGCTTAATATGGACAGGCCAGCGTGGGTTCCTTCCCATATATGAGCAAACGATTTTCGAGTCCCGAATCTCTTGCGGCGGGTTGTACAGTCGAATGAAAGGGTATCGCGGGAAAACTGGTTCAGATGGGTGGTCGAAGCGTCATTGCGAACCCCACTCCTCCTGCTTCATTCAAGTTCCTTGCCCAGCCAGGCCATGAATCACGCAGCAGGCCGAAGGGAAAGTTGAACGTCGCAAGGCTCAAGAGTTCGCGGAATCGACGAAGTGATTGCGCCCGTAGCATCGGTAATGATGACACCGTTCACAACAAATATCGGAAAATATAGAAAAAATCATAATAGACAACTAATTGAAAAACATTGGGCATCGGTTCACAGTTAAATAGGAAATAGCTTTAAAGCACGATACACTTTAAATGCTCTCCCTAGAGACCCAGAGTAATTCTTTAAAAAAGTATTGTAATTCTTCATGGTGAGCCTTAAGGAATTATGGATTTTTTTCATCAAGAAGCTAGGAAAGCTTTTTCTTCAAAAACGAATCGTAACCTTAAGTTAAGCAAAGGTCATACATTTTCTAGAGACACGGAAAAAGACTAGCCACAAGAAAAAAATATGAACAAAAAATTGCAAATAACCATGTCCAAATGTAATCTCACATACCTAAAACTAAAAAGGCAGCTGAGAAATGGGAAAGAAGAATCAAGACACAAATAAGAATTGTAAGCGAGACATATACGGGCCTTTAAACTGTATCTAAGGATAATAAAAAAATGTGTGACGATTCTGATGTATCATAGGTTACAGTTAACGATATTTGACCTTTAATGTTATTTCAATGCATGCAAAAAAAGAAACATAAAAGTTTACTTAGCCAAGCACCCATTTTATTTTGACATAGAATAGATTTTTACCCAGTTTTATACCTCAATTTCATCCTATAGTAGCAAGACAAATTGGTGGATCGATTGTGAATAGAAAGTATAATAATAAGAATTAATTTAGCAAGGAAAAATGACGCGATGAGACTCAGGCCAATCAATGACACCGAAGAATGAAACCGAACACGAGACCAATCAGCGGTTTTCTTTTCGTTTCCCGAACATCAACCGCAGGACTCCCAACAAGACCAAAACATAGTAGAATTTAAGTGCGATCTAAAAGAAGCATATTTTAAAAGATTCGAAAACTATGGAAACATAAAAATGGTTCATTTTTGACTTCATAATGACTATAATGGAGGATACAGTAAGATCCATTACTAAAAAATTTCCATTGCTACTTCAAATGAGTAACTATTTTACTATGAATGTTATCATTTGTGCCATGTTTTTTCAATTGACAGCGGATACAAGGATCTGGGTCCGGAAAATACAATGAGAGGGATTTTTGTTCTATAACATCGCACTTCAAATATTAACAGCGATCCGAAATATTTACGTCACTACTTAAAACAATTTTAACATATGACTGGTGGGGTTCCCCGATGACCTACCGGCATTTGTAGGATCAAAAACATCATTTGAACCAATTTTATATACTTATTGGTTCTTCCATCAGATATAGTCTGTGATACTGAGCATCACTCATTCTGGTGCAACCGAAAACCACACACCCCTCATTTGTTACCACCAGGTATCTCTAAGCATTCACTCCCGCACACGAATTCCATTCCACTTTTTCACGTATTCATTCTCACTGACGTCTATTTCACTCTCTCCCGCCTCGTCAGTTCTGATAAGACACGTTCTTCTTCCCTCTTCCCCGCAAGCCTCTCCCTTGGCAAATGAAAAGCCCTCTACAGTCACGAATCACGAGCAGTTAAGAGGAAGAGGGAGGGCCTTTTTTCCGCCGCGAAGAACGCAAAAGGAGCACGCGGGCTGAATCCGGCATTCGAGACTTTTGCTCTTTAAAAGGCGCAGAGAGAAGATTAAATGTCAAAGAGTGAGGGCAGAAATGTTAACGAGGGATGAAAAAAGAGAACAATGCACGAGGGAGAGATGGGGGCATAAACAACAACGACAGAGGAGAAAAAATAATGAAATCGTAAGAAAGTAGTCGGTCCGAGGAAAACTGGAAAAATAATAAAAACGTTAAAAGGCACCAAGGTTCCTGAAATAAAAATGAGGCGACGAGGAGAAGATAAAACCTCGGTGAAAAAAGATAAGTCCGAAAAAAGGGAAAGGGAATGTTTGCGGCCAAGCACAAGGCATAGATAAGGGGAATGGCTGACTGGGGATGAATCCTGAGAAAGGAAGGGGAAAAAAAAGACATCGGAGTGCAATGAATTTCTAAACAACCAAGGCCCTTCATTTTTTCGACGAACTGACACTTCCGTTGACGCTTAAAAGGCACACAGTTGGAAGTTATATGGCCCCAAATTCCGATCCCCATAGACTGGAGTTACGACGACGAGTCATTATTTATGACCGATCGTTTGATGATCAAGAATGAGATAAGTGACGAGGAAACAGTTGCGAACGCACGTTCATAACACATAACCGCAACGGCATAATACAGAATCTGTATTACAGATACTATCCGAAGTGTGGATACAAAAATTAAAATACGCACAAGACATGATCGTCCGTTAATCGATAAAAATCGTGGGGTATATTTAGAGAGCAAATTAATGACGATATATTTAATCCCTCTAATCCAAATAAAGTTATCAGTCCTATGTTAAAAATAAGTTAATTTGGGTTAGCAGCATTGTATTGAACAAAATACCAACAGTAAATATTATTCATTTTGAATTCATTCATGAATAACCATAGATCACGAGGCCAAATACATAATTTCCCTTGTTAGGGGAATACATTTTAAAGGAGGATAAAAATAATATATTTACGAATGAATCAAAATTGACAGTATTCATTGCTGGTATTTAGTTCAATGCAGTGCTGCTAACCCAGATTAAGTTATTTTTAACTTAAATTTCGGTCATTTGCCCTGATTAAGTCTCCGGTACAGGAGAGGAAAGGCTGGCCATTTTAAACTCTTGACGCGGGTCACCCCCAAAAATCCATTAATATTGACAATAGAATATACAGTTTTGACGTCACTAGAGGAAAAGAAGACGGTGGAGTATCACGAGACTCTACCGACCCAGCTGTCTCGCGGGGAGCGGCTTTTCCTTGCCCTCCAACTGTCCGAGTCCACACTGTAAGCCCTCCCGGGGTACATTAACATCAGCCCACGGCTTCTGGAGGGGGCGGGGCGTGCTAATAGGGGACACGCGGCACGTGCGTGGGAGAAGAAAAGGGGCCCCGAGTGGACGGAATGCCACCGACGCCCGGAACAAGGCGAGAATTCTGATGAAGAAATATGAGGAGCGGGAAGGCGGAGAGGAAGGAAGGAAAGGGCGGATCGACTCACTGGATAAGAAACGGACGCCGTTTGGGACCACCGGGTATTTTCCGCCCCCGCACTTGTCGCAGAGACACAACAAACGGGGAAATGACTTATTAGCTTTTCTGAATGCTTGATTAGTTAATTAAATCCCAAGTGATATGTTTTTTTTTCGTGAGCAGTGATATTTTGTGGATTTCTCTCAACATTAGACTCCCTGAAAACGGCAGGGAGGACTATATATGAGGTGAGAAGCCGAGGACTACAAGTGATTTTTTTTCTATACAGAGGTAGGTAAGGAAATTAAATAAAGAAAACAAACAAGATCAACTTGATGTTTAGCAGAGCATTTGATTTTCCACTCGATGTCAGCACGGAACAGAGACTCACTCGTATCCCTAGGCCACGTAGTTTTTGTATATATCTGTAATCAATTTCTGTCCCTAATTCTGTTAAGAAAAAAAAAAACATTTGTACCCCTTTGCTTCTGACCAAGCAGAAAGGACTTGACGCAAAACCAAATATTTCGTGAAAGTTGCCTCACAGCTTTTAGGAATCCCAAATGCTTCAATGGCATTCTTGGGAGTTGTCGGGGTAATACTACCGTTAAAATTAAGTCATTTTCGTGCCACGAAAAGTTGGAAAGGATAATTATTAGGCCCACAACAGAATTGACAGCAATCTCTTAAAAGCCTTGCCACACGCCCTAATTGAGGCAATCAAATGGACAATTGTATGATGACATGATTAGATGTCTAAAAACGTAGGCAAGCTGAAGAACCTCAGGAAAAGCTATAAAATATATGAAGCCTCGTAAAGAAGTAAGTCGGTCTAATTTTACATCGATTAAACTTTTTTCCCATAGCTTGTCCATAATAATACAACAGCTCATGAAGGTATGCTAAATAATGAATGAAACCCAGGAGAGAAGGTAGTTTAGTAGTGTAACAGAATACTGAACCGGTAATTGGGTGATCCCAACTCAAATCCAACTCAAACGAGAAATTGTTTTAAAATCGGAAGGTAATCGAATTGAATCTACATCAAAGTTTTAGCAAAAAAATAAAGAATGTAATTAAAGATAAAGCGTCGCTATCTTATAAGGAACCTATTATAAATCATTATGACTTCCAAAACTATACAAGCATCTTTTCAACTACAACTAATAAATGATAAAGGTAAATGAAAACAGAATTCTCCTCTGTGATACGGGATCCTTTTGAAGCTTCGTTTTCCTAACCATCAGTGCTTATATAATTAAATTACGATATCAAGATAAAGAAGGAGTTAAGGGATAAGCCGAGTGGATTATGGAGGGATTTCGAAGGAGAAATGGAGACCGGTGGCTTATGGTCGGAAAAGAGGAGGATGAAGGCAATATTTTAAATGTACGAAGCAAATCTGTTCCTTTTAGATAACGGTTCACTTACAGCAAAAATATCGAAAATAAAACCCATATTCTCATACTTAAATGGTTTGGCCAATGAAAACGTAAGAAAATCAACACTGAAGGAGGAAGAACGCATTGAGGGAGTGATTTTAGAACTTAAAAATTAAGCAAATTAATAGAATTATACGCATTATTATTCTAAATACAATAGAAAAGGCTTTGAATTCATGATCAATTGACGTTTAGCTAAAGTTTATAGGTATACCTTCAATTATTGCTTATAAAGGAAATAAAGGCAGAAGCTCCACTTCTCTATCCTATACGGAAATATCAAATATTGTGCATACTTTCAGGGAACTCAGTCCGCGTACGCCGCTAGTAATTCCATGGATATCAATTTTCTTACATAATGACTGAAGTTACCTTTGAAAAAATCATTCAAATATGAAAAAATAAACTGTTTCCATTCATCATAAATCAAAAATCGAAATAACAAAGTTTTAGTCAACCTCGTGCAATCATTCCTACCAAAGAATCACCGAACACTTTTCTTCCTTCATCGCGAAGGCTCATAAAAAAAAACTCTTAACCTATTCATCAAGCCCATAATAGGACCACGTAACACCAAAACTTCTACGCTGGAGCAAGGGAAAAAGACAATGTAGAGACTCGAGGTATGCTTAAATTTCATGGCCAACCCTTTATGTAGGTCTTAGCCGAAGGAACTAAAAAGGCAACTTCGGGGGTGGAGGTTGAGGTCTGCTTGCGGGAAGGGGTCTCGGGAACGTAAAACCGGGGTCGGCGGGGTGAATGGGAAACGAGGGGGCGTGGACGACGACGTGGAGGTGGAAAGGATCGAAATAGGAGGAGGGAATATGCGAAGCGAGAGAGTCAGGCGTCCGTAGCCGCTCGCTCTCTTTCTCCTTCGTATTCCGGTCACAGCATCCACGGGCGGACGGTCGATATGCAGTCGGACGAAGAGCGAGAGAGACTTCGATAAAAAGGCACCACGGAGGCGAGAATGAAATGCCCATCTTCTAAACACGAATCTCCACGCGATCGATGCAATCCACGAGAAAATAATTTAACAAGGCGTAACTTTGATCACAAAAGTAGAACCGCTGCTGGTGCAAAACAACTAAAAATTGGGTAAATTTACTTATAATAGTCTTTTAACGCGAAAACACCACACGTGAAATAAAAAAGTAGCAAGCAAAATAGTTGTCTGTCGAGAAACATAAAAATCGACAGAAAAATCCTTTTCAGGATTTGTGCGCGATTTGCGCTGTGATTGAAATGTTATGCCATTAACTGGCCTGGTTTATGATTACGAAAAACTTCTTAAGCATTAAAGAGACAGACTTTTTAAGCAATTCACAACTCAATCGACCACCGTGTCGATTCCTCGAAGAAATACTTGCTGGAGGCGAAATTCAGCACCCATGTTGAACACAAAAAACAATGGGCCATGATACGTAATTTGCAATGAATATTTGTTAGACAAATCGCCTCTGTTTACAATACCTAAAATACGGATACGAATAAGGGAAATTTTTTCATCTTAAGCAGCGACGCCTAACTGTAATATGCAAAACATGAGTCGTGGGTTCATCCAGACTTGATATGCCGTAGATTTGAGACAAAAACACAATACTTGATCATAAAATCGAAGACCTCATTCAAGAAAAATTACATCACGATTCTTTCATTTAACGTAATTAATGTGATCAATTGAATATTAAATTTACACTTATAAATGTATACTCTCAGCATGTATCAGGATTATAATAATAATAATTAATCAACTTTATTGGGATCAGAGACAGATTAAAATGAAAAATACGCATTACCTTCATCAACAGTAACCAGTTATACTTCAGCAAAAAATATTTAGCACATAAATGCCAATACTATATCGCAATTGCTTTAATTAAAAGTAGTAAAATATATTTTAGGGGATGAATATCTTACAAATTCCTAAATCCCACGTAAACACAGCTCACACAGCACGCAGGAGAACAGGTAATTCGTAGTTTACGAGTCAGCAGAATTTATCTTAATTGAAAGCAGAATATTGGAGTCTTTAATGTAGTCCCACACATAATAAAAAACGCAAATGTGTGAATTCATTATGAACCCAGATCAGTCTTTCTATCCAATCTCATATCCGAGAACGGGTAAAAAAAAACACTGATTATTCCCCACCTAAAAGGTAGCAAACCGAATAAAAATTAAAACATATGAGTAACTATTAAAACCAAAATTATCAATATAAATATTTCTTAAGAAATCAAGTCTATCCATTCGATTTTCTGATTTCCTAAATTGTTCTTTCGAAAAAATGTGTCTCGCGTTCCTCACTGATGTCATCCGATGCTCGAGAGCAGCTCGTTCCGATAGGGTTACGCGAATGAAGCCAGAAACGTTCACACACTCTTTTTCCTCTTTCCCTCCAGTTCAGAGGACAGATGGAGTTCCATTCTAATATCTTTCACGAACTTCCTTTCATCTGGACCGATGCCCAAAAGTGTATCTTTCAGATTTCCCACGTTGACTGATCTGGCGATTCGAGATAATCAGCACAGCCAATTCACATTCCAGTGTAAGGTGTCCCAGCACAAATCGGCATTATTTAATGACCGGCTTTCCCAATTGATCTCATCAACCCACACTCCAAGCACAATATTAAGATTTATGGCTTAATGACCGTTTCGATAATATGTTCGGAGAAAATATTTCGCAAGACATGGTCTGAGTGAGACGCAGAGAATACGGACAGCTTCTGGTTCCACATAGTATTCTTTAATAAGGTTGGGAAAATTTCATTACACGCTGGCTCACCCACAAGGGAAAGTAACCGATCGCGAACTTACCCAAAGAGAGAGGGCCGCATAAAAAAAAAACTTTCACCTGTTTACATCATCCCAACAGTGAGGAATCGATCGCTTTCTTGGAGGATCAATAGTAACCAGTTAAACTAAAAACACGAGACTCGTAGGGGAAGAAGTAAGATAAGGCAGGATACAATATAAAATAAATTATTCAATGTTCAGTACCTACTAGAGCTGCGACACTGAATGTAAAAATGCAGTGAAGTTTTTCTAAGAAACAAACTACTAACTGGTCACGTAAAACCCAAGAGATAAAAAGCAACCCCTTGATGACTGGTGACTGGTTGAATATGAACGTATAGCATTTTGTCAATGATAAACTAAATACCAGGAACAAAAGGTGCATACAGGAGTACGTATTCATTCTAATAGAGGAATGTTAGTAATAAAATCTTTCTAGATTATCTCCTTTCCATCATCTATTCTTCTCCACATAAGCTGTGAGATGTGGATAACTTTCATTCGCAAATTCTCCGAGGCACGTCCTGAGTTGAAATTCGTACGAAGGAATAGACTAAAGTCTAAAAATTCATAAGATATCAGAGATGTAATTGGTGTAATCTAATTATCCAGAAGAATCCAGAAGGCCATACCTCCAAACGTATCGATGACATATAAAAAGGATGAAATTAGTTTTTTCATCTTTTAACGCAAAAAACTACAAAGCCATTACAATTCGAGCCATATTCTTACTCTTCATAATCCGTCTTAAAATTCCTCCTTCTATTCATTCCTGATAATTCCATGGAAACAATTTGGAGTTGTTCCACAAAGGAACTTATTACTAGACCAAACAATTACACATGTTAAAAAAATTGAAAACACATAGAAATCGAGAAAAGTTTTCGCAGTATATGAAATTCCCCTTGTAAGCGTCCATTTAGGTCATTATCTCCCGAGTGCAACTCGAATAGTCAAATTTGGGGTTCAAGCCGTCATTACCGATATTCTCCTATACATCGCCCAACTAACGACAGCTGAGAAAGATGTTGAGAGAAAATTTCGTAGAACCGGAAAATTGGACTGGGTGAGGCGTAGGCGGGGGGCGAAGAGAGGAAAGAAGGAAATGGTCATGAAAACGACCGCGCACGCCAACCGTAAGCCTCTCACGCACGAGCTCACGCACACCGCGGTAATAGCGCGGGGCTAGCCCGAGGAATGTTATAATTTGGGGCCGAGAAGTTGCTTCAGTCACACCACAAAGGCAATCGGAATACAAAAGGGAAGAATGGTTGTGGAATCTGTATTCATGTGAGACAATTGAAGCTCGAAGGAATGCGATGGAAGTTAGGAAATTCGACAAAGAAGAAGTGGCAAACATGCATATAAAATTAATGTACCGACAAAAGAATACCGCAAACTATATAAAAAAACTTATACAAATTACAGTGCTCCATGTCATATACAAGACAGATGATTAAACAAGCCACATACACTTCCCGGTAAGAACTTGCTCATTTCAATCCAAAATAGTTGTAATGCGTACTCAAACACTTAGTGGCCATGAAAGAAGATGACTAGTCATTATTAAAATCGAGCATTGAGAAAGTAAAGAATTATGACCTATGGGCAGAATAAAATTTCGTACATTTATGAGATAATATCCACGGTTTTGAAAGTATGCGGTAGCGTTAAGTAAAGATTAAAAGTTATAGGAATAAATATTATTAGTTATAATAATAAATATTAAAAGTTATAAGAATAAATCTATATACTTAGTCAAAATTCAATGAGCTCATACTATTAGAAAAAATTTGGTCTTCCTAGCTATTGAAATAATATTTTTTTTTACTAGAAGTAAATATTTGATGAATTTTAGGTAGTTTCCAAGACCTTGAAAAATATAAAGGTGAAAAGTTCATTACCTCAAATGGTATTGCTTCAGCCTTGAGCATAATCTTGACCAAACTCCAATATTATGAGGGCACTTTTCGTGTGATCATTTTTAAAGCGCGAACCTCAAAGACGAATAGTCCTGTGATAGACTAAGGTGGTCTGCAAACATTGACTATCACCTCTTCCCCTTAAAATACGCTTTGTGTGTTCATTAACTATGATATTCCAATTTCTTCACGTTTTGGTTATGTATTTCTCTACTCAACCATCAACTGCAATGAAGATTAAATTCATTTCCTCTCACTCAGAGGCCTTCACCATTGGATGTCAATAATTACAATAAGGCAGTTGAAGGAGCGAAATAAGATATCCTATAATGTTCCTTGGATAAACATAGAGACACTGTTTCTCAATCTACTTTTAAAATATACATGTTTTTCACCCATGGACCATATGAATACACTTAGGGTTGTACCTAAGGCCATTACATAAAAATATACCCATAACTGTATTTAATAGTTCCTTTCTAAATTTCATAACCTCATTATTACAAGTGTAAGTCAAGTTTTATGGGGCATACCTCTAGTTCATGAAGAAGATCCTACCATCTAAGCGACACCCCAATGCATGAAACTTCTCGATAGCGGAAGATAACACAGTACACATCAACTACTGAACGGGCTGTTAAAAAAAGATCGTGTACTGCTTCAAAAGACCTTATCTCCTAGGTGCAGCGAGGCGATAATCGAGAGCACACGAGCGCAGTTACGACAGCATAATAGGAGGCGGTACCTCTCCCCTCGAACTGCATTTTAAATCAAAATCCTCTATTCTCTTCCGGCCTTTTAACTGCTTCCCCCATTAAATCACTTTTCCTCTCCGCAACCTCAATTGCCGCGGAAGCGACTATCAACCCCTTCCTCCATCTCCTTAAAGAGGCATCATCCTTCACTCCTCTCTCTCTCTCTCTTCACTTCCTCCTCTTCTATCTACTGAGAACAGCTCAGCTCCACCCCCGCCTCTTTCAGAATTTGATCGCAGCTAGGATGCCCCGTCCCTGAAGAAAAAAACCCTCTGCACGACATTCCCATCAGGCCATGCCCCATCATCCCATCCCGAACATATCCCATCAAAAAAGTTTTCCCACTAACGGCACCCCACGCGCTCGCAACCTTCATCATATTCTTCCGAAGACGAATCATGTGCTCTTCAGCGCCGCCCACCACGAACTAAAAAGCACGTCGCCCCATAAAAAAGATCGAAACTCCCATTCCATTCTCTTCCTCTTCGCCATTTTTTTCTCTCACCTTCTCTCTGCTTTTTAAGAGAATTCAAAAGCTGCACAGAATTCCACTGAAAAGTACACCGGGGGAGGAAATCGTGACCTAGTTATAAGGAGACCAATAAATGAAAAGGTGATCCGCTAAAAAATTTCTTTCGCCCCTGCCATTCAGATTCAGGGCTACGGAAGATGGGAGTCTTGAGCTCATGACCGTGATTCTGCCGTCACCACCACCACCACTGCCCCATTTCCACTCGAAGAAAACCTTTCCCTTCTCATTCTGCGCGAACAATCCAAATCCTCACCCTGCAGGGAATTTTTTTGCATTAGCCCGACGCCCCACACCACGTCCCTTCTAATAACACCCTTCTCTCCTCTCCTTGGGACCTACCTACCCCTTTGTTGACTGAACCCCTTCTCAACACCTTTCTTTTACCCCTTTTTACGTCTCCTCTCTCCAACTACCTCCTTCAGGTTACTTTCAGCAAACAGAACTAAGAGAGAGAGGACAAACGAATCACTCAAATGATCGTGTCTTAAATAAATGAGGACAATTTTACTAGCGTATGCTATAAATATACTGGTGTGTACTTACACGGTATATAAATTCCTAAAACCTTATCGGTAATATATTTTTCTCCTTTCGCCACTAAGATTAAGTTCGTTCTTTCTTCTTCAAAATGGCCCTGGGGGCATTTAGTTCTTCGTTCACTGGCGACAATGCCAGGTTTCTCTCCACATTCGCTTCCCTGAGTGTCAATTAACGCAGCTGTGGCTAATTGACGTAACTCGATATTGGCAGAGTGAGATATATCCAAGGAAGTGTATCGTGTACCAGAAACGCCTGGGCACTGGTAGACAACCCCTTTCCTCAGTGGACCTAATACGAATCCTAGCAACTCCCACGGACATGGTCCATGCACTCCGCTGTGACAAGATACGTTCGTAACGTCTTCTAATCCGTGTGGGTAGCTCACTTAACTCTTAACTTAGGAGCAACCCACTTCTCCTCCATTTGCACTAAAACCTTCTCTCACCCCTTGGAGCGGACGACCTGCCTCCCCCTTCCACATCGCCCACTCGACTCCATTCCTCACCATTTGTATCACCCCTTCCCCTCTCGCAACCATTACGCACTCGGAAAAAAATCATTTCTCCACCCCGCCTTTATCCATCTACATCCCCGCCGCCCTTACACGACTGCCATAAAAAGGAAGCCGAGGGGATTCCAGAGTGCCAGCAGGGGGGTCTTCCAGGATGTTCGGGAGCGCTGGTGAGGGAATGAAGCAAGAAGCTGAAAACGTACAGGAGGCGGCAGGATCAGGCACGTAGCCAGGAACCAATCCCCTACCGAAATTTTTTACCCGGAAAATTCCTGTGAAATTTTTCATGCACATTAGAATTTGATTTAGTATCAGTGAGTTGATATACGGCGTGAAGTGCGATGAGCAATTTATGGTAAACGCTTGGTTACATATTTTTTTCCTATCTATTTTTTGAGCACGCACTTAACTTCTGTACCATAGCTGGGCGAAATGTTTGCTCCATTACAAGTTAAGCAGTGAACTAAAATAGGAAGAGTAAATTGGGAATGATGAATGTAGATAAAATAACAAGCCAGGAAAATTTGAGGAATATATTTAAAACACACCGATCTCACTCTCCCCCTTCCCAGAGGCTGGCAAGCCCACCACGAAGAAACTATTTGGCTACGTGCCCGGGCAAGACTGGCTGCGTGTATGCTATGCGAGAGAAGTAGGAACATGGGTGCTGGGGAAGGTTTGCGCCACGCCTACATTGACCAAAACTTTACGGTTCGCTCAATTCTAGGCGCAACGGAACAGCCTAATTTTATTAATTCCCTTTAATTATTTCTCCACTTGTAAGCTAACCGAATACTTCCTTACTTCTTTGGAGGACACGTCACTCCCTCTCATTCAGTCAAATTTGATATCCTAAGGCATTACTGGTTTAAAAAGTGTGCTGATGTTTAGGAAACTTCAGGGTTGATAAAATAGACCATAATTCATCATCATCTGAATCTCATAAATGTAAATTTTACCTCAATAAGTGAACCAAGGAAAAGCTTTCAAATGTGAGTTAAAGACGGTTCTTGAAATCATTCTTGAATGTCCATTTGTGTAAATCGTAGTAATATCAAAACGATAGCTAACTTTTTCAAACGCAGGTAGTACGAAAAAAAATCGTTGAACTACATCCACCTCTTAAAAATGACGCGTGATGCGTTGAAACTGGTCCAGATCTATCAAATATTAAATTTCGGAAAATACAAAAACGACGAATTATTAATTTCAAGTGAAAATATGTTCGATGGCGCAGGATTGATGCCTCCTTTTCGCACTGGCCTGAAGGGTGACCTTCACGGCAGACTAGGAACTGATTGGACAGAATGGCAGACTATCTGTGAAAGGATTAGAACGAAAATTGTCAAAGCAAGACCACGCAAGCAAACCTACGAAAGCGCCTCCTTTTCATTCCGGCATAAAAGGCGAGGGAAGAGGGTCCTAGCATTCCGAGGTTCCTCTCGGGGAAGGTTGAAGGGGCGGCGAAGCGAAGCGGATCCTCCCGAGGAGGTAAGGGATGATGCTATCGATTCGTCAACGCACTCTTCTCCCGTCCGTTTGACGACTCCTCCTGCTCCGTTTCCGAGGAAGAGGCCGAATGGGAATAAGGAATTGCGCTGAGCCATCGACACGAACCTAAACGGCAGAACTAGGTGGCACTCGCCGGAGGAGTCTCTCATTGGTTCAGGAATTAATTGAGAGTGGGAGAGAATCGAGACGAGGCGAAAATATAAATGAAGGGCCATTTCTCCCTTTAAGGCATAACTCCGTCAAACGGCATGTCCTTCGCTGGAGGGTGTCTTTGAGAGTATCGGCGACCTTCAAAGACCTTACGAAGAGTCGATCAGATACTCATTCAGACCTTCTGATGTTAATGTACCGCACAAGGTCTCCAGGGCAAGGGGGCGACAAAACTGCGATATATCGATCGTATGGAAAACCTCTTTTGTTTTGATTTTTCCGGAGCCCCAGTGGTCCAACGGCCTACCCAAAATAGAGGCGCTGGTGTAGCCTGTTTTTCTGAGCAGTAACGAACTGGGGGCTGCCATATTGAATCTCGCTGTAAACAAACGTGATATTGAGGCTTATTGATAGTCATTAGTGTTAACTGCAGACTTTTTTTATTGCTTACAGTGTCCCTTACGATTTTGGAATGTGCTCGATTAAGGATACGAGTCTCAATGATCTTGGTTATTGCTAAATTGCGTGGGTATGAAATGTATTTGGTGATGAAAGTGTGAGTAATTCTGTTTCCTTCATTATTCCATTTTGATTTCAACCTGTGATTAGCTAACCTTTTCTCATGTTTTCAAAATTTTATGGTGTCTTGTATTCCTTATATTTCAATATGTTTTTCATTGTACTTGCAGTTTTTCTAGTGTTCAAACTACTCGCTAGTGCTATTCTTTGGTTTGTTTAATGCTAATCATTTTGTTGGTTATGTATGTAATTTGCTATTTCAACTCTTTCCTTTCAACTGTTTAATTGTCATTAATTGAGCATTATTCATTAAGTGTTCTACGATGTTTAACTTCTCGATGATTTCTTAAAACTTTAATCTCTTTCCCTTTGAAGTAAGAACTTAATTTCTACTACATCGGTATAAAATATTCTTCACTTTTCTTGTTTTCTACTTTTGGGATACTTTCTTTCGTATAAGTGATGGATATTAACTTACAAGAACCTTTCATTTTAAGACTCCTCTGCCAAGATATGCTATCTTAATGGGTACTCGTCATGAACTACTTCCTACGAAATAATGTCCTTCTCCTTTCATAATTAAATAATTATCATCCATGAAATGATATTCAAAATTGCATGCTTATTTCTAGTGAAGTAATGTTATGGTCTATGGTTTCAGGATTAGCATTATTTTCCCTGTCCCAGAGGTGTTGCAAGATACATCTACCTCAAGGAATACTGGGTCACCCTCTTTGTCTGTAACTGTGAAGTGTTTACTTAAGTAATGGAATCTTTCTCCTATTACGCAAAGGCTGCTATCTCATGTTGTAATTGATATTTGTTGCTTGTGCATCTCATGTGCTTGTAGAATTGTTAACTTCCACAGATTTCATCTCTAGTATGTCATATTGAAATTGTTATTGTTGTATTTCTTTTACCAGTTATTGTATCAATAAATACCAATGTCCACTGAAGTAAGTTTCCGAGATCATTATTCTTACCAACCACCAGATCGCCAGTTGACTTTGTGCATGAATCTTGTATTATGGTTACTAGTTAAGTAACCTGGGGAAGTTCATCAGGAAGATTTTCCTACATTCATTGCTTTTAAGTTTCTCGCAATCGCAGTAGCATTATTAAGCCTGAATAGCACGCCCTATCGTGACGCGTAAAAGAACAGGCGCCGAGATGTCCATTCAAATTTCGCGGCAGCCTTGGACCACTGGCATAGATGGCACTGATGTATCAAAACCTATACGCATTATCCTTATGGGTATGTCGCCCCCTTGTCCAGGGCTTGCACAGTGGAGCTAACCGATCTGAACGAACGTATTCATGCAAATCACGAGTCAAGCCGATGAATTGAAGATATTAGTATTCTTAAATCGAAATTTATGACAGTAAAACAAAAAACATGGTTAAATTCTTTAGTAATAATCGCATTTTTCACATGAACCACCTGGTTTTGCACATTATAAAGATTAGAAACTATAATTACACATAAAAACGCTGCAAAAACGTACAACCATAGAATTAATTATTAAGTAATGATAATGGAAACCAACACAATTATTCAACTACATAATTCTAATCATTATCGAAACAAATAGGGAGGGAGTACAAACGAACCCAACTACTTACAACCGCAAGAGTGACTGTGACACAATTATGTGGGTATGGGATGGCGGAAACTCACGATAATCGTCAGTCAAACCTCTCGGCTGATCCACAGACACGTCATAGATCGTTTGACCACGCCTCGGAGCTGCTATCACGCCATATCTCGCTCTCTCATCTGCTCGGCGACTAGGCTAGTTCCGATGGAGAGGGTGAGGCGACGTCCGAATGAAATAGACGATGGAGGAGGGGAAACGGAGTGTGGAGGGGGATAGATTCCGCGGGAGACAAGCGGCGCCGGGAGGGACAGGACACGTAATCGGCGCGACGAGGCAATTTGAAGGGGGTGGAGGTGTGGGGAGGAGGAGGATAGGTTTCCGAAGGGGAATGCCGCCACAGCCGCTGGTAGGTAGGGGGAGGACAAAGGGGAAAGAAGTGTGCCTTTTTTCTGCGCAAGCTAAGATAGCATGCGACCATGAGTGAGCACTACGTAATAAGTGCTCCTCCGCTACCGAATGATGCACAAATTATAGCCTCAATTTCAACACTCAGGCAGTTTCACGAGATGCATTTAAATGAAAACACTATTCCAATGTTTACATAAAATAGACACGCATATTATTCAATAAGCCCAGAGCACCCGAGAGAAAAAATAAGAGCAAAGACTACTTTGTTTCCGTCTCGCATTGAAGGATTCGCAATTGTCAAATTTACCGCTATACGCTGAGGAAAAAAATACTCGCATGAAGTCCAAAGCTCTTCAGAAAATGCACAGCCCAGAAAATGCAAACATTCGTGGGTAGGTGTGATTTTAAAGATTGTGAGAACCAGAAATCGCCATCGATGTGGAGCACTCAAGAGCAAATAGATAAAAAGCTAATTTAGCATTATTCTCTCACGTAAAGGTGATCATAGAAAAACGGTTAACTAAGATAGGATTCACTCTGTTTGAGACATTTTTCAAATTTTCAGGAACAGAATAACATAAAAACTCGAATGATTTCCCTTCGCTCACAACAGAAATGTCCCAAATTATCTCTATAATTTTCCCTCCCTTCAAATTGAGCACAGATATCAGGACATCTTCATAATCACCAAGAGGGAAATAAGTTTTTAAAAAGCTGCCCCGAAACTAGTCGCAGAAAGTAAAACTAATTGTGCAGCAAAACCAAAAGACAGAATTTAGACGGTTTATACGCCTTACGAAGGGGCGCAGTTATGGAATTCGTAAGTCGAATTGAACAGTTGGATATAACCAGCCCCCATTAATCATTCAATTGCACTCTTCCAAGCCACAGCGTTCCCCCATGTAAAGGTTTATGGCAACGATAGGGGCCTATGGGAAAAGGAAAAAGAACGTTTTGTCCTGAGAGGTGATGAACGGTCTGCCCACACAACAATAATGCACCCTCCCTATCTTAAGAAGCATAAATTCTGGAAAGAAAACGCGTGAGCATTGAGTAATGGCCTTGGTAACAAACAAAACGCTTGGCGACAGGTGAGCGTTTGGCGTTGCCACCACGAAAACTAAGAGCTTCCGGCTGACGCATGGCGGCGAAGTGAATTCAGCTGAGCTTCAGTCAATAGAAGAACGACAAAAGACACTAAGTCTGGCCTCGTCAAGAATTCCCAGGAATAGGCCATCGCCTCAGCCGTTCAGCACGAAGCATGCATACAGATATTGGTATGTACTCACTAATTGTATGGAAGTGACGCACTCCGCAAATTGTGATGCAATGCACTCGCATAAGAAGACATATGGGTAATCGTACTTCACAATAGAAGGACAGGAAGACAAGCCAGGGGAAAACGAGAGCAGAATTTCAACACATTTCCAACAATAGAATTTTGAACAATAGACTCATGGAAAAAGTTAGTTAAACGATAGCTTAGTGGAATCTTCAAAGGAAGAATTTCAGACCATAGCCAGACAACACGAAACGAAACATATTCCATTAACAACGAAACACAAAAATTTCGATGGGATTCCTTTGTTCGAGGTTACTAGCACTACTCTCGGTGAACATTTGAGAGAGGGGAAAGGAATTGGTGCTGGGAATTCATTACGCTTCTTTACAACATCATTTGATACAGTCAAGAGGTGATCAATAAAAAATATACCCCATAACAAGAAAAATACGATGGTCCTCGAAAAAGGAAGGCATGAACCCCCATAGCCACACAATAACATATCAATTTTAACTTCTTCAGGAGAACCCCCATTTCACCAACAAATTAATTTCATCCTAAACTTCACTTTGTCATTGCAGAAATCCAATGCACTGCGTTCCGAAAACCAAAGGTATCACCAAGGGGGCGACAGAACTGCGATATATCGTATAGAAAACCTCTTTCGATTCGATTTTTCCGGAGCCCCAGTGGTCCAACGGCCTACCCAACATAGAGGCGCTGGTGTAGCCTGTTTTTCTGAGCAGTAATGAACTGGGGGCTGCCATATTGAATCTCGATGTAAACAAACGTGATATTGAGGCTTATTGATAGTCATTAGTGTTAACTGCAGACTTTTTTTTATTGCTTACAGTGTCCCTTACGATTTTGGAATGTGCTCGATGAAGGATACGAGTCTCAATGATCTTGGTTATTGCTAAATTGCGTGGGTCTGAAATGTATTTGGTGATGAAAATGTGAGTAATTATGTTTCCTTCATTATTCCATTTTGATTTCAACCTGTGATTAGCTAACCTTTTCTCATGTTTTCAAAATTTTATGGTGTCTTGTATTCCTTATATTTCAATATGTTTTTCATTGTACTAGCAGTTTTTCTAGTGTTCAAACTACTCATTTATCGCTAGTGCTATGCTTTCGTTTGTTTAATGCTAATCATTTTGTTGGTTATGTATGTAATTTGCTATTTCAACTCTGTCCTTTCAACTGTTTTATTGTCATTAATTGAGCATTATTCATTAAGTGTTCTACGATGTTTACATTTCTTAAAACTTTAATCTCTTTCATTTGGAAGTAAGAACTTAATTTCTACTACATTGGTATAAAATATTCTTCACTTTTCTCGTTTTCTACTTTTGGAATACTTTCTTTCGTATAAGTGATGGATATTAACTTATAAGAACCTTTCAGCTATTGCAAGATACATCTACCTCAAGGAAAATTGGGTCACCCTCTTTGTCTGTGGAGTGTTTACTTAAGTAATGGAATCTTTCTCCTATTACGCAAAGGCTGCTCATCTCATGTTGTCATTGATATTTGTTGCTTGTGCATCTCATGTGCTTGTAGAATGGTTAACTTCCTCAGATTTCATCTCTAGTATGTCATATTGAAATTGTTATTGTTGTATTTCTTTTGCCAGTTATTGTATCAATAAATACTAATGTCCACTGAAGTAAGTTTCCGAGATCATTATTCTTACCAACCACCAGATCGCCAGTTGACTTTGTACATTAATCTTGTATTATGGTTACTGCTTTAGTAACCTGGGGAAGTTCTTCAGGAAGATTTTCCTACATTCACTGCTTTTAAGTTTCTCGCAATTGCAGTATCATTATTAGGCCTGAATAGCACGCTCTATCGTGACGCGTAAAAAACATTGAAACACGCGCCGAGATGTGCATTCAAACTTCGCGGCAGCATTG
Source organism: Ischnura elegans (assembly GCF_921293095.1). Classification (NCBI taxonomy): domain Eukaryota; kingdom Metazoa; phylum Arthropoda; class Insecta; order Odonata; family Coenagrionidae; genus Ischnura; species Ischnura elegans. The sequence continues at coordinate 42,104,239 of NC_060246.1, forward strand.
GACCACTGGCATAGATGGCACTGGTGTATCAAAACCTATACGCATTATCCTTATGGGTATGTCGCCCCCTTGGTATCACATGAGAATGTTATTTCCGTGTTCTTGATTTCACTAAGCTAGGTTAACCCGACGACCCGGACACAACTGATTGCGCAGCCAGTCATTAGGAAAAATATTCTATCAACCAACCCAAACATTAGAACTCGCTTTATACTCCATTTAGTATATTCCATATTAAATAAAGTTTATCAATCCGAGGAGATGAAAGAGAGAGCGATTTAATCGTTAGTATTTTATGATTGTACAGATGTAGATACATCCCACGCCTAGGAAAACACATGAGTTAGAAGCCTGCCTCTTTTCAATACTTAATTTTTTCGCCAAATTAAAAAAAAATTAATTGAGCTTATCCATTACTTCTTTTTCACCTTACTGTAAAAATATGGTAATGTTTTATTTTATAGATGATTTATGAGAGAGTTATTTTCGTGAATCACACGGATTTCCTGATTGCATCGAGCTATATTCCCCCGACGCGACAGAGAACAATTGAAAGCGCCGCCTGTCGCCACGCAGAATGGCCGCCACCTCATCTTCCTCCTTTTGCGCCGCCCATTAGAGTCGGAAGGAGACCGGAAGCATGAGTCGTTGGCTTTCTACTCTACTACACACACAAAAACCTTTAAAAAACTTAACCAACCCCGCCGCCGCGGCTCGTAGGGCCCTTTAAAAAACGCCACGTCCGCTCTCCACGGACTTTACAACCCACGGTCACGACGCGGCCGGGGAAGTGAACAAAAACGGACGTAAAAACGCGAGAAGGGTTGTTTCGGAAAACACGAGCCTGGTACACGGTCAACCCCCCCTTGTTTCCACACGAGGAAATTTCCGAACACCCTCTCCGCTTCCCACCACCAGCAATTTGCCCCCCCTTACCGCCTCCCCTAACATCAGCCCCCATCCGACGATATCTAACAACTTCAAACCTCACCCCTTCTTACCCATCTACTTCTTCCTGACCCTCTCCGTATTTTTCCATCTATTCGTCTCCTCCTCTTCCGTCCCCCTGTTTCACCGAGCAAGGGTGAGACGGGGCCCAGCAAGAAGAAAGGAGAAGACTACTCATTGAGTGAGCCCCCCCTCCCCCCCCCCCATCTTCAGGAAGTGCTCTCATCGATGCATGAAGGGACGCGAGTAGAATGTCAACACGCAACTGTGAGACGTAAAATTGAAGGCAGTAACACAATAGCACCCGCAGTATTATAACCTCGAAAATTCATAACAGGTAATAATGAAGTGGTCACTCTAAATAAAGCAAATATACTAATTATTCGACTGATGATATATTCAAGGAAACGAGGAAAGTAAGAGGCAAGCTAAATAAAACAGCTACCTTTGTGGCCAATTGCCACAATATTAAATGAGCCAAAAAAAATAAACAGATGCGATGGATTTAGGGTATACCACACAAGTTCCACGCAAAACCAGGGACAACACTCGAAAAAAAAAGTCATTGTACGACATTTATCATCGATAGAAAACATAGTTGAAACTATATGCTTCCACTTCCTCTTCAAAAGAGAAGGGATGAAACCTTCGCATGTTGTCGCCAATGCAAAGCTCAAGACTGTCCGAATTAACATCTTTTCTTGCCCACTATGTCTCCCTCAATATGAATTCAATATTTTTTTATAACCAATACCCACAACATAAACAATCATCCACGACTCTCTCCATTCATTTCCTCCGCGACCCGAAAAGTGTAACAATGCCTCAGCCTTATCGGGAATGACTGATCGGTAACCGATCGGTTTCACCACGACTTCGTGTCACGTGCTATATTTCCACAGTCCCGAAACTTTTACTCGTCGCATACGGCCTTTAATGAGAGGAGCCGCTGGCTTCAAAAGAGCGGTGCACCACGACCTTCCTTCCCGCACCCAGGAGAGCGTGCTTCCCCCCTTCGAGATCTCCTCCACCCTATCAATTCCCTACTCGCCCGCACCAGCTTCCGATCGAGAAGGGAGCACTTTCCCAGCCGTCATTAAAGGGAGTAAGGGAACAAGGAGGGCAGGCAAGAGGCCGATAAGAGTGAAGAGGAGGATGGGAATCCGCACGTCTAGCGGCGACGGGGAATGGCTCGGGAAAAGAAATTAATTTGGGAAAGGTGTGTGTACCCAACGGCCATCGTCGCGAGAGAGACAAAAGGGATCATTACGGAACAACCGAGCAAACAAGAGTGTATAAAACAAAGACCTAAGAGACGTTTCCCTAAAGGTCAAGTTCTACTACCCTTGATTCTTCTCCTTAATGGTGAAATATTAATCGACCGCGGTAAAAAAAATGGAAAAAAAGCGACGTAATAGGAGCACGAAAAGAGTAACAATTATTTTATCTAATAGTCAAAAGTGATTCAGTTTATAAGGGACACTCAGCTGCAGATACTCAGGTCACCCATAGATAAAGATGGACATTGATTATATCTCTCTATTTAGCAATTCCGGAGGTTAAGCCACAATCGCTTTCAGAAAGTTTGTATTTGAATAATTTCAGTCACAGCTTTGCTTAAAAATATTAAAAAGGGAGCTGAGAAGCAATGACAACAAAGTTCCAAAATGGAAGGGAAATCTGAGAAGAAAAATTTGAGATAGTAGTCAAAAGTAGAGAGGGTTTATAGGTTTAATATCGTGGAAATTTAAAAGTAGTGTCAGTTTATCAATAGTCAAATCTTCATTAAACACAGGTGAATTCACTTGAAAACACATGAAAAGGACGCATGCAGTAGACGGGTTGAGAAAAAAATTGAAACAAATAATCAATCGAAAGGTCTTCCAAACTTTCGAAATAATACTTCCTAAGCCACAGACTAAAATGATATTCAGAAAACAACCCTTTTAAAGCCACTAACGTAGCTGATCTAAAATTCCGTTTTCATCCCCTCACCTCGTCCTAAATGAAAAGAAAACGACAAATGAGTAATAAAATATCCACTGGATCAAATAGCATTAACCGAATAATTCAAATTTCCTTTTCCACTCATTATGAATGGCTACCGCTGCTAAATACAGAAATGACAAAAAATCCATTTTATTTTATACGGTCTCAAACGCAGTTGTCCCAACAGCCAGCAGAGAAAGTTCAATGATGAAGAGGGAAAATATATTCGTCAAACTGTCATGCTGTGTAGAAGTCGGGACAGATCCTAGGAAGTGAACCGCAAAGGAACTAAGAATGCAGAAGTGACACTCCGAAAGACTGAAGAAATGCCGTCGAACCCGTTCAGCAGCACACCCTACTGGGAGCGGACCAGCTTCGACGATGGGCCCCTAAACAGTCCACAACGCGCAACGACTCTCTTGAATCGTGTCGCGTCGCCACGTGGAGCGTGAAGTCTCATGGGAGCCTCGGAGTGCGAAGGGGGCGCGCGATGGACAAGGACGAGGGCCCGAGGAGGGTCGGCTGAGTGCAGCATGGGCTTGTATTCACTCTGATGACTGATAGATATCAATTAAAAACCATGATAGAACAGTCTACGGGGAATATTTATAACGTGACTGGATTCACTCCGGGGATAATAGGCTATATCGGACATAAGTAGACAAGTTTGAAAGAACGAAAGTCGAGTCGATGCATTATTGTAACGACAGAGATATATTTGAGAACAATTTTCAAGAAAATTAAGTCAAAAGTAGGCATACCAACGGTCCAAAATTACGCTATTTAATACTTTAAACTACTTACTGTCGAAACCTACAATATGTATTCCAGTGAATCCCTGCTCCCAACCTACTCCCATGGCAACATTACGAACACAGGCATAACTCCTGAGAAAAAAACCCATTCGCGAACCAATATATTATATGAAGGCTTCGTAATGTTTTGCACGCGATTCAAACCGGTAGATTTTAAGCTTTTTTAGTTCTTAAGATATCGAGCGACAGATTACTTAAATGGATATAAAATGGTGAAAAAACATACATCACATCGGACCCAACAATTATGATCCATTACGAAACATTGTCGGGCAAAAATTTTCTGTATCAAGATGAGAGGAACGGTTGGAACTCCACGTACTTTGAAGTATCTCCACACGAATGAAACTAGGATATATTTTTATAAACACTGAAATGACGAAAGAGGAAGAAAAACTAAATAAATTCGTAAACTAATTACAACATCCCCCAACTACTTAATTCAACAACAAATCAAGTTTTAATATCAAACAAAGAGAAAAATAAGAAGTTTTAACAACTACACCATTAGTAATAGCCATCTGCCGGGACGCCCTTGGAAGCGTGTGTTGCACCTCCGCCACACCCACTCGCAGTCATGCGAGGAAAAATAGCCATTCTTCAAACGGACGCCTCGATTACGGCCCAGGTGAGAAACACCAGGATGAGAACCCGACACCCGTTTTTCCACATCCACGCAGTTTGTTAATACCAGAAGTCAACGACGTCGATGAAAGCCGAGGACTGTCTACGGTTCTTCTCTCTAGTGGTTTACCATATGGAGGGCGGATACACGGAAATCGGGATATAAATAAACTTTGTGCCATGTGGACCTATTGCCACCATAGTGCAGACGGTTTAAAATAAAAAATGGGCAAACCTAAGAAAATAAATATGGCCAACCAGGCATCACGCAATTGCCTAAAAAATTGACTATATGACACACTTAATAGTAGTCGCTAAATAGAAAGGGCGTCATTCACAGGTAGTTGAATTCGATGATTTGAATCAAAGTAATAGAGTAAAAAACAAAATTTCCGCTTGAATAAAATAAATAATAATTTTTTTATAAAAAAGATATGTAATACAGCTGTAAGACATAACAACTATTTTAGTAGTTTCCCACATTCACAACAAAAGAATAACTTCGGACATAAGGTCTCAGAAGAGACATTTTTTAAAAATACTGTTTTTACGGAAGAAAAAATGCCTTCATTCGAAATAAAGAGGAAATATTTCTCTAGAGTTTACGACTGGGTCAGGTCGTCTATATATACCGATGACTCGATGCTCGAACCGAACACATTTACCAGGGCTGCCAATAATTCGATCGTCGTTCCTTTCATCTCAACAGTCTTGAGGAATACGCACGAGTCGGGAATAAAAACGTTTGTAAAAATAGATCACCTGACCCGAAAATGTCGCGATACCAAGACCATGCATCACTCTCCAGGATTCGGATATTTCGTTTACTTTAACTGCCCTGGGGACGACGCATGAGAGAGAGATAAAAAAATTGGCAGAAATAGATGATATGGCCCTGTTAAAACCTGAGAGAAATTGCTGCAACACACTATCAGTATTGAACGAAATTTGTGAATTCTAATCCCGTAATTTTATTAGCATGTCAATGGATGTACCCACGTCTTAAAGTTAAAAAAACCGACGGTTCTTCCCCATTGGTGGAAATAATTATCATCGTCTCAGGGATAAATACATATTACCAAATTATCTTTACTCCTATGGATATCTAACGCCAAATGGAAAGAAAAGTCGGTTTTATCTTAGAACCATGGCGCGGCTTCCCCAAATAAATATGTACAAATCATTTCATCAGAGGACCACGAAAGTTTTGATAACTTCCGTAATATTTTCGATTTTAAAGCACTTTAAGCCAGGTAACGATAAAAATATCCCACATTGCGTCAGCAGGAAAGGGTCGCATTTTGGGCGAGGGACGACGGGAGACCCGAAGCGAAAAGAACGGGAAGCGGGTGTACGCGGTAAAGGTATTGCAAGGAAGTGGAATAAATCCAAACCCTCCCCCCCCCCCAGCCACAAGCCACCCCTGTTGGCCACCTCAACGAACCGCTCTTCGTCAACCCTTACCCCGGCCGACGATTTCTTCGGGAAGATACGTAGGCGCTGCTTGTAAGGAGATTGGATGGAGAGAAAACGCCATAAATTACGCCACCCGAGGACGCAGAGTCGTAAATCCAAGGGAGGCAAATTCTGACCGAAGTTTTCCTATTGAATACGCGCGAGTGAGTTGGCAAATAAGTTACGCCATCGCCGGCTGGCTATCGTAAAACCACACAATTCCACGATACGAGGCGCTTTTAATCTGCTCAACTGGTGCGAGAAATTGTGCGGAATAACCGGAGTCAAATCAACCCTACAGAGGTATGATACGATTTAGAGATATACTAAGGCCACATAAAATTGGGAGACTAGGACAATAAAATCAAGAAAAAAAACTTCAGGATTCATTTTGAACTAATAATGTAATATCAATGAAAATAACATGAAAATAGCAATAGATCCAGAACCTACACCCGTCTCACAAAACCTATACTATGAGGTCATTTCTATGAAAAAGACTTTTAAGTCATAAAAAATCAGGCAGATAACAGATATATTATATCAAGTCTTTAAGCTGACGAGACGCCAGCGGATGCCAGTCATGTCCATTCATATGCTGGCCGTGACCTTCAAAGAAAAACAAGGGAAGTGTGGAGAAAGGAAAAGAATTATATCGGAGAAAAATTCCTGATTTCATTAAAATAATACACGCGACGAAAGGCGTCCGGCGTTCGAGGACGCCAGACCGAGTTTTTTTCAACTCTTTTCTCTCCCCCAATGTAGGCGTGGCACGGCTCACGCATGGAAGGGAAGCGGCGCTAAAAGTGGAGTATTTCTGGGAAAAGTTGAGACACGAATGCACGGTGGTAGTAATACAATACGAAATTTTTACGACACCACTCTGCATACTGTGCAATTAAAGTCGCGCGAATGACATTTGTTAAAAGAAATGAAATACGAAAATGAAAAAAATATGTGGCGCCCACGAAAAGCAGCATTAAAAACTTATCAGGTTTAATTTTCTGAGAACTGAGACCGGAAGTGAAAACCAACGATAGAATTGGCGTGAGACATGGCTGCACATAAATGTCATGAAGAAAATTTAATAGAAAACAAATGACCTAGTTTAATGCTTCAGCTTCGTCCTGATGATGGTCAGCGTCACTTCAGAGACGAAAATGTGACGGTGCCATTTCTGGAGAGAGGCCAAGTGACGGAGAGGAAAGAACCACTCCATGGAATCCTCAAAAAACACATTACGTCATGCGGCTACCATATGCTCTCCAAATAAACTCCCCCATCCGCTGAGAGGAAACGCCTGTAACACGAAAAATCTTCGGCACAATTATGGCCTAGCAACGAATTTCGAAATAGCGAATAACCTCAACATTTGCGAAAAATTATCTCCACATAAAAGGTATATGATATTATGCGTTTCCAGAGAGACGTGTAAATTCTGCGAATTATTGCAAAGCATTGCCATTCAACCAACTGATTACAATTCTACCGTAATTTTACGATATCTAAGTGTTCTTAACAGAGTGCTACATCATAGGTTCCATTGGTTATCAAGGCCTCACTAGGGGTTATACCGGCGCAATGAAATTATTTCGTAAATTTAGTAGGCCGATTCTGAGTTAATGACACGGATACATTTACAGAAATTTTCGCATGATGATTAAAAATCCATGATCGCGTAGTTGGCACTTCGCAGTCCTCGGCAGAAACTATTATTTCGATGAGTTAAACAATGCCCGTCTGGATACAAGGACGAGGGAGATTAGCAAGGGTCATTAGCCGTAGCAAATGGCTCCACAAATATTGTCTGCCTCGCCCCCATTCCACCGTCGCCGAGTTGACAGCGCTTCAGCCAAATACTCGACATACTTCATCGGGTGAGTTGACATAACGGGCGTGCACTAGAAGAGGGGGACGTGCAAAAAAAAGGGAGAATGACGCACGCTGCAGAGCTGACCGCATCGCAGAGCACCCAAAAAGGGTACGGCAAGAACGCAAGAAAACACGACGAATTGTTCCCACAGATCACGGAGTGAGAAAATCCACTCTCCCACAGCTTCCGACATGGCCCGGCATGTAACCAAGCTGCTCGACGAAGATCTCCTTGCTGGGCCTGAAGAGATATGGGGGAGGGGTTTAGGGGGGCGTGGGAGTTGCCAGAGCGCAAGTAATGACTCCCCATTATTATACACTCTCCAGGGGGATGGACCCAGATCGAACTGATGACGAGGCGAAACTCGAAAACCCGAAACCCTCGGAGCAGCAACACGTAAAGTGGGTACGGACACGAAACACACGCCAAGCCGGAAAAGTTGAATCACTATGCCGATTCACTGTGTAGACGATCAAGAACAACATACAACCAGACACAGAAACCGAAAAACCTTATCGCATTTACCCCAATACCTTCTGCAATAGTTACACGACACGTTATTACGTTTTCAAGATGTTTTGGCCATGCTCATTGCTAACCCGATGTTGGCTTTAAACTTTCTAAACGAATGCATTGTCCGATATTAATTACGTTTAGCATTAAGACATGTAAGCTTCATCATGGATCGCATATCTGGGTACGGACACGAAACACACGCCAAGCCGGAAAAGTTGAATCACTATACCGATTCACTGTGTAGACGATATCTTTCATCCCATAAGAACGAAGATTACTTATTGTAGCAAGAAGTATAGAATTGCACACTGCTTGACACTCAACAATGCAAACAGCCTATTTGCGGCACAAAAGGCATTTAAGACGCGTTGAAGTGTACACACTTCCATCCAAAAAAGATACGTCCAAAAAGATTTTAAAGAACTAAGTAGTTCCAAATGGATACACGACACTATTAAACTCTACAGCCACCTAAAGTAATAATAATTCCCCAAATTCCACCCTCCGCCACACCTGATATGTATTTGCTCAACTCTCCCTCTTTTCGACGCCTGCCCGAGTGCGCGTTGAGCATGGCGCCAAAATCCTCCCTCCGCCCGCCTTATCGCCCTCCTAACCCGCTTGTTGCAGCCGCCCCACTAATATTTACACCCGCGTACTCCCATTTGACTTCCTAGTATTCCTTCAACCACGAGGCTCAGGTACGCGCTCAACACTTCACGGAAATGTGAAGAAAGCTTTAACCTTATTAGAGAACCACACTCACTTTTCAGGATCACAGACGGCTTGCTATGCTATCCACGATTGCACACTCTCGGATGGAGCAGGAATCTTGAGCACAAGATGAACGAAAACACACAACAACGTCGCTTGCACGAGAGAATCTTTTCCGCTGCTCCCTCTGTTGCCGTGGTTATTTCCAACAAAACTCTCCTTTCGTCCTCTTGCACAAGCTCAACGTCCCTTCCACACCCGGCCCCAGGACACGACTGAAAACCCCCCCCACAAGGCTCCAACAGCGCTCCCTCCCTACCTCTTCGAACGACCCACCCCCCCTCCCCCGTCCCTCTCAAACTTCCCCTCTCCTCGCTGGCAGCCCTGCGTCCACCCTCCCCTACTTCCCTCTTCCCAATCTCTCGCTTCGACATCATCATTTCCCCTCGCCTCCCTTTCTCCCCATCCACCCTTCTGCTTCGCCCGCGTTCGCTGGAGGAGGAAAGGGAGAGGGGGAGAGAGATAGGAAAGAAGGGAGAGAAAAGGGAGCGAGAGAGAGAGAGATAGCGAGAGCAGAAGCAGGCGAGGGAGCCCAACAGAACAAGACGGGCACAAGCCGCGCGAAATGGCCAACCGAGAAAAATTTTACTTGCGCCACAAAAGTTACCGACAGCAGGAACGAAATTCGAGATTATCAGCTTCCCACCTTGCGGGCCCGCTTGCAAATCCCGTTAGTTTCGAGGATTTTGACAAAGCTCTGAGGATGTGTTGCAATGCTTCGTATGTATTAAAGGAATGATGGGAATAACTCCATTTAGTAAGAGGAGCAACACTGCGGAAAGCTCCGAAGAGAAAGTTCCAAATACGAAATAATATTTTTGTTTTGGCGGATCACCCGAGCCATTTTCAACGGCCTAAGAAACTGGGAACAAAATACAACAACCTATACACGATGGATGAGTTACTCGTTATCTCCGAGTAAGAGATAGCCGGTGAAATCTTCATCCCTATCCCAAGGTTAGCCAGAAGCATCTCTAACTAGCTGCTGAGTGAACAATGCTTCGTCCGTATACTGTGATGCATAACTATTCCGCGCTTATAATATTGAAAAAGCCATTACAAAAACGGATAACAACGCAGAGATTGTTATTTATTCTTTTATTACTGTAAGTCCTTCCCTTAGTGAAGGCTATTCGAGTTCTCCACCGGGTAATCTCCTTCATGGCTGCCGACGTTTCGGGGTACGAGTCGTACTGGATGGAGTACGACACTCAGCCCTGAAGATGGAGTACGACTCGTACCCCGAAACGTCGGCAGCCATGAAGGAGATTACTTGGTGGAGAACTAGAATAGCCTTCACTACCAGCATACGCCGGGAAAGCATCCGATCTTTTTTCAGTCCTTCCCTAAGATAAGCAATCACTTGTCCTCCATGGAGCGAAATTTTCATGAGGACCAAAAATAAGAATCTAATTCAGCGTACTTTTTCGCGCATTATCTTGGAAAGCAGTGGGTCCACGGTTCGATCCCTGTAGCGAAGCATAATTTTGCATTGACACGTCACGCAGTCGTCGACATCAATGAATCTCGCTGCGAAAGGCTACGTTCCACGCCACGCAGTCTCTTCACTCCCTTATTGTTAAGACCGTTTTACACGGGGCACGTACTTGCACAATCTGACGTGTGTACGAATGCGCAGTTAAAATTGCGTAGTGTAGGGCGGTAAATTGCCAAAACACATGCGAGAATGCGTGGAAATTAGATGACAAAATAGCCCCTGTTCTAATTTCGTTCATGCATTCGAGCAATTCCACGCCATTTTAGAAATTAATGCAGTTCTAACCTGCGCAATTCCGTGCCCCGTGTAAAACGGCCTTTAGTGCTTCAACCCTGAAGCAAGGACGTATGGCATTAGTTAGGTTTAATCTCGATTTTAAAACATGATAAGAGAAGGCTTGAGGAGAGACAGTATGGGAGTGGAATGCGATGACTCATACATACTTATACCTTTGCGCGAGGGAAGGGAAGATTCTAGGAAATGGACACGGCCAGACTACCCTGCAGCGGTATTATAAAGGTCTCGGGTGAGAGGAGTGGGTCGCGTGGATTATGGCACGCAAACGCAACGGCTTGGATGCGTGGATGGGAGGCTGGGATGTGTTGGTGAGAGAGTGCGAGCTCGCGGAACTGGTGGAATTAGTGAGAGTGAGAGGGTGAAAGTTGGAAGGGCGACTGGCGGCTGCTGCCGGCTGAGTTCAAGAATGGGCGACCCTTCGGAGGGGGGAGGAGGGGAGATATGGGCGTGGGATGAGGGGAGGGAGGGTCCACGGAGGAGAATAGACGAGGGATAGACTGAAGGAAAAAACTTCGGAGCGACCTCAGTGGAAGGAAGGGAGGGAGAGAGAAGGCGCGGGGTGTTTCGCACATGAGGCGCAACTGGCAGCGACCTCCCCGATGCACCTCGAACAAACATGGCGAAGGGTTTCAGAGGAGGAGTGTGCCGAATGTACTCGCGTAAAATTATTCGAGCACTCAGGCGAGTCGAACATCGAAGTCGAATCGAGTATCCAAATGTGTACTAGAGTACCGATATACTATATGTCCGCTATACAATATGATATATGTCTATCTCATCTGCAAAACACCCGAGAGGTGGCTCGCAAGGTATCATGTAGGTACGTATGAAAGTGCCCATATATTTCTACATGCAATAGCTCGCGTACCCGGATAAATGCATCAGTATCCACGGGACCAGATAAATGCATCTTAATCAGAGATGGAAACAGGATTGCCTCCGAGAGCACTCGAGTAATTAGATGAAGACAATCAGACGGTGGTCTACGTGAATACCGCCGCTTACTAGTGCGTTTGTCTGGGTAATCGAGCCCCGGGATAACTAAATGGGTACCGACTCGATTATCTCCGAAGGTATTCGACCCGAACAAATACGTGGATTCATGAGTACCTATACGAGTACTCGAATACGAGCAATCGGGTACATCTTGCCCCAATTACAAAGCAGAGAAAGGCTCGAAACAGATGAGTGCAAGGGTTAATCTGATGAATGTACAAAAAAATCTTGCAGAAGAGTGAGGGACCGAAAAGGTAATTTAAATGCCTCTATTCCACATTGCTTTCCATTCCATATTGCTTCAGATTGACAGTTACCCCCACATAGTCACATAAACGGAAGATGTCCATCAGCATTAACTCTATTCAAACTGAAGGGAAATCATGCGGATGCTTCAGCATCAAGTTATGACGAGATAAGGATGTAAAGGAAGATAGGTGGAAGGATTTCACGAGAATGGTCCAGCGACAAGTGGAAGCGAATAGGGATGAGGGATGTCTGGGATTGTAGGTCAAAGATTAAGAGGAGCCAACTTCAGTCAAAGAGTGGTAAATTCGAGTAAGTGGATGCAAAGTTGGTTGCTGCTAATAAAAGGTTATTTGGGACCTAACACGGATTGAGATCTCAAGGTGACAATATGATATAACGACTAAAGCCACAAAAAATCTGCGTCTTTTCCCAGCGAATTTGTCTCATGCAGGACTAACTTCAAAAGCAGAGAGGGGGTCAACCAGTTCACAGAGAATTGTTGGAATTTGATTGAATTCATCAACTCCATCTTACTGCGTCTTCCACTTCAAGCTGAAGAGAAAGGCGAGTGCAATTTTTCTCAAAACCGAGCCATTGGATAACCGTCGAAATCTTTATTCAAACCATAAAAATGTAGCACCGTGTTTTTTCATAATTCAAATGACCATTTAAACCTGAATGGTGCCCATTTAAGAACTATATGAATTTGTTGAAGAATGAAGGCCATATGCGAATTTAAACTTAATGGTAGGCAGAATAACTTCAACAATTCACGCATTATTGGTATGTACGTAATGTTTCCAAACATTACCAGCAATTGAACAGCTGAGAGAAACTTCTCTACAACCGCGCCGTAAAGATTCATTACGATGGGACGAAGTTCAGGCCATTAAAAGATTAAGGAGCCAAGTTCCCCGGAAGAGACTCGCTCAATAACCAACGACGTGAAGACGTGGTGCTCCGATAAGGCGAAAGACGAAGGATTTAGCGGCGATGACGTTTATGATTCGAAAGCGTGGGGAGAGAGATTAGAGGCGGATGCATAACGAGGTGAGGGACGGAAAACCATTTTTTCTGTTCGTTTTTTTAATTCTAACCGACTAAAATGAAAAAAAAACCTACCGGGGGCGGTTCGAGTGGGAGGCGAATAGTCGAAAACGGGGCCGTCATACCTATGCGGGTCGTCTTTCTCTTTAACGCCACCCTTCTCCGCTCAAACGCTCATTATTTACGAGCTTCGACAACCAACCGCTTTAATTCTCCGAGAGAGCGCAGGGTATTACGCTGAATCACTTCCCACGGGAATGTCATTTCCTTAATTTTTTTCGCCGTTTACCTCCCACTCTCCCCCTAGCCAACAACTCACCCGCACAAAACGAAACGTCAGCCGAAAAAAAAGAATCGGAATGAATGGAGGTTTTTTTTTTTGAACGATGATCCAGCGTCGCTTTGGGATTCTCGTGCGAAGAGGGTATGCCGCAGAACAACATCAAAAACGTAATAATCGATACCTCCTGCAGTCCATGTCACGGTTACGTACAGTATGTAGCCGTGCGTATAATTTCGTGGTTTGCAACGAGTTTTTGCAGGAAATTATGCCAAGGGAGACTGAGTTCAGCCATCGCTCAATATTGCACTCAATAAGCGCCTGGATTTTAGGGCCGAAATAACTTTGTTCTCGTTCGTAATCACGACATAGCAACAAAATATACGTCAACACAGTAAGAGTTTGATATTTTGATATTCAATGGTCTTAGCCAACTCCATTCATGAGATGTAAAAAGTGTTATCCACCACCACCATTTTCTGGCACAATCACTGATTAACGAGGATCAGAAAATAATATATATAATTAATAATATAAATAATAAATATTTATTGGATTGTCTGAGTAATAAACACTGTATTTGAAAATGACGCCTCAGCGTTGAAACACGTCGTGCCAATTAAAAAATTCCAGTGAAAAGTTACCAAGGTTGTTTATTTTTCATTTCAACATGGGTGTTCACAAATTTAAAGCCGACTCGATTGATTTCATCATCAAATAAGCTTATTTCAACTATATTCTCAACCTAAATCGAAGGCTGTGGTTCAGTACAGTAGGAACGCTCCATCCGTCGTACCGAGAGCATTATATTTAACGCACACCATTAACGAAACACTCGATAACTTGATGAGAGGGCGATAAAGTTTACCACGACCGGCTAAAGGAATGTAAATCCGGTTCTGGATGCCCACCAAACAGCTTAGTATTTGCTCAAGGACGTCGCGAAATTTTTCGCACTCGCCTTTTAGCGGGTCGGCGTCTCTTTTCACAACTTCAGGGCGACAAACGTGAGGAAGAGAATCCGGTGGAGGATCTTGAAAGATCGTTTACATGAAACATTTGCAATTTTTTCTATTGAGTTTACATAACGCACGACGAGTTGTGTTATACTACACAACATCCTCAAGCGCTTCGCGCGTTTAATACATTCAGTGGAAATTTTTTTGCCATATCCACTTTACAAAAAACTAATAATTCCCAATATACTAGACAAAAACCATACTATATGATCTGAAAAGAGTCGGAGTATGAATAAAGCGACGAGTAGCATTATGTACCTGAAATTGATGAAAGAGGTTTTGGTTAATAAGAGGTTAAAAACTAGCCATAGGAGTAAAGTGGTTCCAATGGTATCACTAGCTCGCTTACCACCTAAAAACTAGATAGCCCCCTAAACCGAAAGGTAAATCAAGCCATAAAATCCTTGGGTTAATAGCCCTTCTGAAAGGTGAGCCTAGGGGAGCATGAAAAACGTGCAACGGACCTCTGGGGCCAAAGCCATCCTTCCGGAAAATAAAAGCGACCCTTTCCCCGGCTGACCTCGTCTTTCATTATATCGCCTCCTTCATTCTGCATTCTTCTTCCACCATTATACGAGCAACACTACGCTCAGCCGTGCGTACAAGCACAGCATCTAAGCCGGCCTTTCACCTCATCCAGGGCCGGTAAACCTACAGGGACGATATCACACGCGCTCACTACACCCCACGCCCGAGCGAAAATAAAAACAAGGTCATCTGGGGACTAAGGGACCGAGGCGTCTCGACGTACGATATCCCTGACAAGGGATAAGGCCTAAAATAACCTCTCTTCCTAGGATATCAACAAAAAACACAAAATATTTTATAATCAGGAAAAATATACACAACATCAATGATGCATGGGAGTAAAATTCGAGAGTTTCACAAATAAAAATAGAAAACATACTTTAATTCAGAAGAAAACTTTGGAATAATTGGAGGTTTATTCTTAATTGTACATTTCAAATTTTCACTTGAGCGAGAAATGTTTTAGTCATTTGTCACAGATACCTGAAAAATGCAATAATCTAAGAACCATTTTTTATTGAAGCTTAATATTTTATGCAGATAAAATATCCACCCACTTCATAAGTGTTTTGTAACTATTAAATCACCGATTACGAAATCTAATATCCGCTTTTCATCACGCTAAGTTTTTTTTTACAGAGAATGAGTTGAATAACACTCTACACATAATACAATCAAGCTTATTTTCTAACAACTAATTAAACACTCGAATTTTGAGTGATGTTTTTTTTTTCGATTCATAACCTATCAATTTTTCATAAATAAAATAAATTACTTGAAATTTGTACTCGCCATTGGAAATTAATAGAAAATTTATTAGGGATAAAATGAGCAATACCGAGTTAAAGCAATTATTGGGCTTTCCGGTCACAAATCACGGCATATCGGTAGAAACAGCGGTTTTAAATTACTGTTGGCTTCAAAATCCGCATTTGCCCCGAGAGCATCATCAACTATTTCATTTTCGGAATTGTGTTATGGGTTGTTTGCCAGTTTCAACACGAGTCCCTCTTGAGTAATATAACCCGTACTTCCCTCTAGCAATAAGAGCACTTAAATTTTAAATGGGAACCACTGTAACCATTCTCAGCAATTTCATTTATTTCTTCCATATACCCCGGAACAACAGTAGATTACTACAGAAACTTTTACATCGGAAGTGATTACAGACATTATCAATAGTCGAACACTAGGTCCTATACCATGCACAAATCACTTCATTTTAAAGGGTTGATTCATTTAAAGCTGCGATTTCCGTGATGAACCCAATACGTGGGATGATGTCGCGGGGACATGCAGAGGGGACTGAAACAGCTGAGCTTGAAGCAACCCGACCGAGGAGACCTCGCGTCGCGGAGACCCTCTACGAATGGAACTGTCCTCTCTCTCTCTCTCTTATGCATGTGCAAACTCACGATTTCATTTGCGAAGGCCGCGTTTTGCTCTCGGCCGTATGTTTACACAGTGGAAAGCCATCGGGGAGGGAATGAGGGAGGCCGAGAGGGAGGTGTTCGGTGTTCTCGGGGGAGTTGGAAGGGTTATTGGAAACGGAGGAGAGGAAGAGGGAATTTGGGGAGGTGGGCGCGTATCGTTAGGCGTGCGAGGAGAGCGGAAGGTGGCGGGGGAGTCGTGGACGGGCTCGCTGTAAAGCCAAGTGGGTCGCCAGAAGAGTCGACTGGTAATTAGGGGGGGGGGGGGGGGGGAGAGGCGCGACCAGGGGGTTTCCGGAGTCTCCCCCCTGCCATAGGCGATTGCGTATACGTTTGGGGTTGGCACAGGAGGGGAAATGAGGGGGAGTTGGGGTGGGAGTCCGCCATCGGGTGTGGGAGGGCGAATTGACGGCTTCCCTCCTCCACGGGAATGAGACGAGTGAATGAAACGGGGGAGGAAATGGGAGTATGGTGTGCGTGCCTACATGTGGATGTGAGGCAGTGGCGTAGCCAGGAATTTCACTGGGGGGGTCCAAAACCGGGGGGAGGGAAATTTTTGAAAAACAGGGTACTAAGTAATGGGTTTTAAACTAATGTTAACACTTTTCACTATCGAAAAAACTTCAATTGTAAACGAAATGTTTTTTTTTTTCATGATTTTTCAATATTTTATTTTCTTTAATGAAGGAAAGTGATTGTGTTTTTATATTTCGGGGAGGGGGTCCGGACCCCCCGGACCACCCCTTCCGTCATGGGGTGTATGGATGGATTGAGAAGACGAGGTATTCAGTCAGGACTGGGCCATTTTTGTTATCTCCACCGTAAATCAACGAAGCTCGAGCACATGTCCAGAGTATGAAGGCATGAGCATATTTACAGGTTTTCTTTTATTTATTTATTTATTTAGTTAATCCAAAAACAGCGCGAGGCCAATTACAGAGGACTGGAGGAACAATTTCATAATATTAAGCAACGTAACAATGCATACAAAAGCAAAGGGGATAAAATTTAGTGGGTCCTCATCGGTTTGATGATTCTCGACCGATATAAGTTCAATTACTTTAGACTATAATCACAATCAATAGAACTCATATACTTTATTCTGGGGAAAACACTGTAATTTACCATAATTTCTAGAGGAAAAATAATTTGGGAATTTTCACTATCTTGGTTGACGAAAAGCGTTTGATAAAGTATTTATAACAAAAAAATATTGATTATTAACTGAATAAAACTTTATATCCCTCCCTGTGAACGATTAGTTCAAAGAATATACCATATATTCTGTAATTTTTTACTTTAATTCACGATGAAAAAGTGCTGCTGCACAATAATAAGGTATGCTTTCATCACTTTAAATGAATATTTAATTAGAAACTCTTTACTATTCTACACCAGTAATTACTGACTCGTTTTCTCATCTCAGATTCTTCGTAAACTGCCTCTTTAACTACCCCTTTCGCTACCCTAACCTGGCGCCCCCTTTCCCGGTGAAAGGGGTGGACTTTGCCCTTCACGTGGCAGAGTATGCTTTGAACTAAAGTCAGGATGAAAGAGCTGCCGCGGTCAACCGTGATGTTGGGACATCGATTGATAGCCGATAATTTTTCCGAAGCAAGCGCCGACGAGTTTATATAAATAACGTGTCTCCGATGACTCAACTCCACGATACACATCCATGATGAAGCATACAAGGTATAAAAACTGTTGAGCGACTCTGGACTCGGGAACTGAATCTAGGCCACTTATGACAGCGAATGTTAAAATTTACAGTTTCAATTTTACTTGTAATTGCATTATAGTGTAATTTCTGCACCGTTCACTTGCTTTGCAGAAGTCCCTCATGTACTACTTCCAGTGAATATATCAACTTTGATACTTTACACGATCGATGACTAAAGTAAAAAAATATTTCAAATAGAAGGGAACCTATGAATGGAGATACATTAAAAAGTAACATTTTTGATTATTTCAATACACCAATTCTTTGTCATGGTTTCCCAAGGTCATCATTATACTCTAATAGGTGAGTGATAATTTTACAATAATTATGACAACTAGACACTGCTAAGCAGGACCCCACACAATCTACTTACGCCTATTTGCTAATCTAAAATCTCTGAACACGATTCTAATCTCTGATCAATTTCGATTCGTATAGGTTCACAAAATTGCAGGGCATTGCTTAATAATTAAGTATTCTTCAGTTGGAATGTATATTAATGGACGGTTTTTATTTATTTTATCATTAATAGCACATCGCAGTAAACTGGGCTGTTACGCTCCCAATAAAATAATTCAAATATGTTTCGGATGATATTTTTCTGTGCAAAAATACCACAAAGAAAAAATCATTTGCCTTCTGCTTTCAGTTGAGAACATACGATAAAACCCTTAAGAGTCATACTTATACTCTTGCGCTCCACTTATTCCACTTGGCTCCGTCAAGTCTTAAATTACAGAATTTAATCACATGATAATAAAACTGATAAGCATAAGTCAATTATTCTCACCTGGTATAATACCTACTATTTATGAGACGAATGGAGCGTGTAAACAAAGCCACCTCATGTTCCAGCCAGATAATAAATAGATTGGTATCTATCACTAATTCCGAACACAGTTAATCCGAGGCATAGGATGTATCGAATAAACGTAGCAGTGGATCGCTTCTTATAGTGCATCTCATTCCCTCAGATTGTGAAACTTGAATCCTAATCTAAAAGGCGCAAAAGGAGGCTTTCCTCAAACATTTAACAGGATTATTTGACAGCAATACGCGACGTATGCGAGGAAGGTGACATCTACGAACGCAAATGGCCAGAAGATGTTTGCGCAACAGTCAATTGCCCACCTAATGGGATGGACGAGTGATTCTGAAGAAACATCCGTCGCGGATGATGCTCAAACCGGATGTTTTATCCGTTGCTTCCGATCGGCCAATGCTCACGCACTTACTGAACTGGTCAGATAAACGATATAAATGTTATTTTCATGAAAATTTCTATGCATTGCACGTATTATTTTCTAGTTATATCTCATCGAATAGCACCCCCAAACATAGGTTTCCCTTGCTGTATTGTTCGAAAATTTTATTTAAAAAATCCGAACTTCAATACATTTGAATATAATCGTCATGGCGATACTTATGAAACCATTCAAATAACGTTGATAGTAATACAATATACCTACTTGCCATTTTGACAAAACTGATATAATTTTCGTTTTACAAAAAACACCACGATAAAAATCAAATTTTGTCTCGTAACCTTACTACTTTTGGGGTAATGAATGTTGGAATCGATGTCAAATCACGTTTTTTTTAGATTAAAATGGCGTTGCAAGCGCCTAAAATAGCTGGTAAAAGTGTAGCCTATAAAATATGAAGATTGATACACAAACATATTTTGTAACCTAAATTTGCTCCATAGCCTCGATGGATGTCGTCTATGATATCAATTTTTTTTCTTTGAAAATACACGATAAGTATCTGTTTTGAATCGCGCAGTGGCGCGCGTAGTAACTCAGCCGTCCCATCACCACCCCCACCACCTTTAATGTCTCGTATCTTGCATCCTTCGTCTCTCAACTTAGCACATCACGCACGCTCGTCAAACACGGCGTCAAGGCATGCGTGCCATTGGAATACGATTGGGTGCCTCGGCGTGAGGAAGTCATTAATACCTTAACGGGAACCAACACACTGTCCAGATCACACTTCACTTCCACTCCCACCCTACCTGCACGGTCAGTCCCCATCTTCGGGCCCCTGGGCGAGAGTTACACTCCTCTTTGTGGCTCTCTTGGCGTTTAGCCTTGCTCTGGCGCCTTAGGTTTCGAAGGGAAGGGAGAATTCCTGCGGGAATACGGGTAGAAATATAGGAGGAAGAGGGGAGGAGGCAAATAGAAGGAAAGGACGTCTTCAAGGCAGCGAGAGGAGGGAGAGGGCGGTCGGGGGAAGAGGCGATAATCAACCGATAGTAGAAGAGGCATTTACGCCGATTACGCAGCGTGTATTCTAGCGAGTATTGATCTGCACCTAATATTCGCAACATTGTTTTGGTAAGAGAAGAAATGTTTGAATATATGCGCTTGTACCTGGTTTTGCGTACCCATTTCACTTTATCAGTTTATTTAATAGTCACGGTGTTTTTCGCGATTAAAAAATTAAAAAAAGAGACCATTAATTGAAGAAGAAGATACAATATGGGTGGCTAACATACGGGAAGTAAGTAAGATTTTCACGGCGCATAAGATGCAGAAAGAATTATCGAGTTCTCCACCCGGTAAATGGCTGCATGTGTCCCGACGTTTCGTAGAACCACTTGTTATTCATCTTCCGAGGAACTTCCAGAATCTTCAAGAAAATCCAGAATCTTCTTCGTCCTCAGGGGATCTTCAGGAGGATCCCCTGAGGATGAAGAAAAAGTCGTTCTTCGGGAGGCATGCAGCCAATTGCCCGGTGGAGAAGCCGAGTATCGTTTCTGCACAGGGGAAGGATGTAAATTACGCCGTCAGAGATGGAAAAGTTCATTCACGCGAATAAATTATCCATACCCACGACTGTATGAAGAAATAGGTTAATTTATGTCGTGAATATGCGCGCTTGCCATTCCGTCATTCAAATTAGTTTCTCGCTGACCTTTTTGGCATCAACTTTTCCAATGTTTTTTTACTTAGAGCAAGAATCATAGCACATTCTACCATAAAAATAGCAGTTTATGGATGTTACTGCTGATTTCACTAGCCATCTTCCAAATTTACTTATTTTATTGAATAAGTAAGTTCCCAAATTTTCGTAAATTCTGTAATTTTTTTAATAACTGAAAGCTAAACTTCTTTACTGCGAGTACTCATGCTTGGTAGTTATTTTAACTGGAGTTCCCAAATTTTGTGCCACCTGCGATTGGAAAGAATTCCGTCTTCGATTGTAAGGAATGTCAAGAACCTCCGGTTTGAACAAATTACACCAAAAATTGGTCCTGAAAAAAATCATGCTCCAGAGGATAATTGATGCGTTTTGAATGCAAATAATTGACTGTAATCCGGAGGAAGAATTCTTCATACAAAAGGTAAACCGCATATCTTCTAACAAAAATTATCTGGTGTTATCTTCACTTTCCCCATGCTTATGATGTCCTCGAACAGAAGGAAAAATTCATATGAATACTTCTCTGTGTACAACTATTCGCTTAGAAGTAAAGGGAAAACACAGTGAAACCACAAACAGCAGGGAAAGAGCTGCTACCGAGGAAAGCATTCCACTCATCACTGAGGATTCCATTAAGGCGAACGAAGTTGAACGGGCGAAAAGCACGAGAAATGATTAATCTTTATTTTTTTCCGAAGTAACCTCTTAGCCCAAAAGTAAGCAAACACACTGGTAATGGAAAGATAAAAGCATATCCACACTCTAGAAGCCTTTCAATTACTAAAACCACCTCGGCAAATTCACTCACGTTTTCACTCACCCGAAAATATCCAACGAAAATCCTTATCTCTATTTTGATTACAATGAGACTTGTAATTTTAAATGGAGACTGGTATAAGAGGGAAAAATTGAACAATATTAATTATTAGGATCTAATTATATGTTCTGTTTCGTAAATCTTTTTCTCCTGTTTCCGCAATTGTCGCCACCAAATATGGGACTCACGTAGCCTTTACTAAGTTTTTTTTCAGCAGAAGAAAAGTGCATACATAAATGAACATCAGCGGAAAAAAGATGCGTTCCCCTTTAGTTATGTTGCAAATACTATATCGCGGAAAAATAAAACGAGATATAATTTTTTGTACACCTATACCTGATTATCAAAATATACAAGTAGGCTTAAATGATTAATATAATCGCGCAGAGAGTGAAAAATCAACCCCCTCCTAACACCCACACCCATAGATGCGCGAATGTGACGCTCGAGGCGCCAGTAACCACGGCGCCTCCCCGCCAACGGCAAGGTCGCGCGTGGAATCTCGTCATCGAGCTATATCGACGCCACAATATGATCAATTTTGCTCGCGGAGCAGTGAGGGTGGTTTTGCGGTCATCTGAGCGAAGGCCAGCCGGGGAACGAGCGTTGAGCATCGCAATAAGGAGACTATTGAACGCACCGAAACGCTCCGCAATAATGAAATAGCTGCGGGATAGGCAACGTGTCCCCTTCAAAATGCACCCTCATTTATCCCTCACAATGTTATCATGGATGCTAGAAGTCCGTCTTTTATTAAATACAGGGATGATACCATGGAGACCAGTATTGATCTAGGCTGAGTAAAAGGCTTCTTTGATAAATTGTGCCTTTGTCGAATGACACCAGTGGAACCTGAGTTAAGCGACAGAATAAGCTAAAAGAGGTCAAGAAACGATCAATAATATTTGATGATTCAGCTACCTTATTTTACCTCACAAGGACCGATAATCTTGGTTTAATTTTTATAAAAATTGTGCCAATTTAAATAAATAATAACACCTTCTAATGCTATCTTCAGAACCAATAAGCGGGAATATTCCCACATGTCCGCCGGAAAGCTTAAACATACTTCTCGTTGATATCTCGCATATTAGAAACATGTTTCTCGTTAAATTTCGTTAAAGGGGTTAATCAGGGCCAAATATTCAGCGACTGCTCAAAGGACGTCAATATTTCTATGAATGTGTTATAAATTAGTACAAGATGTGTTACAAGATTAGCAATAAATGAGAAAATTGCTTGATGAAGGACAAGAATATTTCTAAGATTCCCAAGTTTCACTAATATCTTCGTGGATTTCGAAGATAACTTATTGTAAGTTTTACTGTGTTTGAAACATTATCATTAGGATCATAAGGAGATCCTTAGGTGCAAGTGGCCAAAGCTTGCTTAACATAATAATATTCACATTCTGAATAAAATGAATATATTTATGAATTAGATTATAAGGAATTGGATTATGATGACTCTATGGGCTAACAAATATCACAGTAATGAGTATCTGCAAAGCACATTTAAGCCATTTAGACGGAATTTCATAAAGAAATTAACTTGCACATGTTGAGGGTTCGCACTAAATTATAGCTATCAACACTACATTTACACGACGAAATAAAATATACGGTGAAAATTATCTGATATTTCGCGCTAGGTAAAAGATATATTGACCACATTCAACAGGGTAGTTTCCTTCATCAAGGAAAACGAAATGCATTGATTTCGATTCCTCACCCACCATTAGGGTATTCATAATATACAAATTATTTGGTTTTAGAAATCCCAGTTTCGACGAATGGCAATGGTCAATTTTAACCTCATTTGAAAAAGGCCAGATTGGAGCCCATGCGATTCCACTCCACGTGACGTCCCAGGGACCTAGTTTCTACACGATTAGATATGAGTTTTACATTGAGATTACCAATGCATGCATGAGGCACGTAGCTCAGTGAAACATCTCTTAATAATCACCCATAAAAATTATCTAAGTTCGGAAAGTTTCCTTCGTTTGATAGGGTAACAATAATCCTTATTGAGGCCAAGCGCTACCTGCTAGCAGGTAATTCTGCTACCTGCTAGCAGCCTGCGTAGTATCAGCGCTCAAAGCCTCGCCCCAAGGTCACCTCACGCGGCGATAGCTGGAACCAGAATGACGTCACACGGGATTTTCCCAGCATTCATGATTAGCCGTCGCGTTTTCGCGCGATTGAAAATTTTCACTTTTCGTTTAATCGCGAAAAATAGATATCGTCATTCAAAAATCTAAGAGCGTGAAATGCGTACTCCAGCAGTAAAAATCTTTCGATCTAGGCAATAAAAAAATAGTAGGAAACCACCTTATTACACATCATCAATCAAAATTAGAGGCTTCGATGGATAAATGTTATAATTACCATTTTATTACATTTTTTCTATAACAGTTAATTTTACCAATTCAAACAGTTATTTATTTATCCACCACGCCCGCATATATTATCGGTATGGTCGACATAGAGGATAAAGGAATACCGTACCAATAAGTGGGATAGTGGTTAAATACACCCCATAATCAGATACCATCGATAATAGACGTATATTACTGAAGTAATTTAAAAGCACAGTCTTCCATGAATAGCAAATAGCCACACTAGCGCACATTTTTTAGCATTTCCTTTAGTTGAAAAACATATGGAATACACCCCCATGATACCAACATCATATAGCTGCTTTCGTCACTGAGTGAATGAATTTGCTTATCGCTAAAAGCTGAGTTTTTCCACGTGGCCCTGAATTAGGAGAATCAGTGGACAGTCATCGCTATTTTAAGGAGGAGTTTCGTTGAGAGGAAGGGAAAAGAGAGACCAACAGGTCTTCTGCTCCGGTAGAAATTAGTTAAGGTATGCCGTAAAAATAGCCCG
Source organism: Ischnura elegans (assembly GCF_921293095.1). NCBI lineage: Eukaryota > Metazoa > Arthropoda > Insecta > Odonata > Coenagrionidae > Ischnura > Ischnura elegans. The sequence goes on from NC_060246.1 coordinate 42,128,939, forward strand.
AAGACTCTTATCGCGGGAGAAATCCAAGCCGGCTTCGTCTGGACTCGAGAAGAAATAGCATCGAATTCATTCCGAGGAAGATGCTTGTAAACGGTGTCTCGCAGATTGTGGGGGCGCGTATGGGAACCTAAAGCTGAGCAGACAAGGGGGAGTCGCAAGTACTCTACTATTCATTGGGGTATTCATGGGAAACTGGTTTACCGTTTTTTTAAAGAAAAAAGTGAATATAATTCTTTCGAAAAGGAGAACCACATACATCAGCATGCCTCTTAATCCATCTATTTCGTTGAGCAGTTACATAGCATGCGATATTTTGATACTTAGCGATTGCTCTTTGTATTATTCAGCCAGCTTTATAGCCAGCAATCGGGGCGGCGGAACTTCCGTTTCTGTAATAAAGCGTTAGTTTAATTAAAAAGGGTAATTTTGGTGATTAAAAAAAACAACTGTTTTTTTTTGCAATTCCTACATGTTTCACACACATAATACCAAACAATTCTAACGTAAGATTAGCTTTTGAAGCTTATCATACGATTATTCGGAAGCGGAAAATTTCGAAATGTATTAAAATTAATAGTTTGAAGCGTGAGTGCGTGAAATTGTTTGCTGTGCGACATCGTCAGGTGCGAATACAGGATACAGGGAGAGTATGATCTCTAATCTACCTCTAATCTACTCTCCCTCTATCCTGTATTTGCACGTTACGATGTGGCACAGCGACGAAACTGGCAGTTATTAAAATCATATGTGAAATTCACAGTTTTTTATTTAACACGAAATATATTGCAAAGGATTTGCCTTCAAAAGTTTGATTTATACAGTGGACTTTCGAATTCTGATGGTTTAGAGGTTTTACAGAGGATCTCAGGACTCTCTCAGAGTCTCCTTACTCTACTTGATAATATTTGAAAACTAATTAATATTTTTAAGTGTTCGAAGACGATATTGTTACCGCGTTCCCAAATTTTGCGCATGAAATTATCGTAATTTAAAATTCTCGACATTATTGAGGATAGAATTGAAGATAGATATTGAAGACATAGTTTCCTCCAAGTATTGTCTGATAGAGACTGAATCCAATCATGAATTATTTTTTTTTCCAGACCTCAGAGTAAATATAATACGCAGTGCAAAAAGAAGTGCACTTATCTAAATAATAAAACAAAAAGTGAATTAATTAATGCATATTTTGAAAAGTTTGGATACTAATGCTCTTTTTCAGGAGCATTGATAATCATTGTTTTTTTCTAGCTATTGTAATGAACACATGATTTGAAAAATAATGTTTCTTGACTTTACGATAAATCACAGATGTAATGTTGTTTTTGGCCGCACTAGTCGACTTTTTCTTTATATACCTTCTCGTCAAGAGAAATTTATATGATAGCGATTCCTTTAATTGGAGTTCCCGTCTGTATTCCTCCGTATGTTAATTATATCGTCAAAAATGAAGGTAGAAATTTAGTGGAATTAATTATTTACCTATCACTTCAATTTTCGGCATCTGCGTATGTGACCAAGGGGAGGCGGAGACTTCATAGAGGAGGACTCAGTCCGAACCGTAGCAGCTTGATTTATGCGACCGCTTTTTAATGTTTTCTAAAATGTCCGCAGCGTGGAGTAATCCATTTATTCCAAAATTACACAATAGATAATTTGCTTTCGCAAGGAATAGCAATGTAAAGCTATCAATATGATAGATAATTTCTATATTATCTCGAATGTATATGGCGGGAAACATTCCCAATTATAGTTTATTTCCAACAACAGTGTGGCGAGTAGCGACTTCTGTAAACCCAATTTAAATCCGTGGTGAAATCAATTTAAAACTAGCCGAGCGTTCCGTGAAGATTTGAACGAACTTGTCTCAGGCGCGTGTTCTTCCGCGTCACACTTTAGGGTGAAAATGCATTTAATAGCCGAATGGAAAATTCTCTATAAAATATTCTCGTACGGAATACTACCCGCCCAAGCATTAAATTCCTCGCCCTCATTCAGTCCCCGGAAGAAGAAACTGTTTCCATTACCTCGTGCGGCTCGGCTTACAGAGATAGAGGGCCCGGAGAAATTCATCACCCGCGGATCTCGGCTCCTTTTTGTTCACCTTCAAACTTGAATTACTGTCCTCGGCTTCCACTTCTTCGTTCAGCACCCACATCTTCGTCCTCCTGTTCCTCTCCCTCGCGTGATCTGCATTTTTTTGTCAATCCACCGAATGCCTTTGTCCATTGATGGATTTTCTCGGAGGAGGACTATCTCAACCTCTTCCTCCGTCACGAAGTTGTCTCTGAATCCCTGAAGGATCGGCTGGGATAAAAAAGAAGATTTATCGTGCTGATCCATATCGCGTCTCGAAACAAAGGAGACGGAGCTATCCACCCACGTAATGCCAGTGATTTACAGTGCACGAATCCGGAGGTACTTCCAAGTTCTTCGATGGCGAAGGAGCTATGTTTAAGAGGCACATTTCCCGCCGTGATTCTTACCGTTATGAGGTGTTACCGTTACCTGCAATGTTCCCATGGACTCCGTATGCCGACAATAAGGCTTTATTAGATATAACTGCTCTCGATATCTATAATTTTCCGTTTGTTGTTAGATTTGACTCTTATATTGAAAACTGGCTTCTTTATTAAATTTTATCCGTAAAATCCATAAATATACCCATTAAGCTGATATCCCGTTATGTTCTTTCATATTTGATTCGTGATTTTCAGTTCATGTCAGTACTAAAAATGAAATTTACGAATTACAATATCCCGCAACATGATCTTAAAAGCGACAAAGTTAAAATTCATCTGCATGTTAAATTCATTCTATTTCCAGAGCACTGGAATAGTTTCATCACCACACTATACAGCACATCATCTCATCACCTTTATTGTGATGCTATGTTTTCATTATTTTCCAGATTAATACGCGTATCGTGTGGTTCTCCTCCTACTTTTAAAACTTGATACCGACCATCGATAAAAAAAGGGTTCCATTAAGAAATGTCAAATAAAAAAACAGAGATGATTTTCAACTTAGTTCCAGTGATGTTGGGAAGAGATGAAAGAAGGTCTTTTATCTTGACTTAAAGACCTCCCAGTTATTCAATTTACAACTAGCCGAGCGTCGCGTGGGGATTTGACCGAGCTCGTCTCACTCGTGTTCCTTTCCACGTCAACCCTTCCCATTGGGTGCAATTTACGTTGGGAACAGAAGCCGTGACTGTAATCCAGGCGCACGTGCCACAGAGTATCTATAATCTAAAAAAAGGAACAATTTCACGATTTCTTTGTTGCAAACCTCTTGTCCACCCCTTGGTCTATTAATCACCTGAATTGGCAGAGTACGTATACATTATTATTCACAGAAGCCATACCACTCACTTAAAAATGCAGTAAACCGACCAGAAGATTGCTATGGTTCGGTGAGGGTAAAGCTCACCCTGGCCTAAGCCACGCGTAAAATTCACAAATTTTGGGTAGGCAGGGGTTTCTACCCTCGCGCCACCTGACACATTGAAGATTTTGTGCTAAGGGGTGTCCGAAGTCTTTCCCCCGGGTTTGAAATCGAGACACTAACATCACCTTTCAAGCGCTATACCCACTATAGCACCACGCTCCCCCAAGGAATGACATAAGAGCACATAATTATAGGGTCTGCACATACCCCCTTTCATTTCTACATTCTCCTTTGATTACCCTTCGTCACTCTCTCCCAATTGTCAGATGCCCTGTATCACCCTTTCAGAGGCCGTTGCGTGGATAATTGTGAAGTAATGCATAGATTTCTCCACGTGTCCACGTGTTTCTTCCTGCTCGGAGCATCCCACTCATTCCGCCCAAATGTGTCCTCCGTCCTTATGAAGTCAGCGAGTGGGCGGTGCCTCATTGACCCTCTCATCCCATGTCCTCCTCGACCCCTCATGTCGCATACTTGAGGACCCAGAGCCAACTGATCCGTCCTCAATGAACCTATATTTTCAAAACCCCACACCCCTCTCACAGGCAGTAGAATTTTTTACACTAACCAAGGTCTATTTCCTCGGAGAATCCCTCAACTTATTTTCATCTTTGATAATCTCTTATCAGTTTCTGGTATATCATGCCCCTTATTCATCCCATTTTGTTTCTATGAGCATATTTTGTCCCACTACAGTACTTGGAATGCTTTCGTACAGGAGCAGTAACACTGAAATTGTGGAATACAATACTTGCTTGAATGCTAGCAATGAGAATAGGGCCCTTCTATTTTTTTAAGCCTTCATTTACCTTGGCCGTTGTAAATCGCGGAAACCACAATTAATCAAGCTCCATCATCGTCGTTTCCCGCCGTTTTCCTTACCTTGGCCAAACGTAATACCGAAATTTCCGACTATTTTTTCGTAAGTTTTTCATTCTTGGACCAAATTTGGTATCCATTAAAGAATATTTATTCCTCAGTCAGTCAGTATCCTCAGTCAAAGGATATTATCATTTTACCTTAGGTGAGATCATACATTCAAATTTTGGTTCTTGCATTGGTGTAGCTTGGTAGAGGGATTACTGTTTCTGAGCGAATTATAATATATTTTCCCTCGTACAACCCCGTAGAACACTTGCAAAGTATTGCTACTAGTAATTATTGGTATTATAACACCGAGAGCTTATTCTTTTTTTAACAATCATGAAAGCCGGAGGATGTGGCATCCAAGTTATCCAGTAATCTTTCCATTTGCTACGACAGCATATTTAACTATTTGATGACTGAAAACTTTATTTTTGATCGGTTCTAATGGGTAATATGACTTCCCTAGGCTTTAAGCAGAGAAAATTTAACCTTTTTCCGCTCTTCCAAGACTTCAAAATATTGAGTCACAGAAAACAAATCTCTTTTGAATGGAACTGGCTTAATTAAATGATTCCGTGAAGTTGTTAATCGTGATCTCATCAAGAAAGGTTTATAATTTGGTATGCTATATTCTAACTAAACAATATTGAACAGGATTTAATCACATCAACGATCCAATTAAATACATCTATCCCCAATAAGAGTAAAATTAATTCACCTACAACAACACTTCTTTCATACTATTCCTCCGTAATACATTCCTCCCCGTCAAAGATAAATATTAGAATAGAAAAAATTTTAAAAATGACAAATACCACGAATAAATCCATTATTTAGCGCAGTTCTCAGGTAGTTATCGCTTCATATAGATTTGCGCATAAGAAAGTTGAATCCCTCGTAGCGCAGCTTTAAAGCAGAAGGGATCCTAATGATAGACAGGAAGGTCAAAACAATATCAGAACCACAAAGTCGCGGGATTATATCTCCCACAACAAAGATATGATAGAGAAGATACACTATCCGAGTCTTACTAACGGAAACGAATACATATCTATCTGTAACTTCACCAACATTTTCCATTCAACATTCAATATTAGGCGATCTGCCTAGGCGATCTGCCTTCGGAAACAAATCGGAACTTCTTCATCGGTCTTAGTTAGAGACTAATTATTTCTTTGAAACTAATATACTTACCTTGAAATATTAAGGATGAATAAAATACGTCGAAATCGGCATTTTCCAGTTTTTCAAATTTAAAAATTGTATAAACTTATCTTCTAAAATGTAATTAGGTTCAGTATGCTGCCAAATGCTAACAAAGGCCTGAACTATATTTCCTGTAAATTTCTAGTCAATAAGGTCAGTTTAAAAAAAAGTAAACCGATGCTATAAATTATAAAATACGACCGGTTGAGAAGGAGTGCCTACTTCACGAAACAAGACGAATATTTATCTCCGGAGAGTTTACAGCTTATGATACACGGATTAGTAGCTTCAGGGGGGGATGCACTTGGAAATGGACATCTGAAATGTGTAACACTTGAAACAAACGAGCCGATTCCTCTCATGTATGCTCATCTAAAAATAATGAAGGAAGCGGCAACGTCGCAAATATAAAGGACAGAAGCGTCTTGGGGATTTCCCCTTCCGCCATCTGCTTCTTTTCAACCGAACACCCTTTGAGCGTCCCTTCACACCTCTTTCTCGCTGTCGCTCGTCGTCTCGAACACACGCGCGCCGAGGGCGCCCACGGCACGGCCGTTCGCGTTCGAAGTGCGCAAAGGAAAGCCACTCCCGATTTAGCACTTCCAGCGCCCCCTCTCACCTCCCACTCGGGAATACCCGACGCATCCGCGAGATGCGAAACAGAATTTAATGTTCCCGAGATGTTTCGCGCCTAAAAGTCAGGATTGCCCCACGCTTAAACGGATACAACGTCAAGCACCTCGCACCTACGAGCAATAACGAGAGGGTCTGGATACTTTCAGGATGTTAGGACTGTCAGGAATTAATGCGTTCACCAGATGCTATCCTAACACTCACGGGATGGAAGACAGCTACGAATGTTTTTTAATCTGCAGAAGGAGCTAATCAATGTTAATGGAGACAAAACATTCCGATGCTATTTAAGCGGATATTAAACGAACTCACTTTTAATTCATATCCCAATTCATTGGCCAATATGAGCTGTACTCGGCGGTTTGGGAATAAAATTTAAAAAATAAATAAAATATTAAATTTTACCGAAATGAAACGGTAACAAGTGATTATGTACGCAATCAATCAAGCGGGTGCAATGTTCATTTCACGGGTACTATTTCATTCTTGGTAAATAGAAAATAGAAAAATGTGTCCCTTTAAAAGAGTTAATGAGGAGACCTTGCTCAGAAAAATGCGTTGGAATTTCTTTTTTCGGTACAAAAAAATAATAAGGGCAGTAAAAAAGTTAGCATGACATCAATAAACGTAGAAATGAATGAGCTTCGTGTAAATCTACTTATTTTATATGCATAATATTCGAGTGATCTTTGAGATATTAACCTAAAAACTCGGATGAACGAGTTCTCAAACGGATGTTTTGCTACGATATAGTAAATCCTCGATCCTATAAACCATTTCCATTACCTGCAATGCACTACTGTTCATAAAAGACGACGTCGTTGGGGAGATGGGGTTTCAATGGATGCACTGAGAGTATAATAAACCTGAACCCCTGTCGATTCCGCATAGGTGAATTTTTTTCCCGGAAACTGTTGTGGGTGTTCTCAGTCCTTCGCAGGGTTAGTTCGAGAAAGCCTAGACCCCACGGATAGACAGAGTGGAAGAGGGTGGGAAATGTGATACGAAGTACGCACGTTTCAAAGTTGAAGACGCTTAAAGAAGGGACGAGATGTAATTTTCTAAGGTAGCGGGCGAGAGAGGAGGGAGAGATGCGAAGGCGGTGGTTGTGCAACGACAGATTGCAGCGGAGCCAATTTCGACCCACACACACACGCAGACATACACAACGAGAGAAGAAATAGAAGTTCAAGCTCAAGGTGATTCGGAGCAAAATGGCCATTTCCAATGGATCCAATCATGCAATGCGATCACGCGTGTGGGTGCGCGCGCAGCATTGAGAGGAATGGTGAGTGCCCTCTCGGATCATCATCGGGATCGGATCAAGAAAGCTTCATCCGAGGCGGAAGGGATGAAACGCCCCCCTCCTTCAATTGGTTGCGGCCCATGAAAGCAAATGCGATCAAGTGAGGACGGAATAACAAGAAGGGCGACGCGAGCGCAGACGTGGAGGAGTGGGTGACGGGCGGCGATCTCAGAGTAAATGCTTAAAAGAGCGCTCGAAGCGGCTGCGAAGTAGCCACAAGCTGAGGCCAACATAGATACGGACGCTGCAGCGTGCAATGATATCATTAAGTGCAAAAACAATTTCTGTGAATGATAATAAGGCATCCTGTCCTGAGACCCCGGACAGCTTAATAATATTAAAAATGGGTTTAATGGATCATATGAAAGATAAGGTAGCTCAAAAACTCATAAAACGTAATACAATAGGTAATTTGTAATGGTATTTTTAAAGATAAAAAGCGGTCAAAAACGAGAGAAATTACACGCAACCAACTTCCGCTAAAAGCCATTTCTTTGTTTCGAAGAAAGGGCAGTAAGGGAAGATAAAGAGATCCATTTACAATGGAATGACGTTTAAGCTTCATATATTTGGTATTGTTAACAGTTTGAACGCCATCGAAAAATCGACTTTTGTTCGCGGAAAAGGACATCTCAGACCAGTATTCGCTGTCGACACCTACAACTACCCCACGCGGCACTGCGGCGCCGACATCTAGTCTACTAGCTCTAAAGGCCGTTTTACACGGTACACGGAATTGCGCAGTCTGACGTACGTGTGAAGGCGCAATCAAAATTGCGTCGTGTAAAGCGATGAATTGCTAGAACACATGCGAGATTGCGTGGATGCGAGACGGCAAAATAGCTCATATTCTAATTTCGTTCATGCATTCGCGCAATTCCACGCCATTTTAGAAATTAATGCAGCTCTAACCTGCGCAATTCCGTGTACCGTGTAAAACGGCCTTAAGATCGTGAATATCCGACAACATACTAAATTCCTACACAATTTTGAACCTCACTTATTCTTTCCTTTATTCTTGGAACTCAATTTTTAATTGTTAGTGACCAATTTTTGCTGTAGGGATCATCGGCATGAACGTCGTCGCCTCAACCCCTCTATTCTGCATTTTATATTTATTCCTGAGTTACCAACGCCACGTCCATATTCTCCAGTGCATGCACATAAATATATATTTCTGACCTTACTAGTTATTCCGTAAGAGCTTAACCTCTAACTTGACTGATTCCCAGTTTCAGATCGTGGCAGTGGCAGGGCATCTTTAAGAGGTAATACCACACACTAAAGCAATGTAACATTAAAATTAAATGTTTTCATCCAATGAATAATAATACGTATAATACTAAAATATTATCCATAAATTTACAAATACACTAAATAATACCTCAAACTATGTATTTGTATATGACCTTCATAATTAATATGAGAAGAGAACTATTATAACACTTGGTCCGTCAGGCGTTATACTTCAGCTACATACAAAAGCATACAAGGTAGCGATGCATTTTATTCGTACGACATTAATATTCATGGGCTGATATTAAATCCAAAACTGTTTCGATCTCTGACCGAAGTAAAAACGAATACGGGTGCAAAAGGCGCATCAAGAACGATTGAGTGAGTAAAGTCAAGAGCTTCTCACTCACGAACGAACTCTACTCGAGAGGTGTTGCAGAAAGAGGGGGCGTCTAGGAAGGAGGGAATCGGCGAGGGGGGATAATAGATGAGGGTGAGATGGGGAAGGTGGTGTAGGACGCCACTGCGGGTAAGATTGAGACGGTATCGATAACCGGAGAGATTGCTCGAAGGTCTAAGTTTTCAACCTGACCCCTAGGGGTGCCTTTACACGGAGAGGTGCTGCAAGAGAGAAGCAACTGCATTCCCAGGCGAACGTTTCCGCATGTGCGGTCCACGATCATCCGTGACCTTCCGTGCAAGCACCGAGGAATCGGGAGGGAGAGGAAGACAGCGCTACACTCCAATACACAAATAGCCACGGGGCCGGGAGCATCTGCACAATAAAGACCACTTTCCGAGCTCCGGAAGAGTCATTCAACCGGTTGGCAACTGTTTATCGGAGAACTGGAGAAGACAGAGAGAGCACCAGGGACTTATCTTCACCCTAAGGCGTAGGATAGAATGAAATATACACTCTTCTTCACGCAGGGATGAATACCACGAATGCCTTTTAGGCGACTTGTTTATTCCAGAAAGGGAGCTGTTTTGCAGGATCACACAGTGGGAGCGGAGGTCTCCAGCCTCAACTTTTTGAACGCTCACGTTGAAGCTCTAAGACTGCCAACTCTGATGATCACCCCGAGTTTGAATAATTGTAAGCCATCGAAGGAAGGTTTGGAAAAAACGGTCACAACCGCTAATACGAAAAATTAGGAATTACATCTATTTCATATAAGAGTTAAAGCGTATTACTCTTAGCTCCTGATTTGGGCATAAGGGTGACAGCCAAATGCCAAATAGAAAAAAAATTAAATGCTCCTTCACGCGGAATACATGCAATTTGGTACGCTGGTAATAGCACATTTGACACACTAAATTTTATAAATATTCATAATAATATAAATTTAGAAAATTAATCATTGCGTTCACTCCAACACTCTTCTATAAAACGAATTAAAGAACTTGAGCTGGGTCCAATCAGAACCAGGCACTTGCACATCAAAAATGATTGCCAAAGACATCTCCCCTATCTAAAAATACTATTTTTTCACATCACACGGCCTTCATTTATTATAATCAATAAAGCTTTGAAACATTAAAATCTACTAATGTCTCCGCTGGAGATAACACTGTAGATAACGTGAGAAAAATTGAATCCAGCAATAACACGCTTAAAATTTTTATGCGCTAATTTTCCTCATACATGTCTGCTAAATTAAGACTGTTTTTCCCATAAATGTTTTCATTAAAATCAATGATGCCATGGGATATGTATTATGTATCATCGTATTTACTTATAGTAATATACAATGTATAATTGAATTTAAACAACTCTCGAATAAAAAAATGGATATAAATGAGGGACATAAACAGTATCGGTATGCTTCAACAAAGTCTACCGAAAAAAGTACGAAATGAGTAGCTGAGATTCGTAAATATATGCTGGATGGGGTCGAAGAAAATACTTTGGAATAAAATAACAACGAGGGAAAGGACATTGCGTGGAAGCTTTTACCTCTCTCCTGATTCAATAGCGACAACTAAGGAAATGAAAGCAGCAGCAGCGCCATGATCTTGATTGGCAGTAATATTTATTCGCCTCTCATTCCTGAAACACTCGAGGCTTCGTTATCGCATACCGCGCGATAAATCTACTCCGAGAGCAACACCAACAGGCGTCTAGCCCTCTCCACTTGTAACACGATTGTGACTGTGGATGGCATTCGGGTCTGAGAGGATACATATACTCATGAATCTAATCTACAAGAGTAAAAAGAAAATAGAAGTTACCCTCATCAATAACATATACTTAATACATAAAGCACAATCATTTCAAATTGTTAAGCAAACGAAATATTTGGGATAGCGCTATACGTTCCTTACAAAAAAGACTTTACAATTAATCGCATATTCGTTCCTAAAATCTCCTCGATGTTTTAAACGATTCATAATAAAAGAATGAAAAAAGAATAACGATGCCATTAAATACTTCAAGTAAAAAATACTTACAAAAATATTTTACAACTAATAGCAAATTCGTTTCTAAAATCTCCCGGATGTTTTTAAATAGTGCATAAAAAAGAATGAAAAAAGAATAATGACATCATTTAATACATCAAGTAAAAAATAATTGTTTCCTTTCCTTATTTAGTTCATAAATACAATCATCATTCTGCCGAAACAAACAAGGCAAGAGTAAGTGCAATTCCTACTTTTTATTTATTATGAAAAACCCTCTAATAAATGAAATTGTAATATAAATTACCCCACAGATGTTATAATCATACTTTCTTAATCGAAAAAAAATTAATTATTCTATTTACTCAAGACAGTAATTTGTTTATCTTAAGAAAGCAGCACCTTGAAGTCTCTTTTCCTATTGAAGGCAGTAGGAAAGATTCTTCAAATAGGAGGTTTTGGCGATGGCAGTGATATATTTCTGCACGGTATTTCTGAAATGGAATCTTTCAATTACGGCAATGGTAACCGTTAGCGTGAGATTCTCTCCCTCTCTCTCTCTTCCCCTTCAAATTCCTTACCGAAGTGACACGAAGTCGACGAGGGAGAGGGCCCGGGTCATCGCGTTTAATTTGGAAACCCGAGCCCAGTCACGAAATGTCATGGCTCGAGTGAGGGGCGGTGGTTGATCCACGCCAACGTGGGCGGGGGTCGGACGAGGGTGTGGCGGTGCGACCGACGGAGGAAAGGCTCGAAAAGCTGGAATCGGGTCGCCGGTAATCTCGGGGGCAGATGTAGAGGCCGATAAAGAGAAAGAGGATGGCCCCGCCCGGTCGCCTCTCCGCCGACAGATACTATAGCGTGAGGTATTCCCCCGGAGGACCCCCGAAAAAGGAAGGTAACATTCCGAGGACGTAATTACCACTCCCTGCAAACGGTTCGCCTTCTCAGGAAAATCCTAGATTTTCCCGAGAGACAACGGTATACAGCCAGAACACGAATAAACCCGCCGGCCTCATTAGAGAGAGGAAATCAGCACCTTCGTTAACGTATTGGGGATTCACATCTGCGGCTGGTTTTACTACTCAATATATAGGAAAATAACCTTTATATGGAACAGACTCCTCTGCCTTTCTGAATGACTGAATCAAGAGAGAGTTCGAATGCTTCCGAAGGTATTATAGGTGGTTGGTAATTATGTATGAACCTAAAATACGCTCATTGATACTATACGTGAGAGAGTATCAGTCCTCCATGAAAATTATACCACAGGAATTCTCACGGAAATAGATTTTAAAGAAAAATATTCTAAATGCATGCACGTATGGAAAAAAATTGATACATTGACGCAAATTTAAAATAACCATAAGATCGAAAGTAAAACTATCACGATCAACCGATATTAATATACTACGCCCACTGTACAATATGGGTATCTTACTACGCTTGAATTTTTAATGGAAATGTAAAGTGTCAAATTGAAAACTGTATTTGCTAGTAATACCACCAAAACCATTCGCTTTAAAGCCTCAGAGAAAAGATAAAAACCAAAAGAAAGGGCTTCTTGGCTTTCATGGTGGCCAAATATTCTGTGGTTCGATTCCAGATCCAATTCCGATACAATACAGAGCACATAGTACCCAGTTGGTGCTTAATGATCTCTCACTTATATTAGCAATGAAAGACTTTTATAAACTTATGTCTACTTGAATGATTGACTCAATACGGTGAATCCATTTCTTTTCGGTTTCACCATGTCTAATTTGATTCCGCAGAGAAAGTCCCGCTGGCATTCTAAACGCCATCTTCTGGTGACGCAGCAAAAATAATATTTAAACATCATTCATCAATCCTGATAATCAGTAAATTAATTCGATTTTTTATAACATCCCTAACAAACGTATTTTCGTATCTTATCGTCCATGCAAGATAATTTTCATGTTTACAATTAAATTACACTGTAATTTATCCCATTATCTTTTGTATATTGCATAAAAAGTCATTGAATGACCGTAAAACCAGCGGTGATCAATTTATTTATTATTTTTTCCCTGGAATAGCACATTTAAACTCGCTTTCGCTCGCTAAGGAGTTCTGCGTCGCCCTTCAGAAAAGGTTTGTGGCCTTTTCTGATCACTCTACCAGTTCTTAAAATTTTTGTCTGCCGTTTGTTCCTCAAAGATTGTTTTTCTAAATTGAACCAACTTAAATTGAATCCAAGGAATACCAAACAGCTCTTGGCTTCCACGATTTTTGGCTGTTAAAAGGTGTGGACTAATGACTCCCACAACGACTTTGAAACCATCAACAAGCTTCTTCCTGATGTTCAAATTCCTCATTACTATCTATTTTTTGACCCCCAAGTTTCCCCCAAAATGTAGAGGCATAAAGGCAGTTTGGCAGCACTGAAATAGATAGAAATTTAGTCCTTGGACAATTTTACTTAGGGTTTAGACGATTTTAGAGGGGGTCGATTGTACGATTTCTTGCCGTATCTCGTCTCGTTCACCCCAAACATTTATTTGTACGGGTCAGTTAGTCAGTTGTCGGAAAGGGGTTTTGTTAAATGCGCGTGTAGTTTCACTTTGGGTATCTGTGCATTTTGCAGGGACCTAAAGGACGAGGACGTATGAAGAAGAGGTGAGGATGACTTACCCAGGGTAGTGGTGGTGTCCGTGGTCGGAGGCGCCGTTGTAGTGCAGGTGGGAGTAGGCGAGAGAGTGCGGGTGGGGCACGGCGCTGCCCGGGAAGTATGGGGAGCGGGAGGAGACGTCCGGGGGCACCTCTTGGATGGGGCTCGTCTCCGGCTCCTCTTGCAGCGGGCTCTCGAAAATTAGAGTCTCCACCATGGAACCTTTGGAGCTGCCAAAGGACACCCTGCAGAAATCAAAAAAGAAACACTTGGTTAATTTAACACTCGATTCATAAAACAGCTGGCAAACGTTCACGAATAACTGAAATAACACTTAATTTGAAGGATCATCGTCACTAGCATAATCAACAACACACACATACAGACGCTATAACAGGATAATCCGATAGAAAAACCATATGGTGGAAAACAAGCAATACTTTTGGCACTGGTACATTAATGTTGCCTGTAACTATTATCAGATGGCATTCAACGTGAATGCTTAGCATTGAAGCATATTGACTTCAATTCTTTAGCAAACATATTTCAATATGATCATAAAAAGTTAATGAACATACTGTCTTCTGGTTTTTACCGCGTATCTTCATTTTTGGGGACTTTAAATAGATAGTATAAATAAATTAATATTATCAAATCAACAATTTCTCCGGAGAGAAAAGAATGAACCTCTGCGACAGATATGTATTTGTGATAGGAAAAAGGGCAAAAATTTTAAGTTAGGCACACACAGAAAACCATCTCTTCACGTAAATACACAATTTTACATTCTTATAACGTAATTCTAGTAACTTCATTAAACTTTAATTTAAATTAAATTTTAATGAAGTTACGCAGAGACTTTAACCGCAGAAACCTAATTAATCAAATATTTTAGCGAAAAGTAATTTAAGATTTCCTGACAACATAATTATAACGCCCAAACTAGCAAATCTTGCGATATAAAGGTCATACTTTTCAGAAAAAAACACGCATAAAAGGCATATTAGTGAGCTCATACGAATGCTAGGTTGTGAAACCCAGCATGTGACGTTTGCATGTGAAAAATTGTCCTCACGGGGTGACGATATACTTGCAACAGAACCTAAGAAGTTTAGCTACACTGTAAACCCGAAATTTTGTATAACTAAGATAAGCACTTTCACTTCCATTTTACCACTACCTTCTAACTACACAAATATTAATAATAGTAAATACTGAGAAGCCACACGCTTTAGAGTGGCTAACATGCAATAATAGTGATATAGGTGGCCTTTTCATTTCTGTCGAATCTGATGAAGTGCTAAAAGAAAGAAACCGTCAATATATTTCGATGAGAGGAGACTTCCGCATATACATATCTTTATGAAAAGAATTGTGGAAGACTGAATGCTCAACTTTAAGGTAAATCGATCCATAAGGCAGTGCACACCAAGAAAATAAAACGGAAAGGAGTAGAAGCTCGCTTTTCACTGGTAGGCCCAACCAAGAAAACAGAGGTATATGTGAGGATTTTTTTTCTAATTATGATTTTACCACGCTCTGGCTTATTGCCACTTCTCCGCTCGTTGAAATGGCAAACGTGCTTTTGGCCTGACACGGATCTCAATCAGCTCCTTCTTTTTTGCATCGTTGGAAATTACACTGCATATTAGTTAAAGGAGATAACTCTATCAACCTCGCTTAATTCGAAACATCAGAGTTTACTTAACATTCAAACATAAAGACGATGAATTTTACCTCTTGTCTAAATACTGAACAAGCAAAACATATGACACAACTCATCAAAAGGAGTTCCACTTGAAAAAAATTACAAATGTGATGCATAATTATCTTCGGTATTCAAATATTAAGTATAAAGAGAATTCCATAAACAAAAGTAGAATTATGTCACCAAGGAATTTAACACCAAAATACTTCACTAAATGCTATTATTGTACATAATAAATATAATTAATTGCTTTACTAGGTCATCAAAATTAGATTTATCAACGCTTGGAGCAAATATATTGAAAATCGTCCAAATGCATCCATAGGGGAGAGTAATGCAAACAGTAAAATTATTCTGATAAGAACTGTTCAAAATGTCAATTACAAGAGCAATATTCCGGGGAAATATTTCCTTACACTAATTTTTTCGATGCTTAAGGAATTATTTAGGTCACTCATGGTATATTCAACGCATGCCGAAGGGTAAAATGAAAAATGACGGCGCAAAGACACTTTTAGCAGATACACTATCACTCGACAAGAGGGAGCAAAACCCGAGCGGCCTCAGCAAAATGCATTGCTACATAAGCGCTAAAGGAATATGACTGGAAGAACGACAGCCATCCATCACTGGGCTAGAATGCGTACAGCAATGCAGCGCATATCAATTGCATTGTGTCTCATGTGCCTCTAAGGAAGATACGATGGAATGCGGCGGCGTGCACAACAGGGGACTGAAGAGATGGAAAGTAGACCACAGCGACGGAGACATGTTTGTCTCCTGCACGAGAGAAAAATTACCATCAACACTTGATTAGTTCGTTAATTTATTTTCTTCATTTCCATACGCAATAGCGTGGAAAAAATAAAATACCCAGTTGTTTAACTACTTTTTTCCTGATTTTATCCCCTTCCTCTGCGATAGTGTAAACATTGAATTTGCGTATCTACCTGACATAAAACTAGCACTACCAATTTTAATAAAGTGAAGTATCTCCTCGCTAATCAGCGACCGAATCGGACAATAATTATTAACACACAACATTATTAAATTTTCGTAGGAATGGATTTGGATTTTCGAAGCGGATTTTTAGTTGCCTTAAACAAAAAATCGGGTGCTTGCATGCAGGAGATTTTTTTCACCAAAAATTTGTTTCCTTATCAATACACCATATCCACGAATTAAAGGAAACTTCTATTTTATTATGATAAAATAACCATTTGTATACACCATTACCAATGGTATTAAGTAATATTTTATGGAAACGGGATATTGGTGCCATATTCAATAAGGAAGGCACATTTTCCATTTATTTTATTTGCATGTCCAAGGTTTCAACGCATTTTGAGCTTGATGATAACGCAATCCGTCGAGAACTAGGCCCGAAAGATAAAATACGAGTACCTTAATGCCTTTATTTGTGACTGCGCTACTCGATACTATCGAGGATTGCTCAGCCGATGAATAAGCCGAGGAGTTATCGATAACTACTCCCTCAATTCCTGAAACATCCGACCCAAGGTGGGATTAGGATCACGAGGGAAGGCAAGTAGGAATAATGGGACGTGTTTGGGATTTAGGAGGGGGGGGGGGTGAGAGGGGTGATGGCATGGCGCCCGCGCATTTGTGTGAGCACCAATGGGCCACGCCCACTCTGGAGTGGTGCGTGCAATGCCAGGCACCACCCTTGTCCCTTAAAAAGGAGAGGACGAAATTGGGAGTAGAAAAAGCGACAGTCGTGTACGAAACGGAAGGATGGGGAAAGCAGAATAAGAGATAAGGTACAATCCAAGAAATATAGTTAATCGATAAATTGGGAAAGGGGAAAAAAGGGAAGGAAAGGTTTAACTTGGACTCAAGCTAGGGTATGCTTCGTCCAACGCCGTCCACCGGTGAGGAACTACGGCTCGGATATCGTAAATATTAATCAACTGTGGATAAAAAATAACAATCAGAGAGTTATTACTTAATTTTATTTCCCCATTAACAATTATAAATTGATCATTCTTAGATAACATGCATTTTTATACCTATATAAAAAATAAATATATGTACACTGAAAAAACAATATTTCCAAAAAAATATTATGTTTCTTGAGAGAGAAACCTCGTTTAAGCGGCATAAAAATCGAAATTAGATTATGAATTTAGGAAAGAAAAAATTTACTCTGATAAGTATACCTACTTCAAACACTCCCTAAGCAAACGAAATCCTCATTAGCCATGCATAATTCCTTGCCCATGAAATGAGCAATTAGAGTATATATTCCTTTTTTTGAAAAATAAAATTCCTGCTTTCAAACTGAATGCGAAATGAATTACACGGAATTCCGAAAGGGCTCTCGAATTTAGGTAATGTTATATGTGCAGAAAATTAATTTCTTTGCAAGCTGCGTCGTCTTATACATTCATATACTAAACCGTTGCCTACTGAGCCTTGTGACCACCTAAATGTTACATCCTCCCAATAATTTCTTGAAGAAATGTGTGTTGAAAATTTAAAGAAAATTTAAGAAATTTGAGAGTGGCGATAGTTACTTGCCGTCCGGGTAGTCATGTTTGAGCAAAAGAATGCATTAGAATAGATGATCTTCAAAGACACTCCACATGGCAAAATGAAGGAGAACATTCTTTGTAGAAAGGATAAGAAATATAATCATTACCACTGAAGAAGTAAGTTCACATAAACTATGTTTCAATTGCTGTGACCTAAGTACCCACTGCCGCACAACGAATGTCCACAAGGAGAGAGACGGTCGTAATATTCTAAACAGTTAATGTCATCACAAATATACGGAAAGGGGAGCTCTATTTTAATTTGCCAAAAATTTCTCTTATAAAGGGATCCCCACGATATTGTAAAGTTTTCACATCTTCCTTTCAAGAATACTACTCAAAAAATTGAGTTGGACATAAGAAGAGCAAAATATTTTTTTTTTTTATCAATACTACGTCAGTAGAAATCCAAGAAGTCAATGCTTTTAAATTGCTGCCAAAAAAAGCTTCGGAATGTATGTCGGAGAATCTGTAGTAAAATAAGCGAGTATTCTCGATTCATGTAAAAAAAAACGTTTTGGGGATGGAACTTAGAAGGCAGAATTTAAACTAATAATTATAACCAAGATAGTGGTTGGGGGGCGTTGGACGACAAAGTTATCGGAATCCTGTGAATAATTTGGGGCCAGATAGAGGAACTGAAACGGATATTCTGCGGAGAATTTTTTTTAACGGGTAGCTCCCATAACGATCACGATAAACCATGAAGGGACGTCAGAGGGAAAGAGGGAGAGAGAGAGGGTTTCCAGCGATAAGAGGGCGCTCTACGGATGCGACGTCAACCACATTTGGCTGCTCCGCTGATTTGCGACATGGAACGCGGCACCAATCCAACGCATGCCAATAAGCGAAAGTGATGGACGCATGCCACCCTGCCATTTGTCCTGTCATTGACAAAAATACTAGAGAAAGAGTAATAAAAAAACGTCAATGGAGCACGCGAAAATAATCTGCAATCCACTATGACGCGAATCGCGTCCTAAAAATGTCTCTTCAGAAATTTACGCTTCAGTAACTAAATAACGAAGAAATTTTGGTAGCTCTAGTAAATCATGATCATCATCACTGGCCAATAGGAAGAGAGAGCTGCTGCCCTCTCCCTCGGATGATGAGAGGCATAATTGTTGGCGGCCCCCAGTCGCCAAGTCACGGCATCTTCACAGGTTTCGGACCAAGTTTAATGGTCTATCTTCCCTAGTAAATAACGTATTTAATTTAAAGCCACATTATTCACCAACCAAGAACCTATCCGAGTTTTAGCAGCAAAACAGTGTCATCATTATGGTCAGATGATGGCTCAATTCGTTCGCTGAAATCCGGGTTAGTTTGCTATTAAGTGGCGATAATTTTAACTAACGGTAAGTAACTCAAGAAAATGTTTTCTCAATAGAATTTATTTTGTTAGTGCCATAAAAGTTGACTATTAATACGTATATTTAGTAACAGATATCATTGAAACATATATCAGCAAAGTACTTAAGGATAAAGTAGGAAAACTTTAACGAAGCATTTCCGTTCAAGCTTAGAAGTTAGTTCAAAGGAATTAAAAATACATGAAGAATTTTGGACCCGACATTAAGATGTACTGGATAAGGATTGAAATTACCGATATTGTCTCTTTCAATTTGTACTTAATACGTACTTCTTTTGACAAATTTTCCCTAATCACTCATGTACTGTAGTCATTACATCTGAGTCGTTGTAGTCATTTTTTATCGGTTTATTGCAATATTAGACGAACAAAACTCGGGTCCTTTGACAGAGATGAGCCAAGACCAGGTATTTCATAGACGATGAATCTGTTACCGCCATGAAAATGTATTTAAAATCGCAAGTCGGCAAGCGAAAGTTAGAGGAGGCGGAAATGATATGGGCACGCTTCGTCTTCGATCAAAGTGGACAACAAAAAAAGGCCACTTATATGCGTGCGGAGTCGAACATAAAGAGAAAGGAAACCGAGGAAGATACGCGAGAGTGAAAGAGGACGAGGTAGTTGGCGAAGATCTAAATAAATGAGTGGGACGGGAGGGGAAGAGGGAAGGGGGTGGGGAGGGATGGCCGACGTGTATTTCCTATTCCCCCTCCCGCCCGTAATCGGGGTTGATGTCCGGCGCAGGTGAGGAAGGCAGGAAGTCGATCGGGCGTCGGGAGTAAGACTTTCATTTTTCACGGACGACGTCACATCCTTAAAAAGCCATCTCCCTCCTTTTCCCGTTTCCTACGCCTTCTGCGTGACCCGGGCACGAGTCGCCGTCGCTAGGTGGGGGAGTCAGTTTGAAACCAACTCGGTTCCCTTCCGTGAGCGCCACCGCGAGGGCCCAATCGAAGCGGGAGAAAGGCAGAGGGACACGTGCGAAGCATATGAAATATTTAGTGCGCCTCCAACTTAGGACGCGAAGCGCGAGACCCCTGCATTTAGCGGCACACTCTTCCTAATAATCGACTCGTTAAAGAAGTTACCCTACGCCTGTGAGACTAAAACATTATATTCTTTCCGCTTGTCGCATTAGGGAGATTGTTTTTTTTATTATTATTTTGGTGAAAAAAGATAAATTATGGTCCAAAGCTCACAGATTTGCCAGAAAAAAGTGTATGAATAAACACCTTTTCAACACATTAACACACACATAGAGCTGATTGAGAAGTACAAGGGTCCTTATCATTTCACAGGGGTATATTAGGCTAAATTATAGTATGAGTTTTAAAATATACTGCGAAGAGTGTGAAGAGATATCAATGTGAACACGATGATATAAAGATGACAAACAAAATAAGTACAAGAGAGTTAATTTACATTTTTATACGTAGGCTTACACGTCTTAAAAAGCTAAGTGATATTTTTAGAACATACTATGCAATGCATAAAATAATGAGGAGGAAAACTAATTAATTACGAAACTTGGTCAAAAATTAATTAGGAGGTCAATTAGTTGTTGCTTTAGCTTGGAGGTAACTGCAACGAAAACAGTGTATAAACTAGAAATATCGATAAGAAAAATAAAATATGTGCGCATATAACTAAGAATATTAGGAAGTGAATATCTCACAGATGATTGTTTTACATTGGTAATTCATTAAGACCACGGGATACGCAGCCAAAAAAGATATTGTTTCACGGTGCGATTTCAAAACGTAAGCGACGTAGGGGTTTCAATTCCTTGACGCCAATTTTTCCACCCTAAAGGCCAGAAAAGATAAAAATTAGGATAAATTCCGATTTGCCCTTGAACATGCGACAATTTTCTGAAATCTTAGATACCTCTCAAAGAATGTTAAAAAGGCCAATTGCATTAGTCGAAAAACAAAATAATGAAGATAATCATTAATTAAACTTGTACCATAAAAATATTGCTGAATAGATAAATGAAAAGCATAAAAAAGAGAGAAAAAGTTGGGTGGATATTACGGGATGCTTTTACGAGGTGGAGAAACTCAACTCATCTTCATGATTTCAGAGAATGCCCCTGAAAACAGGTGTGGATCAGATACATAGGGATGAAAATGGAAATATCAGGGAGTGTGAAGCCTTTTGATGGAGAATGTGGAGTTCAATGTGGATATATCAGGACGAAATTTGCAAATTTAATGAATAAAATTACTGTGTGTGTGGCGTTGAGGAAAATTAAGAGAGAACAGAGGATAAACACCCTCCTACACGAGGATGGCTAAATCAAAAGTGACGCAGGAAATTCATGGCCATTGCAAAACACATTACAGAGATACAAGCTTGGAGTATACGCGGATATTAAATCCCTATGAAGAGTTTCGAGGGACGGGAGTCGATCGCGGGTAGTAGAGAAAAGGAAATTTGCGGAAGGATTGAGAATTTCTAGGCTTCTTAGCAGTCCATTATCCAAATTGAACCACTGAATTCTAAAAGAGCGCAAACACAATACATTGTTAACATTACCATCTCGTATACCACTCCTAAGAAGAAAAAATAGTCATCGTCTCCTCTACAGCACAAAAAACTGTGCTAGCCTGACAAGGGATTACGGGTTGTACTCCGCAAATTAGGAGTTTTTCTCTCCAAATTGAATCCAGCAAAATCTATATCCTTACCACCATATCAGCCTATTTTTAAGGCGCATATTTACTATCGCAGTCGTCCCTGTTAACCAACCAAATGATACCCACCTGGCCCCTAATGTTAGAAACCTTCGCAGATTTCTCACCATCTCGTTTAAGGACAGTAGAATTCGTAGCCTGAGCTAAGGTTCAGTCCGACAGTCCACAACGCATTAAAGGCTTGATATTTATTTGTCAAACTGTGAGGTGAGGGCGCGCGCGCCCTTGTCAGCAGAGGTACGAAGTATCCTCAATGTGGATGATTTGCCGAGTGATAAAGGTACTGATGAACTCTCAGACAATGACTTTGAGAGCCTGTAACTGTTTATTTAATAATAGATGATACAACCATAAATATCCTTATTTATTTGATATCCCATAGTCGCAATCACAATATTCAGTAATTTAATGAAACTGAAAAAAAATATTTAGAGAAAAGTTAGAATGCCTAAATGATTGCTTCCAATCCTTGTAGTTACCTCACCAAACAACTTAAAGGTCACTGATGCGAATTTCATTTACGCCTTGAGGGCATTGACCATATTGTACTATAATTTTGATTTGTTAAGCACATTAATTAAAATTAAGCATCATAGATTATGCATAAAAACTTTAACTTTAGGCTCAACAGATAAAAATTATATACGAACACAAATTAACGTTGTTTTAAAAACGGTCAACTTTAATTGTTTACATAATTTATCAATTGTACAAAAAAGTTGACAAATAACAGTCACAGATCTGAAAAAAATACCTTGATGCATTCGATACGCATCAATCTACGCCTTGAATAAAAAATTGAATACAATGTCTATTTTTAACATTTAATTGTTTAAATAATTGGCCATATAAAAACAATAATATCAAAGATACAACAAAAATAACTTCAAATTCGGGTTCAGCGGACAAAAATCTTTGAAAACGCTTCTTCACAGTTCAACAGCGACTGAGAATAAAAGCGGTAACAATTTCGACCACCTTTTTTCGATTTTGAACCACTTGCACTGTGGGGCGGTGCTAAGGGGAGGGCGACCTGAGCAGGGCGGGCGTGGGAGAATGGGAGGGCGCCTCGAGCAGCCGGCAACTCCCTGCGCTCCGCTGCGAAGTGGATTGCATAAATGCGGAAGGAAGGCGTTTTTTGTTCGGTTCCGTCGGCCGCTACGCACTCGTCCAGACGACGCAGACACACGTGGGCACCGGCCGCTCCGAGGGGACGAACGTGACCGCACGGCGACGAACAGGGGAAGGTAGCGAAGGAGGAGGGAAAAGAAGAGGGCGGGAAAGTCACAAGACAAGGTGATATCATCGATATTCCTAATGAGTTAACGCTACAACTTAAATGAACAGCTGAACGGCCAAGCTGTCACCGGAAAAGTAGCATTTCCTTGAGAAAAATGAAAGAATCTGTGGTGAATTCGAATCTGCGACGCGAACCCCGGTGAAATCAAGTTTAAAGATGGAAGTGTCTTGCGAAAAATATTCGTCAAAATTTAGGCCTAAAATAACCTAGCCCATTATTTTAGACCAATAATATAATTTTATAAATCAACTTTTTAAAAAATAAATACATAACGAGATCCTTATTCGTGATGTTATTTTATGAATATACAACCGATTCCAAATGGCCCTTGTAAACAGATGCATGAAGCCAAGGCAAAGCCTTATTTGTCAGGTTCCCAAGAGAACACATTAGTCTCCCATGACCGTCATATTTTATCTCGATTTTCTAACGTTTTACGTGCTTAAAATCTTTCGAAACTTTCTTTAAAAAGTCACATTATCTAGAAATTTCATTGACAAATCTAGGTAATAAACCCTAATCAACAATGACCTGCATCTCAAATATCAAAATTGTTCCTCAGTGGAGGAACAGACGTAAAAATGTTCATATTTGAGAAACAGGCGACTTATTACGGGTCCACAGAGATTCATCTGATGAATCGCCATGAAATCAAATAACATACGACCCGAATAGCGGGATTGACGAATCCTAAAAACATAGCCACTCGACAGTTCTCCGAAGACGAATTAATTATTTATTAAATTTGTACTTTCAAGGGCTTTCTAAGCTATGGCGGAAATTTCACTGATCACAAAGAACCTATTCATTGAAGTAATTGAATTATTGAATTGCCCGATTTCTATTCCAGCAACACACAACAAAAACCAAGAATGAACATCTTGTGTGATGTTGGACAAGATATGGTGGAAGTTCTTAATATTATTAAAATAAGACATTGCAATATTTCCACTGAGTTTTATTATTACAAAATATGTTTCGTCGTTACAAACAACATTATCATTATTGTAGTTAGTAACGACGAAACGCGTTGTGTAATAATAAAACTCAGTGGAAATATAGCAATGTCTTATTTTAATAACAAGAATGAACAATTTGAAAATCGCTACCACGCCATCTTCAATTAAATGTCCAAGACCACGAAGTATTAATTAGCCGCATCGCACAACACACAAACTCACCGCAAAGCGTGACAGGCGCTTACAAAGAAGCAATAACGCATTCACCGAAGAAAATTAGGTGAAATATTTCCCACACTGAAATTCAACGAGAAGAATAAAATGCCATGAAAGATAAAAAATGAGACGTAAAAAGAAAATTACTAGCCAATACCCCGCGTCAAATGCAGGACTGCATCTACGAGACGCATTTCAAACACAGGCTGTTTGGTTTACTGGCGCGAAACAGTATAGGATTTCAGTTTGCCGTGAAACGGAGCGTGTAACCGCAGCCTATGGACGGTTTGGAAGGGAAGGGACGCGGGAAGGACGAGTGGGAGGGTAATAATAGATTAATGTGGAGGAGAGAGTGTGGGCACAGGGTGACAACAAAAGACATTGAGAATAAAAGGAAATAAAGCAATTCACCCACGTGTCGGCTTCCCCTTCCCCTCTGCAAGCGTTCTGATTTAACCTTTAAAGGTTAAAGAGGGGACATTTAACGCGGTTGAAACAATATCTTCGAAGATTATACATGACCTGAACGTCCTGAGGAAAGTTCGTCATGGAAATGTTTTCATAGAAACGAGTACACAAGGAGTAGTAAAAGAGGATCGAAGAAATTAAGGAAAAAATATTAAATCAAAGTAAAAGCAGAATTTTCACTGTCAAGGATTTGAGAAAAAAGTATGAAATTATTTCAATAAAATAAGATTTTTAGCTTCCATAGGCTCAATGCACCATTCGTTTTCAGGTCCAACGTTTAATTTCCTCTATAATCGAACTCAGTACGACACAAAAAGTGACTATGAGGTCTAAGGTCCTCTGCAACACCCTGTAACACTCGACTTCAGAAGATTCGAGGAATAGTTTTATCCATTCAATGCTATTAAGACTGTAATTAATCATTGGCTTGGTTACCTGAAAAACTAATTTGAGAATAAAATTTCATTGGCAAACAGATTTTCCGCTTTCCTACCCACACCCTTACGAGTCTTCCCCCAAAACATAAAGGCTAATGTTAGAAGGAAAGCCGCTGCAAGAGTCAAATTACTTACTTGATTTCAAAATTAGCAAACATCCTTTAATGAGTTTATGCATGATTATTTTACGCTCTATATTTTTATCTATTCTACCATTTTTTTAAACTCTTTCGAAAGAATTTTTCGTTATGGCTATGTCATTTTATTAGTCATTTTTAGTGTACAAAAATCTAATTAACAAACCAGTAAAAAAATTAGAATCCGAAAAATTTTATCATTGACAACAAGTTAGAGCTGAATGAGAAACACGAACCTTAAAATTTAAAAATTTGAATTCAATGTTTTACTGACATCTTGACTGATTTCTTTGGTCTTAAGAATTCATCGTTAACAACTAAATACGGAACTAAATACTTTTTAGTATGAAACGATTGTACGGATGAATGGCTTTGGAATTCATGGTCTGCAATCAAGCAATTTATTTCGAGAGTAACACTTCAGCAGGGACCAAAACTCACGGAACAAAAAAAAACAGAAAATTAAAAGAAAACAGATACGTAAACAAGGCAAAACAATGTTGATTCGATGCACTCATATTACAGCTTTCGCACAAGCACATTCCTGCGCATAACCACTATGATGAACAGAGCCCAGAAAAGAGGTCACAACGTGGGAGTCAATTGTGAGAATTACAGATGAATTAGAAGCATGTGCCTAAACGACATTCTCATTAAGGTCAAGCGGTTGAAAGACCAATCCTCGTTTCATGGCACGGTCCCCCCTTTAATCCAAACCCTCGCGTTACCACATCTCAGAATTCATTCATCAGAGCAAAGGCCTTATACAAGGAATTAGAGCATTCTAGTGTTTGTAGAAAAAAATAAACTTCCGTTCATTAAATATTCAAATATAATATCTAAGATAGAGCAAACATTAAATTAATATCTATAATAACCAACACAAGAATAAGTGTCACAGCTAACAATGCTTCATCGGCAAACAGGCATAGGTATATGAAGAATCTTTGGAAATCAATAATGTAGGCCGATTACGTACCTTTCAGTAATAGCAAATACTAATTTAAATAATACAGTTTGCAATGAAATAAAAATTTAAAGAAGATTCATCTCAAAATTTAAGGCACATTTCCGCCTTCATCGTAATTCTCATCGCTCACAGCCATGAAGTATTTATGACCACTATAAAATGAGTGTCCGCTGGAATCAATGATCATTACTATGATTATAATTTATAAATGATAAAAGTCATTCCTTAAAAATTATTCGCAAGAGAATATGCGAAAAAATCCTACAGAAAAATTAAACAGGAAACCAGAAGAAAAAAAAGTGTGCAAAATATTAAAGGTCTGCTCCCTTTTCAGAGACTAAAACAATTCTCCACACGGACAATTTTATCACATCCTAGTCTCTTTCTTTAACTTTAACTATTTTTATTTTCTTCGATTATTTTGCGATCTTAGAGTTCCTGATCATGATCGCTAAGAAGTATTAAACTTAATGCCCGTCATCTTGAATCTTAAAATAATTTAATGTACTCATATTTTGACATAATATAACTGTACTATCAGCATATTGAATAGAGGATATCATGAACCGAATTCCAGTTTTCATATGGTAAATTTTACATTTAAAACGCAGCGTGTCAAAATTTGTCATACCTAAGTAAATCGAAAGGG
This sequence comes from Ischnura elegans, assembly GCF_921293095.1. Taxonomy (NCBI): domain Eukaryota; kingdom Metazoa; phylum Arthropoda; class Insecta; order Odonata; family Coenagrionidae; genus Ischnura; species Ischnura elegans. The sequence goes on from NC_060246.1 coordinate 42,156,136, forward strand.
AGGAGATATCATTGTAATTTGAGTCATTTCAACTGTGAGCGAAAAATTCGTTCAAATTTATAATACCATTTCTTTCAACGCATCTTTATTTGACCATTGCCTAAAACCCTTGATGCGAAATGATCCAGTGACAGTATTTTGGCCTAGTCTCGGCTTTCAGGATGCTCAATAAAATTCCTCTAGGCATCGAATACAAATTATAATCTACATCAAAGTTAATTGGTTCGTTATAAGAATAGCGAAGCAAAATCTCCAAAACCTGAAAATAAACTGCAAAAGGAACGTGGTGGTACATTTTGTAAAAGTAATATTATCAGCATTATTATCGTCACGTTACACCAAAATTTTCTGCAATAGGAATCAATATAAGAACCAATAGAATCTAAATTTAGATAATAATATAATAATAAGTGCTCATAACGATTGAAAATAATTATTTCCATTAAAAACTTAAAAAATTTTTGAACACATCACTGAGGGTATTCAAGCTATGAGGAAGTTAAAAAATCACTAATATTTCCTACGACGCTGAACACTTAAGATCTACAGAAGAAATTTTGTATAAAAAATTTGAGGCGGGAGTCGCAATAGTTGTAATTCAAGGCTTATGAACAAATTGGGAAATACAGTATTACCTACTTATAAACATTTCCATTTGAAAAGCTAAAAGGGCCTCGGACGCAAAAACTTGGTTAATAAAATCAGGGGCGCAGCTAGGAATTAAGGCTAGGGGGGGTTTCAGGCGCAACTAATACTGGGGTGTCTGGGAGTATGGCGTACCTGCCAGGGTAAGCGGGAGGTGCGAGGGCCCTCCGCCGGAAAAAAATTAAGATAAATGGTTAAAATTGGTGAGTTTTACGGCCTTCTGAGGGATATTTTATTAATTCTTACACTATTCCATAAGTAATATTAATCCAAATAAATAAAATAGATTAAACTTTTAAAAAGTCTGAGCTCTGGGGGGGGTTTATCCCCCAAAAACCCCCCCCCTCGCTGCGCCACTGAATGAAATGAGGAAATGCAAACGAGATATATAGTAGGTATAGTAATTTCGTTCCAGCGCTTTGGGAAACACGATACTTGTTACTCCAGCCTAGGAAGACAGGGCCTTAAATCAAAACGAGAAGGGCCCACAGGTGTTTCCGCGGTTCAGCGACGTGGTGGGAGTAGCGTAGAAAACCACACCACTCCCTCCCCCTTCGCACACACACATATATATATATTCTCACAGTTTCCTATTTGCTTTCACGGGCCATCGCACGTTCAGCAACTCACTCAAAACCTCCCCCCACCGCCTACTTAGCCCTCCTCGAGCCGATCCCTGTACCCCAATACTACACGGCTAACCACCTCTACCTCGCCCAACACACACTCACATACAAACACTCGGATCCCAAATAGCATCGCGTCCCTCCTCCATCTCCTTTAGTGCTGGACCAAATCCAAGTCACTTCCCGCCACCTCTTTTTCTCTGAAGAGAGAGAGAGAGAGAGAGAAGGAAATAGATGAGGGAAGGGTGTTCCACGCGCCCGATTATAATTTTTTTCAGCAGAACCTCGTCCACCAATGACGCACAAACCGCGAGAGGGGAAGATCTGACGCGCGTGCGAAAGTGAGATAGAAGCGGGAGGATTTAGAGAGATTTAGATTTAGAAAGAAATTTATTGTTCTAGAACTTACGTCCTCTAAGAACAAAAAACGATTTACTTACTTGCAACTAATCATATAGTAAATATAAACATAGAAGAAAGAAAAAACATATCATACACGATATTTACATATGAATATTCTCAAAAGATTATAATTAGTTCCAGCAAAATAACTATGCGTAGCATTACAGCCCACCTTATGTCCTCTAAGAACAAAAAACAATTTGCTTGTACCAAATCATTTAGTAAATATAAACATAGAAGAAAGAAAAAAACATATCATACACAATGTTTACGTATGTATATGGGAGAATGGGAGGAAGGGTGGGTTCTTTCGACCTAGAATAAAACATCCCCAACGACTCTCTGCTGAGTTATCCCACCACGATACAGTCACCTCGCCTTCTAATCGCAGGTATTAATTATATAATGTCTGACTACAATCTCTTTTGTGTTGATGATTTTGGTGTATTGGTGGATTTGCGTTTAAATACATGCGACTTGTGTATGTTGTGTTGCCAAGTTTGTTTTGGTGGGAAGAGAAAATTGTTGAAAACAGATGGAAGGCTACTCTTTTGGAAAATAATTCCGCTGTTCTCATCAAAAGATTTTAATTTTGTTGATAGACGGTTACATGTGATGGACGCTACCATTATAATGTTAAATACTGATCAATACAATTGTTTTATTATTTTCTCCATTGAAATAAACAATGAAGTCCATAGCCAAAAGTATTTGCCGATACAGCAGCTACTCTCTCATCGTCCCAACCCGAAGTTCTTTGACTCTTCTTTCTCATGTGAATGAGAATGTCCCACTAATTTTTTCCAGCAAGAACTAGTCTCCTTATAACAGATATTTAACTGATCACATACGCTCTATATTTTTCGAATTTAAAAAAAATCTATCCTCATTTATCTCAAAATTAACGTGGTTGGCACTATAGTTAATAATTTATGTGATTTTTTTTAGTAAACATTTAATGCAAGCATGCTTCAGGGGATGTTTTGAAACCTACTCACCAGAATCAAGATGATAGGATTAAGTCAGAATCAGTATCTCCTTGCCCAAAACATAGACAGCAATGACTTTTGAGTACCTAATTACATTTTCGGGTTCCGTACAAAGAATGTGCGTTTATTCTACCAAGTGTGCTTATGCGACCGCTGGCGCGAGACCTTACTGCCTGAAGTCAATAACACTGGAGAGATAACACTCGCTTGACACGCGTGTTTCGCATTTACAAATCTCAGTTAGGATTAGTTACAGCACCAGAAGACATTGAAAACTGCGACGAAAAAAGAAAACTTCAACTTGTGACTTGAACGCTATTTATTGCCATTATGTAGCAAAAAAAAGTGGCAAATTAAGTGTACTTAGACAACTACATTGGAAAAATTGTCATGGATAAGAGATGGCTAATACTTTTTAATTTTATTCTTAAATTAAGAACTACAGCGAACGAGTACTATGAAGACTTAAACTTTCAAAACACAAAGCCGAGGAACTGCGTTCAGTTTCTCGAAGACGGATGCACGAGACATCTAGCGCCGACGCGGAAAACTATCACGGCTGCCTCCGAACTCAAGGTCGATATATATACCATCATGCCGGCCACGCTTTGATTCAATTGACAAATGGGCACTCAACGGGAATTAGAATCCTTACTATGCCACAAAACAGTATCTTCAGTTCGAAATGAATTGCAATGCATGCAAAAATTATTAATTAATTACGATAAAAGGTATAAGAATTTGAATTAGGATTGAAAAATAATAAACCTTGGATAAATCATGTCACATCTCGGTGGCATTTAGCGCGAATTAATAATCGTACCGCAATTGAACAACAAAGCACATCACAAAACAAGAGAGCCATCAAAAGGCAAAAAACAATTTTCTGAGAATAAGCAAAATCAACTTTTGAATCGAGATTAAATTTTTGGAAAAAGGGAAACTTTTTGAAAATTTTTAGTTTTGAAATTACGCCACAAAGAGTATTTTCTGATACATTTAATTCCGCGCATCAAAGAGTTAAAAATAATTGCAAGATACACGCCCAATATTTTAGTGATTTCAAAAGCGTTACGCGATGATCAAGGCACGTATTTTGAAGCCAGAAATAAATAAGTTAATAACAAGAATAGATAGAATAATTTCAAAGGAAGTAGTTACACCTATTCCTTATCAGCTAAACTCAACATTCTATCCCCACGTTTACAATCCCTTACACACAATAAAATCCTAGCATTATATCTGGCTCCTAGGAATTAATCGGCCAAAAATGTTAATATTTGCTTTGGTAACGTTCCAATCAAATTAACATCATTTTTATTCCGCCTGTATTATGTCTTCTTCCCTCAAATAACCACTTAGATGTCCTACAATAATCAAATCTACTGAAAACAAGAGGAAGCATGAATAAGAATATTCGTAAGATACATGATGATTCATCTATGTGCAACGATCTTCGCTATTTACAAGAAACTGGTGCTGAATTGAGATCACTTATATTTGTGAGACCAGTGATTCTGAGTAGGGCATGTTGGCTCTTCGAACTATAGGTTCTATATCCTTCGTGAAAGAGGCATAATGTACTTAGAAAACTTTGTATTATAATAATGTACTTCGATCCTTTGAATACTAGATAGGCTTTAAAAAATGTATGCGTCTGCAATGCATAAATACATTAGCTACACGAGGAAAATAATTTCAGAAGAATCCATCAAATATGCATGATCAAGTTTCGAATCGAGATTGAATTTTTGGACGTAGGAAAACGTTTTGTATTATTTTATTTTTTAATTGCGTAAAAAAGAGTATTTCCGAATAAATGACAACCCTATAGTCACTCCTTAGCAAAAGAAAAAAAAATAATCGATTAAAATGGTCATCATCGTCAGTCGAAATACTAGAATAAGCGATTTTTCTTCCATTTGGATTGAATTAATCAATTTCCTTTCTTTGCATCCTTCCTTCTTTTCCCCGAAATAAATTCAATATTTCGCCCATCGTTACTTATAAATTCACAATTATTTCAGTCATGACTTTTTTGCCAAAAAGGTTCACTACTTTTCTAAAGATAAGTTTTCTACTTTTTGTCTAACATTTTTGATCCCATAACAGCTGAAACTATCGGTAGGTATTTCTGAACCCATTGTTGCATCAAAGCAAAATATTCAAGGTGAACAATAACAAATTCAGGAAAATTTGGAAAAAAATTGGTTCTGTATTTTCGAGAGTCAAAAAGTTCTTCATTCTATATTTTACCATATCTGGCCAAATGTAGTTGAATTCCATCGAAGCAGACGTTTTCGAGAGAGGTGGCACTCTCAAATGGAGTGACGGGGCACATTGATTCATAGAATTAATAAAAAAAACACTTCCTCGACACTTTAAAGATTCCGAACGGCCTTAACCTTCGAGATTCGGTGCAGAAAAAAAAACTGGACAGGATAAAAGCTTCGCCCAACCGTTAAGATCAAATTCCGCAACATACCTACCCGGACTTGGGAAAAGAGGTGTCTGTGACTCACCCAAACCGTAATTGCACGTTTTCCACGGGGGCATCGGCCGGCGAAGAGAGGACGGGGGCAATTCGAAATGGGAAAGGGAAGAAGCAAGGTTGGAAGACTTATGGGGCGACGTGGGAGGGATGTATGGTCTTCGGGAGCAAGGGGAGAAAAGATGCGAAGAGGAAGAAAACATTCGGAATGAAAGAGGGGAACAGTACATCTCTCCCCTCAGAGGCAGTATTGTACCCACGAGGGGGGGGGGGGGGTGTTTGGGTTACAACTCCTTGATCCTTTAAAAGAGGCGCCAAAATAACGGAGTAATATGTCACTGTGTTTCAAAATTGACTGTTTTGGAGTCCTAAAAAAACACGTTTTCAACGTCAAAAATCCCTAAATTTTCCTCCAGACTCTCCTTTGCCCTGGGATATCCCCCAGAAGGGCCCCGAAATCTCCGATAAATCCCGCCACTCCTATTGAAAAATCCTGTCTATGCTACTGCTCACAAGTACGGGAAAATACCGAAAATTCGTAGAGATGCGTACTAAGAAGGACCGCACAGTTCACGTAAGACCGCCGAATAAATCGAAACTGAGAGGATATAATTGACATGTGTGGTATGGGAAATAGGCGGTCGAAGCACAATGAAAAAAGTCAACAAGAACGCATGGTCACCAAGATAAAGGAAGTTACAGCCTCTTTGATAAACCCCTCTCTGGTACTCATGCCATAAATTACATCTTACGGCTAACTAACGATGTTAGTGAATTCATAGGTTCAAAAGTCAAATAAGAGAAATGGGAAAAAGATTATCTAATATTTAGACTTTCTTTTACCATTATCCAGGAATCAGATAACAGTTTATTTTTGCGGGAATGACAAGAACAATCACTTACTTAATTTATTATTATTCATTAACAATATTACTTTAAAAATGCCTTGAACATATCATACAAAGAGTTGGGTAGTCTTCAAGATTTCGAGCATTTAGTTGCATGTATTCTAATGCAGGAAGCATAAGATCTTGAAGAACAAAAATCTCGAAAAAGAAACAATTCCTCGATATAAAATGTTGTAAAATGTATTATGGCGTCAGACCTAACACCAGCACAACTCAAATTTTCGCATCCAATAAGTTGAAATGAGCAAACAAACTTCCTTAAATGGATTCATAGGGGTACCAGTGAATCCCTGAATAAGATAATCTGCATAAAATAAAACTATGGCTAGTATTATAATATATATCTAATATTCAATGCAACACAATAACAAATAATGTACAGAACGACTTCATTACGCTTAGTACGTAAATATTCGATCCCTATCCAAATCCTCCCCCTGTTCCACCATTTCCCAGTTATGGTATTAATAATTTTACATCGTTAGAAAGAATTCCGGGGAAGCGTATTTATTTTTCATAAAAATATTTTGGAAAAAAGACACTAGTTCTGAATTAATAAAAACTCTAATTATTACGTTCGACGAATAACTAAAAGCGAGAAAAATCCTGTTCGTTAATTGATACAAGTAATACAATAAGATCACTAACGAAAATGGATGGAAAAAACTCGCCAAACAGTAAATATTTTTGATCGAAGATTTCAAAGGAAAAACTCAAGTAGCGACACTGAGGTAACACGACGAAGCTAAGGAGAAACGTTCTTGGCGAAGAATAAATATAAGATGAATGGAACATGATACAGGTGTAATCAGTTGGACATGCATTTGCATGGCTGAGAAGTAAGAAACAAGTACTTGTGCATGCTGTGCATCGAGTTACAGAAATTTATACATATTGAAATAGAATTTTACGTAGCTATAAGAATGGTAAAGATACTTTAGCATTGTGATGAATATAGCTCTCCGAAATTCATGGTTGAGGGTTTTTTCAAAACAAAACAAAAAAAATACTGAAGCCATTTCTTCCTTTTCACGGAGAATTACATAAAAAGCAAAAGCGCATAAATATAAACATAAAAACTATAGAAAAATTATAAATATGAAATCAAGGAGAAAATATCAATGGAGAACAAAATATAAATATGCAGTTTCCTTACATTAGTCTAATACAATGATTCCCCAATAACATTTATTTTTTACCAACACAATTGCCTCAAACTTTGATAACTATGCGAGGTTGTAAACCATCGATACACGTGATCAGAATTTTACTCGACAAAATTCTGGAAAAGGACATCAGATTTTTGTCACCATTAAGCTCCTTTGCTTCCAAGATCACGGTGTTTGAGGAAAGTAAAAAAAAATCGAGAAGGAAAGGCGGTGGAGGCGGGGGCACAATGCCTGAGGAAAGGCAAAAAGAAAATTTAAAAAAACTGTTTTGGAGGCAGGAAACAACAACGATAGGGTGGGAGGGAGGACAGATCGGTCTCGCAGGAGGGAAGGAGCCTTGGAGACAGGAGGATACAAAGGGAGAGACATAAAAGGAAGAAGAAGTGTCGGAGGAGATGGATGGGAGAGAAGAAGAGGAAGTGGGCGCGGTTGAAATTGAACTCTCCCACCCCCGACCAATGATGCCAAGAACGAGAGGATGGGTGGAGCAGAGCTAAGAGCGACACAAGGGGAGGAGGAGCAAGGGAAAGGTGAAGGCGAAGAGGACAGACGAAGGAAGAAATGCAACGCACTCGGCGCCGCGGCTGCCGCTGGTGTACATAACGGCGGAGGGAAAGGCACTTTGAAAAGAAAAATCGACCTAACGGCTGAGGACCGGGCAAATATTTCGCAAACCGTGCCGGTAGTAGGGCTAGGAGAGCCGAGGATGCGACGTTTATAAAAGAAATTACCTTTCGATGAGACCAAAAGGCGCACGTAGACTTCGTAGCACATATTATAAGCTAATTTAATGCCATACAATTAAATTATATTTTATCTAGCTTAAATATTTTGTAATACACAATCATGCCGATCGCTGCAATTTACGGCTATGTCAATGGCATAAGCTCCCATCAAAAACTCAAAATCTATAGTTACACGAAATGCGCTATCGTTGAAAGAAGGTACAAAAAGCTTAATTTTGGAATTAAAATGCAATCATCAATGAATATTTCGGTTGGTGGAATTTGATTGCCATTAATACAAACCTCATCATTTTATCTGTTCAAAAGAGAAAACTACAATCCATTTCTGAAGTAAACGTTAACTCAGAGATCAAATCAGAAGATTATCACAACTATTCCTGAAAATTTGTGATTTAATATTTGCATCATTGAGCATCCACTGATTTTGTACAATAACGACCTTTACCGATATTTGCAAGAATTTGAAAGGTTACGGGTGTTCATAGCAGTGTTATGGGTCATTACGCTTGATATTAGTCCTATACCCGTATGTAAGCACTTAAAAATATATAATGTAATGGCATTTCTTAACTAATGAATTAACATGGAAAATTATGGAATGGGAATAAAGAGAAAGAAACGCAATTCAAAATTATTTTCCGCATTCAAACAAGAGGTGGTCCATTGATTACTTTGAACGGTAGATGCATTACTATTAATTTATAGTAGCTAATATCGAAACTATTTGTAAGAGGAGACAAAATGAGCTTGCCTTAACCGCTATTACACGCCTCATGATTCCTGCTTCGCATGCGTAATCCGAAAAAATAGCTAATAACTAAATCAAGAATGTGCTACTCTGGGAAAAATACAAACAAGGCGATGTCAGGGGCCCGAGTTGACGTTAGAATCAACTTATTCCATGGTATAGAGTTTAATAGGGTATATTTGTTTACGTGTGTGACCATTTAAGTGACTATTCAACAAAATGGGGACTATAGCGCATAAATAACGTCCTAGTGTAAATATTTACTCTGTGACGTCAGTAGTCAGGGTTGATGTTATGAACAAACGGCACCATAGCGAATCATATGAAATAACTACGACATCTACTTATAAAAAAAAAGACATACACAAGGGCGAGGCGGTGGCTGTTGAACAAGGAATGAGTGCAGAGAGGGAGGAGGTTTGAGGAGTGTTTAAAGAGAGAGAGGTCGAGCAAGGACGGAGGATGTATACCCAAGAAGAGGAGGATTCCTGGAAAAAGGGCAGGGGGGATGCGAATAATGGGGCAGGGCATGTTGAAAGAAACAAAGGGAGGGAGGGTGAGGGGGAGATAAGAGAAGCGAGGAAAGGAGGGGTGGAGGAGCCTACGGGAAGAGCACGAGGGGGTGGGATGGGGTGGATTGATTGCACACACGGTGGGGGGGGATGGGACGTGTGCAGAACGCCCCCTCACTGGACAAAAAGTAAACAACGAGCGTGGGAGGAGGAGAAATAAAGAACGGGGGGCGACCTCTATCGTCGGAACTAAAAAGTTTAGACAGGGCGAGGGCATGAAAGGGTTTTTTTGAGAGGAGGAGGCGGGCAGGGAGGGTGGCATGGAATCATGCGATGGCCTTCCTGCCGCCACCGTTTATTTTGGCGTGCCGTCGAACGCGCAAAATAATTCGCGAGCACGATGGGAGGCGGAGCGTTCACTTCAAATGCGAGACTTAACAAACTTTCCGAACAAACCAAATTCTCCTTCATCTACCCCTTGCGCACTCATGCGTTATTTCTCGCCGAATTTTAAACAGGTGAAAAGCAGCTACGATCGATTCGTATTTATCATATTTTTTTTTAAATTCACTTCTTCGCTTCGTCCTTTTAATGACCTCGTAAGCGGTAAAACTACATTTGATTGGCGCCAGCAGTAATCTCTCATTGTACCGTTATTAGCAAAATTTCATCAGAAAATAACATGAGGATACGAAAAAATAAATAAAAAATATGAAATAATAAATAAAAAAATAGTGTCCATAAACAGATAGGAGAGACATTAAAAAATTCGTTTAAATACAGATCATATTCTGAATAAATAATATAAAGATCTAAAAACGCTTATAATTAAAATATTTAAGAAATCGTACAGAGAAGAAAAAAACTTTCATTCATAAGAATGGTTACATAAAAAAATAGATTCAACAAATTCCAAATCTCGAGTTTAAGTCATATATGTATAATGAAAAAAGCTTATCTTCTGCCATTTATTTCATATTATGCATAGGACATAAATTGAAGATATTGGTAGATAATAATAAATAATAGATAATAAATAGGTAGATAATTGGTAGATAATGGCTAAGAAGATAGGGTGAATTGTCAATATCAGAGATCGATATAAATTATACCGCAAATGGTTTCATGATTGTAATTGGAGAATTAATGATAAAAAATTTGGACTCTACTACAGAGAATCAAGAATAATATTTTACGCTTAGTCTTTCCAAAAAATAAAACAGCGCTACATAATGAATATAAATTTTGGTGAATATAATAAACAGTAAAGTAAATATTCACCTATACGGTCATTACAAGGAGTGAAAACTTAATTATTAAAAGTTAATTACCTTCTGTGGATAGATTAATGACGAAAAACTAAAAGAATATAATAAATGGGTTTCTTAAACAGAATGAATAACAACTTCTCGGTGATTAAAGGAGGTAATTAGTTCAAATGAACCATTATTAGCGGCAAGATTCTCATTAACTTCATTCAACTGAGTCACATTCAGTTAGGAACGAGAATTCATTTCCTTCCCCCATGCTAAAAGGAAAAAAATCCATCACGGAGAACCTTACGCCGATAATTCTTATATAAACAGTATCATGTGCTTGAAAGTTCGAGGTAAGTGAGCCGAGTATAACATTTTAGTTCTTCGAGGCGAACTTACTTGGAACATATTAGCTAAACAAAAGGGTAGCTAAATATATTTTTTAAGAACTTGACCTTTGCAGACAAATTATCTTCTATAGAAAAATCTTCTCGGGATTGCGCGCGGGTTAGATTATTTAAGAGCGCCGACGTTTCGGGTACCGACTCGCTACCCATTCTCACGGCTACTTAGGCTAGAGTAGCCGTGAGAATGGGTAGCGAGTCGGTACCCGAAACGTCGGCGCTCTTAAATAATCTAACCCGCGCGCAATCCCGAGAAGATTTTTCTATAGTTATTCGCCGGGAAAGTGTAAAATCATACATAAATTATCTTCTCTTTATCGGATTCTCTCTCTGAAATTGAACCCTTCAAAGTGCTTGGAGATTTTGACCCAGTACATACTCAGGATATAACATAGAACATTTTACGCTCACCTGCTTAAGACAAGAGGAATTGAAGCATTAATTTTAAAAACAGTTCAATTATTAAGAGTTAATATGATTAATAACACTTACGAGGTGCAATTACGAGCCAATCCATGGAATTGATAAGCCGCAAATAACGGAGAATGTTACCCATACAACACTTCTTCTAATCACTGAGAGACGACCCAAATGCATATGAAAAACAGAATTTAGTGCTTATGACGTTTATCTATGAGTATTGATTATAATTCGCAATTTTTTCTATCACATTCCCAGTCTTAAATAACTGACTTCTTGCAATAACTTATTCAATGCATCAACTGATATGAATTATTATCAGTGATATAATTTATATTTAATATATTTTATACTTCAATCTCTGTCCAGAAGCTAGTACTCACTGCAAAAAACTTATCATACTTTACTACAATTCCTTGATTTCGACGATCAAGAGTTTTTACAGATGGATTTTAATGGGCGATGGACTTTACATCTAATATATTTTATACTTGAATCTCCGTTCAGAGTATTCAATGCAATGAACGTATCATCAATTACTACTCTTCTTTGATTCCGACAAACAAGAGTTCTGACAGTGGTCTATCCACTGGAAGGCAGATGATTCTGCTTCAGGGAAAATAATAACGGGCTGGGTACGCTTGGAGACCGCGTGCATATCGAAACGAGGCAAATGGTGGGGTGGATGGAATGGATAGAGGGAGGAGAGAAATATAGAAAGGGGAGAAAATCCGAGAAGGAGAAAGGATCCTTCGACGCCGCGCTTCCATATAAGGGACACTTCACGCACACGGCATCCACGCAGCGCCGGACACGCCCGGCCGCCAACAACTCGGCATCGAGAGACGAATCGACCGCGCCTCTCACTCACAGGACTTCAGTCAGCGGGAATGTGGCACGAAGAGATGGGGGTGGGAGAGGGGGGGACAAAAAAGTAAGAGTCGGGGATAATCCTTATAAGGGGGGAGGCGAGGGTGGAGAACGGCGATGGCCAAGGAGTGAAAACAGAGAGCTGGAGGCGGTGAAGGTCGATAGGGGAAACCCACTCGCACGCATGGACACCGTTGATCTGCCGGCCGGCTCACCACATGATGAATCAGGAGGAAACCACCTCAATGCTCGCCGCGAATCTTCCGACGATCGGAAAGCTATATAGAGTTAATACAATCGAGAGCGATTATCGGTTTCTGCACATACGACATAGGCTGAAATGACAAAATCCCAGAATCTCGCCTGAAAGGCAATAAATTTTTCTTTCATGTTGACCAATTCCATATGAATATTCTGACAAACTAGCCTAATACTCACGAAGAAGAGAAGTTATCGGAATTCTATTAAACTCGACGTTTTTATGAGTACTTCATTTGCTAAATTATTAAATATCCTGTTATAATACTGAATTTGAGGTTTGGTCTTAGTATATTGTTACAGCGCAATTATCTTAAGCACTCTTGATACGTTTACTCAGGGGGTAGTTCCTGCTAAGCAGCGAACGATGTAACTTTTGTTTAGAAATCGAACATGGCAAAGAAGTCTTATTTCCTTTTGCAAGAGATCTTATTGATTAAAATATAGTGAATAACGCATTATTGCGAAAATGGAGTGCATAACTTCGTCATTTAAAAAAATATACAGTCGGATAAGAGCATGATTTTGAACATAAAACGTCTTAGGGGGCTATCCTGTATTTAATAACATGTTAGGAACGAATATATTCCAACAGATATTGCATTAATTACACAGATAAATTACAAAGCTTTGTGCTTAACTAGAAGGCAATTCTTAGTAAATATAATGAAAAATACATTTATGGTAATTCACAACACTATATATATATTGACTCTGACATGAATACTTAATAGCTAACGTCTATGATTTCAGACGTGATGGATAGGTAATGCAGTAACCACTGGAGACTGGACACTTATTATATGCGCTATTATGATAAAAAAGAATCATCACTATTAACCCCAGAATAAAACAGAAAGCATAATGAAAAGAGCTTCCTCCATATTATAGGATATTCCAATCTCTCTTTCAACAGCAACTAGCTCCATGGAGTGTGTTAGCTGGGTTTCAATCACATATTATAAAATGTATACTAGCAATCAATCGTCAGTTATCAGCACTTAAATAAGCACTTAAAGATCACACTTATCTCGTTACACGGTGAATATAGTCATCCGCGAGATAAAATTGAGATAAATTCTTGGCTATTAAATGAATGAACTCACTGTTTATTTCAATAAATCCACATTTCACCAAGTGATCCTTCCTTATTATAGTCGAAAATTGCTCCATGATTTGTAAATACGTGAAAGGGGAGCTGGAAAAAAGGATCGCTTAAAAAGATTCAAGATATAATTACCTACAGGTATAATTAAGGAAAGGCAAATCGGAGATTAGATTTATTGCCACTTTCAACATCCAGGTACACCAAAATGAGTTAAACTATTCTAAACAGAGATTAGTTTGCCCTTACAAGGAAATATCTCAATTATCCAGGCAGTTCTAAAACATTGTTTCATTAAAGAAATGTTTCGAAATACTCGCTTCTAGGTAAAAACTGGTGTAATAAATCTCCCAGATCAACTTACGAGTATAAGGAGCTCTCACATTTTCGCAGACGGTAGAATGAATAAAATATCACACGCAAAGAAAACACTTTATATAAGCGCAAATCCTGAAGCGAACAAGCAAATGGTCCAGTTTAATACTAGTGACTTCATGAAAAAATTAAAATGAGATTAAACTCTATGAATCATCTTAACATTTGAGATTAGCGTTTTGCTAATTTTGATTCCTTGAGTTAATTGAAAGGTTGTTTGTCGCCGATTAAAGAAAACGATACCATCTTCCCACTTGAAAATGAAACACAGTCCATGACTAAGATTAAAAACAGTGAAAAAGCAGCATACGCATAGAAATACAAGGAAATAATTTCGTCACATGCCAGCGTTAAATTTCCATCGCTCCGAGAAAAAACATATCCCGTGGAATCTTACAATTAGATATACAGCAATAGACAATCCTGCCTTATGAATTTGCTCCCCAAATTCATAAGGCAGTAATATAAGGTTTGGAATGGATATTTTGCAAACTACAAAAGGAAACGTCACACTTACTCTCAGGATTGAAAAATTAAATCGATATTAAGAGATTTATAATGGCAAAGTATACCATATTTATAATAAGAATTTGATCAAAGAGTTTTCTGAATTTCATATTCAAAATTCAATAAGTGCGTACACGTTTTTCACCATAAATACCACACCATGAATCACAAGGGGTGGGGTGGGGATTCGAAAATTCGGCGGATGCTATAATCCATGGATTCAAGATTCGATCAAATATACACACCAGTGATTTGAATACAATTCGTGCGGATTGTACTCACAAGGGGAGGAGAAACTGGTAATCTAAAACAATAAAAAATAACAACTATCATAGGATTGATGTAGAAATTGGACAATAAGGAGCGTCAAAATTTAGGACATAAGAATACGAGGAAAGAAAAATTATTCAGATTCCATTTCATTTTGAATCCAACACATCACTAACAATTGCGAAAGAAAAATTCGTCAAATATTTTAATAAATTAAAACGTTAGTTAAAAACGCACGTTTTTACTCAAAATGCCCACGTTTCAATTTTAAACGTAAATGACAACAAGTCCAAAAACCAAAAAGGTGGTAGACATCAACATATATATTGCAATGCTGCTTGATGGCTATGTGTTTCAGACGTTGGCTTTACACATTGATGAGCGATTCGCTTTTGGTTTTAAACATATTATCTGTAAAATCGAAACGTTAGACCTTGGGCCAATGCTGGGTGGTTTATTTTTTTAAGTAAGAATTAATAAAATGGGTTTTAAATTTGATTTTTAACTTATAGTAATACACCATATCTTAGGGAAAATAAAAATGTATTTTAAAGATTAATTTCTGACCTTTTTATAATATTATTTTCCCTATCCTATTTCATAAAATTTAGGCCTACATGGTTGCCAAAAACTTAAAGATGAGAAGTTACGAAATAGCAAAGCCTAAAACAATGGAAGAACGCAAAGCCAACTTATAAAACAGATTGAAAAATATAATAGCAACGGCACTACCGGGATTCCAACCTGGAATTTGCTAATCCGTAGTCAAACGCGTAATGCGTGGCGCCCCAGGACCTCGTCCTCCTATACGAAGACTACAATCAGTAAAACTTATACTACAAGTGAGCGATTAATACAAATGTTATTTGCCAAAAATGTCGGCTCATACTGCCTTTGAAGAGCTTGAAATATCGTTAGAATTCATCGTCACCTGTTTCTGATATGTACTGAAAATTTTAAGTTGATAGCTAATATGTAAGAAGGTAATTTGCATGGTTCTGCCCCGAAAGACAAACAGACGGCTCCAAACGGAAAAAAGTAAAACCAAAAACGTAAATAGCAAAAGACATAATAATATGATATTTAATACTGTTTCTAAGCAGCATCCTGACTTTTTTTTTAATTGCAGTAACTCGCGATACTAATTCCATGGTAATTGCAACCATATTAGAAATAAAATAAGAATACGATACTTAATCAGTGGCGTAGCAAGAAGGGATATCCGGGGGGTCCGCACTGCCCCCCCCCCCCCCGCCTTCGTAATATAAAAACGTAATAACTTTACTTCATAAAACAAAACATTGAGAAATCATGAATTTAAATAAGATTTCTTTGAAAAATGAAGTTTTTTCCCTCAACTTAGTACCCTGTTTTTCAAAATTTTCCCCCCTGGTTTCGGACCCCCTCCCGAACGAAATTCTTCGCTACCCTCTGCACTTAATACTGATTATTTGCAGCATTATGATAGTACCTTCAGCGGCAGTAACTCTTCATGCCGATTCCAAGGCGTTTTCAACTATATTAGGGAAATAAATTGTACAGGTAACCGCTGGCATTCTCTTTCGCGCCACCAAAAGTTTCCGCGTGTGCACCGTCAATGATAATAGTGCCTGAGGCAGAATAATGACGAGCCCACGGCATCATCCCATTTTGAAACCAGACCAATTCCATCACGAACTAAACCCTTGGACAATTACGACGCTTTGTAACGGCATGGAGTTTAAAGATAAAGACCGATCGATTGCCATTTCCATCCTTCCATTCCCTATTACGCATGTCTGCCTGCACTCCCCGGAATCGCCAACTGGGATGGGAAGACCACTGATGCTAAATTCCACGATGGTAATTGCTTATAAACTTCCCGGATGCGAGAAACTGTAGCGTTTGCGTCCGGCCGCAAAAGAGAATTCCACGCCGGGCCCTCGTTGGCTAAATCGTCGGGCAACGCCCACCGTCATCCCCACCAACCTGGCCCTACCGTTCATCCGCACCCGTATTATTACCGTCGATCTACATACATTCGTCCCGAATAACTTTTTGTTCGAATTCATTCCTCACAGGCCATCATTTCCCAGCGATGTCGAGAGAATGCGGGCGCCCGGGCAGAACAAAGATTTCGCCATACCTACGAGAATCCGCTGGAACAGAGGGAGAAGGAGAAAAGGTATGACTAGGAACCGAACACAATGGTTTCACGCAGCTCCATTTCCCCCTCGAAGAATAGGCAAGGCCCGATAACGAGAAGTTGAGCAAAGAATGCCATTGGAGTGTTCAAAATGCACTACATTACACGTACTCGAGTAAACTGTTGGTTTTCAGGTGTAACTTGGTGGAATAGCATTCTGAGATTAATTATATACATCTACATGTACATAATACCCCGCAAGCTGCCAAAAAAGCGTGTGGCAGGGGGCGTTAGGACACCAGCCGTTTACAGCTTAAAAAAATGAAATGCTCTAACTAGGGACTAGCGTTTATTAAAGTCCTTTGTGGTTCGGGGGAAAAACGAATTCCCATATCTATCTGTTCGACAAAGCATCTCTCTTAATTTATCGCTTCTGTCGGACCTGGAGATATAGTTTGGCTCTAATATCATGTTCTCAGTGTCGTTCTTAAAGATATCCATTCTCAATTGTTCAAGCAATCTAAGCCAAGCGCGCAGCCTCCGAGTCTTCAGCGGCTCCCAGCCTAATTCGCTTAACATCTGGGTAGCACAGTCTGTACGCCTGTCGCAGTTTTTGACGAAACACGCAGCCTTCCTTTGTATTTTATTCAGTTCGCGGATTAAGTCTTTCTGCACCGGATCCCATACGCTCGCTGCATATTCAAGGTGCGGTCGGACGAGTGTGAAATAGCACCTTTCTTTGACTTTCTCATCCAAAAATCTTCCCACAATACGCTTGACGAATCCTAATTTCTTCAGGGCTATGCCGCAAATATTCTTTTTATGTGTTCCCTACGTGTACACGAATACATATACTGGGTGATACCCCGAACAATACTTTAAATTGGTCATTAAAATGCAACAATTAGAGTCATAATTTTATCAGTCATGATTGGATGATAAAATTTTATCAATTGGTCAATAAAAATATCTCCCCACCTGAGGCGACCACTAGAGTACGTTCGAGAGAACTCGATTACCTCGACATATACCACTACACGGTTGTCTGGGTGAATAGTACCACTTACCCAAACATTCGTCTGTTTTCCGAGGATTCAATTGAAATTTTGATACTCGAGTGCCTTTCGGGGTATTCGACTACTATTCTGAGTACTCGAGTAATATCTGGGTACTAACATTCCCATGTACTCGAATGCATTTGGTGCACTCCTAGACGGAGCGGGCGTCGACTACAGAGGCCGGGGGCGGAGAGGGTTCTGTCTGCGAGCGGTGGGAGAGGAATACGTGGAGGACTATTTCACTTTCCCAGAATGGGAAACAGGTGAACGGCCCCTCGTTCTTGTTTTGCAGCGACGATGCCACGGGGGACAAGAGGGGAGTGTTTGGAGGGAGAGATTATGCTGGCTGAGAGAAGAGAATGGAGGTGCACTCCAGCACACGATTCCCACCGATGAATAACGCTTTCACGATATATATAGACTACTCCCTGTAAAGGCTGCAATATTGCAGCCTTCTGAGCAAAGCGAAAAAAAATGCATCGTCTTCCTCCTACTTTGGCTTGTTGGGGAAAATATCTGGTCCCCATCTAAATATTACAGAATTTCCAACCTGAATAATTACCCAGACACTCAAACTATAAGTTCAGCAGATTCAGGCTTCAATTGAAGGAAGTTAGGCATATTTAAATAAATAAAATATTGTAGTACTTTTCCACAAAATTTTCTTCTTGCACCAGATGATGGCTCTGTGAGCCGAAACGCGTTGTACGCAGTAAAAAAATTTGCGGAAAAGTGCTACAATCTTTCATTTATTTAAACACTCAAACTATACTTGAAGTTGCATACGAATCCAATGCAAGGATACCAAAGGATACCAAGTCCCGTACATGTATACTAATTATAACCGTAATTTTGATCCATAAGTCAAAAGAATAAAATATACATAAATGCATCGATTTTCATTATGATTGTCCCTGAATTCGGGTAATCTTTTTGGAAAAAGTACATGTTAGCATTAAAATAGTTATAAATCTGTATATTACTCTCGATATTTGGTTTTCCACTACCGAAGGCATAATTCACAAAAGCGACATTGAAAAATTATGACTTTAGCATACAATTTCATAAGAGCAACGGAAGTAGGGGCTCCTTAAAGTTAACTAGAAAGCCTGTGGCTCTTCAAATGTACTAGGTTCAAATGAGACCCAAACCTAAGGCATTAAACGAAGATCAGAAAATATCCAATGATAAATTTTAAATATAAATAAACAATTAATGTGCGTTATAAAGACGTTAAAATGAAGCTTTAAAATTTATAATTAACGATGAAAAAACTGATAAATCGCGTTAACTCTTAATAAATATAATATTAGAAAAATAATCCACATCTACTCTTTGACAGCACGTCATTCAGATATTACGTAATAAAGAGAAGATCCCCTATCACTTCAATGCTCAAATTATGGGAAAACTTGAGCAAGAGTTCAATTACATTCAAGAAAATTAAGTTACATTCAAGAAAAAGCAAACATGAAAGGAGCTTTGTCAATACACTATGCACCATAAAAATCGAGAAAATAATGCAAATTTTATAGAATGGAAGGAGGAAAAGATTGATATAAATTTAGCATAGAAATACATAATAGCATCCATAGTTGGGGTTACTGAAAGTTAACTAGAGAGCATCTGATTCTTCAAATGTATTTTGATCATAGAAGACCTAACACTAAAGTATGAAACGAAGATCATAAAATATCGAAGGATAAATTTAAAATAACCCCTTAAATATGAAAGGTAAATACAAAAACGTAAATGGGCGGTAAATATAAAAAAACGTAATATAGCTATGGTGCTGGAATTATATAAGGGACAGAATCGTTAAAAAGTTTAAATGCAAAAACGGAGAGAATCGGACCTTAAATTACACGCCAAAGTTATGTCTGACAGAAGGAAATACACAAGCATGGAAGTTTGAGAAATGAAAGGGTGAGGCGAGGAGGTGATTTTAGCCACGAGGGAAAATGGTAAGAGGGAGCGAAGGATATTTATGTGAGTAGGCAGGACGAAAAAAATGGCGGCAAACTAGGAAAAGGTAACGCGTCGGATGATGAACACGATGTGGTGGCAAAGGAGATGGCGTCGGGAGAAGGCAAAGGAAGATTGGAGTTCGCGAGATTGCGAGAGCCGCCTGCGGGGAAGATCATGAATTAGGCTTACGGTCCGTGCCCCGGGTATGACGGGAGTCGCGGGTGGAAACAGCGGAAGATGGAGAGAGAGAGAAGGCACACAGTGGCTCACGGAAAGCAGATGATTACACCTTTCTCCTCTCGAAGTCGTAAATATATCATCTCCCAGATGCAAAACTTCTTTCACGCTCACGACTTAATCGCCAAAGGGCGCAAGGCAATGATCAACCAGGAGAATCGCTGTTTTGATTGCAGTAATCGTTTTTCGTGAATTTCTATTGCCAGGAAAGAGAGTAATGAGTAATCATATACCATTAATTCAACGGGGCAAGAGAAGTTTTCTTTGACTGTGAATCCATTTCAAACAAACATGAGAAGGGATTTCAAAAATGTCTCCCAGTGACCGCTGTATTTATGAAAACACTAAATCCGACTAGCATAAGTAGCTACAAGATATAAGGTTAGGTACGATATGGCCAGTCTTTTAGTGCCTGCTCTTATTTTAGACGCAAAAAAATACTATGGACATATAAGACAAAATTGACAATTTCAACAAAAAATTAGGTAAAGAACGTTTATAACTATCACCGTAACAAGAGTAATGAGTTAACTCTTTCAGTACCAATGGTAAATATATGTACCACTCGGTCTTTTTCCTGTACGTGTTTTACTTATGACATATCATTGATTATGCATTGATATTTATTTTTAATAATAAATCCAACCAAAAAAATCCTCCTGAAGAAACGTACACCAATACGAATGAAACGGACAGAGTTGTACCGCTGGGATTCTGCGGTCGTTTTTGTGCATGGTAACGTTCTCCTGACGATAAGGAACTTCCAGTAGTCGTGTTACATATTTTGGAAAAAAACAGGTAAAATTGTTCCGCTTACTTTACTACTTTGCAAAGTAAAAGAGCCAATTTGTATATTCTTCTTATAATGCCGTAAGAACGATATTTGTATTGATGCCTTTGTTAGAAGAAAAAGAAAATGACTGCATAATTTTTTTTTATTATTAGTATGACTCGGGTCTTAAGAAATAGGGAAATTGAGCACATTTTAATACAAGAATTATCTTCTGATATAGGGGAAGACACTGATATTGGTTTTAAAAAATTGTAGGTCGTTTTATTTTGCGTGCTGAGACCAGGGTCCTCATATTTATGGGTGTAATTTTGCAGATGATGATGAATTAGAAACCCCCGAGGCATCACAAAATTCCGCACTTGAGGATCTGGATGAGGAAACTATTCAGAATGCACCTCATGACGAGGAACCAGATGGGACGCCCTTACAATTTACTTTAAGTATCAGAGTTTGGAAAAATCGAAACAGTAGGATCTCCGAGACTGATCTGCGATTCACGGAAATGCGAGGAGGAACCGTTCCAGGTATTTTTGATGGCTGCAAGACTACGACCGACATCTTTGTGACAAATCTGGGTGGAATAATAGGCGACATTCTATAACAATCAAATTTATACGCCGTGCAAAAGGGACATACATAGAAACAGAAACGGGAGGAGCTTATTTCTTTCATAGTAGTGAATTTCCTCATGGGCTATCACCAACTACCGAGTATAAAACATTTTTGGCCTACCCAGCCTGATCTGGGCGTCTCTGTCGTAAAACAGATAAAGTCAAGAAACAGATTTCAAGAAATTTTGAGATATTGTTTTGAATTATTTTGATTTTTCAAACACTTCCACTGGTCTAGGAGTGTATAAGTAGAAGGACAACAAATGTGTGCTGATAGCTTCTAATTACCATGATTCAGAAGAAACAACGGTAAAGAGGACTGAACACACTGGAAGGAAAACTGATGTGCCCTGTCCTGGCTTATTAAAATCCTATAATGATCACATGGGAGGGGTAGATAAAGCTGATCAGTTAAGTACATTACATGCGGTCAATAGGAAAGCAAATAAATGGTGGCATAGAGTATTTTGGGCATTAATGGATATAACATTTGTTAATCAATATGTGATATACTGTGAGGTTGTGGAGAAGATTCCCCTCCTAGAATTTCGTAGGGAAGTAACTCTTGGAATGATGGGAATGCCTTGCGAAAGAGAGATACCATCACCCAATTCTAGCCGGATTTCTCAGTCGAGGAAGAGTTCTCCAGTTGCACAAATAATGGATTTAGCCAAAAAGAAAACAAGAGCACCAGGAAAATATTCCGTGCCCAAAGATGTACGAATGACAGGCCTAGGAGTCCATTGGCCACTTCATGACGCAGAAAGAGGTCGATGTGAGCTTTGTAGTCTAAGTAAAAGACAATCCAAGCCATATACAAAGTGTTCTCACTGTGGGGTATACTTGTGTCTCGATTCCGGAAGAAATGTTTTCAAGATTACCATGCCTAACTACAGCTAACACTTCTAAATTTTAATCAATTTTGTATGAGAATTCTTTTAAAAAATAATTTAAAAAACAGAAAAATAATTGTTCATTACTATATGTTACATTGAACGAAAACTTGTTGAAATCATAAGTGAAATCAATTTTATAGGATTTATGAGTTAAAAACCATAAATAAAGAGTTGAAAAAAAGAAACATCACTGGTTTATCTTATTTTGGGAATATTAGATGAGAGAGAAAAAAGTGCTTTTAAGTTTCAGCGGTACATTTCAGTCCATTTTTTTTTAATGTGTTAAAAAGTATGTGAGCATATAAAGTGAGATCCTTGAATACTATCGGTGTTACGAAGAGCAAGAAGTAACGTGTAATGAATTTCAGCGAAATAATTTGAAATTGAAGAAAGGTGGGACTGAAAGGGATGGGTGGATATATAAAAAATATTAACAAATTTTGCCAAAAGAATTCAGAAATGAATAAATTAAATCTGTATAGGTGAATCGGGAGCATGGCATTAAGTTGCGGATACAATACCTAATTCAAATACTCTCCGAATCCAATCAATAAGAAAATTCTATTGCATCGAACAACTGGACTGGTACGACGATAAAAACCACTCGGCTGTTAAATGAGACTATAATGTCATTATATTCGCTCTAGGAAGCACATCAAAGATCAAGGATGAAGAATATGACAGTTAAATCTTTCGCCAATGCCTGATATTCATCCAAGTTTTATTTAAGATGCAGATTGCCTTTCAAGAAAAGTCAAGATGAACTTCCTTTTTTTTAGATCAAAATGAAAGCGTCATTCGCCAATCCACTAAAATATTTTAAGCGAGTCATTACTTTTACGCTTCCGCCTAGCAGAAAAAGTATGCACTTACATCACCTTCAATGCGTATTCCTCCATATATGGTGGTTTCTATTTTACCAAGTCACTTGAGGAGAGTTTCCATCTCCATCTCGGAGAAGGCAAACCAATAAAGAAAGAAAATAAATGGACGAGTCGGGGAAAGGAACGCTAGGAAATAACTGGAGGGCTACGGAGTTCACGAGTAATAAGAATAAGCAGAATCAATGCATGTCGAAGGCTTATAACATAGGTACCGCGGAGGTTCTTTAAACTCGTACTTGTTCCATTGCTCGATAAATCGAAACCATTGCAGCATCACGGCAACATCCGAATCCGATGGTAGGCGCGGTCGAGTTTATTTAGACAATCGACTGACACGCTAAAATTCGTTTGATTGTCGAAGAACTGCCAACTGTCAGTCACCGGCCCACATTCGATGGTTCAATTAAAGATGATGGCAACTAATTTTCGATCATTGCATACCATGGTCGCGCGACCGAAATTAGAGGAACAATCGATATTCGGTACTATAACTACCATATATATAAGGTGCCATGTTCATGTGGCAAAGACTACATAGGAGAGACGTGTAGATCAATGTAAGTGCGCATCCAGGAACACAGAAGACCCACAAAATAAGCAATTTTAGCTCTCCGCCATTGCGGAGCATGCATGGAGTGAACCCGGATACCAGATACTGTTTGACGAAGCAACAGGTGTTGCAAAAGAAAATAGATATTTTGACAGGCTAATAAAGGAGGCTATCGAAATATTCAAGACACCTGTAAAACATGAATAGAGAAGACGGCTACCCTCTCCACAACTCGTGGAATAGGGTCATACGAGAAAAAAGAAGGTGGACCAATCAGCATCCAGCATGAAAAATTGGCGCCAAGAATGCACTATATAAGTCACCAAAAATTGAATCCCGACATCGACCTGAAGACGCCGGTTGGAATACCGGAGAAACTGTCGTCGCAAAGAAAATCCACGCGGTGAAACCCAGAAGCATGGAGACATCATCTAGACAACGCCGCGGAAAACTACGCATCAACGATCTCAAACAATAATCAACAATCGACAACTATCGAACGCTACGACTACCTTAAGCCATCGACAAAGAGTTACGATTGCTATGTGCCTACCAGCCATTCCAAATCGCATCGATCTCAACAACGCAACATTCAGAATCGCTCCTCGAGCTTCCCATGCGATGGTACGGTATTTGGAGGAGGCAGAGGCCATTTTCGCCATGAGGGAAGAGTATGGAAGGAAGGGTGAAGGGAGACCCGCCTTCGGCATTACCCTGCTCCTAACAAAGGCGCCAAGGGGACCACGGCATAACGTCCCGTCCGACGGAAGGAGAGTTACGCTTCAAATGTCCTCTACACAACATTCCAGCAGGAATCGGCCACTGTCTGAAGATTCTCTGCCACCGCCGGGATTTTGAACCCGAGCCCACGGGGTGGGAAGCCAACACTCTAGTCAACACACCAACCCGATCCCCGCGAACCACATGAACACTCACCGATATGTCTCTAAATTCCACCCTTTTATCACTCCCTCTCTATGACTCCAATGCATGTCTTTTTCCCGGTCGGACACCTCTCCCTTCCATTCATTCTCATCATATTTATCTTTCCTCTAAATTCACACTCTTCATTCTCTCCTCGGCTATTTTTTCCATTCATTCACCCTTCTCTATTTTCTTTGGCCGTCCACATCTCTACCTCATTCCTCCTCACTTCCTTCTTTTTTTATTTTCTCCCGGCCAATCTTCTCCTTCTCCGACCCATCCACTCTTCACGTTAACTCCCTCTTTCATCCAGTATCGTTCACCCCCGATGGCGCTCCAGGGTTTTTTTTATTCCGTTCCTCGCCGAAATTTGTTTTCCTTCCTCTGTCCATACTGAGCGTAAAAAAAGTTCATCCGCTCGGACGTCAGGCGCGTACTGAAAGAGGTGATTGAAAGGCCACGAGCCAGAGAAACTGTCAGGTTTGAGGCAGAAAAGAGGGAAGAGAGAGAAAGAGAGAGTGAGAGAGAGAAGACGATGAAAACAAATCAAATTAAAATAGCTCTACTGGTTTCTACAAGGAGGGAGAAAGTTGCGTCTACAAATGATTAGAAAGGAACAAGCCGATCTGACCATTTATTTTACTCACAGGGAGAAAGCAATCACATTAAAGGATGTTAAAAGGTTACATCAAAAGGTTAACCTTTAGTATTATATCGCCATAAAATACCGAAACATACATACTGGAGTGCGAAATAATGTTGCAAAAGCGTCGAATCAAAATGAGTCACTTCAAACATGTTAATAAATGTGTTGGGAATATAAAAATTCAAAATTTTACGCTTGAACGTATTCATTTTTTAAAAAAACATAAATTCAGAGCAGTGGCGTAAATATTGGGGGATGAGGAGGTTAGATCCCCCAAAAGTCTCAGAGACAAAAAATTGTACACTAAAGTTTTCCCTGTTGTGATGAATTCCCGCGGAATTACGAGTGAAACCTAAATTTAAAGCATCAAAGTGATGTAAAATGTTTCCAGGCATGCCATTCTTCAAAATATTTCCCGGACGCCCCGTTACCCGGGAGGGGGGGCGGGGGGAGTCGCCCCCCATGACCCTCCATTTCCCCAACGCACATTCCTAGTCACGCCACTGCTTCAGATGATAAATAAAACTGATTAGATTACATACTTCCTCATCAAGCTAAACGATTTTTTTTGCAAGAATGCGAGATACCATCTATATGACCTAAGTCCAAATCAGCTGAAAGAGAATATCATTTATATCAAGAAACATTCCCGTAGATTCTTTTTACAGGTTTTGGAGACGAGCGCGCTGACATTGATGGCTGTTCGTAATTAACCCAGCCACGTGGAACCAAACAAGTATTTCGACAGTTGCTATGTTCCATTCCAAGCTACTGCAACGAGACTCCTAACCTCTACGGATCTCATCAGCGTGAATCACCGCGATGATATAATGCTTATGAACACTTTTTCTCAACTGGAAAAAAATCACCGAGGTTGTCGGCTGATCAATGCGCTTCTACTTTACGAGAGACACATTATCAGTATCGTTTCAACTAGGAATTTTCAACATATGCGGGGCAATTTAGACTCTTTTACTTGATTTGATAAAGATTTTCTTTAAGTGTAAGCATGCATACCACAGACGGCGCGTAATTTATTAAGTCATGACTTATCTAGACTGCCAATTTTAAATATCCATTGGTTCACTCATCCGTGAAGAATAAGCGCAACCGCCAGTCAAGACCAGAATGATGTAAAAAGATATTAACCGAGGACGCAAAATCATATATTAGAAAAGAAAGATCATTTAACACCATAATCAAGAACCGTTGGAATGTTAGACCATCAATATGCGGCTCAAATGCCTTGGGGCAATATAAATCACAAAAGCAAAAAAAATATCAAAAACTTTTTATGCAAGAAAATCATCACTAGCCAAGGCTGCTGTAGCTTCATTCAATTTTTTTACAATCCTATTGTGGATAAAAAGTTTCCAAAAGAAAATAATTAACATCAAAGAACAGTTACCAATGCATTTTTATCCAGGAAGCAATTAATTATCATGATTTCCCAAAATATAAGTCATAAACCAATTCTTTACTGCCTTCTTCCCAGCTCTAATGATGCGGGAAGAAAGAGCTCATGATTACCACACATTATACGTGGATTTCAATTTCATTCAATAAAAAATCCACAAACTATTATAAAAAATCCACGCAGTGCATAAGAGGCAATTTGGAACAAATCCAAATAACATAAAAATAAATTAACTGGAATTAATTTAACGTGAGATTGTGTAAGTAAACTTGTTAGTTAACTGAAGTAGATGATACCTTACCAGTGGAGCGAATAAGTATACATTTCTGATAAGTGAAGGTGGTTCACACTAAGAAGCACCATCTATTTCAATCAGTAGACGGCCTACGGAAACATCATTTCTAGTGCCCAGTGAAACATCATTATAATCAGCTAAAGCTATGGGGGGTCAAAGGTCTATTCAAGACAATGCTACTACTATCCCTACGGGTACAAGACAAGTAAAAAATTACCTTTGCTGTCGATTTATTTTAAATTTGAATACCTATTGCATCAATTGTTTATCCATTATCGTTTAACAAGTGAGAACCCTGTACAGAAACCAGGAACATCCCAGAAAAAGATCCATCTTAATCGACCAATCATTCCTCAAATTTAAGGACGGACCGTCAAACCATTAATCATGTGCAACAACCATTTCGCAGAATGGAGAGAAGCGATGTTGAATTCGACGGTCCCAGAAAGACGAGGAGAAAAGTGGTCAATTATGAGGGGGGATAGGTCATGTTCAAGCGGGTATCTTCTCAAGATGCGAAACGGGAGGAGGCTCCTCGTGACGCGCGCGGTCTTGATCTTACAGAAGAAAGGCCCTGGGGTCCGACCAAAGTGATGGATTATGAGCAGCTAGGCAGTTAGATAATCACTTCACAAGGGTCAACGTAATGGCATTTTCCGGTAAAATTTCAAATATTTAGGGACCATCATAAGTGGTTAAGAAAAGCAGAAAAACTCAAGATAGTGAATTAAGGCTGGCCATTGAAATAATTTTCATTTCAGGGAAACAGCTAAGAACGCAGTGAATTACCAAAAATACCAAACTTCTTCTCAAAAGAGAATATATGATCATCTAATTAAGGCGCCATCCGTATTACGAGGTGCATTCAAGTTCTAAGATTTCCGATTTTTCTCCCGGACTGGAAGCAAATAGAAACATGAGTGTTGTTTTAAAATGGCCGTCCACTCTTTGTCAGTACTTGACGGAGATGGCTGATATGTAGGAACAGTGGCGTAACTATGGTGGGGGGGGATGAGGAGGATAGATCCCCCCCAAAGCCTAAGAGAAATAAAAATAATATTCAATACTATTGTCTAGTTTTGTCATACAGTAACGTAAGTTTTAACGTAACCTTTTAATGAAACTCCAATTTTTAAGTGTCTAAATTATGTAAAATGTATTTGCAGGCATATCATTTTTCCAAAATTTTCCCAAACGGGGGGGAGGGGGAGGGAGGTCGCCCTTCCCCATTCCCCCCAAAGCATATTCCTAATTTCGCCACTGTGTAGGAAAGATATAAATCTTTCGGCAGCGTTTCGAATGAGAACTGTTTTAGTTGTTTGAAATGACAACGTTTTCCTTGCACGAAGAACGTGCAATCATTTGTTTTCTGCAATTGGGCTGTGTGACACAATTTGAAATTTATGGACAGTTGAAGGATCCATGTAGTGATGGATTCATGGATATGCCGAAAGTACGCCCATGGGTGCGACGGTTTAATGAAGGTGGAACATCGAGTTTTAAAAAATCTAAGCGATTCCAAGCGATTTTCCAGTGTTCCAAACAGTCTCCTAAAGAAGCCTTCTCCGCGGACACAGAAACACGGCGTCGACGCTGTGAAAAATCTTCTAGCCTGCAGGGAGATTACGTCGAGAAGTAACACTAGTTTCATAGCTTTCGGGAGAGTAGTCAGTTAGAAAAAAATCGGAGGCTTTAAAAGTTGATTGTACCTCGTAATTAGAAAGAAGAAAATTAAGAAGATACATAACACGATGCGCAACGAACTTGAAGGGGAAAAATGAAAATATTAAAAATTCCTTGGAAGGAAAAAATTACATGATGATTTCACGTGCTCAAGACATACATGAAAGTTAGGAGTGACTCTGTCATTTACGACCAATTACTATACAACTGATACTACTATTCCTCCTGGCCTTGATTTTTCCTTATTTCCCTCGGTGATTTTCCTAACATTCTCCCTATTTTTATGTACTCCTGATCAGAAGGCCTGGAGTTTGGGAAGTTGTTTGCACGCGCGGCAGAAAAAAAACACAGAGTAAACAGACGTCGTGAATGTAAACAACTTGAGCCAATCTATCGACTGGCAGCAAAATAAGCTGCGAATTCCCAAGTAAAAGAGAGAAAATTCCATCGCCTAATTAACGAACTATTCATATCAAACTTTTATTTTCAGAAAATAATATCTAAAGAACTGGAAAATATAACATTTCACCCGTATTGTTGAGACAAGCGCACGCTAGAAAAAGTGAGACACAAATGGGAAACTTCTATTTAACCGTCCATAAACTTTCCTTGATCTAGAGTTCGATTTCACGTAACCATTATCAAAATGTGGGGTGTATACCAAAGAATAAAGCCTCTATGAGGAAATTTCACATTAATTTATAGAAATGAGTTTCCGCTCTCGCAAACAACACAACAATACAGTCATAACTTATCAGGAATTACGTAATAGATGACTTAAGTAGCCTGAACATATGCTAGTATTAATATATTTGACAGCAATTCACTCGGTGAAAGTTTATTCGTTCTACACTGCAGCGTTCTACACACGTACGCCGTCTGATTTATCTGAATAAATACGACTGTAATGATAAGTAAGAAACAATTGAATTTAGTTGGAATGAATGGAAAAATATTTTCTAATTGAAAAATTATCTAGAACAAGAAAAGCCAGGATATTGCGAAAATACAATGGAGTCAAATATTTAATGAGAAAAATTGACTTCATGGCATAGGCGAGGGGAGGAGAGGGATATTCGGATCCGATGACAAAAAAATTGAAAGCATGTAATTGAGTGATAATGGTTTCGAATATTGAATCCCTGCTATATAAATGGCTCCAACCGATCACACATACGGATGTACCGTGTTTCGTTCGTGGGATTTTTTGAAAGCAGAGTGGAGGAATAATTCTTTTTGCAGAACTGCATTAGTAATTCATAGGTATAGCAAGTCAGGATTAACCCGGGAAACACCAAAAATAATGAAATGCAATAACTTGAAAAGTATAATACGAGGATATAGTGTGCTAATCAAGTAAATTATAAATTTATTTACGTTTTTTAATAAAAGAATAGAAAAACTTAACATTAGACAAAACAAGAAGATTATAATACGCAGGAAAAAATAAAAAAGAACCAATTAGAAATTTATACTTGCATCGATTAATTAATACTGCTAAACTACAAAATATCCTACAAATAAGAGTAAAAATTTACAAAAATATTGAATTATGAATTTCACTTCTTTTTCAGTGCCAGAGAAGCATCAGTCATTGGCAGTAATGTCAAGAAAACCTCTTGAATAGGTGGAGCCACACCATCTTGAGTTTCGCTAGTAAGCAATTCTGCTCGCGGGATGATTCAAAATGAACCTCTCTACGCCAATGACTTAAAGATGGGAGAAGAAGAGGCATTAAACAATCAAGAGTGCAGCGGTGGTAGTCACGAGGGGAAAAGCAAGGTGGATGAGTCGAAGATACGGATATTGGAGCTTAAAAAGAGGGCAAGTGGAGGAGGCACAAAGGTGCATGCGGCTGAGAGGGCGTTAAAATTTTCTCCATTCGACGATCATGAACGGAATGAGTCACGAACTCCTCTCGCTCCGTGATCGGATATTCCGTGGGTATAGCCGTGATGGCTTCGGGCTCGGGATGGGTATGAAGTCAGATGAGTACGACGAGGAGGAAGGTAGTTTAAGCACCTACACCACATCCACCGTTAAAGGAAAGATCGAACTTTGGCGAGGTGGTGAATAACTCCTCCGAGAAAATAATGGTAATTTTCCACCACGAGCTAAAATTGAAACCTCCACGACTTGTGGGAAGAATTGATGGATTTATGGCAGAAGATTTCTCAGAGTAGGGAGTACGCGAACTGGTATCAGCTTATGTTTGGCATAAAAAGGCCACAGAACGCTGTCGATGAACCATGAATGTGATATAATTGATTCACAAAAATGATTTACAAAAGAATCTCGTAAATGGTTTGGTCCAAAAAATATAGCCTATAATTTCTCAAAAGTTTTACATTTTCCGCAAAGAGTACGAGCCTTTTACCGTTCGTTGGAATTTCCAAAAACTTAGCAATCTTTGCATTAAATTTTTGGAACTTTTTTTTAGCGTTTCAGTAGGATCCTTTTCATGAATTCTAATGTGTAAAATGAGCTCTATTCAAGTGTAACACCGCTAAGGCGCTTCAAATTTTGATGATTGACAAAATCATTGTGAAATACTTGTAAAAAATGAAAAAAGCAAGATAGCAATACAAATGAATACTAAAGACGACGTGAACACTTGTCCATTGTTAGAGATACTAATCGAACATGGAGTAGAACCAAAATCCAAAGAGTTGCCTTAAAAGCTGCCCATTGATGACGTTAATTGGAGAAATGCAAATCGGAATTCTTCGAAAGCGAACTATTACATTTGAAGGATCGATTCTCGCCTACAAACATCATCTATGATACGTAACCACAATGTGGCCATATTTCACATGGGAAAATCCTCCTCTGTTCTGTAATGACCTCCACGGCAGTTTAAAATATGTTAAATCCAACTCAGCATGACATTCACGTTTATTTAGAGAATAAATCTTTTCAACTGTATTTATCTTCATTCTTAATTTTTGCGAGATTCGTTTCGCACATGATTCACAATTTTTAGGGATCTTGAATTCGCTCCTTAATTAAAATCTCAGACTCACACGGCACTAATTACGACCAAATGTTATGCGGAGAAACAACAACAACCTGACCTTCGACTGGTTATCCATGTTATATTTAGGGGAGATTGGGCACGGTTTCTCTTGCCTGCGTCAGAGAGGAAGTCTCCCTCCTCCTCCCTCACTTGCCCTCCGCAATCGAAAAACTGACAAGGAGCAAGAGATGGTGGGCTAAGATGCTGAGGAAACCTCCTTCCTGCATCCGACTTATCTCTCGAGCCGATCGGTGGCGAATCGACGTGCACGGGAGCGGGGGGAGGGGGATGAACGGGATAGAGGAGGAGGAGGAGGAGGGAGCCGGAAGGGACTATCCATGCGTGAAGGTGCACGGAGCATAGGCTGCTGCCGACCATAACCTCCCCCACTCCTTCTCATGCATTCCAGCGGCCGAAGCTGCATGGAAAGCAAGGGATGTATTCGGAGGAGGCGATCGACAGCCCAGTTCATTTGAGCAATAGGGGTAAGGGAGGTAAACGATGGAGAGAAACCCGGCGACCGCATTGGCCTATTCTAAACGAGAGGACTGCAGGAACAAGTGACTTTGTACGCAGTAACGCGCACGGGTGCAAAGTTAAATACACCGAAGGATGAAGTTCGCCATGAAAAAATTTCGCCATCCCGAAGTTCGCTCTGAGAAAATGGCGTGGTGGTGTAACTGGTTAGCACGCCTGACCGGCAATCGGGAGATCCGGGTTCGGATCCCGGCTAAGTCAAATATTTTTTCATGGCGAACTTCATCCTTAGGTGTTAAATACACCACTAAACCGGAGGTACTAAGGGGAACATGGCTTATCTTCCTGCCCCAGGGACCTCTGAGCGAACATATTCAAGAGCGACAAGGGTGGCTGAGCGGTAAACAAAACCTGAGGCCGACATTTAATCTCTCAATTTCGGTGTCAATAGAGAAATGGAAGAAGTTCAATCGTTTCAAGCGTGATATAGTGGAAGTTCGACATATTGAAATAAAAGATAGTCGCACTTTTCCACAATTATTTGATGCGAACGACCCGTTTCGGCTCACAGAGCTATCATCTGATACATCACAGTACATGGGAACATCACATTTATACATTTAAGGAAAGAGGTGAAGGAGGATTTTTAAAAAATTGAGGAAGGGGTGGGAAACAGACATACAAGAGGGAGACCGTGAGAAAACAGAAAACTAATGAGATACGGAAAATCCGCGGTGGGTGGAGGATTCTAGTAGTAGTTGTAGAAGCACAACACTGGGAAATGAACCACTGAAATGGGAAGGCCAAGACGGGAGGTGGAAACAGTTAAATAATAAGGGGTGGAAATGGAAAATAGCTTGCGAATTAAGTACCTGTAATTAGATTTCATTAAAATCGTGATACATTTCCTTCTCCTAAGCATTAAATTTCAAGAAAATACATTTTGTAATCGAAGTAAACAGCATATAAACTAATTACTAAAACTTTCGTGGTCCATGTTCGTCAAGTTTGAGTTCATTGGATGTTCGCACGCGAGTCACCCATTGATACTGAAGAACATAGAAACAAGTCATTTCTTCCGAGGCAGCCAATCAGAACCATCACCTGCTCTTGGATTTAACAATTTCAACCTCGGCCACATGCGCAGAAGTCGATAATCGCTCTTGCACATATTTACACTGAGCGAAGGGCGGAGTGTTGACCTTGAAGTGCCCTCCACGAACCACTCAAGCAGGGCGTCGCGACATTAAAAAATATCCAGGATTTGAGCCCAGGTCCATAGGGTGGGAAGAAAATACTCTAGCCACCACCCTTACCCTATCCCCCACCATGGAAAACCTCTTCATCTCATCGACATTGGCGAGAATCGACGGCTGCATGTCTCTTCGATTCGAATTCTTTAATGTCTTAAAGTATTTCATCGACTCCTGTAAGAAAAATTGGGCATCCTAATTATACATTTTTGTAATGGCTGTTTAAAAAAAAAAGTACAAATTCCCATGGAAAACTTAGAAAACATATCGCTAGGACAAAGAGCGGGTTTGAGTTGCGCTACAATATTAAGAGTAATTGGTGTTAACTTAAAACTTTGGCGTCTTACCGCACTAATTTCTGAATTGATCGCAAATGCTATCACCGAATTCGAAATGTGTCGTCTCTGGAGTCATCGGCAGTCGTCTCAAAGCTCTAAAAAAAAGATATTTCATTGAAATATAGACTCGTTCACCAATCTCATTCAGCATAGTAGCATTGTGAAGGGAGTGCTGGACTGCTTAACGACGGGTTTCAGACTCGAATCCCAGGTGGAGCCCGCAAACCAAGAGCGAAGCTGTCCAGAGAAAGAAACTGGCCATCAATATAATAATTCAACATGTCTCCGTTCACATATTGAAACCTACAACAACAAGACGCGACTACAGGCGCTAACAGAGACTCAAATAATCGAATTATCTGGACAAATATTCATTTAAAAAACTCTTTGGACCGCAATTTGTCAACTGAGCTATGTATATCGCTAGCAGCTAGCTGTTGAAGTATTCATTCATCATCAAAATGGTCTACCATCCTCACCCATCATTTCCTTCACTTTCCCACCAAGCCTACCATCTGCCAGTCTAATCCTTTGAATTACACCAAGTCAAACTCAAAGAACTTATTTCGAGATACTGTGAAGCAAGAGGGAAGATAAATTTTCAAAAGGTGACAGTTAGATGAGGAGATTTTTCACTACCAGTGCCAAGTTCATTAAACCTCTATTTCAGCTTACATTATTAGATTCCTACTTAACTTACAGTTTGGCGATAGACAAATGCTAGTATTATGCGCATTAGGAGTGAGCAGCTATTTTTATACCCTCATCAGGTCTTATTTATATATCACAAATATTATTAATTATAGATTGTTGATGTTTCCGTTTCTCTTCTATTTTTTCCGCTCCTGATATATCTATTTCAAATCGATGTAAAACTCACATGATGGAAAGGAATGATCATATGGGGGCATACCGTTCAACTCGTAATACTGTGAATTTAGGTAGTTTCTGCCGAAGTAATATTACTTTCCTGGGAAAGATGATCTTTAAAACTGGAAAAACAAAAAGAAGCCAAAAAGGTCATCCCAGTTTTGCATTTCAAAGCAAGTGAAGTATCGGCAGATACGATATCTTCCTCTCTCGCGTATCAGAAATTTCAGCCATCAGATCTTTTATTCGTATTTCTCCTTAAAATCTACATAAATAATACGCAACCCGTCTCACTAATAAAAAAAAGAAACAATATTACTCACTTCACTGAAACAGCGTAGGTACAGTGAAAATCAAGTTAAAAACGATTCATGCAAACCAACAAATCATTCCATTTTATAATCCTCTATTTCCATACGATCCCCAAAAAACTTATCTCCGTTGCCAAATATTAACAACAACGTCTGAACTATATAAACTGCATATATCATTAAAATTGCCTCAATAATTAAATATTGCTTCAATAATCAAATAAATGCCTCAAAAAATAAATATTAAATGACCTTATTACAATAAATAGGCTATATTTTCCACGGTAAATTAAACGATCACTGGCACTATTCCCATAGCCCTGTTGGTAGTATAATTAGCTGAAACCATGGTTGGAGGAATAGGTATTGATATTGTGGAAATCGTATCCATGATTTTTGATTTTTTCGAAAAAATGTATTTCTATAGTCAATGCCAATACTCTTGTCATAGAAAATAACTTCAGTAAAAAAAAAAGTTTGACAGCGATGTTCATACATTGAAAAGAGAGAAAAATTTCTTAGTCGGGGTTTACGAGTGAATTTTTGTCTCTAAAATACTTGCGAACAAAAAGCTGCAATGGTACGTAAAAAAATTAAGACAGCCTCACAAGGGTCAACACCATTACGCATTTTTTCCCTACCATCATCGACGACATCACTTTGCTTTTAAAGAGGTGCTGCGACTCAAACGTCTCAGCAGAGCCGCCCAGTTCCTGTTGCACGCAAAATGAGCCAGTCCATCTCCCTTAATTCACTCCCTCCCCCCCCCCCCCCCCCCCCCCGCCGCTATGCCGTGCCCTCCGGAGAGAGGCAGGATGTGTTCTCCACACACACACACACAGTTACAACCACCCTAATGCCCCCTTTTTTATATCACAAAATTCGTTCATCAGGTGAGTCATCACGTCAAAGAAGAGAGCCAAGTCATGAGGGAGGAGGTAGAGCAGAGGAGTGTGTGTAAAAAAAAGAGAGGAACAAATAAAAAAAACAAGATCGCGGCGCGCACTCTTCCAGACCCTTCGGCTCACCTTGACCCTAAACGCACCCACCCTCCGCAGAGCGTCCTCTCTAGCATAGAACCTCCCGGATCGATACTCCGGCAGAAGCCTAGATTGAGTGAGTGTGTTTGCACCCAGGAGAGGAGGAGGTTCCCAAAGTCGCCGCCGCCGCGGCCTCTCTGCTCCCTCCTTGCATCGCGGGGTCCTATTTCCGCTCCCCCGTTGACCTTGACCCATTGCCCTCTCCACAGCCTCCTTTGCCACAGCGACGCCGCCCACCCAGAGAGAGAGAGGGGGGGGGGGCTTCGAATGGAGGCAATGGGAACAGGGTGCGAGAGACGATGGCCACGAATGGGCAGAAGATAGAAGGAAATCGGCTTTAGCGAGCATTGTTGAAAAATTGTTGTTATTGTAAAAAAAATAACGAAATTATCAAATAAAAGATACAGTGTCCGGCGTGATACGGTAGAAATCTTTTATATTCAGCTTACAATTAGTAAAACCACTTGTCTGTTTCCACACACTTTTATTTAAACCGACCTTGGCCTTGATAATGGCACGAATTGCCGAAACCATGGTCGGTTTAAATAAAAGTGTGTGGAAACAGACAAGTGGTTTTACGAAGCTGAAAACGAAATTATCCCTTAAACTCCACATAAATTGTTGAAGCATGTTACTCTTCCACGATTTTGTCTTGAAAATAACACAAAAAAGGAATTTCATTTACTTATTTTTTTCCTAATGATGCTAAATAGAAGAAATCTACCAAAAAATATGCAACGCAAAAATAACATTTATGACAAGACACGGCCACGGTGACACGCGGACAAAATGACCCATAAAACTTAATACAGTTAAAGCATTTGAATTTCGATGCCGAACGGGGCTGAGGATTTCAAATAAAAATCAGGCTTCGTCCTAGGCCACCAAATATCCACGGTCAGCTGCATAGCACTACGTCACTCAACGCCATGGCATTAAGTCATTACACAAATGCCTTAAACTCTTTTCGATTTAACTGCAATTTTATTGAAAAGAAAACTCATTTTGAATGACTAACTTAAACTTTGTTTTTCCACAACACTTTTTATTAAATCACGACCGTGGTTTCGACGCTTAACGTCATCGACTGGTCGTGTATCTGGAAGTAAAACGTCGAAATCATGGTCGTGATATAAAAAAATCTGTAGAAAGTTAAGTTCAAGTTATTCATTCAAAATGTTCAGCTAATACCACTAAGTATCGTCGGAAACCACCAACTTTAAGAAAACTCATACTTCAACTATCTTATTCCACACTATTACCTTTAATAACGAACACAACGGACAGGATTACCTAAAGACTACAATGCAGGCTGCTGACAAACACAACTTGAGCGGTGATTCTTATGACACCATGCATATCTTCTTTGTGCATTCTTTAAATAGAAAAATCCCAGATGTGTTCTCTTAGCAATTGCAATCCCTTCGGTTCTCAATTCAATTTTTCTTATCCACAGGAGAAGGTTCAATTGAAACTACCAGCACTAACTTGAAGGTAAAATTACTAAAGACAATCGATATGTCACCACCAAATAAAAATTTCTCCTATGCTTAAAAATGTATCCTATGAAGGTGAATGGCGCCATAACGATATAATTATTTCCATACCTTTAGAGCACGGAAAAAGAAAAAATTCCGTTAGTGCAACCCTGATACATATAATCGAGGATTCTCCTCTCTGATATAATATTCGGC
This sequence comes from Ischnura elegans, assembly GCF_921293095.1. Classification (NCBI taxonomy): domain Eukaryota; kingdom Metazoa; phylum Arthropoda; class Insecta; order Odonata; family Coenagrionidae; genus Ischnura; species Ischnura elegans. The sequence continues at coordinate 42,193,923 of NC_060246.1, forward strand.
CTTAAATTTAAACCTTACACAGCATATTTTCACATTTTTATCTACTGTACCAGTAACAGCGGCTGCAAGTGCTCTAAAAATACACGGCATAGCAGCAGTATTCCGCTGTCCTTGTTGCTTCAGGAAGGAGTTCAAGAGCGGGATAGCATATAGATAATCCCGATGATTTTCTCTAAGAATATCAGCAAATTTGATCCCCTTCGCCTCCTCTTCAACCGGTATACAAACTTTCGAAAATGTTGGAGAATGACTGCTCCACAGTATTTACATTTTCATTAAATGAATGCATTAAAAGACCGGTGCAGCGGTGTATCCACGCCTACGCCAAACCGTAAAAGTGGAGCCATCTGGGTGATGGGACCATGATCCGAGAGTTGATGGCGTCGAGGGCTCTGGGGCGAGGGGCGGGTGGAAGGTTAAGAGCAGGTCGGGCGCGGCGTAAAAAGAGGTCGGGGGTCGCGGCTGACCGCCGCGGATTGGAGCAAGGCGCGGCGAAATGCAATTGCTTCCTTGGGTCAACATTTTTATCGCTTTTGTGTGACCAGGGTTCACGATTTCAAGGCCTCCATGAAAGGATGCCGCACTAATGGAGCCATTGCGCGACGGAGTGTAAATCCCAGAGAGGCGCAGTTTGCCGAGGATGGAAGAGGAGGATATAAGCTCAGTGTACCTAGCAATTATGTACAAAGTACAAAAGCTCGCGGAAAAAATTCGACTGCGAAAGTATCATACAAATGAGGACAACAATAATATAATAAGCCGGTAATAAAGGCTCTTACACATAAATTTTACAACTTCTAATTAATGCATACGTTGCCCAAAAGAAATTTCAAGTGCACTCAAACTTGTAAAACTTATTAGGAAATTTATAATACAGTGAGATTATTCTAGGCGGAAAGGAAAACATAGGAAGACAATATTAATCGCAAACTTTGATTTGACCATTATCACGTGAGTGTAAGCTTCACAGAAAAATAACTGCACCGGCCAATACGATAAGGTAGGGCCTCAACTTAGTTAAATTAAAATCTACTGCTGTCATATTCTTCCGGATTCCAGCAGAATTTATCGTTTAAATATTCCTCCACTCATAAGTCCGAAATAGAGTCAGATAAAGTAGCTGCACAACGGGAGTAAGTATGACCTAACGAAAAAAAAGAACTTATTCATGAAGACTGAATTTAGAAGTATTATCTCATATGCGGCTTCTGCGGAGACGTTAAATAAATTCCATTTCCTCCTAAAAAATTGAGAATGGTATTCAACGCTTTTCAACAGTACATTTTATCCAACCCTTTATTTTGCTCCTCACTATCAAGCAAAGATACTTTATTTCTTCAGCCATAAAGTTTGCCAACGTACATATTTTTCCTTCTCGATACTAGCCACCTGACATTTAAGTGCTAAAACCATAACTTGCAGGCAAGAAAAGGGCAACCACGAATACGCCAATGGGAATATTTAAGGTTGATAAACACCCATACCAAAGTTATACTCAATTACTATCAAGGATTTCAAACGATTCGATTGGCTATTAAAGATGGGGGGTCTCAATTCAATGACCCTTATTTATGATGTGAACTAGATGAGAATTTGCTCGAGACTGAAGAGGAAACGGACGGAAAGAATCGTGCTCGCGGCGAATGAAATGCATAAAGAATAGGGCGAGAAACATCAGCCGTGCTTCATTCTCACGACGGTGGTTACCTCAGTTCTCAGCGATTCGAAAGCAGCCAACCCCGCAGCCGCAAATCAGATCACGATTGAATCATGATTAATGGTTCCTAATTTCGCTTCATAACGGGAGACCATCTCTGTCGACGATGAAAAACGACCAAACCGAACGGATCTCGGAGATGAGGTAAAAAAAAATGCACCCTGATTACGTGGAAAAAAAGGGAGATGGTCACTTTACGGGTAGGTGATTTAAATGAATTTCGAGCGGCATGAAGCCTTACCCACTCAACAATAATAAGACATTCATGGTACTTGAGATAAAAAAAAGAAGGCAAATGATTCATGTCAATACCTTGCAACACTTTATTTGTCAATGTATGAGATTCCAGGAAATGATAAAGACTACTACCAGCCAAAATGGTTACATATTTCTCAACCTTGAAACTGCCTTGAAATTAAAATGAAAAGAGGAATTTCACGCTCATTTTTTTCTAATGATTCGAAAACAAATACATTTACAAAAAATATAAAACACAAAAATAAAATTATTGGCCATGGTGACACGCGAACGAAATGACCTCTAAAACTCCACACAGTTAAAGGATTTGAATCTCAATGCCGCACGGAAAGCTGAGGATTTCAAATAAAAATCAGGCTTCTTCCTAGGCAACCTAACATATATGGTCGGCTGCATAGCACGCACGTCGCTCAACGCCACGGCATTAACTCATTACACAAATGCCTTAAAACATTTTTCGATGTAAATGCCCATATTCGTGCACTTCAAAAGATGCATTTATTATTCATAACCTCACCTTTCGTGTCAGAACCTTACACGCCACGAAAGTCAACTGCTCTGAAGATAGCTTCCATGCAACCACGAAGCTTAGAAATTAATGGCGGATCGCTAGTTCCACTCTTCACCAGCACGGCGAAGGAGCAGAAAATACACGAACGTCAAAAATGAAATTCTGAATGCTAGATAATTAGTTGAATTCAAAATGAGGATAAAAGTAAACGGTATTAATATGTGGCATCTTCAAGTGAGAATAAAGTTATATGAAACAGCGGAGAAGGGCAATATCAAATGAATAATTAATTCCACTTCGTTTCAACCTATTTCAGTACGTGCAATTCCCTTTTTCTGTTTATTAAGAATGTTCTCATGTTTCACCACTAGGTAGGTATGTACAAACACCAAATATAGCATTTACAGAGAAGCATTCCAGCTTTTCTGACAGTCAAAAACTATTTAAAGGGGCGATTGCTCTTTCCAAAATTAATAGCAACAGCTACCATATTCCCTGCATAGAAAACTCAGGATATCTCGGGACAAAAAACAGACTTCTTACATAGAATAATAGTAAAATTCATGCATATAACTCGGGTGACTAAAAATAAGTTTCAGATATAACCCAAAAACTGAATCTAAGAATTCAACTGACTTTGGCGTGACCTGGTGGAACGAGGAGATATTCGTGGTAGAACAAGAAAAAGGTGAGTTCCACAAATTTTATGTTGCTATCGACTAGTTTCGACGGCTACGGCGCCATTCTTACGACAAATAGTTGTATATTTATCTTGATAATGACGCTGCAGTCGTCGAAAATAGTCAACAGCAACATAGGGTTCGTGGAACTTTCCTGTGTTTTTTGTTCTACCATGAACACTGAATCTACACTGGATCAAAGTTAAATACCTATTATCGCTGAAAGTTAAAAAATCAAAACGTTAAATGGCAAAATAACAAAATCACATAGTGTGAATGTGAGGTAGATTGGAGAAGAAAAAATAGACCAGGAGCAAGGATAAAAAGGACATGACGGAGAAGTCTTTAGTCAGTTCGTGCATGAGTGAGTAAATTCTTCGAAAATGATTGAGAAGGAATGCATTTTCTCGGAAAAAATTTATACTGGGAACACAGAAAAAAATTGAATCATCTGCCAAGTCATGCACAGGGATGTTTCGGCTGTCTTCATGAAGTATTGCATGGGAGCAGAAAGTGGAGTCGCACAGGAAAAAGAATATTCGAGTATACTCAGCGTGAGAAACAAGAAATCACCCTTCAAATGTTTTTGCTTGGAATTTAGGGCGAAATGAAATCTTCCCGTGGGTGCAGCCATCCGTAGAAAGAAGGAAGCGAAGAGCTTACTGCATAACGTGATTCCGCTGAGATGATGCAAAAGTATCCACGGCCACGAATATCGTAAACGTCTGGACACAAGCGCCGATAAACACATAAATAATGAAAGCGACTTGTTGATATAACAACCTTTGAGGCAAGGTATGATCGCAATAGCGTTCAAATTTGTCGATTAAAACTGCAGGTCATAATAAACTCCCGGAGGAACCGTGAGTCTTGGGTGGAGCGTGATAAACATGAAAGGCTCTCCCGTAGATGAGGCGGTCACGGTATCTAGTCAGGATATCTCCACCGAGAAGTCTTCAGATAGAATTCTTGTGATAGTGGTTCTTGTCTAGTGACTAATCTTTATCGGAAAGCTCTACAAATTCATTACTCAGTGTGTCGGATAAAAATCATGTTACCTTCTTAAAACCTTTGGTCTTTATCAGTTATTGCCATCGTGAGATTTATTTACTTCCGCCCTTCCCCTCGTTTCACAACTCCAATACCGACCTATCTTTCCACCTATCGTCGATTTTCCACATGACCATTTCCGTCACCTCTATTTTCCACCAGCCAATTTAAAAAAAAACATAAAATTGCAAATATGGGGTCAGTAACAATCATATATCATCCAAGTAATATTCATAGGGTTACAAAGTAAGTTGAAATCGCATGAATACGTAATAATTAGAGCTAAAATTATAAATTCCCGAATACACACACAGAAATCAATAAATAAGCCCAACAAAGAGCATAAGATTCCAAAATGTAATTCAGTGCTGCCACTATAAATACGTTTCGTCTGAATAACTTATAAGATAAAATACTGGTGTTTCAAAATGAATATCAAGGTTTTAACGCTTTATAATATTTATTAAATGTAACTTACAGCTATAAATGATGCATAAAATAAAAGAGTAACTCAAAACGTTCTGCTCTTTGGCAACAATGAGCATGTGTACCCAAAGTTTCCACTGCCATTCGTTGGAAAGCGCTAGTAAAAAAATTCGGCGACAAGTGAATAGGAAGTTTTATGTTTTACAGTTTTAAAAAGACGGAATATGCAGTTACTCTGCAACATGAGTTCCGAATTAAGTTCGGTTGTGATCCTCCAGGTGATGTTAACATTAGTGCCTCCACTACTAGCTGACTTTTCCGAATTAATGAACATAATTGAACCAGCTTTTGCAAAAAATTACACGAGAGACACATATTAAACTTTTGGGAAGAACTCGCATATCGTCTTGACGTGAGGCGTTTGACGAATAGTGCTCACTTTGAAAACTTGTAGGATTTGATGCAAAACTGTTCGAGCTGCTCTTTCATTTGATGCATGATTTATGGCTCTAAGTCTGGTGAAATAAATATTAGAAACCGCGAAACAAAACCCGCTATTTATTCTGAAACAGCCGGGATTTTGTATACACCGACCGCCGCTCATAAAATTTTTCCTCTGGAAAATATTTTCTATATCATTAAATTCGTCCGTAGAAAGTCGTGGAAGATGTTATCCCTCATGGCTTCACATGCAGCGCATGGCGTCTGGTCGCAGCGAGTAAACCATAATGAATCCGGAAAAGGAATCCCGGTCTACTTTGACAACGATGTCGTAACTCGTGACAAACGAGAGAAAGGAAAGCAAGGATCTCACTGTAGCAGTCAACATAGACCCTTACTTCCATCCAAGAGTTCAGAGTCCTCATCAACACAGACGCAGAGCACCTCCTTACCAACGGTTTAAGAAGACAGGAGCGCACTAACCACCCTCAACCCCTTTCCATATTCAACTCGGACAAAGTGGCAGACAGCGGAAACATTGTGCGATGAAACGTGTGATGATGCATGTGGTACGGGCTCGTCTTTCTTCGGACCCAGTCCAAGAGGCAACCTCAGCGGGAGAGCTCCTTGAGGAAACGGACATGAAGGGGAGAGAATAGAGGAAAAAAACGACGGTAGGACGTTTGTCCTGCTTCACGTAGGTGGTTTGCAAAGGGTAAGAAAAGAGTTATAAAGTTTGCCTTGGTAGACATAAAATCCAACGCTGCACGTAGCGGAGCGAATGCTTAGGAAGAGGGCAGCAGGAGGTGATGAATGAATGTGGTGCGGACGGAGAAAAGCAGGTAGGGGTGAGCGGATGAAATACGATTCTGCGCTGGTAAGACGTTCAAGATGCTACTTCGCCCAGAGAGAGTGTCTAACAGAGCCGTGAACAGTGTGATTCCAGTAATTCTTCAGTGAAAACGCGCGTTAAAAAAAATGGCTGAGGTATAGAGCCTTAACTTCCAAAAGAAAGGACATTTGCTGCAAAATACGATAAAAGCGGAATAAAGGGACACATATACTACTTATTACAATATTCATTTTCAACTATTAAATCATGGCTGGGCAATGAAAGTTCCTCCCACACCTTAAAGTGCTGAACTGCAGGGATATGGACGAAAATAAAAGGTGCAGAAGGTGATTTGAAAAGGGAACTACAGCTAGGATAAATGACACTGTCATTATTAAAGTGGCAATGGTGAATTAAATATCATTCCGTGTTGATATCGATTTAGGCACGGTGGTGGAAATTATAAATATTGTTGAAAGAAGTCATTGCAAATTTTTATAAAATAACTATAAATACTGCAATAACTTATTTTACCGATATTTTCTAAAAACAATCGATAATTTTAACAGCAATTACATTTCATGAGACCATTGTAATATGCGATTATGACCTCGCGAGAGATGAGCGCTGCCACAAGAGAGATGCCACGCTAAATTCATTCATTAAATAAATGCAATCAACCGATCAAGGTAGGTTCTCACGAAATGGAGGATTTATTTTTACCTGATAATGGGTGCAAATCATTATTTCGACTCATTGCTTTCTTTCTCCTCTTTGGCACACGCACGACTTCATTTCTTCCCGATAATTAATCACGCCCTCTGCCTTCCTCAGCCCCGTTTCTAAACACACCCTTCCCTCTTGTGGATTTGAGCGTATTCTTCGCCACTCAATATATCCTCCAGCCAAACTCGCCTGTCATCACTAGGAATTCCCTTCTAAAATTTTTCTCACCTCGTCAACCAGGGCACCTCTTTTCTGCCTTTCCCTCGGCCATTGCACCAGAATTTATTCCCTCCATATCCACATCACCTGCGGTCTCTTTCCAAAATACTCACTCACAGTACTGTATAATGCGAAGCTCCATTTTAAGAAACACAAACTAACTAAGGAAGTAAAACTGTTCCTGATTCCAAAAAGTTTTTACGCATCGATTCGATTATAAAGTGCAAGATAGTAATAGTCAAGCTTTTTAACCTTATAATAACAATCATTATCACGAAATTAATAATTAAAGCTTTCATGGAAAATGCCCAGCAGTTGAAACCCGGGTCGCTTCAAAACAACTTTTTGAAATGATTAAAAACTTTTCTGTTCTTAGAGAAATGATTCGAATCCATCTCGAACTGCCCGACAACACTCTTCGCCAGTCTTTTCTTCACATTTCTGGTTCTCGTCAGAAATTCTCTCACAAAATACATTCGTAAACTAGATTTGGACTGAAGATATAAATAATCAGCAGTTCATCAGAAAGCAGAATCATCCGAACTGTACACAGACTCGTGATCGCGAAACACACCCCGTACCGTTGTACGACTCCGAGTGAGACGTGAGGGGCAACTCCGAAGATGAAGAAGGAATAGAAGAGTTGAGGACGAGACCGACTTGCGCTGGGTCGAAGTGAAAGGCACGAAAATGGAGGCGGAGGTGATTGATTAAGTCCACCTCTCCCGTAACAGTATTTCTCCACCCGCACGACGCGAGCATCGCGTGCGACGAGTGCTGTTCGTACCAAGGTGCGCACGATGCGTCACCCCGACACACGCAGAGGTATTCCCACTCGTCTCTTCCCCACGACGCCCTCCTCCGCAAATCGACTCTCAAATCGCAAGGCACCGTCGTATCTCGCGACCCCACCTCGCGGGGTAAAGGTGACTGATTAGCCCAGCGATTCCAGGGCGACCGCGTCCCTCCACACAGAGAGTGGGAGCTTAAAATAATTTAGCATTTGTCTTATCTGTCGAAAGATTTAGTCGAATGATATTCCTCGTTTTCGTTAAACATCTTTGCAGTATCCACCAGTAAAATACATACACATACCGTTTTTAAATTACAATTTTCAAATTAGATATAGGTGAAATTGACTTGGTAGTTCGTACTCACAAGTATATTAAAAGTTACATAAAATGGTAAATCATTAAGAGAAAATAAAAATTTGAAGTGAGAAACTTGTTTACCTGTCGGTAAAAATTATACGACGGCGAAAATTATTGGATATATGTTCTCAAGAAAAGCAAAGTGTAGGATGACGTTCACACAGGAAGGGTGAAAAGGGACTACTTTTAAAGACGAAAGAGACTGAAAACCTTCTCACATTTAAAAAGAGGAAACCATGATCATTAATAAGGAATAAACGTTAAGTAGAGAGGAAATACAAATATGAGGAGAAGGGTTAAAGAAGTCATTGATAAATTCACAAAGAATTTTGCTTGGTAGTTGTCGGAACCCTCTGCACACAAAAAGGCTAAAAATGTTCATAGGAAAAAATAAACCAAAATTTCATCAACATGCTAATTTTACGCTCCAATGATAGCAACGAGTTTCAGCCACCTAACTGCGTTGCAAGACTTAATTTTTTCAACCCTTTGTGGAACTGAGGACAGGTACTACACCAGTTTTCCTTATCTAATTTACTACTATTAAGGATTAATTACGACACTTGAGGTAAGGAGGGAAAATTAGCAAATATGCCACAAAATTTATTCATCTCATGCTCCCAGTCAAACTAAGTAAATTAATTTTTTCGAAATGGATTCATAATATTTGAAGATAGGGTAAATTATTCCATCGAAAACATACGACAAAATTTAAGCTGAGGAAAAATATTTCGGAAGTTAGTACTAATGGGCTGTAGTTTGCTAGGAAAAAAACTAATACGCAAGAAATTATGATGACATTCTGAAATATTCGTCAAAAGAAGGTAACTTGCACAGGAAAAATTGTCTGTGTGATTCCAGCCACAGATTGACTCATATCTCGCTTATTTCACTTAAGACCACCAAAATAAATGAATAAAAATGAAAACTTCCCGGTCTATCTTATGCCCTTACTATATGCCTCCGTATCCAACACCGCTATCTATCTCGCGTTCCACCAAATGCATGCACACAGTCGCAATTCTATCACTACCGCTCGTCCGCTCTCAGCATGCAGCATGAGAGACACGCAGATCGGAGAACAAAGGGATCCAGATTGCGGACCACTCATACGTCCCATCTAAATGGCCTCTCTCGCTCTCCACGGTGTTGCACTCATTCGCATTTTTTCTTTGCGTCGGCGAATTTTTCGTTCCTACTACCGCCATTTGCATAGACGGCGGCCCACTTTGCCTTTGGCGGTCACCACTGAAGCACGCTTCCCATTCCTCTCGTTTATTTTTATTTCTCGAGCCACTCACGTCCTGCAATCTCTTCCCAGAGCAGAAAAAAGATTCACTCGTATCACCGGTAACCGTAGATTACCCACGATGCATACCGTGTAGACGTCGAAGAGGAAGTATCCAAACAAAATTGAAAAGTCTTCCGCAGGAAATCACACTGCTTAAAGAAGACCTGCAAGATGAAAAGCCCATAGCTACAGGAAAAGTAGGGCACTGAGAAGAGAACTACTTTAAATTGATAATTTATAACGTTAGTACAAATGGAAAACTTATGATTCGTGCCTATGAGGGCATATACTCATGCAATGAATAGTTTCATGCCAATATAAGCCGTTGATACTAATTTCTACAATCAAATCTTTTGGATCCGCCTGAAATCAAATAGGTAGTGTTATTCCTCATGCTTTTTGTGAAAAATGTATCCGACACATCCCTAACTTGAATATTGCTCCTCCTGGTATATATTGTCAGTTTTATGCGGACAAAGGCCTATCTTATGCGACGAATTTTATCCGGCAATCAAGATTAATAAAGGAAATTATAACAAAAGAAACTATGATCAGTATAGTTGCATTACCTATAATTATTCGAAGGCACGACTACTACTTCTACCCATACGAAGGTTTTATTTAAATGACAGAATAATATTCGACATATTAATTACAAAAAAACTAATAAATTATGGAGTTCAGTCATCTTACAGTGACTTAGTTAAAATTTAGGAGAGCGGTATTGCTTGACTGATTACACAACATAGTCCTTGGATTTTTCATGCACATGAGCAGGTACTCCACTATTTCATTCGCATCAGTTCTTGTTTTCACAGTGGGTTCCCTTCATTACTTTAGAGAGTAAATAATGCGATGGACGAAATGACAAAGTGATGAATGAGAGCTTGCTTACGAGTAGCTAGAGTCCTCTCAAGCTTTTCCTTTGTTTCCCATCTAAAAGCAGATTCTTGAGTGGAGTGCCGTGCCAACTGAGCTTGACAGGGACCCGAGTATATTTAGAGCATTCTGCTGATCCTACAGAGAGTTATCGACTTGAAGCCACAACATCGAACACGCTCAATTAGTTATCTAGCTTCTGTAGGAAATGTCGAGTTTTAAAAGTAGGATTCTGAAAGAAAACTAACAAAATCTGTTTAAAAATGAGACCTCCATATTACATATTGGGATACAAAACAGCTCACTAGAAATATGGAAATGTAATTTTACCGTGATTAAAAAAGGCGAAAAAATCAGTTCATTAAAATCACCTACAATCAGCAGATATAAAGAAAACGATATTGCGCAAATGCTTTCTTCCGATTAGGAGCATGAAACCTGTTCAATAAATAACTGCTGGTGGATAGGCCACTTTGAGAACTCAAACATGATATGAATGAGAATCAGACAGCAAAAATCATGTTAATTCGTGAATTATTTTAAAGGCCGCTAAGACATTTTTGATCAATTCAGTTTTACACTGCACTTTCATTCGCACTGATTTCGCTCCTAATAATATTTTTAGTATAATTATCCATATTTATTACTAATAGTTTTAAAAAGTTGCTTCGATGTACCTACCCATCTACACACATCGAATAAATATAATAATAAAAACAAGGGCATGGAGAGGAGTGGAAAAACGTAGATCAGGTTAACCAGCCCATGGCCGAGGGGATCAAGTACGCTCATTTAGCTACTCTTCAAGGAGCATACACACAAGAGCACATACAAACGCATCACCATCATTTCTTGGTGAAGAAATAGAACACAGTTCTTCAGAGGACAATTGAACTCATTAGTGCCCGGCAGGATAACCTCGGCGACGACTGAAATGAGGAGTGGATGCAAAACACCGGCGAGCTAAGACGCACGAAAGGGGAACTTCGTCGAGGACAAGGGAGACGGGCACAGGTTTATCTTCTTCACTTCATCTCTCTCCCTCTCTCTCCATCGAGCGGCTAAAACTCTTTTTGCCTCGGCTTTCTTCGCCTGCCTCAAAAACTTTTTCAAAGACTAGGACAGAGGGATGGATTGTGAGCTTGTGCGAGGGAGCTTGCGTGAGAAAGAGCGGTAGAAAAAGAGAGAGAGAGGAGGAGGAGGAGGTGACGTCTTAAGCGTTGATATCCACCCTTCCATCCTCTCGAGCCAAAGCCTCTCTACTCCAGCTTACTTCCGCCCAAGTCTCTGCTTTCTACAGAGCCCTGGGAGAAGGTGAAGTGGAGATGCCCTCGGCAGAGTAAGCTTTCGTCATAAATTCTCGTAGCAGCAAGCCGCAACGCAAGGAAAGACACCGAAAATCCACCAATTCCCCTAAGCTTAAATTTCTGAGTGCTTGATTTTATGTTTCATTCCCCATGGAGTATTGAGATTATTAGACAGAAAACACTCATGATATGCTATTCACGTATTATCAATACAAACATTTCACTGCCTACTTGGTTGGAAGTTTCTTTAGGGATAGCGATTTGCGGAGGGAAAATGGATAATACCAGATGAATTGAGAGAAATCTGAAAATAGGAATACTCAGCTCTGATACGGAGGGCTGTGGAATTGAACCATGGAGTAAGGACAATGGTACTATAATTAATTGGCCCATCATTAAAAGGCTGAAATTTTCCCGATATCGCCAAAATGGAAATCTGGGATAATGGAGAGCAAAGTCATTATTCTCGCCTTCACGCCGACCAGATTCCTAATAATCAGTTAAACATCAGTTAAACCAATTTATGGTGCATGGAAAAAATATGCATTGACGGGTAATGTATCAATTACATATTTCATTAGATAGATTGATGACGAATTCACTTAGTGGAAATTCATTGTAATAAGATACAAACAGCTTCAGTCATTCTGTACACTATTTTATTCATTCACTCCACCGGTAACAACATTTACACGTCATTATCAAGAGATGTCACTCAGATAGACAGCTCTTTATAATGACGGGTAAAAGTTCAAACCGGTTGAGCGAATAAAATTGCGTAGAAAATTACTACAACTGTTCGTATCTTATTACAAACATATTTCATTCCAAAAATGGCTCCAAACTATAAACACTCCAAACATAAAAATGGATCTTCTCAATGAAGTACATTAGCGACGAAGTCAGCAAATTTCAAGGCATATTTGCCTAATAGCCTCACCTCCACTACGATGGCTTCTGCGAAATGATATAAGAAAATTTCATCCCACAAAATGAATAAGCTTCAAAATGTACTGATAAGCTATGCACTCTATCGTGCGTCAATGGCACAGTCGCGTCGGGCGTCACAGCGATCCTCACTGACGCATAAAAATAGCAAATAAGCAAAATACGCACCGCATGGATTACAGGCATCCCATCCCGGGAATACATTCTCATAAAGTTCACCTAGGTTCTTTCTTTATTCAGGCACACCGGCCTTCTCTCCCGAAACGCACCTTCCTCGCCTCCCCTCCTCCGCCCCGCGCCTCAATTCCCTGCGGCACACCTCCCACTCAACATACAGCAGGTACCGCACGGCTGAAAAAAAAATATCTGCCCGAGACATGCGACGCATGACACAACCTCGCCCACCCGACGTGCCTTGCCTCCCGTGCACTTCCTACCTAACACTAAGATACAACACTCGTGCACGGATATACAGTCGTACACGTACTCATAACCTGTGCCCACGTAGATTGTATGGTGCTTAATTAATCCCTCGAAGCACGCCGTCCGACACCTACGGCAAGAGGAAGTAGAATACCGTCAGAGCGGTGCGGTGCTAACGCTAACGTGAACATTCTGGGGTGCCAAAGGCCTAGCGTCCAAATTACATGACTTGCATGAGAGTTGGTCAATGGGGAAGAGGTAGGAGATTAATCCTTCTACCCCTTCAACGAGATTTAAAAAAAAATCACATCGGGGATATTCTACAGTCCCAAAAGCATTCAATAATATTATATTCATATTGCACTCTCGCCCAACCCAAGTTAAGGCCAAGACCACCAGCGTTTTCCATGGCGAATGCATGGTCATAGTAAATATCACGTCATACTCAAAATGAACCATCCGAAAAGGAATAGTAAAGAGTTAGTATGGGAAAGCGAGAAGTCACCCTGTGCTAAATTTATTGGGCCATTTCCAAGAAGAAAACGAATAGCCTTCCTCTGCCGTATTTCTGCGAAGATGGGGAAATTGAAGCAATCAAGCCATTTTAGTTGTATTGCAGAGTCAGAAGTTATCAACTAACAACTGCAAAGGAACGGACATTGAACGAAAGTATTGGAAATATATGTCCCTGTACGTAGTAAACAACTTCAATGTGGAAATTATTTTCACTTCCATCATCGTCCAGCATTCGTGATATCAAAGTTCTTTCCTAAGCTTACAACTAAATATTTCCTGACCAGCACGGTAAGCCTAAGAGTGTAATGAACCGAATTCCACCTCAGACAAATGCATGCAACGCACGAACTTAACGGTTTGGCCCCAGTGTGACACTATATGGATTTGGCCCCAGTGTGATGGCATCAAGATGGCGCCTAGTGGAACGTACGCAAATGTACTCGGCACCGGTAAAATATTGGTTAATAGTATAAAATGCGCTATCTGCCACAAAAAAGTAGTAAACGGCGTTAATTGCAAGTCCTGCAAGTCATCGTTCCACAATAATTGTGCCAATGTTCCGAAAATTAACGTCTCAAATTTTGAAAATACGTGGTCGTGTTTAGCTTGCTCATTGCACACCGTTCAAGACGAAAATGTCTCCCTTCTACGTAACCTCGCCTCTAAGGAAGCCCTGATCTCGCAACTCCTGCATGATATGAGTGTTCTACGGGAAAAAAACAAAAATCTAGAGATTCAGCTACATATCTTGAATAAGAATCAACATGCGAGCAGGCCCGTCGTCGCAGCCAAAAGTCCCGTGGAGATGGACGACGAGTGGATTCAACAGGGCAACTGGCGTGTGAACTCAACGAGGAAAACAGCTCCTTCTCCACCCTTGTTGCCGCTGCGTAACAAATTTGAATTGTTAAATCAACTCCCTGAAAACAGTGATGTGCAACATTGTGAAGACCATCCTGTTCCTGTACCCCCCAAAAATGTAAACAAGTGTCTTCATCGCGTAAAACGGAAGCTGAAATCTATTCTGCTGTATTCGGACAGCCATGGCCGTGGTATTTCGGCTAAAATTGCAGCAACCGAGGTTAGTAAAGTGTACAATACTTGTGGTGTAGTGATGCCGAACGCCGGGATCAAAGAGATCACGAACTCCTGTGAAAAGATCTCACATAACCTCACCAAAAATGACCACATAATCATCATGGCCGGCACGAACGATGTGTACCTCAATAAGGGTAAAGTTGTTGTTCACACCATGAGTAATCTGATGTCAAAGCTTTCAAATACCAACGTAATAATTGCCAACATTCCTCATCGCCATGACCTTCCTGCTACCTCATGTATCAATGTTGAGACTAAAAAGGTAAATGAGGATCTGCTAAAACTTAGTACCAACTTCGATCATGTAACAATGATTGATACAAATAGCCTAGACCGTTCATTCTACACTCGTCATGGTCTTCATTTGAACAGTAAAGGGAAAAATCATCTGTGCTCAGAAATAATTAAGTGTGTTTTGTGACTAGGGAATCCCAACTTGGTGATCACAAGAAGTGCTCCTCTTGAACCAACATCTGGTAGGGAACTCATTAATCTTGCTGTCCTGAATGTACAATGTCTCCGAAATAAAATAATTAAATTAGAACTATTTCTCAACTCAGTAAATTGTGATATTCTGTGTATCAGTGAGCATTGGCTTCATGTTGATGAAGGTAGCCTTTATCAGGTGGACGGTTTCAATCTTGCCTCAATTTTCTGTCGCTCTCATCATATACATGGTGGTGTGTGCATATTTTTATCAAAGAACCTTCAATTTAAAGTAATCGATACTACTAGGTACTGCATTGAACTGCACTTCGAAATCACAGCTGTTATTCTGTGTGTATACAATCTCATTGTTCTCTCCCTATATCGGTCACCTAATGGCGACCCTGAAAAGTTTCTTGAACAGCTTGAAAAGGTACTATGTCATTTAATGCAGTTTAATGCTAACATTGTAATTGGTGCTGATTTAAACATTGATATGAGATATTCCTCTAAGAGTAGCAGGCAACTGTCTAATCTCCTGAGATCTTTCAACCTCTATTGTGTAAACAGTGAACCCACGAGGAACAATTCATGTATTGATAATGTGATAACCACTCTTAATGTTCATGCATATAACCTTACTGTCATCGATCCTCTTGTTGCAGACCATATGGCCATACTCTTTCAGTTGATTGCAATTAACAATAGTCCACCTAGGGAATCCAGCACTAGGTACATAAGTCCAATCACCATTCACGGCCTTGAAGTCTTTAAAGGCCTGCTTGGTGGTGTGGATTGGACTAGCTTACTCTCACACAACGACAGTCATTCAAATTTCTCTTTGTTCTTTGAAACCTTAATCTCCCTTTTTAATGAATCCTTTCCCAGAAAAGCTGTCCCAGTCCGAAAATTCTTTAAATCACGTGGCCACTCAAACAATCCCGAGGTCCAAATACGCAGGGAAAGTGTACTACATGCCTATCATGAGTACAAGCGACTACCCACTGAGGATTTGAAACAAGTGTATAAAAGATTGAATAAGGAGTATCATTTCGCAGCAATAAAAGCGAAACAAAATGCGAACATGGATTTCATTAATAGTGCCTCTAATAAATTCAAAGCTGCCTGGAATGTGATCAATAGGGAAAAAGGCACTTCTATAAACAGATCTCCTATTACAATTGATCCCGATACCTTCAACAATCACTTTGTCAATTCCGTGGACACCACATTATCAAAAATCACAAATAACAGGTGTGATGCCTTAGCACTACTCAATAAACACCTGATATCCCCTCCTAAATTTCAGTGGCAATGGATTAGTACGAGGGATATTTTCAATGTAGTAAAAAAATTTAAAAACTCCACCAGTCGTGACATCAATGGGCTTTCCAATGATCTGATTAAGTCCATAATACATATTATAGCTCATCCTCTATCTATTATTATTAATGCCTGTTTTTCCACTGGATACTTCCCAGACTCCTTAAAATATTCTAAGGTCATACCTGTCTTCAAAAAAGGAGACACTACTCTTCCCAACAGCTATAGGCCCATCACCATTATATCAGTGATCGCTAAAATAATAGAAACTATTGCCTATACACAAATTCTAGTACACTTTGAGAAACACAATCTCTTCACCCCTTCCCAGTTTGGATTTCGCCCGGGGAAATCCACTGAATTGGCAGTTGAGTCAGTGGTAAAAAATTTATCAAGGGCATTTGAAGACAAGCAATGTGTCTCACTCACACTTTGTGATTTAACCTCTGCCTTTGACTGCGTCAATCATGCTACCCTCCTGCAAAAACTCCAATACTACGGCTTTCATAACAGTGAGCTGAAATTCATGACCTCTTACCTCACTGATCGAAGGCAGATGGTACAAGTAAATTGTAACCAATCTGATTTTCTTCCAGTGAAACATGGAGTTCCTCAGGGGTCCGTCCTTGGTCCTCTCTTGTTCCTTATTCTAATCAATGACCTACCTTACAATCTTTCTATGGACTGCATGATATATGCAGATGACACCACTCTGGTGCAGAAATGCAATACTCCTAGCCAAGTCAGACTTCTTACAAAAAAGGCAATAGAAGAATCTCAACTCTGGTTTACAGCCAATAATCTCTTTCTGAACAATGGTAAGACACAACATCTTACATGCTGTCTTAAAAGTACTGAGCTAAACAATGATCCTGTCAGGCTTCTAGGCTTCAATATTGACGCTAAATTGACATGGAATTCACATGTTTTCCTAGTCAGCAAAAAACTCTCTAGGGTTTTGTACTTATTGAGGAAACTTAAAACCTGTATCAATGTAAAGTACATGAGATTAGCCTATTTTGCTTTTTTTCATAGTATTCTTGCCTATGGTGTTCGACTCTGGGGACATGCAAAAGAAACCAAAGAAATTCTAAAACTGCAAAAAAAAGCAGTGAGGATTCTGAGTGGTGCTGGGCCCCGTGACCACTGCAGGCCAATTTTTAAAAACTTTCATATCCTCACCATCTACAGCCTCTTTGTGTTTCGCAGCATTATGCACATTAAAGATAACTTAGATACCTACCCCATTCGATCCACCATCCACTCTCATGACACTAGGGCTAAAAATAGCCTAAATACTAATTACTGTAGGCTGTTTAAGACCAACAACCAGTCTGACAATTTGGGAGTAAAATTATTTAATAAATTACCCAGCAAAGCCAGATCAGTAAGCATCACTAGACTGAAAAATGTGCTGGAAAAGTGGCTGTGCAATTATCCACTGTACTCAATTCATGAGTATTTTGAGCTGGACTTTTCTTCTCTTTTATTTTAAATGTAAATTTAAATGTAATCTTTGTAATGTATTTGTTTCTAATGTTTTAATCCAATGTACATGTTTTGTATGTTTCGTTGTATTGAATGTTTTCATAAATGTGTTGTATACAGCATCCGCGAGGGCCAATCCTCGCCGTGGATGAATAAAGATAAAGATATAGATTTTGTATGGCCAAAGATGGTTCTCAAGTCAAATTCGAGCCAAAAAAAATACCCTCCCGACCGTTTTCTCCAAAGCGGTATATTCTTCCACTAATGAAATATACAAAGTAGGCTTCGATATTATCTATCTCTTGAATTACCACACCTAGTTATGGGATCGATTGGCTCTCCTCCAAGCTTCTGATATAAGAACGCAAGAAATATCTTCAAGATTAAATTTAATACGCCTTCCGTTACACATCCTCAAAAACAGACATAGCGAATACAAAAAAACTGACAATGAAATCAAATAATACTCAAGGTGCGTTTACACTGTATAACAATATAAAAAATAATCTACCGATTCGATCGATGGATTTTTCTTCCTCATAGGAAAATCCACTAGAATTGGTATAAAATTAATTGCATGTGCTTGGTTTCGCTAATAGTAGGCCCCCCTTCGCTTCTATAGCGTTGGGGTGTTTTTCCCTCGTCCCCTCCCTTCCGCTCCTGTCCTTTCCCAGAGGCGTCGGCGGGCTCCCATCGCGGCGGCGTCTCTTTCCTTTTTCCTTCCCATCCAGCCCCTCCCCGGGTGACCGGGCGTATAAGCCACGGGCTTGGTTCCTGGCCCCGGTGTGTTGTATCATCGAAGGGCTCCCCTGAGCCCTCATGCATTGTATAACAATATTATATAAACATGTTTTATCTTACAAGTTACTTGTAAAATTTGTTTTACATAACATTTGTTTTATAAAAAGTTCAGCGGAGCCAAAAATGCACAAATAACATGTTACAGATACAGTCCTATCCCACCCGTCAACTGGCTATCCCCACCATGCGCCTCACCTCTTTTCTGCAACATGCTACACATTTTCCCACTTCGTGCGGGAAACCAAAAACTTGTTATATAACACGAATTTTTGTGATGTAACACAATGTTACATGTAACTTGTTACAAGGATTTGTAACTTTTTCGTAAAATATATTATATGCAACTTGTTTATGTAACATGTTACACAGTGTAAGCGCACCTTTACCCCGCGCATACATATCGTCTAAATTCCCGACTCAAAAACGATAAATATCTTTATCCGCCCGTCTTTATCTCGGTTGCTTCTTTTCAGCGATAATTTTATCCTTAACCAATGGCCCAAGGCATGACTTTCGGTTCTCCCTCTTAAATGGGCAACACCCCTACAGTTTAATCTAGGATCCCATTAAATGCCTGTCGACAGTTTAACAAGCTTAAGGCCGACTTTCTTTTTTTCCATAGATCTCCGTCCTTCAAGAGCACGTCAAAAGGAGTTCTTGAGAGTTTGGAGCGCCTTCCTAATTTCACCACTCTTTTGAACTTTTCACTCCTCAATTCTCTTTTGGGCTGTTCAGAGACCCAACCAATTACCAGCCCCAACCACTTGCTCCACGCCCCATGAATTTTTCTTACCCTGTCTAGTCTAACCATCATCTTGCTCAATGTTTCCGGATACTTCACTGCGTCGTTCTATTTAGAGGAAACAGTTTCGCAATACTCCAGAAGGGTTTCTTCAGATTAATTAGACTTGATATTAGATTAACGACCTGCAGACATTAGATTAAAAATGGAAGGGGCATCAAAAGCGAGAAGAAATACTAGATTTTGCACTTTAATACCGTCGTAATTTACACTTTATCATAAAAAGTATATTGAGGGCCGAAACATAAATACGATAAACAAAAAAATATATTTCCACGAAAAATACAATACGAGTCTCATACGAGGATCACAATAATAGAACCACCTCATAAAACTGCCGAAGGAAAAGGCACTATTTTCGGAATAAAACGTAAACACTTTTATTGGAGCTATATTCCTAATCACTGGCATAAAATATGCGTAGCCGCGATGGCGTCTTCGAATCGAGTATTGCGAGAGATACCGCATTACGTCACCGCGTCCGAGTCCCCTCCACTGAATTATAGGGCACGTGTTAAGCACTTATGTATACAAAAGCATATGTAACCCTTTCCTCGAGTCACCATCAGCCCACCGCGATGTATATGGCAACAGAAAACGTCCGATTGGCACTCGGAGAAAATTGGAGGTCGGCGTTGACGATTGCCCTTCGTTTTTGAGACAGCTATAACTACAGAAGAGAGGAGAAAAATCAACATGGAGCGTCAAGAAATTATGAAAGGAATATATTATCCTCACTGACAATCTCGGCGATCGTCGGCTGCGATAAAATACGAGTATGTCCCAAAACGTTTCACGCATCATTTTCAATTTTGAGATCCATTATGGGATTATTCGAGAGTTGAGACAGCTCCACGCTGCAAATTACTCCATACATGTCTTTTCAACGTGGGAGTAGGCCGTAAATCATCACTCCTATGACGCTATCATCGACGATAATCACAGCCATTGGATTCGCACGATTCAATTATTTTTCGCGAGGAAAAAAAAAACAGTATGGCACCGAAGGAAGGCGATATTTCAAAGTAGGTATGCCAAAGTGACACAGGCAATCATTAAAAAAAGATGCATGAAATGATGCCTCATAACCTCCTTTTTCCTACCGCTTAATAATAGCACGTGCTCTAAACGTAGTATTTCTTTACAGCATCTTATGGTTTCCCGTAAACGTTTTTCAAAAGAAGATAAAACGTTTACGTTAAGTCTTTATAGCGATTAAATATCTGGCATACTTCCACTTTTCCGATGCATTCTTCCAACTCTAGGCGAGTTGAGGATGTCAACTCTCAAACCACTAATTAAATGCCTATGATAGAAAGGCATTATACCAACAACCAAAATAATTTAAATATAATTTGCTACCAAACTCAAGAACATGTTTTGATGTTTTCATTTAAGTTACTTCTGTTTTTAAAGACGACTATGCTAATAACGCTCAGAGAAATTCACTTGAGATAAAATGCGTTGCCGACTTGAATGCTGGAGAAAAAGTATAGTTTTACTTATTCTCCAATAACATCTTGAAATTACCAACATGAAAGTATGAATGAGGATATAAATTTTGATTATTGTGTCAAAGTCAAAAAACTGCCCACGATAAAAGAATGTGATGTAAACAATTAAATTAATCGGTCAATTTCGGGTTTAATTTTAAAGAAATGTTGTGCTCAAGACACTGGTAATATATTTTTTTTATTTTTCAGCACGAACCAATCATCCTATTATCTATCAATACCTTATATCACTTTCCTCCTGTTATTTTGGGCCCAGTGTATGTAGTGAACTTATGCACATGTGTGCTCATAAAATTACTCGCGGACGATGAATGGGGAAACCCTCCAATAAGTGGTAAGACGAAGGAAACAAGCTTTCGACAAATGGAACTATCAACAAAAAAGACACGATGACAATGGATAAAATTGATAAATAATGGCATTCGCGAGCATATAATACCTAACTAACTGCAATTAAATATAAAACATGGATATGGCACGACTAGAGTGAAGAAACAACTTTCTTCAACAAATAAATTGTGACGAACTATGCCCTTTTTTCACGGTTTTGTTGCAAAAAATACGCCATACGTCAAGATAAGCATGCTTATACAACTCTTTATTAAATAGGGATCAATTACATACGAAAATATATCTCGAAAAGGCATTAATTTAATCGTTAAATTGCGGATGGCAAAAGACCTTTGTTTTTTATCCAGGAAATCCCTGAATAGACTACAAATAATATCGCAGCATCAAACGTCAAAGCAGTGAAAATACGTGAGTCACGCTTGAAGTTATACCTCCGGAAAAAAATTCTGTGAACACAACGGTATCTTTACGAGCAGGCCTGGTGAGTCATCACTATTTATTCTGCCGGTAAGTCAACGGTGAAGCATGATATTTACATAATATATACTTTACAATTCTTCAAACCATGTTCAATAAAACAGCAGCAATAAATAGTCTTACTTTCAAAACCGTCACAGTGATAAAAATGGAAAACAGGTTCCACGCACGGCTTTATCTGACTTCTCAAGAAGCAAATCAACTTCTCAAAGAAAACTTAACGCATACACTGCAAAATACACTGACTTATGTATTCGTTGAGAAATATAGAAAGGATCCAAACACTTTGTAATAGTTAATTCTACGATTAAAAAAATATTTGGGGTAAAAGGTAAAAACTGCACTTCTTAGCAAAAATACCAAAATGGAAGAATTTAGGGATAGAAATTAAAAGAATATTCCGTAGTAAAATGAGACACACTGACGAATGAAAAAAAATTTTGTACGAACAATTTCCATACTTTCATTTCGAAACACGAATGTTTTCAAGAATTATAATATGGTAACCAATTAAGTTTTTTATCATTTTTTCGCCCATTTTCGGCAATTCCATAGTACTGTGAAATCGGGAAAATTCGGGTAAACGGAGACAACATAACATTACTCAAGCAAAGAGGCCAACAAACATAAGCCTCAGCACACCAATAGGTATGCGCCTTCGGATCTGTCCCAATTTTTTCGGGGATGTCATAACGCTTGCACGTAGCTCATAATGTCGACGAATAAAGCTGACTCCTTTCACATCTACATGGTAATAGAATGACTCGCAAATGTGAAAAAAACACGAGGGACAGCCAGCATAAAGCCTTCGCTTGCGAGCCCGGATACCAAGAGGCCATCGCCCGACGGGACCTGATCAGCATACCAAAGGCAAATTCGGAGAGAAAAACCATGAATAACTCTGCTTTGCTAAGACGAAACACAACGTGGTGAGGCACACGACTGATGAAATCGCTCGAAGGATCAAACTGGGTTGGAGTACATTGACGTATTTCATCAAAAACGAATTGCAGCTCTGTTTTCATAAACACTATCGGTCAAATTACACTTACGATGCTGGTAAGATTACGTAAATTAATTACATAATAAATACTATTCAATGATGTTTAATGGTGAAACTCTATCACACAAGAAGAAATATTAAATTGAGTGACCTCATACATGAGCACACTTATCCATAATATCTCCTTACTGCACAACAATACTTCATTCAAGAGCAGCTCAAGAGACAATAAATGATTTTTCATTCACTGCTGGAAACCAAGATAATCGATGCAGGAGTTGCAATTATACAAAATATACTAAGCAACTGTTAGGGAACACATAGGCGACTTCAAAATATAATGAAAATATAAGATCAAACGTACCGAGAAAGAACAATGCCGAGCATAATTCAATGTATACTATAACGCCTTGCTTTTTCTTTATTAACACATACTTAACGATCATAAGGTAACCTATTTTAAATGAGATACCATGACCTAAACGGTCAGACGTTGAGCGGTGCTGAGGGCATAGCGTCGGTTTATAAATACCGTAGTCCTCTCTAGTTGCATTTCCAAATACCATGCTTTTACTTATTCCTGACATTCTCATTAAATTATATGTACTCGCTTTCACTGACATAACTTCGAGCAATTATGTACCTAAAATAATATAATTACTTCAAAAGCAGGAATATGTTTTAAATAAGACAGGCAGAGCAGTAAAATAACGTTCAATAAACCAATATCACGTTTACCAAGGATTAAAAATCAATATTTTATCCCATCTCCGGGCGTACAGTCGAGAAGATCCCAAAAGACCAATACTGAGTGCTTTTATTAAAAGTAACGGATTTGTACTCCTACTTGAGTCATAAAACCATCACTTTGAAGATTTAAAGGGAATAGTCCATCGTAATATACGTGGATAGAGTTAAATGTTGATATCTCTTATATTTGGGCATATGCCAAAGACTAAACGTGGTGTAAGCAGGAAATCTACACACATTGAATGAAGCAATGAAAAGATGAGTCACTTAAATCGATTTATACGCCGTACAAATGCCACGTAATAAACAAGATAAAATCAAGGGCAAAAAGGTGATATTGAAATATAAGGAGTACGGTGGCACTCTTGTGGTTTGCGGATGACACGGCTATACCTGTTGGGGTGGGACGTTACCGCGAGAGGATCACCCTTCATGGAAAGGACAAATGAAACATTCTCAAAATAAACGAATAAAACAAAGATAATGGACTGTTTCCAAACTGTCGAATGAGACCAGAAAGAAAGAACAAATGAGCAATTGGAGAACTACTGTTACTCGGGATGTGTAACCACCAACGAGTAGAGGGAGAGAGAGAGTGAATGAAGGCGCTCGAGAAAAGGCTTTTCAACACACAAGGCTGAATTATAGCTTAGCAAGAGCTTAAAAAAAATTACTCGAAAATTAACCGCAAGAATGACACCTACACCACACAGACGAGAAATGAGTAAAAAAGAGACGAAAAACTATGAAGACGAAATGGAAAAACATTCGAAAGAAGAAACCTAACAGGGAAATTTAAAGAGGTAGCATGTAGATCCTTGAGATTACCAGAGAATTCTGCCAAAATCATATTCTTTACGTCTCAAACTTCGGTGTCATACAAGTTTTGATGAAGATCTCGAGAGAAGAGGTGAAGTATTGCGTAATCAAAAATGAATGCGGCCAAGAAGTTAAGGAGAAACGGAGATACGAATGAAAAAGAAATTCTGGAATGGAAAAGTCAAGGGAAATAGTTAAAATGGAAAAGGGAAGGTAATGATAATGGTATTGCCTAGAATGAAGACGTTCTTTGAAGAAAGCCT
Source organism: Ischnura elegans (assembly GCF_921293095.1). Taxonomy (NCBI): domain Eukaryota; kingdom Metazoa; phylum Arthropoda; class Insecta; order Odonata; family Coenagrionidae; genus Ischnura; species Ischnura elegans. The sequence goes on from NC_060246.1 coordinate 42,218,413, forward strand.
CCTCGTGGTGATTTTCCTTGGAAGATAAACAGTTTCTCATCGTCAGTAGCCCCTTGCGCTAATTTTGCACCGGCTATTAAGACTCTTTAAAACTTTGAAATGGCGCACTACTTCTATTTTTATCCTCTAAGAATGAAAAATGGTCAAAAGATAAATTTTAAGTCGCGAAACACCCAAACAACAACTGTCATCAGTATTCAAGCTTATAGCAATCAGAGCCTAAGAAATTCAAGTTTGATGGGCCAAAATTTAAATAATCCAAAAGATATTTTACCCCATTATTTACATTCCAATCGATAATAGTTACGCAACCACGAGCTGAAACAAAAGTGCATCGAGAAATCCTATCTCGATGCTCGAATGCCAAGTACGGCTTCGGAACCTTCTCGTCCTGCCACTTCATAGCTCCTTGCCTTCCTTCTCCCGTGAATTTCCGTCTTGTATCACAATAGCAGCGTTAGGTAACAGCATGACTCAAAGCCGACTCGTGGTCGCGATTTGCAACTCCCATGCGAGACAAAATGCCAGAATACATCTTCCGCGTTAGAAGTTCAATAAATAGATTGGAACCACGTGCTGTAGCAACGTAACACCTTGATTAAAATATACGCACCTGTCCAAAATGATATTTACCAGTAATAAATCCTCGATTGACTTCGAAGTACAAGAAGCATGCGCTGCAATTGTTAGCACCGGTTGTAAACAATACAGACTTGCATCGCTTATCACAACAGTATTCATTACTAAGGTCAAGGGAAGACGTAATCAAATCATATCGAGTTCTAAATTTCTGAATATTTTTTACAAACCCAGAAGCCACACTTTAAGGATGAATTATTCCAGAGGTCTCTCAACGAAAATAAGCATTGTCGCAATGAGAGATGGATGCTCTTGTCTAAATGCAACACTTAAGTGCATCTATGAAATGCATTATGACTATGGTGTATAAAATTGATAAATGGAAATGAAATAAAAATCCATGCTTCTAATGGAAAACGATTCTTATTACATCCAAAGCTAAAAGAGAAGTGAAATGTAACTAAAGACTCACACCACCAAGATATCACCCCATGTCTATGAGAAATAATTACAAGCAGAGAAAGAATTGAATGAGGCGTTTGATAAAATGAATGACATTAAAAAATATCACAATGAGCTATTAACATTATTTAATTCAAGCACAAGCTATCCGTGCTTTAACAAAAAAAATGATCGGCAGATCTATAAGCAGGTGTCACTACGCTTACCAGGAGAGTATTTATCGCCGTACTATTATTGACATCAGTATTCTGAAGTTTCCGAAAAATAAATATCCTTTACCTCCTTCAAGGCATACTCCCTTGATCCTTGCGAGGGTTTAACTATTCCCCATCTACCTCTACTATATATTCTCACAGGAACATCAGACTGTAACTCTGGTTAGAAATAAACACCGGATCTTTGTAAAATCTCGTCCCTCATCTGTACAACCCTCCCCGTTATCTAGCTTTTTCACTAGTTTTACTTAGGTGTGGAGCACATTTTTCTCTCCAGCTGGGTAAACAACAGGATAAAATTTTTAAACAGTAACAAACCATACAGCTGAGCAATGATGAAATTGATCCAAAGAAAAAAATGCAATCCGTACAACCACAGAAGGAAAATGTCAGAAAAGAAGGAATAAGAGATGGCACTCTGAAAAAAATCTTAAAGCGGGAATCTTGCAGAGTAGTACATCGACGCAGAAGGCGAAAGTGGTTATTGACAGAGCAACAAAGAGAGCGACCTATTTCCACAGAAACCCCTTTGAGTCTCGTGGCGAGCGAGACGGACTTGGGTCGGCGCGGTGCATCGCCCACACTTCCATCAAGACAGAGGCACGCCTGTTCTCCCCCTCCGAAGCATTTGCCTGCGCTTGAAAGGACAAGAGCGCGGCGGCGACTTCACAATGTGCCGCAGCCGATGGGAGCGAGGAAGGTTGAAGGAGTCGACATGGTCGCATGGGGAATGGGAGGGAGGACACGAGGCGGCTTCGGCGGCTGGTGAAGCGGAGAGAAGAGGGAGAGGGTGGGCATTGGAATCGAATGCTGTTCAGACCTCCCACACCCTTTTAACCCGTTCGACTGCACGGCATAACACAACGCAAGGCAACCCTTTCAGAAGATCTAAATTGAAAACGTCGCACAGTCGCAAAAGCTCGCTTGTGTGCCCCAGTGAACATTCAAATGCGTGTATGGTTGTGAGAGAGATAGGAGGAAAAGCTAAAAAAAGAAAGCCTACACCGATGTATACCGCTAGGCTCGGGTTTTGGGCCCCTGTTCTTTTGCATTTCCCCTCACATCAGATATTTCCCGTCAAAAACATAAATTCAAGACCTCAAGTCATTTACTTTCTCAATGCATTCCATCTCATTCTGAAGCCGTGTTCACAAGGCTGCGAAGTTGGTTAAGGGCTAAAATAATAGGGGAGTAGGTGAAGTCTTAAGGTCCAATCATGGTATCGTGGAAGATAGAATTTAAAATTCGGTTGTTCCCACTAAGTCGATTCATTAGATTAGAAAACCATGAATGACTGGTACAAGGTTTTAAGTTACTTTCAATAAGAATGTTAAAAGAAGACTTCCACATATTGATATACTTTCTAGATATAACAATCCCAATTCTATCGCCTTCACCTTTAGTGCATTATTCCAATCTCACCATTGCATAAGAATATGAGACCTAATCTCACTTTTTGTTGCTAGCCTACCTCAACATCCAAGACATCTGGTAGGGATGTCCCACAAAATAGATAATTAGGAGGCTTTATGATAACTATGCTCATCGCCAGTCAAAATATGCATTTCCATTATCCTACGTTCATAATTAATAACATAGGCTTATGTAATTAAGCAATATTTTTCTACATACCCATTGGGCTCTTACTTAGAATAAGAATAAAGAATTATCTGCTCAACTGAGAATTTTTGACGGACCATATAATAATCATTGCTGTTCATAAACATTCATATATATTTTAATTTGACTTGTAACTTATCCGTGTACAAATTTTTATTACAACGAAATAAGTTTGGATGCCGAATGATCGGTTTATGGCCTTACCAAACGCATCCGAAGCCACAGAAAATTTAAAAAAGGGATAAAAATATTTTTCCCGATAAAAGTATTACGTCGCGGTATTTTAACTTTTCTATTTGGCTCGCTTTGAGGCTCTTTTTCCTTGGAAGGGAAAGGCAAAAGCACATAATTCGTGCTCAAGGAGCTTTTACAGATGAATTCTTTAGAACGAGGTATATTTCATCCTTTGCTTGCCATTCCACAAGTAGGTCTCGAGATTTGCTCGTGGAATAGTTGAAAACTTGGCAAGAGCTCCCAAGAAAAGTAGAAGATCTGAAGTCGTTTCAAATTTATTTTCAATCGTATCCAGTATTTATAGTCTTGTTTCTTTCGTAACTTCAACTTGAATAGTGAATGGTTACATTTAAAGACCTAACGGTAACCAGCCAAAGATCAATTTATGAATGTGTGAGAGAGTATCTATAAAATAGGAAAACTATACGAGGGTGCATTTGGGCTTTTGTATTCCAGACATTCTAAAAGTCATTAAAATATTCATTGAGAAATGCTCGAATACTCGAATTAAAGGATATACCACTTTATGCACATGATTAGCAATCTAAGTTAACTATGGGAAAATCATAAAGTCGATGTGAAAGTAATATCTAATATTCATTTAATCTAAAGGGCCTAGTGCGAAATGACGTCACTGGAGGTTCAGAGAAAAAATTGTTTCACAGATAAATCCTGAAACCATATCATGCATTTATGTACTAACAACTGACGTAATTGCAAAATGATACAAATGAAACATGTAAAGGGCACAAAAGCAAAGACCTAAAGAATATGAAAATATCAAAATAAAATTAACACATTTTGATCAATCAAATAATAAAATAATTTTAAGTTATATCTTCTCATAATAAAGAGTCGTATACATGGTAGATCATAAATAAACTGAAGTGGTTTCGCACACCATGTTTGACAGATGACCTAAAAATCAGGGTAGGAGAAAGAAAATTGCTCCGCCGATGGGTTCGCAAAAATACTCAGGAAGGCTACAGTGTAAAAATACTCCATCGTTATGGTCAGCGCGAAGGGAAATCAATGAAACAGACACGATATAAACGGATTCGCCGGATTTCCCCTTAAATCAATAAACATGTCTAAAATTTCGACGCTCTTTTGGACGTGCGAGGGTCACTAGGATATTAATACCATTTCTGCAACACCTCATTCTTCCGAGCAGTTCATGCCAGCTACTAAATTAATCCTACACATAAGGCGAAGGTTTAAATTCTCTCTCTCTCTGGATTTCACTTCTTCCTAGGTGGTGCTAACATTGTTACGAACAACGAAAATGGAGTTCTTACGGAGGCTTATGCGTAAATAACGATAATAATTTATTTTTAGATGTTCCTTCTTCATTTACATACTTCACATATTACACATGATAATAAAAAAATCATCGTAAATATGAAATCGGTAACCTTGCCAGAGGACGAGGACAAATAGTGCCTACGACGCCGAGCAGGCTGAGGCCGCGAATATCACGCGAACAATAGCATCGTCTTCTTACACGTTCAAATAACTCGGTTTGAAAGAGAAGCACAAAATAAAGGCCAGTGCTCTTGGTCCATGCCTTTTGAATCTATTTTCATCGCTGTGCACCACGAAACCTCGTTATTATGAGGGGTTCGCTGATATTTTCGTCAGAACGTTTAACAAAAACTTAATTTCAGCCAAAAGAAATTGTCCACTTGCCTAGGATATCTCTTAAGGTCTAGGGAGGGGATAGAATCCCTGGTTCAAAGGATAAATCGCTCACCAAACGCATTAAAGGAACTAGAGCGAAGTAAGTTCCTTTTATAACCTCCAATACAGGATGGGGAACAATTTTGTCATAGCTCACGATTTCGAATACTTTGCCAGCATCTGCGCTTATCCAGAACATCCGGAAACAGGGAAAACTCGCGACCAATCGGAGCGCTTGGCTCAAAGTTTCAGTAGTTTAAAAATGGTGCATTTTCGGCCTGAGCATCATCAGTAATTTGGTTCCTACTGGCATCAGCTATCCAGGATTAAAATTTCGTGACACAATTTTTCGCCACCATGAATAGAGCAACGAGTCGATTGAGAAGTTCAGTTATACGTACTCAGCGTACCAAATAATGTTCCCTAGCCACTGGAAGCAATCCAAAGTATTTTTGAAATATATAAACCAATCCAACCGATATGCCGCCTTGCGTATACGTAGAGGCGTAGGTAGTGGGAGGTGGGTTCCGAACTCCAAGAAGTAATGATGTGAATGAGTAAATTAATAAGTAGCCTGGGAGTTAATATTAACTTTATATCGAGGCTGATCATCCTTTGAAGGCCTAGTTACACGGTACATTAACACGTACAAGTTAATGTACGATTGCGTGAATGATTTTGGTGGACCAGAACGGAACGAGAACGAATGCACGAACCAAATTAGAACGGGTTCTGTTTTCTGTGCATGCATTCGCACAAGTTGGGTGGTTACACAGTGCATTTTGGCGTTCATTCTCGCGTTCATACATTTGGACATTAACCCGTAAGTGTTAATGTATCGCGTAAGTAGGCCTTCTGCGATAGGTTTGAGATTGAGCGACACAAAAAATACTATTCGCACATGCTTTGAAATTTTTACGCCCATGAAAGACGACGCCAAACAAGAATTGAAAGCTATAAAAGGGTACGGAAAGCGGAGAGTGCAATCCTGACATTTTAATATATTTTTTCTACCATCTGAGCCGACCCAAGCGCCATATCCATGCAACACACGTGATTTGAAACACCGAAATTCATTAAGTTATACCTTCTTAAGTAATCTGCCGACGGGTATAGGTTTTACTTAGAAGATTATATCAGTTTTATGCTGACAGGGGATGTATATGATGGTATTAATGAGAATTTTTGTTTATATATAAAAAAAGTACCACATTAAAAAACTACATAAAAATATAATTTTAACATTAAATTTCCAGAAATTTTAGTGCGGAAAACCTCTTTGTGGCCGTCAGTCTATGAGGCAGGTACAGCTATCAGACGATATTTTAAATTTTTAATGAAAATAAATACACTGTTGATGGAAACCACCTCCTCCAATGGAGCACAAGGAAACTTTTTCAAGAGGAAAGAAAATTTTCTGCGCATCAAGCTATGCGGAGAGAGAGGAAACTTTAAATAACAGAATTGATGAGCGGGGGCGAGAAGGAGGAAGTAACGCAACGTGTTTGGCATAAACAAGGAAAGCGGACGAAGGCACTCCTTGTTGCGTAGGAACGGAGGAGGAAATGACAAAAGAGACGAGAATAGATGAAATTGCCTCTGAACATCATTCGTGGGCCTTGGAAGAGCCAAAACGACCACTTCCTGCACTCCAAATAATATGAACGGTGGAGGTGGGTGCCGGTTCGATGAGTTCCCAAAATTGCGCCGCGGACAACGATTGATGAACATCTGCGAAAACATATTTTGGTGAGCAGAAGGAGAGGAGACCGAGCCACCACAATAGGACTGATTGATGAGACAAACTTAACTGCTGAACAAATATAGATAACTTAATATTGCCATATTTTGCGGAAGAAAACGTTCCTTAAAATAAACATTAAAACGCAAAGGCAACCTGAGATTAATTCACGGTAATAATGAAGCTAAACTTATACATCATGGCAAACATTTTCTACCGATAATAAAATGAAACGACGGCTTGCATCCAACGACTATTCTTACAGTTATTTGGATCAAAATTTGAGACAAAATTTGGTACGATAAAATTTTACAATTGTGGCGACTTCAAAACTTGTTATCTATGTAAATAGCCGATTAATGAAAATAGTTTCTATCGCTCCCTAGGAAAATTTCCGATTAAATCTCCACTACACGGCAATTATAATGAAAAGGAATCAATTACAAAATAAAACGTAAAACGAAAATGCTAAAGAAAGTAAAGAAATTTTGTAGTGAATGTCATTAAGCAAGCGAGTGATATCGAAAATGTGCAACTCTAACGGCATTTCATGAGATATTTGAGAAATTTACCCACGACATATCTAAAACTCCGTGGGTCCTTGGTCAAAAATCTATTTTTCATCGCCTAGAGATCTTTCCAACAATAGGGAACCTTTCAACTGAAGTTAGTTAATCCTACGGAGAAACGAAGCCTCTTCACACTTGATAACAGCCAGAATGTTCCGTTCGGTTTAAAACTACAAATTTTTGACTTTTTAAAACTTTTCCAAGCGCTCTTGCTTCAACTCTCATTTCCATTTTATGCAACTATATAATTCGAGGTGGTTAACCTCGAAAACGTACGCCCAGAACAATAGTAACTAGCCACGAGAAAAATATCCAAAACTTTCAACCAATTTCATTGCACTATTAAACTGAGGCAATAATTTCCTCAATATTTATTTCCGACGAAAGTTTCCGAATCGAAGTGAAGTCTATTCTTTTTAAACGTATGGTTAACAAATCTTTTAATAACATACGATTATATATATTACCGTCACACATAAAAATATGATTATACATACGTGTGATACGTGTGAAATAAATCATTAAAAATAATTTCAAATTAAAAAAGGCAACAAGAGAAAAATAAGTATATTTTTAACTGCCAAATTCGGAAATTCCTATTATTATAGGTTGTGAGTACTGCCATACTTGCGAGGCATCCTAATGTATATATCCCTAAACGGATACAGCATTGTTCTCCAGCCGCCTTTTTCAATTTAGCTGACCCCTAAAACCCACATTCGATACGCTATATGCCATAATAAGACCCATCTAATATTTTTTTTTTTTATTTCCGCCATTTTGAATCTGGCCCCTTTTAAGAATTCAAATGGGTTTATGCTGCTAGTAAATAGAAAAGTCGGATAAAGCGTGTCGAATTATTCTAAAAACAGTTGCTGCCAGAATTTCGTTGAAATCGTCCAATCATTGAAATGTCTTCATCAGTTTTGTCAGCGGCAAGAGTTTCCAGTCGAGTGCATATCCTCTATAAACTTATTTCCGGAAAAGATAGGGTAAGACAAAATGATAGCATAAATGTGACGAATGGGCTTTACAAAAGGGAATGGTTTGCGTCTGGCAAGCATAAATTTCTCGCTCGCTCTTCAAACCACGATTCCTCCCCCTTAACATCACAGAAAAATCAACTTCACGTGCTAGCAACACCACTTGGATGAGAAAGCAATGAAAAACAACACTTTTTCTCGATTACGAATCCGTCCTCACCACGCTACTTTGGTGATCCAGCCAGAGTGACGCGATCTGAATGATATTGTCGCGCCGTGAAAAGCAAGCACGAAAAATATAACCGTCCCGGAATTATTTATAGAATACCTTGTTGACATTCCCCACCCCGCCAAACGGTTCCAAGGGTGGAGGATGTGGACTGGTGGGCACGGGCCCAAAGCCAGCTGCCCCGCGGCCAGGATTTATATTCGCGAACCGCGGGGCCCTACCACAACGTCCTAACCAGCACAGAGACGCCAGATGCCCAGAGCAGCGGGAGGGGATGACGCGAGGGAGGGTGGAAAGTAAAAAGAGGTAAATACCTTGTCAGAAAGAGTCCATGCAGACTACCACCATTTCCCTTTCATAGGTACACGCGCAGTTAAAGTGTTCAGTTTAATCTAAATCTGAATTTATCGAGGTAAGTTTTTGATCAGGTTCCTTTCACAAGTACTTGCAGAAGAATTATAGCTGATGATAAATATTTCGAAAGTTCAAGAAGCAACGATACGATTATGGAGAGCGCATTGCAGAAATCATGAAGACTTTCCTTATTATCTTCCCATAAAAGAAAGGTATCATGCAGTATCTGCAAAAAGTGGCCCTTTAACTTCGCATGAAAATTGTACACTGTTTAATTTATGAATATAACGTTACATAGGTTAAAGTAGTATACAACATACGAAAGCAGGCTGCATATTTTCTTAATTTCCAAGCGCTGGTGAAAAAAGTCGGAATCGGATGATGAAAGAACACAAAAGGTAATTTCCACACTTTTTAATTCCAAAACTCAACAATTGACTATGGTTCAGCACATTGCATCATTTTCAAGGGTTTTTCCCTTCCCTTGAAAACAACACAATGTGTTGAAACCATGGTCGGTTGTTGAGTTTTGGAAGTAAAAAGATTGGAAATTACCATTTGTGTTCTTTCATCATGGATATATCGAACTTCCACCAAATCAAGCCAGAAAGGATTTTATACCCTCGGAATCGAAATAAAAAATCATATGATTTACAATAAATATACATGTGGTAAATGCAGAATTGTAAGGAGTTGCAATGCAAATTAGAGAACCGATTAATGCTACTACTTATACAGCATTCGCCTTCCCACCGAGGAATTTTAACCACTTAAAGGAAATGGAGAAGCATGCGAGGGGATAGATGGTAGGGGAAAGAGGTTAGACGGGGTTGATATACGCCATGTTTCTTAAACAATACAAATTAAAAACGCGTAAAAGATAATAAAGCAGTGAAAAATTTAAAATCAAAGAAATTGGAAGATAAGTCAGGCTGCGTAGCAGTGATAGTCGTCATGTCATCATGGTTTTATGATTTACAGAGTGAAAAATAATTCGGTAAAAACGTTATTCACAGATAAATGGCCAAGTGGAATACCAGGTCATAACAGCGCTGTCAAGTTAAAACATGCTATAGAGTGCTGACGCTCCTAAGATTTAATGAACCGATAAAATCGCATAAATATCCTCCACAATAAACAAACACATCATTAGAGCACTAACAAGCAAAGCAGTTGTGTAAATACAGCAAAATTCCGCGAATTTTCAATTAGTAAATTTTCATTTGACGTACAATCCAAAAGAGAGATACCATCCCATTAATCCCATCATTCAGACTCTGAAGACTTAATCACTCTCCGATTCAACTAAATAGAAAAGTTAAAAAAAGCCGTCTTAATATTTTTGTCGATTAAAATAATTTTCTATATTTTAATTTTCTGTGGCCAAATACAAACTACGCTAGTAACATTGATTTTCCATTGAACAGAAAATAATAATTGCCCACCAAATTTTAACAGCAAGTTTTAGATATTTTATGCATAACCGAAAAAAAACTCATTTGCATCAATACTATTAATTAAAAACTCATCCTCTCTTTCATTTACGCCAACTTCATTTAAAATGCTTTTCACATGCATCAGTTGCCTACCATTTAACTCGCGGAAAGCAATTTCTGCACTAATTTCCACAACAATGAATGGTAGCTACGTCAATCAAATAGAAACTAGCAAACGTCATTAATATGAATCCCTAGGTAATACTAAAAAAAATATAATGCTTACAATTCATATACCCAAGATCTTTTTAGTCTCCAAGTCGTTGACTATTCCTCGGGCTTCTTTTTGGAATAGGAAGTCGTACATATTCCTCAAGCTGCCCTTATTTCGTGACCTCCCTTGGCAATACTAGCCGTAGATAATCACATTTCGAAAACCGAGCCAAGTCATTAATATCAGAAGGCTAAACAGAAATGAAGAATAATTAGGATAATTCGCTGAGAAACCTTTTCAAACCCTAACAAAAAACATGCCATTATACTCAAACGATAGAAATGGAGAACGAGCATAAATAATAAAAACAGTGAAAAACCTAAAATCAAAAATTTGGCAAATTACATGCAAGAAGATAAGGAAACCGAGTTAACAAGAGGAAAATAATGTCACTTCGAGGCTGATCATTGATCGCCAACAGTTTTAAGACGAACTGACTATAAGCAAGGAGAGAGAGAGAGAAAAACATAAAATTTCCTTTACGCTCACAAAATTCTCCTCTCCCACCCGCGTCGAGTCTATGAATACTGTTTGGAATAACAAGATTCAATAAAAAAAGGATGCGATATTGACAAATAAGCAATATTGTTAGCCTCAATATTTCACAACAAAACAAAATCAAACTTAAACCCACTTAGAGATGCATAAACTGGATAAATGGCTTCCTAAACCAATGAAATAACTAATAATCGTAAAAATAAATAGTTTAGATTCCTTAAATTAGTGTTTCTCCCTTCTTTCCTTCGCCTTTTACAGGTGGATTAAGCATCTTCAAGTTTGTAACTCATAGCAAGGAGACTGAAAACCAGAGGCTAAAATTACTATTCTGCACACATGTCACATGATGATAACGGGAATGTTGCAGCATAAAAAATGACTTTGGGTAATTAAATATCTGAGAGTTCATTTTCTTTTCAATATCTCCGTGACGGAGGAGAGAAAGAGCGAGAGTGGGGCACCGATAATGACAAGGAAACTCGATGCGGGGGAGCATGGACAGATCGTGAAAATGGACGAACGAACCTAATTTCATTAGCACTCGGGTTGTACACGCGAGTAGACTTCCAAGAAGAAGAAGGAACGTGGAAAGGATAAGATGACGAGGAGATGGAGGGGGTCGGCGGGAGTGAGACGGGAGGGGGGAAGGGGGTACGTAGCGAATTAAGCGCGGAGAGGGGGGAGGGTTGAGCAGGCAGATGCTCCTACTTCAAAGGACCACACTACCTCCGCGGAAAGCGCATAGCTCGAAAAGTAAAAGCAAGGATTGGTCCCCTAAATGATAACTGCACTAATCAAACTAAGCAAAAAAAGATTAATGGTACAGAAAATACAAACTTGCATTACGAGTTTTTTCCCAAAACTCCTTTAGCACTAACAATTAGCGAAAAAACTAGTGACAAGCTTTCGTGTGTTCCTTAAAATGTAGTTATATTCACGAATATAGTAAGGCAAATTATTTTTGAACAAAGATTAAGCACCAGGATTTGAAGCTAGGAGTACTTGATAATAGCTCACTTTTTTAGTTCATAAACCGAAAGCATTAAAAAAAAGGAAATAAAAACAATTTTTCAATGCTACCGCGAGATTTCAACTGTAAATGAGCAAAGCCACGTAATAACAGTGCAGATCCATCCTTTCTTTATTAGAATATTCTGAAAAATGAACTGCAACGACGATCAACTTTACAGTAACAGTAGGGAAATTATGATGGTCTGCAGATACTCTTTGCAGTGAGGTATTGTACCCCATTATAAATGAGTGAGAGAAGGAGGTAGTGTATACTAGATAGGGAATGTTTTGGAAAGAGGCAAGCGAGGGGTAGGGGAGAAGGGTCTGAATTACTAATGGCCACGCATGCCAGGGGTGGGGGTGGCGCTTGCTTTAGGGTGGGGTGGATTGGATTGGTGGAGTAGAAGAAAGAGGAAATTTGCTTGAGTGAGGACGGGTGGGCGTACGGAATGGCTAGCGAGGACTCTCGGCTAAATAAATAACGACTACACACTCACAGGCAGGTGAGATACGGACCAAGCGAAGAAGATGGGCTACGCAATATTTATTATACGTGAGAATATATCACTGCATTTCGCATATTTTTTTCTCGAAAAAAAAGAACCAGGATTAAAAGACGAGAGGTTTTCCCTCAGGAAAGGTAGTGATAGCCATATTAAATTGTAAGGTGACACGCACCTTTTCATTGGCTGCGACCCCCACGTTTCCTACTCTAGCACAAAATTAACGTCTTCGGAGCACTTAACAGGATTCCAACCACCCATGAATGACATTACGTGACGAAACCGGGTCGGTATTTTGTAAATAAAATTGTGTGGAAATTTACCATTTTATTTTATCCTCATGGATATAAAACATTTCCACCAGATATCGCCGGACACTGTGAATTACACCCATGAAGAGAAACGTGTGCGACAATGCCAACAATAGTGGTGTAAGGATATGTGTGGGTTTGTTGTTTCGCTTATCCCAGCCGCTAGCACGTGATTTCCTCGACTGTTTAGTCTAATTAAACGGACACGCTATGGAAAAGACGAGACGCAGCTGCGGTTCCGATGACGCTAATTCGAGGTTTTTCTTCGTACACTCCAGCCCCAATCCATAATTTCCATGGAGAGAAACAGGCGGCACAATAAAAGGCAACTTTATTCAACCACAATTGTATAATTAACTAGCTGATCCATCCTTTCTCATAGCATATTATGAAATATCAACTACAAAAACGACCAACGTTAGGCTAAGAAAAGGGAAATTATGATGGCCTGCAGTTACTCTTTCCAGTGAGGTAGAGTACTCCATTATACGACGTACCTCCATTTAAAAAATCGTAGTTGGTTAATCGGGCCGTGAACACAGAATTAGTAGGATAAATTTGTTAAGTTCACAAAATTTGATATGATGAGATTTTATCGAACTAAAGAAACAAATTGTAATACTCTTACTATGATAAAGTAAAGGGCACTACACGTATGGTTTCACGCAGGCATAAAGTAGGAAATCGAAATAATAAATGGCCGACTAATTGAAATAAGAGCGTAAAATAATGCTCCAGGGGATACTAAGAAGTCACTGAAATTCCGGAACACATATCCCAATACAGATTGGATGGGAGTTTTAATTTGATAGCAATATAATACAAAAAGTAAGAATACACATATATTTAAATGAATTATTAACCGCTAATTTCTCACTAAAATAATAAGTTTATCATTTTCCAGGGGTAAGAGATTAACGTGACTTTTTAAACATAATTTCCATTGAAGGCAACATTGTTCTGGAAAAAGCAAGTGATTGAAGCCCTTGCGCACAAAATGAAAATGTATGTAACTTCTTCATTTTTGTCACATGCAAGAGCATACGGATGAAAATTTTATTCCGAAGATCAACTCTCCTCTACTACAAAAAACACTCATGTGAAATAGTAACATTCATTTAATAATAACCTTCATCCAAGGATTGACCTAAAACAACGAATGTAACTCAAATTGATATCAATGTTTTGCAGGAATGGACAAAAATTATGGGGGGAAATTATAATTTGAATACACGTCGCTCCACACTTTTACCAACATTCACGACAATCAAAGGTTTCAGAAAAAGAACGAAAGAAAAAAAATTAAAGAAAACTGATTAAAGAACACATTGAGTCAAGAATTCCGTGTGATAACATGACTGAAATGGTGAAAGATGAAAGAGTAATATGGGAAAAAATTCCATGCTCAAGAAATGTAGCGCTCTGAGAAAGACTAGGAAAGCGAAGGAGTTTACGTTGATTTTTCAGAAAAACAGGGGCCAACAAACTACTAATTTCAACCGATAATGCACAATGAATCGCTTTCAAAATAAATCCACAATGGAAAAACACATTTATTCCGGAAAAATTGGTGGAAAAGCAGTGAGTGCCATGAAAACTCCAAAACATATAACAGTGTTTCATAGGGTTTCATAAAAATTACATATAAGTTAATTTATATACATTATTAAGTTAATACATTAAGTTTTAATTTAAAAAAATAAAGTTTGAAATGAGGGCATTCCATCCAATCAAGAGAGACAAATTCTGATGCTCTCACGGCGGCTAAATGACTAGCGTGCCACCATCAAATTCACAAAATTATAAATATATTAAACTAAAATCAACAACGGCCACTCTTTCCTTGAGTTAAAGGATGGTGAACGAGGCTTGAAGAACATCTGGAGTCACGCGTGAAACTACCGAGAGGTGTAAGATGCGAGAGAAAATCGGGCAAAAGCAATCCACGATCGAAGAGTGTAATGCCCGGAGAGCGACCAATAGGAAAGCGAAGGATAAAAATCGGAAGGATCCAATTGAAAGGACCTGCGGGAAGTGGAGAGGGATGGAAAGGGGGAAGAGAAGGAGTGAGGTTCGCATAACGGGAATCGAGGGCTAAAAACGAGGCTTGGGGGAAAGGGCACGTGGTGAAAAGAAAATTCAATTCGCCTCTTCGCAAGAAGGTCGGATCGGGAGAGGATATTTCGAAGAAAGCATCCGGAAGGAGAAAAATGGGGGTGGCGTTAAAAGGGGAAGGATAGCAGGGGACGAGATGAAGGTTGAGAGGGATACAAGGTGCGTGCTCGAACGAGGATCAAGTGACGGGTAATAGGAGGTCACATGAAGGATCACGAGAATGGGAAACGGGGAAAAAGGATAGTGGCGCGGAGATACACTGAAGACGATCTCGTAATGCAATCACAGAGATTCTTGCGGAAGGGAAAAGTTGATGGAGGAGGGCATAACATATTTTAACACGGCGAGGCTTCTTAAATTCATTCGCAGTATTCAGAGTGTCCAGCTGATCAAAGCAGGAATATCCATGCATAATTCCAAGTTTTCCAGGGAAAGTTCACAAAATTCCAGGATAATCTTACATGATTACTGCGATAGGTATGAATTTTTAAGCATCCAAAGTTACTTCAATACTTTTAAAATATATAATTTATATGTATAATTTTACGTTCCTAATTTAAAGGCTTACACTTATTAGTAATGGAAATTTTACACTTAATTAATGAATGTCTCACTCAGCACCTCAAGACATTCATCATAATTTAAAGTGTTATTGAGATATTTATAAATATATGTTTTCATAATGTTCAATTTAAAATGTAGCCAACGCAATGTAAAGTGTACATGTACAAAAAATAGGTCAGAAAATGGGTGCTGAACTAGAAAAATGTGAAATGGATTTGAAATAAAAGATTTTGAAATTACGAGTCGAAACAAAAATTCATGAATAATTCATGTATAATTGCAGGGAATAAAAATTCATGTATAATTCCTGATTATCCCGGTTTTCCGAACACCAAGTGGCAAGTGAACATTATTTCAGAGTCTTGGAGTGTAAGTCTTGAAAAATATTTTAAATGCAACTTTTCAACGCTACGGGATTCAGTACATTTGTGCACCTTAATCAGGACTTGGAATGAAAATGAGCCGATCATTTTAATTAATATACAGCAAAAAAGATTATATAAACGTTTAAAAAAATAATATATTTAAAAAAATTAACAATGCAGTTGTAAACTCATAAAAAAGTGGCAGATAGAAAAATGTATATTCCAATGACAGCCAAATCAGCTTTTGCTCTCATATCAATGTTGTTCGATGTAAATGATGTTCTTTTTTTGGAATGAGTATATCTTTCTTCTCCCGTAAAAAATCATTTTACCATAGAGTTAAATAGAGGCATATGAGGTCATAGTGAGAACAGAATGTAGAAATGTTTAAAACTTTCATTACCATCTCTGAATTTTGTAGTCGACACTGACAGAAATTGGCATGCCGCACGTGGAAGAAGGAGGTGGTGGTTTAATCAGCCACTGGGGGAGGTGTTGGAGGTGGGCTAGGAGGTGGGCTTGTAGGTGGGCTGGA
The DNA here is from genome assembly GCF_921293095.1 of Ischnura elegans. NCBI lineage: Eukaryota > Metazoa > Arthropoda > Insecta > Odonata > Coenagrionidae > Ischnura > Ischnura elegans. Next base: position 42,234,691 of record NC_060246.1, read on the forward strand.
TGGTGGCGTGTGCTGAATTTCTCTCACACTCTCCGGAGAGGGTGGAAACAGGACTATTAACTCGTTTGATGAGCTGTTCGGAGACATACGTTGGGACGAATTTTTTTCATCATCGAGATCTAGGAGAATTTTAATTACATCATCCGGATCTTCGACATATACTACTTTTATCTCCTCGTCAACTACTTGCTTCTTGCAAAGGCTACCTGTAAATCACAAAAAAACGTCAGAATCTTGTAAACGTAACGCTGTCTCGACCCTCATAGTGTCCTTTTAACCTCTTTGAAGGCTTCCTGAGAGGATAAATACTCCAAAACAGCAGTAATATGTAAAATCAATGTATCTTTTAACATTCTTAAGAACATCATGGTGACAATCCACATTTATGTTATGATATTAATAAATGTATATAGGTATATGAAGCAAATGAGACGCTTATTTTTATTCATCTTAATTTTCTTTATCATTTCTCAGATTTCCTTCTTCTACGCTATCGCAGTCAACTTTGTCATTCAATGCATATGATCACACGTAATTTTCCTTTAGAATGTATTGACTCAAGTGAATAGATCAATCGAGAATAGAAATACTTCCGCCCGGTGCCGATTTGGTTTTCAACATTTTTAAAATGGTCACCATTAATGGAGTATCTTTTGGCAATTGCTAAAAGGTCCATTGTGATTCTTCAATTATTTCTTCGTTGTTATATCATAATCATCGGTATTATGGAATTAATACTTACAAAACGATCCCATTTTTAGCGCGGGAACCTTCGTGCTTCTGTTTTTCTTAAGCAGTTGTTTAATTATCGCATAAACCTTTGCGCTTCTATTGTTCTTCACAATTCTATTAATCGCAGAAACATTCAAACTTCTCGTCACATTCAGTAGCTTTTTCACAGTTTCGCTACCTTAGTGACGGCCGCCCAGAGTCATCATTGTTTACGCATTGTTGAAAGACCTCCGGATAGATCTAATTTCAAAGCTTTTTCAACAAAGCTATACAGAGCTATAATCTAGCTAGATAAAAGCTATACATTGCTAATAAATTAAGAAATTTTTTTATAATTTGTTTTTTATAATACTTGTGGTAGATATTTTATTTCTTTTCGAATTATATTTATGAGCCCCTACGACTCTTGGGTTTTGTGGAGCTCCTTTTTAAGTTATTATTTTACAAGATTTTCTAATTCCATTTTTTGCGATACATGCGTTCATAAAAAAAAACTATGATTCAAAGGCGAAAGTTACAATTTTTTCTTGATGTTGCATTTACTAATACAACAGAAAATCCCATTGTCAAGCAGTAATTCGCAGCATTATATTTTCTCATGAAAGAATTCGCGCGTCGCGGAAATATTGAGAGAACATTATTGGTCACCTGAGAGAAATTTTCATTCTTATAATATTAATGTAAGGATACGATAGGTTTCTTTAAGGCCTAAAAGTTTTCTTATCCTTTTACTTACACCTAATCTACTTTACGCCAATATTTTTTACCATCTCTTTATCATCTCTTTTCTCTAAATTGTTATTTATAGCTTGAGTAAACGACGCTAAGCGGAGGAAAGATTCGATGAATTATATTCGATTAATAAAAACGATTCCGTTATAATTCGGCTATATGCACCCCCGAACAGGCAGTAATGTGGCCAAGGCGGTTGCCCCTGTCACAGAATTTTTTCATTGCCAACATTTCTTTTCTTTATGAAAACGAGGACGAGAAGGAAAACGTTGTGCAATGTACGGTTACATTACGTTGGCATTAAAAAATTAAGTTTAAGTTTACGAAAATACCAACACTTGTAGTTAACGGGTTGACGTATCCTTAACGTGTAGGGCTGAATTAAAAGTTACTGAAAGGAACAGGGAGAAAGACGGTTCCAGTACTTAATAAAAAATTACTCTAAAAGACTTGAACTATAAGAACTATGGTGGAAGAGTTACTGAAGGAGAGAAGAAACACGAAGGTTTATGAGATAAATAAACAGTTAGTGAAAGAAAAGAAGGCCAGAGGGGCAAAAAGGAGACGAGAAAGTTACTTAAAGAGACTAGAAGTACGAATGACACAGCACTACATAAAAAGTAAAATAAGGAAACCAGAAGCACAATAGTTCCATCGCTAAGAATTTCATCCCTTTCTAAGTACTAATTCGAGAATAACGATGATTAGAGTCATATAATTATATAAATTACGATACAAAAACACAAAATTCCGTCATTACTCGGATTTGGGTCGCCACTATGATTTTCTAAGAATTTTAAATGACAGATTTCTTTCAAATATTCTGATTCAACTTTGATTGAAATATCCCTATGATAAAGCATTACGTCGCCTCATATTTAATTCCAATTATAACATCCGTTTCCCAAAGCACGAAGGTTTCAGTGTTTAATAAAATTATATTGAAAAAATAAGAGCGCGAAGGGTCGATCACTACATAAAAGGTTACTGAAGGAGAATAGAAACACTACGGTTCCTGCGATGGATAAAAAGTCACAGAGCGAGACGATGAGCACGGAGGTTCCAGCACTCCCCTGTATATTTCAAAAGTGAAAAGGAATATAGGTCCAAATCATTGGTATCAGTTCTTATGAACTCAATTGAAAACGTTTTAATGAAAAAACTGCTCCAACCAGATACCAACATAGCAATTACATTCACGGCGGATTTACCAAACATTTCTCAAAAATATTGCGCTGATTTCATTTTCTAGAAAGCCGTCACTAGCCATTTGGAGAAGAGGTTTTAGGTTGTGTAACATTTAATTAATTTTCTTTAATTGGAATTAAAAAAATAATAATTCAATTATATATTTAGCAAAAAATCTACTTTAAATAGGCTTAATTCTAAATGAGATCGTTTACTTTCATCTGAGATTGGCAGCATTTCCTCACTATTTGTCTACAAGCCTGTTTATCAATTCCGAAAATGTGAAATTCACAAACCAGAGGCTTTGAGAGGAGTGAGATTTACCCTCAAACATCATAAAAAAAAGCCTTCGTGTAGCAGCAACGAGAGCAATGTGGTCGAAAGTGAATATTTTGAGCCGCTGTAGCCCGCAGGTAAGCCATTGGAATCACAAATTAAACTGGGTCACCCACTTGACTGTGCGTCCTGATTCGACTAACTCTTTTTCTTAGTCTCTGAATCCAGGCCCGAACACACCAACCTAAAAAGTCCATTTAAAGTGATAGCGAAACAATGAACACGCATAATCACCGACAGAGGCATCAAATAAGACCCGCAGGTGAATTACGAATGAGCGCATTGACTGCTGAACACAAAGTGTTAATCTGCGTTCACAATAAATAAACTTAGCATTACCACGAGGCTGAAAACTTAAAAATAGAGTCTGATTTTTTAAAATAACTTTAAACGGCTTAACTTTACTGAGCATAGTCATAAGTAGAGAAAATCTCAAATATTTCTCATATTTAGTCTCTCTGCTACGTATAGTGATTTTTGGGATATGTATGGTATTTTTGGAATACAGAATATTTATAAGTCATACTACGCCTTGTTACGACAATATAAGTCATTGACAAAGAGGCTTAAGGATGCTGAGAGTCTGTTCCAGAACTCCAACAAGTAAGCAGAGATCTGAGGGGATTCTATCTATACCCCGTTCGTCTCCACCTTCCATTTGTAACCAACAGTAACACTGGGCTGAGGCACCGATTTGATCGGGGCATACCTCAATGCTCTGATCGTGATTCAGAGGTCATAGGTCAACTAAAGGCTTCTGAATAAGATCTCGTGAGTACTTGGGTCATATGATGGGTGGAACGCCCGAACACACTAAATAAATCTTAAAATCAGACACAATCGGTATCGATTAAGAAGTGACTGAAGAATGTTCATCGAATCTTTCCTCCACTTAGCGTCGTTCACTCAAACTATAAATAACAATTGAGAGAAAAGAGATGGTAAAAACTATTGTTGGCGAAAATAGCATATCTCTTAATTTCTAACGTGTGAATGAAGATCTTGCTGGCCTCAATGGCGCCGGGGTAAAGGCTTCGCCAACCAAATCTAAGGTCGCGGTTTCGAGTCCCACCCGGGTAGGTTAACCTTATCCAAAGCATGGGTTTTTGTGTACTTTAAACTGTTAAAAGTCACAAAAACGCCAATGTAAAGGCTAAATAACGCTGTTTTCTGTGGTGTAGGAATAAATATATAAATAAACAAGATTCTCCAATAGTCACCGTTCAGTTAAGTTTTCAGGTCGTCATGAGAAACCTGATAGAGAACGAGAAAACAGTTGCAATAGCAATAAGTAATAGTCACATTTTTTCGACGAGCCCAGCGAGAGATGTCGATAGCTTGGTTGGGATGCCACTTCCCAGACGAGAATATTGATGGTACTAAAATATCGGCATTATCTAGAGCAGGGGTTCCCAATCTTTTTTGTACCACGCCCCCCCCGCTACACATATCAGCTTTCCATTTTGCAATACCCTATTTCCACGGTGCCATACATACCAACTCCTACTTGTACAAGTACTTGTACTCGTACAAGTATGTGCCTACTTGATACGGTGAGTAGGTAGATTTTTTTGTTCACTGTTGAATGCGGTAACGCAGAATGGAAAGATTCAATAATTGTACGTGTGATGAAAATTAAAACAAGTATTACATGAAAAACGAATATAATTACCTGTAACTTTCTTTGATAAAGTTTACAACTTTATTGAAACTTTACAAAACAATTGTGAAAACTTAGAAAGACTGTATTTCAAAGATCGGAGGAAATTATTTTTGTAATTTTTTTATTTATTTCATTTGGGTGTCACGCCCCCCCAGTTTGGGAACCCCTGATCTAGAGGAACATCTCAATGGGCAAATGAGAATAATATAATAAAAAAGTACGCGTCTAAAAATAATAGTGGTTGGAATTCGCACTAAAAAAAGTTATTTCAGAGGCACTTCAATGAATCCGTACATAAAAATGAAGGTAAAGAAAAAACAGCGAGCATTCTTCTCCTGGCACCCCAGTTTTCTGTGCAAATCACTCTAAATGAACTTCCCCTCCTCTATTCTTGAGCGCAATCACTCTCTACTTGGCTACGCAACTCGAGGGAGAATGCAGACACAACAAAACGCGGTCAAACAAGAGCGGTCCATTGTGGATCGGAGATGCGAGGCAGGAGGAAATGTTGGTGGTGCCACTGCAAGCACCCAGTTTCACTCTGACTGCAGTCAAGGATCACACGATAACTTCACAAGTCACATTAGGAAGAATTTTAACGAAAGCCATTATATTTATGGTATGTGAAATCCTCTCATCTAATCAATTGGCGGAGGCTAATGTGCATTACGTTGCAATAAGCTATGCAGATGGTAAAAATATATAAGAAATTTGGAATTTGCATACTTGATGGGGAATTTTCATGACTTTTTCTTTTCATTCCGCCATTTTGATGAACCTAAAAATGCAAATTAACAAAATTATTCACTTGGATTCCAAAAACTACCGAAGATCAAAGTTAAGTGGATAGATGGGGGCTTCGCGAAAACAAATTTTGCAGAAAAGAGTGACAGATTTATGAGATCGTCATCGCTTTAACAGGGTTGCATATTATGCGACACATCGTCAGTATGCAAAGCAGTTACAAGTGAAATGATGTAATGAGCAAAAAGGATATTTTTCGGAACGCGAATTTGAATTTCAAAAACTTCACGGACGAATTTATATCCTACTCAATGACTAAAACAGCAAATATTATTGAGGAGCGATTTTAATTTTTTATTATACAAAATTTAAGCATTAAAAAAATTACATTCCGATAACTGAGCTGGAAAATACTATTTGATACGAAAAATGATAGGATGAGGATCATCCAAACACACTGAAAACCCCACGACTTCTCCGTGAAAAATGATGGCGTGATATAGGTCGCACCGTTCATTTGAAAGGGGAGAATAAACAGTGATTCGCGAGAGCGGTGCATGAAACGGGTGGTGCGGAGGCGCGGCCGGCCGTGAAGCGCGGAGCAGAGCGTCACTCGCAAATATAGACTACTGCGCCACAGGCGCTGCTCGCGAACGCCCGAGGCAAACATTACGCAAAACGCGGGCACCTCCTCACCCGCGCCCCCTTGATGTAATCACGCTTCCTTGCGCTGGATTACGCTATTTTTTCCGGTAATGCACTCTTATGACGAGTAACACATGGCAGCCGAAACACATGGCTGATTTAAAATTTCGCGGGTAGTATAGCCACGGACTCTGATGAGGAGAAATGCATACCTTAATCTTAATATCCTTCGTTTAATAAATCTAACTTGAAGGCAACTATGATATGTACTAGCTTAGATACAATCAGTAAACAAATCATGAAAAAAAGTATATCAAAATTCTCTGATGAGGTGAAATGCATACCTAAATCTTAATAACCTTCATTTAATGAATCTAATTTGATGGTAACTATGGTATGTATTAGCTTAGTTACAAACAGTAAACAAATTATTGCAGAAAAGGCATGGCAAAATTCTTCTCTCTTCTTTTTAATTTGTGTACGATTGAATTCTTTTTATTTTTAATTTTATTATTGCAAAAACAAATTTTTTTACAATCTTTCTTGCCTCCATGAATTAATTAATGGAATTATATTCATTCATAGCCCTGAAGAAGTTATAAAAAATACATCGAAACGTTGGCCAAACATTTTGCATATCATTATTAGACCTATTCTCCAGGACGCAAATCAACACTGAAAAATTAAGGTCAAGAGAAAGAAAAAAGAAATCGAAATTCATGGCAAAATGCGGTGCACTTTCCCAGCGTAAAACTATCCACTTAGGAGCTGTTAACATGCTAGAGCCAAATGAGTTCAAATCTACAAGACGGACCTCTGCCAAAAAGAGAACTCGCCAAGGGTGGTCCCGTAATGTAATCTCGAGTCTAAGCCAGTATGCTTCCTCAGCAGACACTACGTACTATATATCATTAGAAACTCAGGTCGCACCCAAATTTAAAATATAAATGAATATTTATGAACATAAGTAAAGTTAAAGTAAATTTTAAAAGCATTATTAAATTCTAAAAGTAGATTTTTACAGAAATCGTAAAATACACCTTTCCTTATTATGCCAACATATCAAGGATTGGATTTTGGAAATTTCTTTACAATTAATTACAATTTACTATATTAGAAGCGTTTAAATTAATCAATAAAATTTAAAATGAGCACTAGTTATACTTTTTTTTGGAAATTAATTATGATGACTACTCTTGTTGATACGGCCCTAATTTCAAAATTCGCCAATATCTCTAAACCAGGAAATATAATGACATGACTCATTCACTATATTGATTTGAAATAATCTGTACCCTAATAGATGTTAAAGTATAATATCATTGAGATACTACGTGGTAACAAAATAATTCGATTTGAACTAAAACAGAATGGTTAATAAGTATTAAATTCAACATTGAAAACTTTTCATTTTATAATGTTTTAGATTTAAACGTTTACATCACTCTGATAGGCAATGAACATTTTAAAAATGACCACAAGATACGAAACAGATTTAGAGGTGAATAATTTTGAACATTCACCTCCACAATCAGAACGAAAGGAAATACTACGGAATTATGCGTAATCTCTCAACGGACGGAGATAATTCATTGAACTCACTTAAATTATATCATTAAAATCTGAAATGATAAGAGAATATAAGGAAAAAAAAACTCTCCCATCGGCATAGCTGTAGCGACGACACGTCCGGCTCCGGTGAGTCGAGCTCCACTTAACACCCATATATCACACATGCACGTAAAGGCTAGCGTGACCGAGTCTCGCAACTGCAAGGCCGCAACGATCGCACGTATACCTGTCCAACAACAACGCCTTACCGATCACGGCTGCTGATTTTATCTTCTTTCACTTCGCCGAGCGGAGTCACAGCTAAGAACGTCGCCCACGCCCACCCATCCACCACCTACCGTTCAAAACAAACGCGAGCGCTGCATGGATAGAGGCGGTTGAAAATAGAGAACAAACATTTTTCCGCCGTGTACGCTGACGGCGAGAGCGAGAATTGTCACCAAATGAAAAGAATCCATAAAAAAAATATTTAGTCCACATTCTGACACGCACATACAGACATTTCGCGAGAACAATGGCAATAAAAACGAGTTCGTAAGACTCGATAAAAGAACACGGAGATTATATCAGAAAGGTATGTGCCTACGCGAAAAGAGAAAACATTTTTACGACTTCACCGTCAAAAGAAGGAAATTGGGGGGGTCGGCAAGGAATACAAATATAGAAACAGAAAAATCCACATTACTCCCATTGGGGTTCACCAGCTTTACGGATTCGGGTGAAAGTATTCTAGCACTCATTCATATCATATTCCATCGGAGCGATTCCATCGTCGACGTCATAAAATAAAACATTGGCTTCCGTGTTTCCAGAATCGGATTCGCGAAACCAACAATCGAGGCTTAAAGAGATTTGGGACAGATTACGCGCACACGACCGCTATCTCACAGGGGAGAGGGATGAAGGCCGTAACGAGTGAGTGCAGATGGGAATGGTTCAAAAGCCACTGAAATGTTTGGAAGATAGGGTCTTTAGGGATTTCTCCGGCTTGACCAGCAGTGTTTTTACTCAATTCTCTTACGGAGTACTTGAAACCTAGCCACTATTTACTTGTACCTCAAATTATACAAATTTTACAGATCTCTAAGAAGATACTCGGGCGAAATTTTCATAATTGAAAAACAATTTAACCTTGCCAACGTACATACCCTGAAAATTTAAAGGTAATTGCTTAAGTTTAAAACATGTTCTACGTCAGGAACAAAACCGATAGCAATGAGTCCTATGAGTAGGGCTCCTTTATTTTCGCGAATGAGAAATTTCTCCGTGTCATTCTATTTCCTCAAGAAATATTACGGTGTTAAAGTTCGTACAAAAGTGGAAAATGACGCCATCAAAGCCAGAAACTGCGTGAAAACTGTAGAAATGTGTTCGCATTCCAGAAAATCTACGAGGAAAATATTTTGGCCATACCCCCTACGAATATCCCCCCTACGAAAAGTGATCTGTCCTTAAATGACCCTCTCTTCCCCAAAAATATCTTCAGAGAACTATCTACAGAGGTAAAAAATAGGAGAATAAATAGATTTAAGAAAACTCACCTTTTCAAGCTGCCCGGCTGCTTCGTGCCGTTGAGAATGAGCTTGGGCTTCGGCTTGTGTTCACCGTGCGTCGTCGGGAAGGAGTCCGTGTCCGTGGAATTCAAACCCTTGTCCGGAGAGTTGATGAGGATAGACGTTTCGCTCGTTTTGGTCGAGTGGTGCACCATCGCCCCGCCGGCGGCACCCCCTGTGTTGGTGCTGTTGCTGTTCGTCTTGAGGTCGACCGTGGGTGGCTTGGTGGCGCGGCGGGCGTCGCTGGTGCAGTCGAGGAGGCGCCGGTGCTCGCCCTCGTCCAAATCGTCCTCCTCGTCCTCCTCCACGAGCACCTCGCCGCCCATCGCCTTCCTGCCCTCATCCTCCTCCTCCTCCGGCGACCTGTTCGACGCGGCCTTGTCGCCCGCCCCGCCCTCCACCGGAAGCATGTAAGACAGCATCCTGCGGGCAACCGGCGGCGCTGATCGGAATCGATGGTATGATTCGCGGGGCCGGTGGTTCGCCCGGGCGAAAATGGTTCCGCCGGTGTGGGACAGGCAGGGGGGATGAGTTTATTATTGTAGGGGTGCTTATGAGTCCGGAGGGGGGTGGGGGCGCCCTCTCCAAAGAGGGACTCCCCGGGTGGTTATGAGGCGCCAACCGGCTTAAGACGGCCGGACTACAAGAATCCCCCAGTGAAACGTATTGCTTTCGGTTTTTCCTGACGGCCCCATGCAACAGAGCAAATCTATCCGCACATGGGACCCAGGTTGGGGGATGTTGCCGGTAGGAGCTAAATAATACCAGTCACCCGCAGGGCTGGTTAAGGGCACGAGAACGGCGAAACTGACGCAGAACGCTAAGAAACACCCAAAGAGCGATACTGATCTTAGCTTTTCCTAAGTACACCACGCAACAAAACAATGGTTTTGGCACATGGGTCCATGAGGATTGAGGATGTGGCCGATTGGAGCAGATAAAATCCAAGAGAATAAGATTCGTCGCAGCACTCTGATGTAGGAGGATGAATGCAGTTTAGCAAGACGTGGGATGGGCGGGTGAGGGTTGGTTGGTACGATTTTGGAATGATGGGGAAATATGCAAGAGAGGAAGGGAGCGGGAGTTGGGTGACTTAAGGGTACAAACCGTTCGCGCTCCAACCGATGCGACCCGATGACCCAAATTGTAGAGGAGAGGGGGGGTTAGGAGAACGTCGAATGGGATTGTGGGAAAGGGTGCGAGGGGTGTGCAACTTCTCGAAAAAAGATCGATATATCCTCTTTTGTCACGAACGAGGGGCACTTTCAGTCCTCGGCGACGGTCTTGTTTGTGTTTTGGCGCGAGTGCATCCACGGCACACTGCTAATATTTTTAATTTTTTTCTCCCCCAATTCCCGGTTGCGCATCTGTCCTTCCCTTTCTTTCCGTTCACACTCAATACACACTAATTCACATGCACATCAACTCTCACACCAGGCACTCCGTCAACTCGCCCCGAAGTGCGCAAAAACTCCACACTCTAATCTTTACACTTTTTCCCCCGAAAACAAAGAACGTGAATGGAGAGCCGGGATAGGCGGGGAGAGCCGCTGAATCTCGACACAATGGATAAAGGGGGCAATGATGTTTGCCTTGTGAATACGAAACTACTTCCTACGGCTCGCTCTTGGGTGTTGGCGACGAAGTTCCTCGCGCGATCAATCTATCCTTTATTGTTTTTCTTCGCTGAAAGGACCCGGATCGTGGGAGGGGTCCGGAAGGAGGTAAGCCCGTCGAGCACGTCCTTTTGTCTCGCCGACGACAAAATTCGGCTAAACTTGGTCCCCTCTTTTTCACCAACTTCTATCGCAATAAGATTCACTGTTTACCCCCCACTCGACGCTTCTGTTGGTTTTGTTTTTGTTTTGGTCCTTCTCTTCGGGCAATCGTTAAAAAAAACTGTCTTTCCAGCCGACGAAAAGCCGGGTCGATTCCTCCACAGGGTGTGGATTTGGAGGAGGAGGAGGAGGCGTGGTACACAAATTCTACGTCGTTCAGCTTGAAGTAGAGACCCTCGCGCACGCGAGCGACTGGAGCGAACTCACCCAAGGGGGCGGCGGAAAATGGAAACTTTAAAAGCGGGGAGGAGGAACTTTGGACCAGCTGATTCCGTGGAGTGAGGCGCCGGGGATTTTTTTCGCGGGGGAGTTTGTTACGAAGTCAGGAGGGAGGGGCGCGTTGAGACGGCCGTGCTTTTCGGAATGAGGGACACGCAGAAGTGGGGAGAGGTGGATGAACAAAGCGGGGGAGGAGGGGGACGGCGAAGGTGCGAGACGCAAGACAAGGGGGGCGAGACACTTTTTGGGTAGGAAGCGGGGACGAATCTTTCGACACGGCGAGAAGGAAGCGTGGATCCTCTGTCGTAACTAAAAGGTCTTCAATGAAGGAGATATAGCGCCGGAGAGGTAGGGGAGGCCACTTGTCGGTATGGTGCAGCGAAGCAACACTCACTAGTTCCGAAGAAAAACAATCAAGTTTTTCTCGCTAAGGAAGTTCTAGGAGGTACTTGATTTATGAACTGTTTGCGGGAAAGGTTTCCGATGTTGTTTTTGTTTTTTCTCTTGAGAGCAACTCGATTAACCTCGCGTCTTCCTCGACGGAGGAAATCGCGTTCTCTGAGCACGTATCCACGAGACATGCAATCGATGTAAACAGTTGAAGGCGTTCTCTTTTTAACCCACGGAGAAAACACCGGCCGGCTTTCGGCCCACACTTTGCGATATATTTCACTAAAAGCCGCCCGGGCCCGCCGACCGACAGACAAAGGCTGAGCACTGGGGGGACACCGTCGCTATGACGACCCGGCTGTTTATTTCGGCGAACAAACAACAGAACCACCAACGAAACACTTATCCCCAACTCCCACACAGTCACGTGTACGGAAAGGTTGAGGGATACGTCTGCCACGGACACTTGAAGGATAATTCGCGCTTTTGTTGACGATACTGAGGGGACTCCCTTCCGGCGCCTGGATGCACTTCCAGGCGGAGGAGTCTCCCGCAGATCTCACCAACTCTCTTCCTCCGCTTTTGCCACCTGGCGCTCAAGACGGTTTGGCCCGACGGTGAACACAGGGGAAGCACCCGCGATACCAATGCCCGCGCTAACTACTCCCCGAGTCCTCCACCGCTCAGGCCCCACGGCTCAGTCATCTCTGCCCCTCCTCCTCCCGCCGCCCCTTCCAACCGCTCTCTCCCTCCGATACCGGCCTGTCGACGGCAGCGCCGCGCGGAGAGCTGCGGCGGCTGCGCGCGTCTCGCTTTCGCTCCTGCCCCCACGAAATGTTCTTCTCTTGATTTCGAGGATGGTGATGATGATGACAATATCCTCTCCTGTCCTGACCCTCAGAGTTTCGCCCGCTCCAATCTCTCGTTCTCTCGTTTAACTTGGGCCTGGAAATAAAAAGTAGGAAATATTTGTAGAAAACGTCATTGAAAGCCGAATTTTATCAAGTTTATTTGGGGTAAAATTCATTCATAAATACGTACGGCATAAAAAGAATATAATTAATATCGGGATTGAGAGTTGTGTCTGAACAGACTTTCTTCATGTAAACCATCGTTAAAAGGGTATAATAATATTAGTTGTACCATTACACATAGTCTAGTACATCTATCATTAAATATACCTGAAAATAAATTGATTTCAGCAGGTAAATCTTATGAAATTTGCGCGTATTCTAAAATGAAAGCGGAAATTTTGTCATTTGTCCATAAAATATCTTTCAACTTTCATTTTACAATGTTTGCCTTATATTAAATAGTGGTTTTCTTTAAATTCGCATTTTCATTCTTTCAAAGATATTGGTACAAGATCCTGGGAAAAAATATTTCCGCTAACTTTTAATAATTTCCTCTAATAACTTAAAAATAAATAATTGTTTCCGATTCACAAAACTGGGTCAAATTATCTTCTTGATCGAATTCTAGAATTACAACACAAAAAAACTACTAAAACCTGAAGAGAAGGTACACGTTTTCTCATTAGTATTTAATCCGCAAGAAATCCCATTAAGTCACTTTTTGAGCTGAGAATGGATAGGGTGAACTTCAAAGCTTGGAAAGACGGGAAACTGCAGTGGAAAATAAAACCTTTAAAGACTCTGAAAAGTAAGGAGAAAGGCACAGAGAGCACAAAAAGTTCCCAAACTTGAGAAAGTCTAAAATGAAATTCAAGATCGCCTTGCGGTTCGATGCAGTGAGAGGAAAATTAATTTTTGCGAGCTTCCCACCACATGGAATAAGGTCATGCATGCTGGGATTTTTTCATTTGTTCGCAAGATTTTACTCTGGTATGGTGAAAAATGTAGCGGATTTATTTTAAAGCCGCATAGCTTCTACTGTAATTTATTATTTCTTTGTCATAATTAACGAATATTCTTACAAGTACGTATCATGTGCATATAAAATTCCTGTTTATGTAAAGTAATTTAGATTTAAAAAAATATACATTTTGAAAAAAATATTTTTTTCCTCAAGTTTGACATCAGTTGGGTTTCTGAAAAGTGATGGTGGTATTATGCCTGCCGTTGATAATGAAAGAGGTACAATGTGTACCTTATTAATTTCCGGATACACTTAATTTCATTCGCTACATATATATGTTTTCTCCATATTCTCGTAATGGGTATCTTGAATATTGATTGTATTTGGAACAACTACTCATGTGGCTTCATTACAATGCTGATCAGAGTTAAATCCGTTCTATTGTGATGTATTTTATTGTCAGTGAGATTACCCTATCAAAGCGGAGTTAATATTTTTTACTTTTAAACTGTTTATGGTGCAAATTCATGGTAAGTTATGATAAATTTATGAATGGTAATTGTAAACTTCCATTTACAGACAATATGATGCTAACTTTTGATGAGTTGTTTCCGCTATTGGGTTATGTCGGCGATGGTAGTCGGTCTGCATCAATATCATACTGTGTAATATGCTTTATTTTTTCTGCTCAAATACGGAACTATAAATATCTTAGTACTCTCTGGAATTTGCTGAACATTTTGGATGACTAAAATTAAACTGTTTTATTATCCTCATATATTTCACCTTTGACCTAGAATTTGTTTCAATTATAATTCTCTTTCGGTAAAGAAAGGTGGTCCATTTATGTTGTGCCATAAAGGAACGAGACGGTATTCACTCGGCACTGCGAACGGTTTTGGCTGCAGGGGACGGAGTCAAGTGGACTGGAATCGACCCACCTACTCCGGATACAGGCAGCAAGCACTGCAATCAGGGCGGGGGCGTTGTGGTCTTCCGTTTTTAGTCACAGCACTCTCTTTTCGCTGCCTCACGGCTGAGAATCACGTCTCTCGAGTCGGGAGGAGCCGCTCCGTTGCCCCGGAAACAATGCGTGCACAGCCGTGAACCCCTCACCCTCTTCCTTCTCCCTCCCACACAGCATTTCCCACACCCCGCGATTGATAATAAGCGAGAAGAGTTTTGTTTTGAACGATAAAATTCCCGGATTAGCGGTCAGAGTGAGAGAGAGAGGGGTGGGGGAAGGGAAATATTACCGTTACAGGGCATGGGAATGGAAATTTTCAATTAAACAGGAGCAGTGCATGCACATGCGAAAGCTATTATTGAGGTCAAATATTTTCTACCCCGCTTAAATTGAAATTGCACAGAAGATGCAACTGGGTACAGACAGAGCTTAGTTTCTAGAATTTTAGGTACCGAAACGCAAACCAACACATTTAATCCACATGGTTTTCAAATATGAACCGCCTTTAACTTCCGATATTTTTAAAAACTCGTAATAAAAGTTACAATGAGGAATTATGTTTTACCAACCATAAAAAAACTATGACATTTTTGACACGAGCCTACTTACCCAGAGAGATGTCGGAACGCTGTTCCAGCCGAAATTTCGCACTTGGTACACATATAACGGAAATAACGTAAATACAGAAGATCGGGATCGGGTTGGTGTAATGGTTAAGAGTGTTGGGTTTTTACCCCGTGGGCTAGGGTTCAAATCCCGGCGGTGGCAGAGAATTTTCAGAGACTGCCCGATCCCTGCTTGAATGTTGTGTGGTGGATATTTCAAGCACAACACTCCGTCCGTCGGATGGGATGTCAAGCCGTGATCCCCTTGGTGCCTTTCGTTAATTTCAGGCTAATGCCGAAGCCGGGTTTCTCTCCACCCTTCCTTACCTACCCTTCCCTCATGGCGCAAATTACCTGAGCTGTCGGTCGCCTCCTTCAAATACCATACCTTAGACAAGAACATCGAGTCGAACATAAGCGCGAGACTGTACGCAGCCGGGCGCACAAAACCAAAGATAAAACCAGCGACGTAAGAACATAAAAAAGCCGATAGGTGATGCGGGTCCGAATACCGGGCAAGGCAAATGAATTTTTTCGCAATGAATTTCATCATTTGGCTTTTTTTCAGGAGAGAAGACTGCTTACTGCTTAGGATGTAATAAAACAGGCTATTTTGAATGTGTCCGGCGGGAAATGCCAATGAAAGAACTCGGGATGGTAAAACCGTATGATGAGGGAAAAAAATGAGAAACAGCTTAAGGTAAAGTACCGGTCACAAAGATCTAATGTTAAACCGCTTCTCCATTTACATAAAACTATTCTGTACTGGACATATACTCCTATTAATTTCTTTATCCCTCACAAAGAATTTATTTCCTAAAGGCAAGGTTGAGGATCACGTAACTATGATTTATAACATTCGATGGCAATGAAAAATTTTGCAGACAGGTTCAACGACATTTATCCCGATGTATTAAGTCATCAAAATGTGTCATTACAACCTCCGACCAAGCATGCGATAAACTTTAATAACGGCCTAGACTCCGTAGATAAACGGTCCTGAGCGATTTTATCAGAAGAGGGGAATTTGGAATAGTGGTCAAGTCAAAACATGATTTCTATTGCAATTTGAAACACCGAGCTAGTATCACCATGGTAGATATACCGACTTTGCTTCAACATAGTTCCAAAATGAAAGATACAAAAACAGATGAGCCAAAATTATTTTCACAAAGCGCCGTAGCGTAAATTTCAACACACTTTCCAAAGATTAAATTAGAATGGTTCTCGGTCCGTGGCTTACAAGGTCAAGCATCTCTGATAAGTTCCAAGAGAGCGAGACCGCGAGATAAGACACGATAGCAGAAACATGCGTGTGCATCGCGGTAATTTCTCGTGGCACAGTATTAAAGCGTATCGAAGGAACTAATAAGCAAAACTACGATTTCAAATACAAATGGAACAGAATGATTACTACACGGGATGTAAGACACTTTCCCACGACTTCATCATCAGAAGGCAAAATCAGCAGGTTTCTTATTTACCGACGAATACAGTGTAACGTCTGGCGTTTGTTTCGTTCCAAATCTTTTTATTCTCTTAAAGATAGTTTCTTTTTGCCTCACTGCTTAGAGCAACTTTCCCTTTTTCCTCTCTCCCAAACATTGCACCCTCTCCTCCCATCAACAATTCCCTAACAACATCAATAATTAAATATCAAACTTCACAACAGATGTTTACATACCGGTATATTTTTTTTACCTTCATTGAATCAATTTAATGCAACTTCACGAATGAATTTTTTTTATTTACAACCATAAATGGCTAATGTTTAACAGTTGAAAGTGGCAATTGAAACTCTGTCAGAATAAAAGGCGAATTTTGAAGATACACCAAATTTTTGAAAGCTGCCACTACAATGATTCATTGAAAAAACTATACAGTCTTTTTCTCATGTTTTCTCTCTTCTGAGATAACATTTATGTTAAAGAATCTCTACTGCAAATCGTTGCATGTTTTATTAGCATGAAATAGGAAGAATAGGGCAGGTGATTTTAAACGACTTTAATTAGGGATAATTTTATTGGAAAACAGCTTTCCAAAAGCAATCAACCTATACCTTTCAAGGATTTAGGCCACAAAAAATATATAAAAGCGAAAGAATTGACAGCTGATTTTACAATGTATGAATGAGTAACATACGGCCTTAAGTTAGGTGGCTAACTAATTAAGAGACAGCAAATTGATATTTTATACAACTAAGTGCATATTTTGATCTGCACAAGGAAAGATTCACAAAAAGTTGAGATTCTTCTAAGATTCTCAATGCAATTAATATTATTCATCACAAGTTATCACATCACCAATACAACGAATAGTAACGAAGCTCATGAACCCGTACAGGATTTTACAAGCGGATGACAATGGTTGTGCTTTATTGAAATATTACCTAGGATGGGAAATCTGGTTATCGATAAATACAAAAATGAATTTTAAAAATTAGCTTACTGATTTCGAACTAGCGATTTCGGCCATAAAATTTTTCTCTTCCCAAGGCCGTAAAAGTGAAAATATATTTAATAACTAAGCATAAATCTAGAGGAAAATACAGGCAAAAATTATGCATTTTCATAGGTTGTATAAAAGGTATGTGTGATGTATTTAATATAAAATAAAATAATAATGAAATATGCACTTCGAAAAAAACTGAAATTATTTTGAACTGAGCCAAACGATTGAGCACAAGACGGTTCGAGCGTCGCATAGCCTCGCTGGGGCGCGTTGGCTGCCTTTTTTGATCGCGGCCGCCGCTGCGGGGTTGAGTGCATGCATGCGGCATGACCTCGACCGTGGACTATTCGCAGAACGAAACGCCGCGCCGCCGCCACCGCAGGCAATAGGGGATCTGACGCCCGCGGCCAAGGGCGCGGTGTCGCGGCGCACTTGCTAAGGTAACCAATGAATGGAAATAGTAGGTGCTCGCTATCTACTCAGGTATCCACACACAACGCCCTATCCAAATCAAAGAAAAGGGGAGGAAAATATTTACTCATTTCCATGGTGATCTTTCACGGTTTCATCCACCGCGACAATTGAAGTACCTTTTTTCTTCACTGATTTGCGAAGCCATGAAGGGCAGTTGGAAAAATTGTGTGATCACAGGCACTACTTTATGGGACGATAGAAGAAAAATTAAAAGCAAAAGTTGGGTATTTGCGTTTCCCCTATTTTTTAAGAATGAAGAGTTAAAAAGAATTAGGGCTAAAACATTTTTCTTCTCCTTTTTCGTTTTGGTGATTAGTAATAACAAAAGCAATCCTTTTTATTGAACTATTTTCAACCGAGTCAAAAATATAATATTTACTCTATGTGCCACGGCAAGGAACAGAAAATCAATAAAACAAATTAATCGCCATTTAAAAAAAACACATTACTACCAGTCACCGTAAAATTATATTCGTTAAGAATTCCTTTCTAAGAATTATTACAGATTTTGCGGTCAGTGAATTAGTGATTCTGATACTGTATCATAAATAGAAAAAAATTATAATCATGTATGGGAAGTTAAATATTTCTATAATTTCATTAAAAAAATATTAAGAAAAATTTACTTGCCGGAATATAAAACAAACATTACTCAAATATTTGATTCGGCTTTAAGTCTTGCCGGGTTTAAAGATTTTCCAGAGATGCCTTGGACCATCCACCTTATTCGACTGCTCCTCGGACAGTGTGCCAAGCGCAGCGCCCATCTCTTCGTCCCCCATACCCCCAATGTAAGATAATCTATGGATCCAATACGGCCTTTGAATTATACTTTGAATCATCAGGTTTCGATCTACACCATATATTCCGAATAAGGTCACCGACGTCAACCTTAATACAAATCAACAATGCAGTGACCTCACCACGATATCCCCACCCCAAAATAAGACGACCACACCTGCAACTCACACCATGGTGCTTATTGACGTAATTGCCCTTATGAGGTTAGGAATTGTGAAGGCCAAAATTACATCCCGTGATCCGAAAATACAAAAGTTAGTTAGATTAAAACGGCGGCAATAACCATATACACCAGCTGAAAATTCGCATTCCATGCTGAAATAGAATCCAAAATGAAATCATATCCACGCAAAACACTAACCTGGGACAGAAATTATTTCTTAACGCATTGATAGGTTTGTATAATCTCAAAACCCACCTCGGAAATTTTCTTAACACGCTTACAAGGGCAGTAGAATAACTCGTTGGCAATCAGCGATTTAGTTAAGGAATAACTAATTGTCAATATCTCAAGTCTCTTGATCCTAATGGGTGGTTTCAAATCTATCCGACAAATTCAAGGTGAGAGAAATATCTTGTGATGAAAAATTTCAGAACATTGGAGAAAGCAATTTTCATTTCAGCATGTCCATTGTCACCGAATAAAATAGCTATTGAGGCGTCCATAATATTTCGTCCTTAACTCTTATCTTTTATTTGTGAATATTCCATGCATACCACGTGTGATGACAATATACTTAATTAGCCACCCTAAAATACGTGAATTACTATCGCCTTTCATCCGAATTCCGACCAAGGTCCCATTTTCTCTATTAATTTCCACCGCCCGGATACATTAGGCATCATTTACATTTTCTCAACATTAGTTATGAAACACAGCAGCCATTAGAGCAAAAATTAAATCACGGGTGGGAAGAATGTAACTGGAAAGAAAAAACAGAAATATTTGAGCTTTTTTCTATGGTTCCTAATCATATCCAACGATGGGTATTTTTCACCAGATGCAACGGGGCCGGGCATTTACCATTGATCCAATTTCTTCTTCGCGGAAAAGCCTAGAGCTCCATTATCTGGGAATTCCTGTAAATCCACTTTAGGGCGACCGCGCATTACCGCCAAGCGAACTCTTTTTCTCTCACGCTCCGTTCGTCCACCCTATAGTACGAAAGTAAAACACCACTCCGCCCGGCAAGGTGCTTTTTTCTCCTCTTCCCGTCCATTCCATCCACACACTAAGCCACACGTTGTTTTCATCTCTATTTCGCTGCCTCGGATGGAAGAGATTACCATGCCCCCATGATCGAAGTTCCAGCCGGAGAAAAATTGCCGCTCGATGACTCGGACATTGAAATTTAAAAAAAACACGACAATATAAGAGCGGCTTAAAAAATCTACGGCATTGAGGATGAATGAGGAGTCTTTTCCGGCGCGCCGGTCTCTAATTCGTCTTGTTTTCCCGACAATGAGAGTAGTAGTGGGCGTGTTAAAAGCCTTCCCCTAGCCTTGGCATTGAGGCGGAGACTGAATGATGTGAAATTCGTCATCGACGGGGCGGAAGCAAGGCATAGGCACGGTAGGAAATGTAAGCGGAGACCATGGAATGGGTGAAGGGTTCCTCAGAAGGAAGCGAAGAGGTTCTCCGGTGGCGCCAATACCGCCTCGGCACGCGTGAATATGCTTACCTACGTGATTTGGATATGTGAGGATCCTAACAAACCGTCCAAACTCGATGCCACACTTACGATTTATGGCGCGCCATATCCAATGAGTGCCGATCACTTTTCAGGCTACGAGGACCCTTATGGCGTCTTTCCACTCACGTCAGAATAAGCAGTCACGACGTGTCTTTGATTCTGATATGAGCAGTTCTACTCCCCATTTCTGAAAATGTCGCAAGCATAAGACGGGTGCTAGCAACCAGTGGAGAATAGTCGAAAAATTAAAAAATTGTCTTATTATGCTATAAGTCATCACGAATTGCGATGAAACAATGAAAACTTATGACATTTATTTTCCGTAAATACTTTAATTATCATCAACAAATTTCTTGCCTTTCATTTTAAATAGAAGATGAAATTGGTTTCTTTGAATTATTGTTGGAGAAACATGAGGGTAGATAAGTTACATCTCAATGAAAAGACCTGAATTAATGAATTACTACCATCAAAATCACTACCTCCGATAGCGCCGAAGAAGTAAAACAGCTAATTCATGGTATCATGGATATGACTTTAGGTACCACCACTGGAAAATTAAGGTTAAGGATAGATTTAAAAAGTCAGGAGCTCTTGGGGTTTCAACAAGATTGTTATTTCAACATGCAACATTTCTATAGGTGGATAGATATGTCAAGGTGGATAGACGCACGAAATTGAGCAATGAATTCGTAAAATTGCCCATACAAAAAGTAGTAAGTCAGCCGTATACTCTCGATCTGATATGAGCAGTTCTAGGTACTCCTCATTTCTGTAAATTTCTTAAGCTTAAGACGGGTACTAGCTACCAGTGGAGAATTAACGACTGCTGCTTTAGAGGTGTTATGTAAATTAGCGCCATAAGTCTTACGATGGGCAGCTAGCGGATACTCGAAAAGTCCATAAAAATTTGTCTTATTATGCTGGTAGTCATCAGGAATAGCTATAGAGTATAAAGGTATCAATATTACTCAAGCCCAAGATTTCATAGCCTTCCGAAGCCGTGGTGACTAGTTTCGAAACTGAATTACAAATATTTTATGCTTCTTCGTAGCTAGAAAATACCGTAAGTTAAGTTATTTATTCACGTTTGCGTAAATAACTATTTTTACGGTGGTAATCAGCGTCGTTCGAGATCAAGAATAGACCAATACATCTGAAGAAATAACCGCATACTGTCACCAAAAAGCCTTGCATTGTCCTTCAGAAAACAATAAAAAAGCAATAACAGTAAAGTAACGACCTAATCATGGAAAGTAAAAGCTAAAGCCTTGATCACAATAATTAGTTAAGTAAATAAGTATAAGACCAAACCCAAACCACACAGATTTCTAAAATGAAATTAGCTATGTTATTAAAGATTCTCTAGCGATACAGAAGTTATTTAGGTCAAATATATCGCAAAATTAGTGTACCTAAAGTTTTACTTGCGTCCATGAAATGCATAATCATAGATTAATATAAAATGAAATATGTTAAAATTTAACGAAAGATCACGGAGTTTTAGCAGTATAATTTGGAGTAGAGTAAGAATGTTTTATAACAAGAAAAATTAACCGTAAAATTTTAAGGTTAGGCGTATCAGGCCAAATGCCGGTTCGCATATTAAATTATTCTATGAAGGATAGAAGCCCAGTAAAAAATAATTCTTCTACAGCCACTCGAGTGCTAAATGAGACTTGATATCCTTACGACACAACCAATTATGCGGTTAGCTGTACATAGATATGTGAGGTAGTTTGAAATCCGAGCTGGCATGTATCATGGCCATGTAGCAATGGAAGGATAAATGCCCAACCTTGAATGCGTCTGAAAATCTTTGCCTTGATTCGGTACCAAAATCGCGGTTGAAGAAATAAAGCGATTATGTGGTTTGAGCCATTTGTTATTTGACGCACTCTAATTACTCAAATCCATCAAACAACCTCAAATATAATGTTTCTTCTGGAATGTTTTCAGCAACTACGCCATGTATTTCAGGTATTCAGTTGTGACGCACGTTTATGAAAAGAAGAAGGAATGGTGTCTGGTATTCTATCACTGAAACTCTTTCCTCATTGCTTAAGCTGGATCTTAAATATTTAATCCTGATATATCCGAATCAGAATTAAAACTTAACCGGAGGTCACAATGAAGTTCAAATTTTGATTAAAGATGATCCCTCTTCGAAAGCTATTGGCTTTTAATGAATACAATAAATAAATAACCTCCCTATTAAAAAATTCTATTTAGAGAAGGCATTTGATATGTGGAATGGAATTCAATGCATAGAATTCTGAAAGAAGTCGGAAAGCTCTGCAATGATCGTAGAATTGTTCATAGTTTGTAATAAAACCAAGTAGCTGTTATTAGATGTGGACCCAACGGTGAAGAAGTAAAAATAAGAAAAAGGGTGAGACAAGGGTGTGCACTTTCCCCCATAATTTTTAATGTTTACTTAGAGAAAGCCGTCAATTGAATCAAGGAGAAAGCTTCGGATGTCAATATCCACGGAGAAAAAATTAGTATGCTGCGATTTACTGACGACATAGCAATTATAGCCGAGACAGAGAAGCTTTTGAAGAAGACTTTAACAAATATGGAAAGGACAATGGCCAGATATCAGCTAAAAATCAACAAAAAGAAGACTAAGATATTAGTATGCAGCAAAAAAGAGGAGGCTAAGACAAAGATTAATCTAGGAAAGGATAAGCTTGAAGAGGTGATAGAGTTTTCTTACCTCGGAAGCCGAATTACCAACGACGGACGAAGCAAGAAATAAATAGTCAGTAGAATAGCGCAGGCGAAGAGGGCTTTCTACCAAAAGAAGAATCTTCTTACAGCTGAGAATTCAAGCGTAGAATTAAGGAAACAATTCATCAGATGCTACATATGGAGTAAGTTTCTCTATGGAAGCGAGGCTTGGACGTTGACAGAAGCAGAAAAGTCAAGAGTGGAAGCATTCGAAATGTGATGCTGCCGAAGAACGATGAAGATAAAATGGAATGACCGTGTAAGTAACGAGGAAGAGCTGAGAGGAGTGGGAGAAAAGAGAAGTCTTCTAAAAAGCTTGAGCAGAAGACGAGACAACTTAGTTGGCCACATTTTGAAGCATGATGGCCTGAAGAAGACTATCGTTGAAGGACAATTGGAAGAGAAAAAGGGCAAGGGACGGCCCCGAATGAGTTACCGAGGCATTTCATCGCCTGATGATGCGCCCTTTAATGGACGCGAAAGCTTGCACGACAAAGCGCAACACGCAGCTGCTCCCAAAAGCCGTTAGCAACAATCTTAGAATTGCTGACTAATGATGATGATGACCGCTTTTTGTTGGGTACAAGTGCCATATGAGAATCGCAAAAAAATTATCACGTTTTGACATGTGTCGCACTCTATGACTTTAATGACTTAGTGGTCACTTTGATTAGCTTGATCGTAGAAAGGTACTCAAATGCATCAAGTATCCTTTGACCAGGAAAAATATCATTATGTACTTATGAAGGTTAATGATATTGTGAATGGATTCCCCAACTTCTACCTTGATTTTATAGCGCAAAACCTGTCAACACATGCGATTAGCAGAAATTCATAGGATATTCACAGTAAGAATTCTCATAAAGTAAAACGGTATTTTATCCAAGATATTACAGTTAAAAACCCACCGTCAAGCTGTGGAGTATGAAAATAGTTCGTGAGAACTCCTGGATATTTTATCTAAATCTAAAAAAAAAAACGTAATAAGCCTACCAATAGTAAGAATCGAACCAAATACTTTTCTTCCTCATTATGGTTAACTTTTTTTTCGAAGAAGGCGGCTAGCCACACAGGAAGGAAGTGAATGAAATAGCCCAAGTCATCAATGGGAAATACAAGGCAGTTGCTCTTCGAATGCTTTTAGCTTTTAAGAAGAGATGTTTTGAGCGGTGCATTGCCCCTATAGCTTCCTCATCCTCCTAATGACCGACTCGAGTTCGACACTCGCTATTTTCTCCCACGCACCTCCACACCCACCCACGCCCAAAGCGCCCTCTCTTCCGAAGGAACGCGCCCTGGCGCCGCTCCCTGTCGAATCCTGTTTTATCTCCAACTTCCTCTCCCTCCTGGAGCGCTTCCAAAATCACCCTCCAGCATCCAGCGAATGGAGCCAATTATCGAACCGCATAATTCTGCGGCGCAGTGGGTTCCTTGAAATGCAACTGTAGCGGTTGCAGATGCCCATCGCAGACTTTGCAACAAGCGGGCGGAATCTTCTTCTCGAAGGCGTAGTGACTTCTGTTCTCGGAGGGAAACCCAGAGAATGCAGAATGAGTTTTCTGCAAACATCATGGGGTCAAAAAAATCTGAAAAATTGTAATTTAAACAATTTGATGGCTATAAAACTATCAATATCATTGGTAAATCAATAATAATAATATTGTGCATTCGCAACTGAAAGAAAATCAACTGATTCATCGTTCCCGCCATTTATCATTCACGTTGATGGGTTAAAATATCAGGCTTCGCAGGTTTTATTTGGAGGAAGGACGACCGGCCAATACATTCTTGGTTTCGGGATATAATAGGAAGGTTTCCGAAATGGGATTACTTTAAAAATTAGATCACCAAAGCATCTTACTCCAGTACTTAAAACAATTTTGCAGGCATTACCTGTCTTAAAATGGGCAATATTAGATCGACACACCCATGTAATATGCAAAAAGAGGAACATATGAGCACAAGAAATAGGGACGGAAATTTTTTATTTTTACCTGGAAACAGAAAACATCATCACCTACGACAGATTAACAAATTCAAATAACATTAACAAATACAAATTATATTTTTGACATGAATTCCAGGATACTGGCATGGCAAATCTTATGTCTTATGAAAAAATCAAACTTCCTCCAGCTTCGACAGCTTTTTATCTTAGTCTTCGATTAAAATAGATAATGTATCCTTATCCTATCCACTCACATACCAAATTGACCGAGTACGCTCCAATTTATGTTCATTTCATTAGCATACTCATTGATGAAAAGTAGCACACATACCTATAATAGTCATATAGGCAAAGAAATTAATAAAGGTAAAAGTACGATGGGTTCGAAAAAGTGCTGACTTCTTCTGCCAAAACCAGTATTCCATGATGTTAACTCACTAAAACTTTGCCAGAGCACACACAATCAGATGTGCGTTTTTTCGGAGAGAAAGACTTAAAAATCGCACATTCATTAGCAGAAAAAAAATAAGGCACCCACACTCGACATTCATTCCACGGTCTTCATCGCTTATGACTCCATAACTTAGCTGACGTTTCGGCGTGACATTAATCAGCGGCCTCGAATAATAACTTGGCTAGTGGTAGAAAAACTCAATATGAAAGCTGAGATCAACTTGGAAAGATTCTTCTCTTTCATTTAATAATTTCCCATCAACTTCTCCTTATAATATTGAGGATATCTTTCTGGAGGCTATATCTCCGTGAAATAAAAAAACGAGGATAGGCATGAAAATTATGAAGTCAACTCGTTCTTGAGATAATCGTGGAGCAGCATATTACTTGACACAGAAAGATATCCTTCTGGCTACTTAATTTAAATTTCACCAACTCCACCACACGTGTTTCAATTAGCTTACTAGCACGTGCAGGAGCATAGGCATATTTTTTAAGCCAAATGAAATAAAGGTAATGATAAAAAATATACAGTAAGTTAAAAAATAAAATATTATGTTTACTCAAATATAAAACGTAAAATATTCCGTTTTGATTAACGCATTGAAAAATTATGTTTCGTAGACGTTCAGAATGAAAATAATAATATCAAAACCAATGTTAAAAGCTGAGAAACGGGGATCAGAGAATTAACAATTTACTCAGAAAAGAACTTCAAAGTATGGTATGGACTAAGTCCTCTGGAAGTTAAAAATTAATCGTTCATTTAACATACACACGATATTCATGAAATATATTTACGTAGTATATATTGCGCATTTATACTATTTAAAATTTTGTGTGCATCGCTTTTATTTATTCCAATGCAACTTAATCCTTCAAGGTCAAGGGCACAACATCACACGTCAAGGCCGCGGCCAGAAAAAAAAACTTCGGGCGAAGGTTAACTCGAAAACGGAATACATTTCTGAGGACATTCGTATGGAGTAGGTACACATGCGACTGTATCCTTGGCCGAAAATTATAACGTAGACCCTTTTTGATCCTAATAAAGCATAGGCAACGTACACGAAGATTACGTCATGAGATTTAGAACCATACGCCGTGAGTGCACGTGGGTTCACGAAGAGTGCAGCAAGTGTGAATTAAACGTAGACTGGCCCATTTAAGCGTGCATAAAAGGCAACTCTGCAACTGTACAGTGTGCACGTACTGTAAATGCACTCATGCGTGAACCAGGGTTCCGACTCTAACTAAATCATAAAATTTACAGTTTTTTTTAACATGTTTTCACGGTCTAAATTTGTTCGTATGCACGGTGTGCTGATAAGCCATTCTAAGCAGAAATATTGATCACGTTACAACCACCGGCCGCGCTTTAACTAAAAATGTAACAAACGCGACAGACGCCGTGAATTCAAACGCTGTAATGAAAGTATCTCATACGATGCCAAAAATATCTCTCATGACGTCACCTATCGTTAGCAAAATACAGGGCCGGCAAAAGGTTGCGAGTGAGAAAATGGAGGGAGCAGTGTGGCTGGGAAGTTAAGACTTGTCTTATTTTTCGCCAGAGTTAATAAAAACTTTGGTTGCCGGTCTGGCTTTGATACAGCCTTATGGTCAATGTGTCGTCATGGCACACGGACCAATTATTTCGCTTAGAATGTACGTATGCAAATAATTGTGTGGACAGGGTCTACGCGTGACTGACCTTGAAATATTATCGACACATCGATTTTTCATTTCATCTGTCAATCGTAGTTCTATAATCAAGTTCGAAAGATTTTTAAAGCTTCATGGCGAAATTCACGGTTTTTTTCACTGTACACGAAATTCACGGCTTATTCACGGTTTTAAGGTATTCACGATTGAGTGAGAGCCCTGGTGAACGAGACACTCGGTGGTGTGTTTTCCCTGTCGGAAAAGCATATAATGTACGATTGTACGGTGTACGGTTCGTATGCTCTCGGCTTACAGCTGTAAATCTAATGCGTACGCTTCGTGTACGCTACCTGTATAACAGGAAGAACAAAAAAAGTGTACGGTTAATGTACGTCACTATTTTCGGCAGGGTCTCCAAACATATCGGGGAGGGGTGGCTGAAACCCATTCGAGCACATCATTGACGACTGCTTTGTCAATTGTTGACCATCCTCTTGAATCTTTGATCTCAACCCCACGGGTTTGGAAACAGTGTGTCCCGAATAGCATAAAACAGAGCTCAAAACGATTATTACAAGCGGAACAGCCAGTTTCACTGCATCGGAATTTCAAGCTTAAATTAGATCTGGCTTTCTCATTAGCTTCTCAACTATTTTAGTGTCGTGTTTCGTCTAGTTTTCAGTTTCCGTGCCAGAGAAAAATCTATCGTACCCATTAGTCAATATTCCTTGGGGCAGTTTCATGAGTAAAATAAAAAATGAAGAAGACAGCCAGCATCAACTGGATGCAATATGGTAAGCGGTTTGGAAGTCGATGGGAAGCGAACGGAAGCACCGCCGAAAGTAAGATGTACTCATTACAATATCATTTGTATTCCGAGGCCCTCCTAGCTTCATAAGTGATCCTTAATGAAAGGGTAATGACTCAAGAGAGACATTAAACTCAAGAGCGGTCGCTTCAATGTTATCAAGATGCATATACAGAGAGGAAGTCGGGTTGGAGATCACAATTGCGTCTCCCCGTCCTACGCGGGAAAAGTGAAAGGAGGTGACCGAATTGGTGCCACCAACTGTATATACATAGGTGGATTTAGGGGGGATAGCGGGGGGGGGGGGCGCTTAAGAAATAGACGGGATTTTTAATACAACTATTAATAAATTTTATATTTTAATATAAAAGTTATAAATATTTACATGTTAATAACTATTACACTAAAATTAAGAGCACGTTTCGTAGAGTAAGTAATTGTTGCATGCAGTTTTTAATCCCAAATATGAGAATACCGTTTGACTGTCAGACTCTGGTCCCCCCAGAAAAATATCCTGGATAATAAAAATATCCCGCCCTTGTGTACATAGATTCGAGACAAAGACATGGATAAATGATGCTTAAACATAAGTGCACAAGAGTACCTTCTAATCATAGTATTTTAACTTCACCCTCAAGGGATCGTCATCACATCGTCACACAAGGTACTTTCATCTCATTTTATAATAAGAAATAAGGAATTTAATAAAAAATAGAAAGAAAGGTGGACTCTCTTAACCATGGCTTCAATCCAATTTCATTGAGTCCTCGAACCCCTAGCCCATATTAAATTAAAAATAATAATCAATGGATTATATATGTCATATAATACGCAATAATAATCAATGCCATTAATAAATACGTAATTTCGAACACGTAGTGTTATAAATAAATATTCTTGTTCACTAGCGTAGCCAAGAAAATACTGCGAAAAGGCAACTCGTAAGAGCACCCCAATGCACATAATTTTAATCCATACTCATTAGCGAGAGTTTATCAATAATAGACTGGTAAATAAAAATAGCAATAATTTAATAAAAAATATAGTTTATTTTTACGCCCGTGTATTCATAAAAATGTTCAAAGAAATACCACAATGTATCACCAAGAAAGAACTCATATGTTATAGGTTAGAGAAAAGGACCTATGTAAGGCTTCATCAGACGGCATTTCGTGTTTCTGAGACATCAAGTTACCGCTTGAAAGCGATACCAGCGGAACCAAATGTAAAAACTCCATTGTCGTGGGTTTTCAGAGCTCATTGGTGTCGTATCACTACATTTAAAGGTAGAGTGTAGCAGCTCGTTTTCACAGTAAGTACCGTCAAGCAGGGAACGTGAAAGAAAAGATATTTCTGAAAAAATCCGGAACACTCATTTTCCCCAAGTGCCAACCGTTTCCATCATACAGCACCTAGAACGAGTTTTCCAGGGGATCACCGTGGAGCGGCGCTATGTTGAACAAAAGACATCGCTAGGACTCCCGCGGGGGAACAATTTCCTTCCCTACGGCTCCTTGCACCATCAATAATGGCATTTCTTTTCCTATTTCTTTCCCATTCTATTTTCTGATTCACTGATGATGAAGATATATTTTCTTGTGTAAAATAACAGCCATTTCCGAGTATTCGTCATCGATAATTTTGACATTCCAGAGATAAAAAATTCGTCCGAAACGTAATTTTGAAGCCAAAGTTAATTTGAGATTGTTGTGATTCGACGAAGAGCGATACTCCTTATATTCTTCGGGTATTATAGGATTAAGAGTTAACAGGAAAATACTATTACTCGTGGGGTTTACGTAAAAATTAGTTTAGTAAGAACCTCGAACATGGCAGCATTATTTCAATGGCAACATTATTTTTTTAAATAGCAAGAATATCATTTCTGTAAAAGTTATACACATTTAGATTTTTAATTTTTTAAATTCCAATTTCATTAGTCCCTGATCGAAATTTTTCTCCCGAATCCCTCCATAAAACGCCGCGGTTATTCAGGCTACACTATCACGATAGGGCAGTTAATAAACTGATATTTATAAACCATCATGTGGCTCATTCGCACATTTTACTAAAACACCGCGACTCAAAAAATGAGCGGTGCCTAATTCACTCGCATGGTTACCACGAGTGCGTCGACTAAACGGGACACATCACTCATCATCAACAGTCATCAATGGGATGATTGGTTTGCTGCAGCGCTCCACTTCGTCCACCTCTCTCGGCCACAGCCTCTTCAACTCATACTTCACAACCTGCTGCACTCACATCTCTCAATATCGGGTTCCTGTATTCAGGCCTAGTTCTTCCCAAGTACTTCCTTCCACTCAATATTCCAGCCATGTCTGTCATTAGGAGACTGTACTGCCTAGTGAGTGCCAATTGGATTCGTCTCTAAACCATTCGCCGAGCACCCGTCACAGACTACAAATTTAGACTCGGTCTGCTAATGTCTGGTCGAGCGACCACTGATAGAATCCATGCACTGTCTGTGTGTCTGATTGTCTCCCAGGTTTAGTTTACAAAATCAGACACTGGGTTATCAAATGATATCATGAAAGCGACTTGTATACTTGATATTATAACAAGTTAATTTTTTTAAACTTGTAACAACATGGAGCAGTTAATCGTTCCTGCAGCATACGCATAGCACCTAGTCTTTCCTCCACAGATAACATTTCTTTGAAAATAACTACATAGAATTTTCCGAAAATTGGCAATAACAGGTAATATAAGTAGGGGCACTATGGCCTTATTGAACACGTTTAACACTTTCGTTGATAAAAGTTGACTTGAAGATAATAAAGGGTTGAGGATATAGGAGTCCCGGTCAACCATGTTTTCCCAGGGTCTCAGAATTTCTCATGAATTTACTCCAGGAATCCGATCGTAATTGAATGATACGTAACTGATATGAAAATTCTATATTTTTTTCCACAAATTAATTTCCACCGATTCAGTAATTAAAACTGAAGACCGCTTTGGATAGGAGAAGGTGTAAGAGCTCACCCAAAACTAGGCTACAACTGAGTGCATCACATTAGCCTTACGATCAGGGAAGGGTGGCTAGCTCCCTGTGCCCCCTGGCACTGGCAGGGTTTCTTCTCTTGGGAGTGTTCAAAGAAGACATCCAAATTGGAACTAGGGCCTTTCAATCACTACTTAACGATGTATCCACCAGGACACTAAGCGTCAGTAGTGAAAAATATTGAAATATGCAAAATATCAATAAAAGTATTAAGAGACCTTCCGAAAATCTGATTTTGGTTTACCACAAAAGGTTATGGGTCAAGCTCACATACTCTTCAGCAGTTTCATGCACTTCTCAATTGTCGTACAATTCGGGGTTATTAAAATGTGGGCTTGTATGGAGACAATTAATTTTTAAACCCTTCCATTTACTTCAGGCGATAGCATTGATAGCTGCAGTGGCTAAACTCCGCGCACACATACATTATAGGTATTTATTCAATACCATTTGTAAAAATGTCAATTAAAAGTTTGCTAATTTGAATGAAATCAATCAATTGCGATCGGTTTCATGCGGTGAAATACTGAGATATTCAAGAACCCTTGAGAAACATGTTTGACCGGGGCTCTTGTTCCCTCACACCTGTATTATCTTCAAATCGCCTTTTATCTAAAAATCCATATGTCTGAGTTTAGGATGTTTGTAGATTAATTTTTTTTGTTCTTAGATGCAAAAAGACCTTCAGCAATAAATATCTTTCTAAATAGATAAACAAGTAAGAATGTGCAGAAATTGGCAGTATCTAATAATAGCGCTGCCTTCATTATAAGTTGAATAAATACGAGTGAATTATTTCCTGCGGTGAGCGAAAATTTCCCCGAAAAATCGAGATAAGAATTCTAGAGGCACCTGACCACCCCACACTCCGTACTTTCATTCAGCCACGTCGTAAAGACCCCACACCGCCGAACACCGCACCACATTCCAACCGCGGAGGAGAAGGGAACGGCCGCTTCTTCGTCCCCCAAGGGAGAGGAGAAGGAGACACGCGCGTGCTTTAGTTTCGTGCGAGGCGCACCAAAAACTCCGCACGGGGCAAGGGGCCAAAGCGGAGATTCCTCACAAAGAGGGAAGTGGGAGGGGAGGATGGAGTTAAGTTAAGTAGGGGCGGAGACAGAAGGAGGAAAATAAGAAGCGAGGGAAGGGGAAAAAGCTTTGGCTTTCATGAAAGAAAAAGAGGAAAAGGGGGTTTGGCGGTTGGAGAGGGAGGGGGTTGATGGCACGGGGAGACGAAGCAGGTGACTCAGCGGCGGCGGCGGCGACTGACTGAACTGAGGTTTGAAAATGAGGTGCATCGGGGTAGTCGGAAATTTATTCACCAGTCCCACGCGCTCGGAACCGAGTTGGGCTAAGGGGAATGAAAATGAGCCGAAAGCTTCCGTGGGAAGGGAAAAGGAAAATGAGCAAAAGGCAGAGAGGTAGTCAAGGTAAGAAGATCAAGGGACTCACGAGCAATTCCTAAGATAGGTACCAAAGGAAACCAGCAGACTGCTTGATTAATCAAGTTGATATTTTCCATGATTTCAAATTCTGAGGCGTTGGCTCTGTGAAATAAGATTTTCCTCAATATGCCGAGTCTAACATACATGTACCTCAATTAATGGCGCGGGTTTCTCACTTCCTTCTGAATAATCACAGCAGAAATAAATAAAATTACCTTACCGGAGTGAATAAATAAGCTTCGGGTGATAATGAGTTGAAATAGGCAAAAAAACACCATTCACTGCCGAGCCTTAAAGAAATCGCAGATGAGTAAGCGATGAACCCAAGGGGGAAGGCTCAAATATCATAAAGAACTAGGATTTTCAGCAGATTCTAAAGGCCACACTAGGTAGTTAATGTCGAGGAATGATATAATGTGGTACAGGGCACAGCACTCTCATATCTGTTGTGACTTTTTATCATTGTTGTCCACGATTTCCTAACCATAAATTTAATACAACCGCCTATGAATAACAAGTAAGAAAAAAGATAATGTCATTTTGCCACATTTACACTTGGTCTAAATCATTCTGTTAAATAACATTTTTTATCCTATTTGATCTAGTTCGAAAAATGCGCCGACACAAAGTGGGTTCCAGGCCCATACTTTAAAATCTAAAATGACAATTCATCAAAAATTCTAAAAATTAGTGCTCAGGATGGCTGAATGCTTACTCCACGCGGCCTTACTACCTTCATCATTATATCAATAATTTAAAGCAGCAGATTGAAGAAGCATGAAGTATTTTCACAACGAAGCAAGAGGAGAGAATAAAAAGGTAACATGCTCAGGAAATGACAGTTAATTTTAAATTATTTTCATCATTTTAGGTCTCTACACTCTGATATTGCCGAAGTTTAATTCATTGACCGCAAATGTCCCTACCTATACTTAAATAATACTTGTACCATACTATGCTTGTTAAAACAGGAATAATCGTCGTGATGGGCATTTTTGGCAGCCAATTCTTTTTGTCGTCTCACCCACATGATACGTGAAATGTAACCACCATTAATCCTTGACCTGCGAGGCGCGTAGATATATTTATTTTGCAATAATTTGAGGTAAAATCAGTTAAGCTAATTTTGCTTAAGTACCACAAACGAACAATTCATCAATACATGTGCGCAGCTCATTATTGGTCGCGCCGAAGGCGCGTTTACAGTGCTGTACCGGTGAGTACAAACTCACCACAACCAGCCAGTTTACAAAAGAGAAGTTAATAAATGGCGCATATGTTCTGTTGTCAGTGTCAGTAATTGGAATGAGAAAAAGAAAAGCAATTAAATTTTTATTTCGCATTATAAGAAATGCATTAAATGGTCCATTTTTTTTTTTTTTTTTTTTTTTATCTTTTCAATATTTTTTTTAGTGGATTTAAAATATATATAATTATTTCCATCACATTTGGAAATCCAGATGCAGGTAAAACGTACCCAAATTAAAAAAAACCGTTTATACCTGTGATTGGAAGGAGGTAAGACATAGGAAAGACACATAGACATGAGAATAATTAAGGCAGTGTAATTTGTAATGGATAAAAGTCTGTATTAGTTTTATGTTTTGCCCTGTAGCCTGGACAATTTATCGCGAATGAATAATTAGCAGTTGGGAGAGTAAAAATGATTTCTTTTCTGCTATTGTATTGAGTGACGACAGTTGGGAATTAATATCGAGGAACCAGGAGAGGAGTTTCTTTTACACATAATATACTCTCATTCCACGCACTAATTGCGAGAAATAGTCAACAATATTTCGCCAACACGCTTTTCGTCGCAGTTACCGTCAACACAGCCGGGGAAAAGCGGAGATTCTCCGTACTGCATTAAAGGCTATATTCGCATGAAATGCCCCAATGACAAGCCTGAAGTCTGACTGAAAGGGAGTGAGTGTAATTAAGTAGAAAAAGGGATTATTTCGCGGCGCGACGGCTTGTGATTTATCCCCCTTTCAACC
Source organism: Ischnura elegans (assembly GCF_921293095.1). Taxonomy (NCBI): domain Eukaryota; kingdom Metazoa; phylum Arthropoda; class Insecta; order Odonata; family Coenagrionidae; genus Ischnura; species Ischnura elegans. The sequence goes on from NC_060246.1 coordinate 42,269,187, forward strand.
CCAGCCCCACTGCGAGGGACATGCTCTCGCAATTAGCCCTCAGCTTCACACGTCACGCACTCGGGGAAGACCGCGGGGGCGGACATCGCATCGGATGCACAGGAAGGGAGGTAGGGTGTCACGCCCGTGCGTCGGGTGCCCAATGCAAAGGCGGCTCCGCCTTCCCATTTTCCGGCTGCTGGGCTCGACCGACACCCTCCCTTCTGTAAGGGACATGGGAGAGGGCCCTTCCATTGTCCACGCAAATGGATCACTCTCCAGACCATTTTGAGAGGCCAAGGGAGGAGGAGGAGGGGGCACTGCTGAAGTCATCAAACCTTTGATGCCGTTAGCTGCGTAACTCAATCCGCTGAACGTTTTTTTTCTCAAACCTACTAATATCCTCAACGCGTTTGTGGTGGAACCATGAATCTATTTCAGGTCATGATGTAACAAGTCATATGCCATTTTAATTAAATTGCAAATGAATTTCCACCAGTCCCTCACGCGAAGCTAATGTTACATTAATATTTAGGTTCCAGACATACAGTTGTTACATTCAAGGTGAAGCAATGACTCCGACGAGTTACAATGTATTTAAGTTCGAGGAACATACACAAATTTGCTATCAGGTGGACTTCTAATACTTCAGGTGATATGGGTTAAATTCGACAGGGAAAGTTGTTTGCCACTTAAAACGTCATTAAATAGAGTCGTTTGGTAGCTGTTAGATTCAAGGAAAATTTCAAGGTCACTGGTTTCATGCCATATGATACTTATTCCGACACGTTGCTTCCTACATCACTTTTATGGGGATACAATAAGTGCACTCAATTGATATTTTACTGTAGAAGCGTACCAAGGATACAAAAATACAGGCAAAGAGCCATTGTATCTTACCCCATGTAATCACGAAGTTGGCAACAATTTTTGTTCCGAAGCATATTTGAATAAACTAAATACATTTAATTACTCGTATCATCTGTCAATGCTGACACACTATGAAAAACAAAAGTTTCCCTCGCACCGAAATTTGATTTTCTAAATTCGTTAAATTATTAGGTTACGATGAAGTTATAATTGGTTTACTCCCTTTTTTATCGATTTTTCTCCATTTTCTGTTACGTGTTTTTCAAGTATTGCTAAAAATAAGAGTCCATAATTACGGGCATTTATATTCAGACGCCGTCTGACCACAACCACATCCGGTTATAATACCATACCTATAATCAGGGTCGGCGCCGAAGTTTAAGTGGACAACGTGCTACGAAGCCATAACCATCGCAGAGATTTGAATGAATACCCATTAATAAGCACTAAAATTTGGTTAAAGCATTCCTAGGATACAGAAAACATCCTTGTGGCCCACCAACATTCTATTTAAATCTTGTCAGAACATTTAAAATGACCATATCCAGTCAATGTTTTTTAGTCTTGTAAAATTGGACTGGGCGAGGATTGAACTGAATCTCGAGTTTAAGGTACGATAACTTCTTATAACCAAAAGCAAGTAGGAACATAGTGAGATGAAACCAAATAGCATACAATATTCGTGATAGGGTAGTTTCCTTCATAAAAGAAAACGAAAGGCATTGATTGCGATTCGTTACCCACCATTAGTGTATTCATAATACACAAATTATTAGGTTTTAGAAATCCCAGTTTAGACGAATGTTAATGGTCAATATTAACCTCATTTGAAAAAGGCCAGATCGGCGTCCGTGCGATGCCGCTCCACGTGACGTCACAGGGACCCAGATGTTACAAGAGTAGTTAGGAGTTTTACATCGTCTGAGATTACTAATGCATGCATGTGGCACAGAGCTCATGAAAACGTCTCTTAATAATCACTTATTAAAACTGCCTATGGTCGGAAAGTTTACTTAGTTTGATAGGGTATTAATAATCCTATTTAAGCCAAGCGCTACCTGCTAGCAGGGTACTCTGCTACCTGTTAGCAGCCTGCATTATAGCGGCGCTCATAGCCTCGCACCAAGGCGGCCTCACACGACTGCAGCTGGAGCCAGAATGACGTCACACGGGCTCTTCCCAGCATTCATACTTACTCGTTACGTTTTCGCGCGCTTGAAATTTTTCACTTTTCATTTAATCGCGAAAAATAAATATCGTCATTTAAAAATCTAAAGGAGTTAAATACGTACTCCAGGAGTAATAATATTTCGATTTAGGCATTAAAAAAAATAGGAAACCACCCTATTGTCTAGCTGGATCTTATGTATTATCTTTAATGAGGTATTTGAGGCTTTTTTGGTACACCGATGAAAGAAATTCTATATTTGCTGGTACAAAAACGTTTGAAATCTATTTTGAAAGAGACTTTTTCTTTCACTAGTAGCCTTCCACGATCGATAAATATTTAGCCATTTCGCTCATTCTTTCAAAGTACCTTCAACTTCAACTTTAAAAATTAAAGCATATATCCGAAATATAATCCATCTATTGTCTCAACAAGATATAAACAGACCCGTATCTCGACATTGGAGTCAAGCAATATTAATACCAATTTCTTTTAACAGAGGAATAAATTGAGAATGCAATATGGTCGTAGATTTAACCTCCAGAATTATTAACAGAGATTAACTCCGATTAAAAAATATTTAATAAAGACAAAAAATAGATGATATTCAATTCAAAAACAAAAAAATAATAAACGGCTTCTAATATTCCACATTATGATAACAAAAACGAGAATTACCACGCAAAATTAAATAATCATCCAACACAAAATCATCACAATAATATCACCTAATTTTTAAAAATAGTGAACAACTAGGATCTCATAAGTTTGAAAGCAACGTAAAAGTTTGAAAAAAGTGAATTGTCATTAGTTATCACTGATCATATCAAAAAATATTCCCACACTGGATAATTGCTAGTGTCTTTTAAGCATGATGGCACTTGGTCGCTGAGTCTCGAACATTTTTTTTTCTCCAGAATGATATCACCACGAATGAATCCAATCGCATTGCACTGGAATACGTCGCACATAACTCAAATGAAGAGCGAGATGGATATGACTGACATCAATTCCTCCAACTCGATTGCTCACTGCGCAACGTGCACTTGCATCATCGCTTTAAGTCCTCTGGGCGCGTATTTAAGGACTAATGATGCCCCGCAGTAGACCCTATCTTCCAACCAATCCCTTCGGGAAAAGCCACAAAATGAACACTAACACCACTACTTCACGTCGTATGTTTGTGCACCAAGATCTTCCGGTGACTGGCACAAACAAGACATTAACTTCGTGCTATAACCACTGTTTTCTCGATTCCCATACAACATCTGAATAGAAGTGTTTTGAAATCCATACTTTGACTCATTCCGCGTCCTTTTATCACCAAATCAGCGTTTTCCAGCTCCAATTACTCTAATCAATACTCGCACGATTTCGGGACACATATCTTGGTTGAAACAGCAATAATGAGAAAGTGAAAACGCACCTTAAACCTTTCCGATGAATGGGTCCCAAAAACAATATTGTATCAAAGTTACAGATTTCCCGATTGTTGTGCTCCGTTTTGATCACTCACACTCGACCGGTTGTATTATGCCTGTATACGAGATTTTGCGAATATACAAAGTATGAATTTTTATTTAACTCCAATTGCTGGCGAATGTTGGCAGGGTGCCTTTCAAAACTATAGCTTAAGTTTTAATCAAGAAATGAAAAAATCCGACCGAGCGGGAGTTTTTCGTCCTCTTACACATGTTTGACAAAAATGTTACAAAGCCATGTAACATGTTATCTGTAATATAACATATAAAACAAAATTTTGGTTTTAAAAATAAATAAAACGACGCGGAAACCAAAAACTTGTATAACAAAAATTTTGTTTTATAACACAATGCTACAGGTAACATGTTGCACCGATTTGTAACTTTTTTGTTAAACATGCTATTTGTAACTTGTTTATATAACATGTTACTCAGTGTAGACGCAGCTTTATGGATACATTTCAAACTCATGTAAGCTAAGACTGCCACAAAAACGAAAATTTGAATTTATATTAAACATGATTTTACCGCGATAACGGCACAAACGCAAAGATTTCACGCTTCCTGGAAGAAATGGGGTTATGAGACCCAAAATAACTAGATTCAGCATTCTCGCGCAAAGCAAACGCTACGCTTTCAAAGACATCGTTTCCAAAGAAATAAACGGGGCAAGGGTTTCCGTCGATGGTTTCCGCCTGAATGGAAGCATTTCTCGACTCCCGTATCAGATCTCAACATTTCAACGACTTCACCTCGGGGGTGCCGCGGCCACTGAGACTTCATTCCGAGAAGAGTTAATTTTAAGTCAAGTGATGAAATGATCCGGTGACTGACAGCAACAAACCAACGGCGGTGAAACGGGACTACTGCTCGCAACTTTTGATTTTTGAAAAATAAACTCCAGACTCTGGGTAAAGGAAATGAAACGGACGAGCGGAAACCATTTTGCGCGCATGGTTCACGATCCCTACCCCCGTTCGCCTCTGCTCTCCGCCGTGAGTGAAGGGGGGTTAGGAGTTGAATTATTCTCCACCCCCGCCATCCCACTTTTCTCTCGAGCTCTTCCACCCCTATCCAGAAAAAAAATACTTCCGACAAGCCCTGAAATTAGATCTCCTTCCACCACTACACACGTTTCTTAAAAAAAGAAAGAGAAAACAAACCTCGAAGTAGTCTGGCGATGCAATCAACGCTCAATTTCCTGGGACGGGAGCTGAATCAAAGCTTGGGTCACGGGGGGAGGAGGCTGTGGGGTGGAAACGACAAGAGGGAGTGTGAGGAAAGCGGTCAGGACGCGATCGCAGCTATTTTACTCGTGAAAAATTGGCACACACCTACGCTACAACTATGACCCCCTGACGGAGGCTAAATCTTTGTGACGCACTGCAACGTGATATTTTCACACACTGTAAAAAACTTAAATATTTGATAAGAATGCAAATATATCTAAGTAATAGTATCGGGCGTGACTTGGTGGGAATCCTTTATCGTAGGAGTTGAAGGAATGAAAACTTGCTACGTTGTAGCGAAACCATGGTCAGCAAAAATAAATCACCAAATGGAATAAGCAAAGCAAAATGTAAAAAACGTGAGGAAAAGGCAAAGTTCCTTCAACTCCGACGAAAATATATCTATAAAACATATCAATTTCAAAAACAACAATACTTCATCATTGATAAACAAATAATCCACACGCAGCTGGCTAAAACGAAGCAGGCCATGTTTGTATTCAAGCACGCGACCTTCGCGGGATCGAAAATAAGTAGGGAGAGGTGGTCAAGGGGGAGATTGTCCCAAGTGTAAATACGTTAACTGAACGCGCCTATGGCTGCCTGAGGTAGGCCATACTATTGCAACTTCCAATAACCACCGCGTTGACAAAATGAGAGAGTAATGAGGGTCTGATGGCCAGTAAAGCAGTAAAAAAAAATAAAAAAGCATCGTATTCGGAAAACGATTTCATAATTGCGCGCATCAAAAATTACCACTGCGAATTAAACGATTCGCGTCGGTGAAATTACATTGACAATACAATTTCATGCGCATACGGAAGAACAAATGCAATAAAGTTTATTTTTCCTTGCATTTTTTATTAAAACGAACTAATTTGGACAGCTCAATTCTAATTACGCACTATATCTGGAAACCATTCCATTGAATGGACATTGTGAAAGCTTAGAAACGATGAAGAGAGATACTTCTGGCAGTTAAACCATCCAAGCACAGAGTGAAACGCTCCTTAGAGGTTAGGATTCGGTAGCGACTAAAAACATGAACTCCGTGATAAGTAGAGCAATGGTCCTGATCAAGGAAAGCGTATAAAACTTAGCAACATGGATTCGCTCACGGTTACCCACTTAACCATCTTATCCAATAATCGAGACGGAACGCCATTTAAATTCATACTAGAAAGTCATTTGTCAGAGTAATATTAGAATTATTATCTAAACTTAAATTTCAACCGATCGTTTCCGTAATTAAAACACACCTTATTTGAGTACTGATTCAAACCGGTACATGTCAGTAGATGACAACGGAAAACAATATTTCTTTCGCTGTAGCAATATATAGTATTCGAATTATTTGTTTCCAAATTTGCCGCGGCTGTTATTAATTAATTCACTAGTAATAATGTGTCTGTTGAGAGCTTTAAATATTTTCAGGAGAATTTTCAGTTTTCTGATATGAAATAACAACAACATCATCAAGGGGGTCTCTCAGGTCGACGGTGATATGAGATTATTTTGCATAACGATGAGAACTCGATAAAAAATAACCTCATCCTGGTAAAATAACTCAGCCGAATATCTTCCATTGATTTGATATACGATAGGCTGCATAAAATCGAAGGAGAAACTCACACATCAGTTTCCTGAATTCGTAACGCTGCTCCTCTCTTACAATTTACGCGAGAATGTGACAATTACATTCCTAAATGAATAAATAATATTTGTTCAGTACTATGTACATATAACTTCCCTCAATACTTTGGGCACGTTTGGAACCACTCGTGATGACTTGAAAAATATCGACGCATTTACGATTAAAAGAGCAGGCACTCTTTCATACTTTAACATCAGTGTTCCAGCAAGGAGAAAAAATTCTTTGTGTTCTTCCCAAATCCCTACTCGAGTGTTGAGTAACGATATAAAACCCGGTCATCTAAAACTCGCGGTGGTTACCCCGGTTCGCATCCAAAGTAAATACCTAAAATTTCACAAAATCGTCGTTATTAATGACAATTCTATAATTGATCAACCTCATAAATGTAGCGGCAAGAAGTGAAGCAATTTGAGTAAATACTTACATCGGGATGTTTCGGATACGAAGATGCAGGTCACGAAATTGCTTCATTTAAAATAGTGACAGGTCCTATTGAAGACAACCCACGGTGCTTCTAAGGTGTTTTATCGATCAATGCATTTGAATATAATACAATAAAATACTTCTACCTGCCCTTAAAATAAAAAATACCCTTATTTTGGAAATAACTCAGATCAATAGCCATTTCCGGGAAAATTAAAATTCTAAAATCCCCTCCTATAACTGAATATATATTTACGATTTTTACATCAAGAGTCTTGAGCGGGGCACCTGTAAGCTACAGCTTTATGTCTATTATTAAGTGGGATATTATATTTCATAAAGAAAAGGTTTTAGCACTTATCTAGAAATTCATGCAGTTAAGGGTTAAAAGGGTGCATTACTTCCGCCCGATCGGTCTTTTTGGTGACAGATTACTAGAGAAAAAACATATGCTATCATCTTGAAATGTTCCGCGAGCATAAATCAGACTCAGTCAACTATTTGCCAAAATCCCAGCGTAAAAATTTTTCCTCGATAATTTTTCTAAGATAATTTTTTTGCGGTCGAGTAACGGGCAAATGTGGGCTATTGTCTACTCTTTATTCTCTAGAAATTTCAAGGTGATGAACCATGTTTTAAAGGAGTCCTAAGTTTTGAAAGCGTAATACATCACCAGAAAATTTGAGTTTTCGACAGGGAGGGAGGTGTCTCATTAAAAGCAAACTATCGGCAGGTTTTCTCTCCAACCATCCTTCCTTCCTCAACAGCGATAATAGCCAAAGCCATTTACTATCTCCTTTACTTACCAACAGGGTCTACGCGCAAAATTTCTGCGCGACTGACCACGAAACACTCCCATTCTCCTTCCCCGGCTCCAGCGTTGCGCCCGAATTCTTGGAGCCAAGAGAGAGTCACCGCCGGGGGGTCACGGGATGCAGTTTATCAGTGGACGCCGAAGGACGACAGGTAGCCACCGCAGACGACGCCACCGGCGTTCCGCGAGACTTGATCCTCCTCTCTTCCTATCCGCGCAACAGCTCTTCACGGAAAGGGTTTGATCAAGCGGAATGTGTTTTTTAAGCCGAGGAAGTTCACCATATTTCGCAGTTTTTTCCGGGAAGTGAAAAGTCAAAGGCGCCACGCTTCAACTACCGCGATTAAACTGAGCCTACACCCCTTCATCAACGAAATGATCACCATGGTGATGACAGCATTAGAAGATTAATCCGAAGTGACTACGAAGATCTTTTAGCACAGAGAGAAAGAGCAATGCAGACGCTGTGTGCATTGCTCTTTCTCTTTGTGTTGACGCGATTCATGACGCCGACAATGATAAAACTAACTCCATCTCGCGGGAGCCAAATTAAAGAATTTCCTTAAAAGTATATGGTAGAAGGACAGGTGGAAGGGAAGTAGGGCAAGGGATGGCCCCGAATGAGCTGCATAGGACAGGTTATTAAGGATGTTAAAGAGAAGAAATACATCGCATTGAAAAAGATAGCGAATAGTATAGAGGATTGGAGAGCTGCGTCAAACCAATCTTAGGATTGTTGACTAATGATTATGAAATACGAAACCAGTGAAGTTACGAAAAAAAGTCGCCGGTAAAACTTATTAAAGCATCAACTTATAAGATTTACTGACGCGAAATCAAATATTTCACTCACGGCAACCTTGCTAGAAACGGCCGAAGTACGAGCCATGGTGGAAGTGGTCGAAAAGAACCCCTCTCGCCAAGGACTAAAAGGGTATAAATACGCTTTCCAGGTACTTTTTAAACAGCCATCACCTCAGACAATGCGCAAGAATACGATGCTAATGTGAAATACGTCCCAGTTCATGCTAAACCGACTTCGTCCTCCAATGAAATGAAGTAAAGAGTAAATAAACCAGAAAACAAAATGATAAGCACAACATTTAAAAAGAAAACAATGAAAGAAAAAAATGGACGTAAGCCAAACCTGAAAACTATTGCTCAAGAAGTTATAAAAAGAATACAAGATAACAACGCACACAAAACATTAGGTACTTTTTTATTTAAAATCACTAAGAAGGTTTACTGATATTGGGTTTGGCTCCTGTAGCACACATTTCCTTAAAAGGGATTAACTAGATTAAAAATACTAGGAAAACATACCACTTTGCCTGCATGAAATGTACATGCACCGAATACTCAGGAAAAGAAATCTTTAGATTGAAAAAAACAGTTCATTGAAAAAGGACGAAGTACGCGGTGTAGCAGATGTTCCAACGAAAGGGTATTCAGTGAAGCGGAGACGCAACCATATGCATGGCCTCCAAGCTAATCTGATAAGCGGATCATCTGATACGCCGCAGGTCTTCAACTTCATGCATAAGACATTAGACTGCTCTCCTTACCGCCTCCGGCCGTTTCCTACCATCACCATCAACTCCATTTTCCGAGATAATTTCATTTTTAGATTTTTAGATTTTGAGATTTTCGCTATAACCAAACCTTAAGCCATACCTGATCGTTTTAGGGTTCGAGAAATTGGATTGAAGACAGTTCTCTTCTCTTTACAATTTATTTCAATTTTGCAATGAAACAGGCTTTTTTTCAAGTCCATAACACGCCTCGTCATTAAAGGAGATAAAGCGGTTGATTACATCAGTTTCATAACTAAAGTCAGGAGATTTTCAACTCACGTCAGGTTATCCCATGAGCGCCCAGAACGGAGATTAGAGCCTCGGGCGAGTTCAGATGTTCTTCAGAGCCGTTGATGAATCTGAAAAATGATAAACCAATAACATTAGCTTATGGTGGATTGATTTAAAAACATACATAGCATTTATTACAAAATACTGTAACAGCAAACACCGAAGAAGCTGGGCGTAATCATTACTTCAAATAAAGGTCATTATCCACATTACATAAAGTATTTGAGCTCTTGAAAGCGAAAATAGTACGTAAAGAATGAACTTGCAATCCCACATAGTCCAATGCATTTTATGCAAAAATGTATTCTCATTAAATTTAAAACTTATGCTTCCCAAAAAAAGATATTAATAAACTCAGTGTAAGGAATATACGACGGAGAGTTTATCAGAAAATCGAAGAACATTATAAGAAATTGATGACCAAGGAGTTTTCATTCGACACTGAAATTGTATATAATTTAATTGTTCATTGTAGAATAGTGTAAGAATCTTAGTAATTAATTTTCACAGTTGAAACCAATAATATGGTAGATTCGAAGGTGCATATGCTTTTTTCCAAACACCTTAAAAACAGGAATTAACTTTCACATGAAAGACCAAATAATCACGAAAACATCTATTTATTTTGTTATTTAAATCCTCTGTAAATATAGCACATTATTCCGCTCTAGGAGCAACTTTATACACCTTTAAACAAAGGGCAGCAAAAAATTTAAACTTCAAAAAAGGAGGCAAATAAATCAAAAAGCGTTCCCCAAAATTATGATAAGAGCACCTCAGATAATGAAAACAAACTATCACGCGTAATTTTCAATCTAAATTCATCATACATATCTTCTGCTTGAAATAAATTTTTACATACAATAGTGTTTGTATTCAATTAATTTGAACTATCCAACCCTACATTTGGAGGCTGCACTAAATACATAATGGGATAAAAAAATAAAATACATCATTGGACCTCACTATTTATCCCACAGTTAAAAGTGCATGATTGAAATCTGAACTTTTAACTAGCCACATGCAGCGTCAATAGTACCCGCTAAAGAAGAGTCGGGGTCAATCAAGGTAGAAAAATTCATGCAAAATTCCCGATTTTCCAGGGAAAATTTACAAAATTCCAGGTTAATCTTACGTAATTACTGCGATGGACAAGGAATATAAAACACCAAAAATTACTTCAATACTTTTAAATAATTTTATATTTATGTATTCACAGAACAAGGAATAGGTTAGTTATTGATATCGACGGTTTTTCTGCGCATTGCGCTTTGTTTTACGCAGCTGATCCCGAAAGCGAATCTTGCTGCGAAAGCCTACGTTCCAATAGGTTAGTTAGGACAAATTGCATTTAAAATTTGAATTTATTCAATGCAAGCAAAGAAGCTGTTTCGACCTCATAAGTAGATGCTGACGTCACCTGGCATTCTATTATTTGTGTTTTTGAATCTTACATGAGTCAAGAGCTCACTGAAACATTAGCAAGGAACTATGCATGCTCATAACAGAGGTATGAATTAATCAACTGAATTAAATATAGGAGTTGAGAGAGAAAAATGTCATATGATTGGTGAAAGGATTTATAATATATCTTAGCTGGGAAAAGTAACTTCAAGGGTGCATTAATTATTCAGGACACTTTATTGGATGAACCAAGGAGTGATAATAATGGTTATAGAAAAATCCATTACCATAACAGAGCAAGAAATTTGTGTTCTTTGTTTCCACATGTATTTATTTAGAGGGATAACAATCATTCAGGAAAATTTCTTGGGATTTTTAATTCGTCATTTTGCATTATCGAGCTCAAAAATCAGATTGATATTTATTATCTAAAGCCAATCTGCAGGCAACAAAAGTTTAAAATTTCTATCGGAATCTATAGACATTTCGATGCTGTTGTCTTGTCTGGTATTCCACGCTTCGATGCGGCTGTAAAAATTCTACTACGATACTGCACTTCAAATTACGACAACCACATTCTAGGCCAGAAAATGGGTGTTCAACTGACAAAATTTGATGTGAAATAAATTAAAATAGAAATAAAGATTTTGAAATTTACCGTTGGAGCAAAATTTCACGAATAATTCGTGCATAATTCCAGGTACCTAGCATTCGCGCAGAATTCCCGATTCTCCCGGCCGCTGACCATCATGTGAGTGAAATTCAATAGCTTAACCCTAAACCTCACAACAAGTTTTGATAGTGCGTTAAATTGAGATGGAGATGTGACGCGGCCACGGACAATGAAGGAAAAACCCGAGGCTTAATATCATTCTGGCGACAACGCGCGCGTGGGTTCGAGATGACCCTCTTCGCAGGACAATGAGAAAGGAAGGAGTAGGATTGCCCGTCCGTTATACTGACAGCCGGCGAAACCGGTTGGGTGTATACAAATGCATTACATCACCATCTACACATCCAGAGGGAACAGAGACCACGCAAAAACCCTTTTCAACAGTCGCCCCACCATTGCTTGAGTATGCAGATGACTCGCCCCACGGCCTTCTTTCTTTTTTTCATAAAACGGGACTTGGTTGCGCGTTTTCCGCACAATGCCGTTTTCCAATGCAATTCTTGGCCTCAATCCCGGAATCCAATATGATGTGAGAGCCGGTAAGAATCTTACCATTCGCTCAAAAATGCCACGGGAAAGATCTCAGGTGAGAGGAAATGACACCGAAAAACTTCGTCACCCTCTCCCCGGCAGCAGGTTAATGGCGGTGGCTGAGGAACGTGAGGGTCTTGTAGATAATATTCAAACGATTTGCAGCCATTTGTACAAATATAACGGTGTGTCTGCGACATCTGTTTAAGGTGAGAAGATTATACTGTGTAACCATTAAAATTCACCATCCGTGAAAACAGAAAAACTTGAATTGAAGACGATACCAAAAGACACCACTAGCTAAGGAAAAATTGCTTGAGACAGGAGTTGCCAATGCACTGAAGAGGGGGCGAAAAAACTACTCAGTCTACGTAAATATTAAGGAATATATACAGGTAAAGAGATTTTTGTAGTTCAATATTTCCTAGGCTGTTTAAAATAAACCCACTGTCTTAAGATCAATGCAATGCATGTAGTATTATACAGAAATGACAGTGCATTAAAGCATACATAATCTTTCTTGAGTTGAATTATTTCTTAAGTTTACCTAAAAAATTTGGTAAACGAAAAAATGGGGCACAAGTCCTTCGGGATATCCTGTAGAGCATGAGCGACAGGAAAGTAGGTAGAGATGGGGAGCAATTTTTATCCGCACGGGGTTTATTCGGAATGTACGATTTTTATCTTATTTTATTGTTTAAAAGTTTTTTGGGGAACCCGCGGAAAAGAAGAGAAGTGTGTAATTTGGAGAGGAACTTCGGAATATTGTCGGGGTTATTGCATATCCTATGTCCACGGATGGAGAGAGAATAAGGGATGGAACGTTTGGTGCGTGGTGGAGAACAACTCACTCAATTCCATGGAATGTGTTAATGAGTTTAATGCCCACTATTAGTTTCCGGATGCCAGGGACTCCACAGCGGATGAAGACCCAGAGTGGGCCTTTAGAAGGGTACCAGAGTCTCTGCATGGCAGTTCTCTATACTATCCCCCCAAACTATGTAGTGTATTATCGGGAATCCAGAGGACTCTGAAGGGTACAACACACGAGGGCCGGGAACTAAGTACCAAAAACTTATTCGCCCAGTAATTCTCGGAAGGAGTATGGAGCAGTGGCGTAGCCAGGGGGGTCCAGACCCCCTCCGAAATATAAAAGCACACGTACTTTGCATCACAAAAGAAAACCAAACATTGAAATATCATGAATTTATAAAAGATTTCTTTTCGTTACTGAGAAGTGTTGAAATTAGTTTAAAACCCTAAAAGTACCCTGTTTTTCAAAAATTTTCCCCCCTGGTTTTGGGCCTCCCCCCCCGGGAACAAAATTCCTGGCTACATCACCGGTATGGAGAGGAAGAAAGCGCCGCCGCGAAGTGAGCCCGATGACGCCTGCAGGGTAAGGATAGGGTTGGAGGGAATGGAATGGGTTAATCCCATGCCGTCATAAGGGCGATGAGGCTACCATTACCGAAACCATAATTTGATGCATCAACGGAATGGGCAGATTTTCTATGAAGAAAAAAATCTTTTAATTCTGCCGTTGAAAGACCGGAGACTCCACAGAACAATCACACAACCTATCAGCAGTATATATATCCTTCCGAAGAACTCGAGGGCTTCTTCACATCGACATAAACGGCCCTCGACGGCGCGGCGTCGGATATGACAGTGCGGCGACCGGGTGCAACCCTCGGCCATTGCCAATTTCCCTCGTTGACGCCCTTCGCTCGCATGCATCCTTAACGCAGCAACAAGCCCTCCATCCTCCACCGCCTCGGACAATCTCTTTGGATGACGACACCAATGAAAATCACCCACGCGGAGGCGAGGAGAAAAATTAGGCGAGTAATACGATCAACAATTGTTCTCATAAAGAATACGAGCTAATGAAACCATTCGGCGCTCAGAGATGCTGCATCTCCTGAATAAGCAATTTTCGAATCACCGTCCGCTTCATCATCATTTTTCTTACAGCTTCTCTCCGTTCGGAACGGAGGCTACTAGGAGAACTGCATTCGTTGCGCGAATTACTATGAACGAAACGATTCAACTACAGAAATTGCACTTATTTTCGCGGCAGGGAAATATCCTTGTCATGTGCGCGCTTGGAGAAAAGGCTGCCCACAATTGAAACTAATATCGCCGCGGTACATCGGCACATACAAAACCAGAAGACCACCCTTCATCCCCATGGTTACGGGATATCCTGATTTCGGTGGGAAGAAGGAGAACATTTAAGTTGTGCTGGAACTTACCCTGGGATAAAAAAATTCGCTGTTCGTCACAGCGCCATATGTATGACGATGGATTAGAACAAATAGTTCATGAAAATGAATTATTTATGGACAAAATCTTGAGTTTTTATGATTCACAGAATTAATACTATTAGGATCACCAGCACTGGTAAAAATAATTTCAATAATTACGGTATTATTTCAACAAAAAAAGGTTTGCAATAAATTTGTCACAAATTAGGTCTACATTGAGTCTTTCGATTAATTTATTATTAATTATTTTTTGTCTTTTTCTGTTTTTTTTTCACCAATTCTCCTTTGAATACTACATTGAGTATATTACGTCAAAGGGGAAAATATAATAGTTTGCTTAGGATACGATAGAGAAAATTTTCAAAATTTCATGCACAGGGTGGTAAGGCATAACGAAAATCTTACGCAGCCAACGCTAAGACAAAGTAAAATAATCATCCTGGCTGCTATGAAGATAATGAAACAGAAAGAGGCAAAAAAAGATACAGAATTTGGTGCTAATTACTGTTATGATTAGCCACATTAGAATATATACCATGAAAATTTGATCGCTAATTGTTCAGAAAAAAATCATAGATGAATGGATGCACACTCGCATGGTGAAATATTCTTTCCATGACGGCATTCCAACACAAACAGAATGAATTCTGGCTCAAAACTCCTGCTACTCACAAAAATATATCACTGAAAAGGCCAAGACTTTCTCATACAAAGGTCTCATTCCTCAATAAATAGGATAAGACATCCTAAAAAAAGTCTTATTAGAGGGTAATTCTAATGGAAAAAATGATTTCCAGGAAAAATAGCTTATGAATACCGCACAATAAATAACTCTACGTCGTAGAAATCTTATGGCCTCATAACTTGCAGACCATTTTTTTTATTCCAGGGCAAAAAAGGCGTTTAAGGTCATGGTTCATGGAAGTATAAAATCATTCTTTTTCCACTCCGGTTAGAAAACTCATTTCGTAAACTAGAGATGGGGAGGGAAACTCACAACACGAGGAAAACAAATCACTCGTCCTTTTTCCTGCACATTGGTCTCAATTACCCCGAGGGGGCAATCGCGTGAATGACGGCACTCGCGAAATTGCACCAATTTCTCATCGGGTCGTAATTCACGCATCGACAGGGTAATATCTAGCGGACGGGAGAATCTTTCAACCTTCTCTTCCTATCGCCTACACGACCTCAGGATAGGCATGGATAGGGAGAGTGCTCCATTAGTCAGGCGAGAGGGTACCCAAATGCTACCGCAATGTAAATTCAAGAAAACTAAATAAGGAGGATCGTTAATTTTCCTGCACTTCTGTTGAAAATAGAATACGTTAGAGTAAATTTTAAATTCCAAAACAGGTTTCGTTAAATTACTGACACTTCTTTCTCAACATGAGCTTTACATGTACTGGATATAGAAATTTAAGAAATGGTTTCGTTGTCTTTACTGCTTTTACGTCTTATACCGTATTATATTTTTCTAAAATTTCTCAGCAATCGCTATTAAATTTTATTAACGATAGCACATTTTCACATAATTTAATGTAAACCTTAGCGACTGAGAAAATTTCAATCGCAATTGATAAGATTTCCACTCAAATAAAATTCAATGCAAGAGAAATCAATTAGAAAAAGGGAAAATTTCTCGGATATTATCGACAGAGTATTAATTTTAAAAATAATGGATTTTCTTCACAATTTCATATGAAGATAAGTGGCTAAGCAACTTTCGTGTCATAAGCATGGGATTCTAATACAGGAAATGGCACGAAAATTAAAACGCAGAAGGAATGAATTTTCGACGAAATTGAATCAACATCATATCCAGTGAGGAGTTCCATGGTATAGCAGTTTTTCAATCTTGGCTCCACGTTCAGAAGCCAATAACCACTGTTTCCCTATCGCATCTCCAAGGCGAGGACGGGCTCAAACTCGCGCACGTCACCAATTCCGCGCGACTCCACTCAACCCGCGGCTGCTGCGCCAGAGGTGAGTTTTCTAAAATGAAAACGTCCGAGGAATGTCGGGGGAAGGGCGGGCTCATCGCCAGTAGTAATTACTTTGACCCTTTCCTCGCGCCAACTGTGACCCCTTCAAACCCCCCTCGTGATGGAAACGCTCGCTCGCTGGAGAAGGGAATGAAGGAAGGGGGAGGGGTCTATACAGAACGCAGAGCAACCTGGAAGCGCAGGTTTAACAGCCCCGTTCATAACAATTGCCAAGATCAAAAAAACATATTATGAGGCAGACGATTTGAAAATAAAATCGGTCAATCAGAGAAAATACCCCGCATCAATCATGAAATCAATTATCAAGGACTTAGCTAGTTTTCATGTCTCTCGATAGGCATAACCATATTCCTTATTATTTCTTAATTTCAAGAGAAATATGAGCTTTTCTCGGCTAATGACCACCCCAGCTACGCCATATTAAGTTTTTATGAACCTAGAGAAGCTCTTTTTGAGGGCACAAATTCGTAGTAACGCCATGAGAAAGTATACTCAAAGTATACATGAACTACCATGAGAAAAAATTCCCCACGTCCGGGAATCGAACCACGGAATTTTGGCTTTCCGGGCTAATGAGCAGACCACCACGCTATCCATGTTTCTTAGTTTCCATGGCAATTGTACAATGAGCCTCGGTAGAATTGCCATGGTATCGAAAATATCTGGATAGCGTAGTGGGCTGTTCAGTGGCCAAAAGTCCGTGGTTCGACTCCCGGACGAGGGGAATTTTATCTCATGGCAATCCATGAATATTTCACCGCCGCTTATGCGGCAGGATTTTAAATATTACGTCATGTAAGTTGCTGTGAAAAAGGCTATAAAGGAAGAGTCGGGGAGTAGTCGGTGTGGGAACGAGGGTTGTCGAGATGGGTTTGACGAGACGAGAAGCGGCCACATACAGCGGGTGGAGAGAGCTTCGGCCTTCGCGCGCGTCAGCCAGCACCGGCATACGTGAATGCTGGCAAATATCTGTATAAACTACAAATTTTCTTTACAAGTTGTTCTATTTGATCGTGCTACATTGGTTTCGCATATTTGTCCACGATTTCTGGTTAGCACGGTGGCGGTCGACACAGAAATATCGGAAAACCCCCGTGAATTCCCTCCATTAACTGGAAATATTCTGATATCATTACCATCAGTATTACCACCATCACCACGATACTATACTAACTAGCTGTTATGCATAAGACAGGACGTTCTGAAATTATGCTTCCTGTTACATATATTTCTATATAATCTGAATTCATATGGCTTCCTATGCATGCAAGTAAAAATCCTCAAATGTAACTGTCCAGATCTACAATTTAGAGTATCTACTTGTACTGTTGCTCTAGAAAATATCAATAATGACCTATCTATTCCAATGATTTGTTAGGATGACTTCATATTCTTCCAATGGTTGTTCTTGATGCTGCAGCTATGCTTTCCAGCAAACTCCACCTTCAGTCTCTCTCTTCATACTATTCTAAGAGGTGCAATCCATTTCCAAAAGCAAAGCATACTCAGCAATATATGTATACTCAGAAAATCTGGAGAAACTCGGGGATTATATCTCTGTACTTGAGTGGACACCGTCCTTGATGAGTACCCCAACTCAGCAGCGTTGCCTGAAAATTCCTACAACCCGATATGCCCCAACACGCAAAGAAATTTATGTGCGCACAATTGTAGCTACTTATGAAAATTAAGAACAACGGGACAAATCGAGATGCCTGTCCGAAATGCGACGCATTAGTTCGGCATATTTCTCAGTTAGCCACTGCACAGAGAGTTTTATTTTGTGTATAACAGATTACTTTGGCGCGCAGAAGGGTCTGTGCGATACCTACCATATCAGTAAGTAAGAGACGGATTCGCAGTTAAGCTATCAGTATTCGAGACCTTGTCTATGTCGTCATTGCTTCTGGGTCGACACCGAGGAAGTCAAAGCAGAATGAACGAAATGGACACAAGTATATATCATAGCAACGGATTTTTCGGCATTAGCCCAATTTTATTTGGACGCTATTTAATTGGAATAGCATCACAAAAGCTTTGATTGACTCTAAGCTGCTCTTCCGTGAGCACATTAAATCTATTTCCGCCCGCGCTATGTCATTGGTGGGTATGATGTATCGCTACAGTGAGGTGTCGGATTTAATTGCTCTACGCACCTTCTTTTCCTGTGTCTCTCCGGTCTTGGAATACTGCAACCAAATCTGGTCTACGGCTCCACTTTCTTCATTAAAGCTCCTGGAACGCACGTTGATTTTTTTTTCCTTTCTGTTGTCCGCTAGCGTCACACGCCTTATCGTAACTTCTCCTGCCATAAGATTATATCCGCCCTGGGTATTGCAATTTTAGCTGATCGTCGTATCCTCAATGACCGGAGACTCTTCTTAAATAATATTAACGGCAAATAAAGAGCATCTGACCTTCTTTCTCTTTTCCCGCTTCGTGTTCCTTCGCGCACAACAAGGTCGAGTGACTTATTTTGTTTTAATCCGCGCCTTTCTGTCTCTTAACGCTCTTTTATATACAGACTTCCTTCTTCCATGAACTCCTTTTCCAAATGTGTTCGAGATTTTGATCCTTTTTTCATTCCTCATCCATTTTGCACCATCTCTATCGCAATGTCCCTCCTACTCCTCGCACCACCCGATGAAGTCTATTATTCCTTGTTACTTATTTGAAAATACTGTTGATTATCATTATTTTAGTTGTTGTTTACGTTTTACTTAATATTAGTAAATTATTCTCTAGTTACTCTCTTTCCTCTGTAACTAGCCTCGTGCTGTTTTTGGGCTAAATTAAATAAATAAATTGGTTTGGAATAGAGTGTATAAAGATACAAGATCCTGACACGGAAAATATTTAAGCTAACAAAAACAAAAATATTTTAAATTAGGGAGAGTACATCTATTCATAAAATTAATAAAGAGATTTTGAAGAGGGAAGATGAACTGTATTCAACTGTGGAATTCTTCGGTCACACACGCCAAATTTTTACTTCAGAAATTGGACGAACTGGAGGGGAAAAGGAATTACCAAAACCTAATTAAGCAATGCATAAATAAAAGCGGTAGGAAATCCGAGGAAAGGGAAAGGTAAATTGAAACGAGGGGAAATTGCAGAACGAGAAATTGAAAACAGGAAGAGCACGGAGAGCGTTGCGGTTCCCGTATTTCGGGAGGCAATTAGATTAATGAATTCCGCATGACGGACGAAGACACAGAAGGCAATTAATTAATCGAAAGAGGAGATTATGGGAGAGGAAAATTCCCATGAGAGAGTACAATACGGTGGAGAAGAAAAATGGAACAAAATAAAATGACGTGGAGGCAAAACTCGCTTAAACGATCTAACGGGTCGAAAGGAGCATTCATGCAATTAAGTCAAAGGCAAGAACGCAATGCTACTGACAAAAGCGGTGCAATCCCAGTATATGATCTCATGGCATGAAGTTGAAGGTACTATCCACTTTTGCGACATAAAAATAAAATAATACAATCAACACCAAGAACTAGAGATTTAAAACTGCAAACAAAAGAATTAAAAATGCTATTTCAAATTGGAAGTTTATCAACATGTTTAGTGCGTCTACTGAAAAATTGTACATATACAATTTCAATACCAATATTATGAGAAAAATGAAATACTAATACATAATGTGAATAGAGATCGGACTTTTGCCCATATTTCTCTTCGATTCGATAACGCAACACTGATTACGGCCCTAAAAATATAAATGCGCAGGAAGTAATACAGCTGATTGATAGTGGCCAAAAGTAGCTGAGATCATGGCAATTATACTGTAAATATGTATTTAAAAATCAACGACCCTTGATCTTTACAAGGAAAAAACTGAATGTATTTCCATTTTACATAAATGCCGGTTTCAATGCACTCAAGCACAAAAATTGAAATCATTGATAATGTTTCTGTTTAAACAGATCAAAATTTCTAAAATTAAAACAAATTAACAATCAAAATCACTCAAAGGAAAAACTCACGTGCTTCGCATTTCAAAACTTCCATTAATTCAGCAACTGGCCACAGATAAGATAAACAGGGGAGTGGCTCATCTCGAGTGTATTCATGGAGTTTCGAGAGAACAAAGCACAAAGTAGAGGAAGATAATAACGAACAGAAAATCAAGCTGCATTAAAAGGCCTTGGAGATACAGATGGAACCCAATTAAGCGTGGCCTAGTTTGAAGAGCAGGGTGTGGTGCAGCAATAATGACAAAAACCTAACCACTGAAAAAAAATCGAGGAGGAGAAAAATATTGACTGGGGGCATCCTGTGTGTGACGTCACCACCCTTTCCTCCGACGAGTGGCATCGTTGCGTGGATATAAATCCATCCGGATCCGGAGGAGAGCCGCGGGGCGAAGAGAGAGGGAATTAGGAGAATTAATTGAGAAAGGGTAGGCTAAGAGATTGTTCTCGCGCTTCTCTTCGCATTTCTCCTGGATGATACAGAGCATTAAAATGCCCAATTCAAGATAATAAAAACTGCTCGCTCTACTCACCCCTAAATGTTTTGACTGCAACTTGCGCAAATGGTTTACAAAGACTACGAAAGTAACATTCCACAAGAATCATGAGAGGAGAAATTTTGATTGCAGGTAATCCTCCCTTCCCATTCCTCCCTTCCGATACACTTCTTTTCTTACGCTCTTCCAATTTGATCGAATTGACTGTGGCAGGCAAAGTGTGTAGAATAAGGTTCAAATTTTAAACAAGCGAAAACTTTGTTATTCCACACAAATATATTTTTTGCGGCCGTTTTTTAAATTAAGCCCATCAAATTTTATGTGAAATAAAATTAAAAAATTGCTTTCATTCATTCAAAATGTTATTCCCACAATCGTTTCAGATCAATGTTTTTTTACAATCTCTCTTTCTTAGTCCAACCTCCATCCAATAACCTCTGCATTTTTACCTCCAATCGCAGTTTCCCTTCGCCATCCATGATTCCTCCTTATCCCTAATTCATTTACTTCTCCTTCCATTTTGACTTCTACATTCTCTCACAAACCCACATCTCGAAAGCTTTGCGTTTATCCCCCTCCTTTCTCAACCACGTTATTGATCCGTGAATCGCTCTATACTTTTTTCTCAAGCCTTTTCTATCCACTATTACCTACTGTCTCCTCAATAACTCTGTTCTATAAGTAGATTATAAAAAAATTAATTTTGAAGTAGTATAAGGGTTCGGAAATGGATCTTTATTAAATGACTCTCACCAAACTGAAGAAATATATAATGTAAACCTAATGAAGAATCGGCTGCTTAACATGAAAGGATCAGGGAAAATTCGCAGGAAAGGGAGTGAAAATTTGTCCAGAAGAATAGATACGTGCAGAAGGATGACTTAAAGCCTAGTCTACGACGCTAGAAGTCTTCGTGGATGAGAACAAGGGAACCAGGGAGAGTATGTATTGGACCCCTTCAACGTCGCACTTGTCCTTCCTTTCCTTGCCAACCTCAGGCCGAGCGCAGGCCCTATCCTTTTTGCGATTTGATTATAAATACAGTTCGTGCCGGGGAGTTCCCCCGACATCTGACTGCGCGAGGGACTCCGGCGAAATCTATTCTCGGGGCAGGCCACCCTCCACTCGCCGGGAAATTTATAAGGGCCGGAAAATCCCCCACCGGACTACGATTCCGAGATAGGACACGTGAAATTGGCACCTTACTGTATTTTAATGGCAGTGCCGACAGCAGTGCATCCATCATTTTATCCTTTCCCCTCGAATACGGTAATGATTTTGGTATACCTTTAGTAAAGCGGAATGTGTATCAAAATGCCAAAGAAATATTATTGCATTTATAAAAAACACGTCGTAAACAAACGAGATTAATAGCAGAAAGTTGCTTAAGTTATCCACCAGAAAAGATTTTACACAGTCGCCATAATTCGCACATTGACATGTCTCAACGGAAAATATGGAAAAAATTGATACACCATTTCCCGGGAAAACATCAATTTTTTTCAAATCATCAACTAAAGAAATGCCAATCCATTAGAGGCTACGAGAAATGTTTGGAGAATATGGTGATACTTATGGGGAAACCAAGATCAAAAAAAATAAAGTGATTTTTGATATTAAGTTGCTATGCTAAGTTTCTATTAGATTAAATTCCTTGTAGAAAATCCTGTTGTTTGATTTCCACAAAAAATTAAATAAACGGGAACAATTTATTTCACGTAACAATCGTTAACTCTTTAAAAGGTAGGCATACATCAGTGAATGGATACGACCAGAATGAATATTTGAACATTAGATGAAGGATTTGCACGTGTTTGCCACAGCTCATATTTTCAATCTATTAAAGGTGTAATTTAATCAATATTCGAATATTGTGCCGTACGCTTTGACTTTACAGCGATATTATACTTCGTGACCGACTTTCTTGCGACCATCCACCCGCATTTAAAAAAATCATTTCAAAATATACCTTCTGGTAAATGCATTCATAATTAACTAATTTCCGTTTCGCAAGAAGTCCCAGGATATTAGGGAGAAAGGGTGCAAGACCGAGTTTTCAAGCCGATGGCCTGCACTCAAAGTTAAGAGGAATAAAAATTGTAAAGAGCACTTCTGATAGAAATACTTATTCACACTGAGAATGCGGCTTTAACTAATAATTTACGGTAGCAATGAATGCAACATAAGCTATTGATTACCTTTTTAGGTAGCCACTCAGAAAACCTTTCCATAATTTTTCGACATTGTCATTCCCCAACAAATACCCTTACTACCTAAAAACTACTCCTTCACCTGTTTCTTGGTTTTTTTCAATTTAATTGGTCTTCCAGTCAAGCCACACGAAAAAAATAGTATATAACTTCAAGACCAACTCCAATTTTGAAAGGAACTCGTACAACCAACCTATATTCTCCATAAGAGAAATATGTGACGACCTTCATCCGCATATAAAATTAAGATATATAGGTACCACTTTCCTTCCACGGGTAACAACGCAAAAGCAAGAATTAGCCTCTTACATCGCTACACGGCAAATAATAACAATCATAATATAATTATAATTCAGTTATTTATACTTCGCACCGCAGTAGCCAGCGCAAAATACTTAGGAAATAGGCTTTTTGCGTATGCACTAGGGCAGTTTAGAAGATGTTAATAAATTTTCAACAAAAAAACCATTCAGCAATTCAGGCAACCATCAATGATCTAAGACCACCTTCGGAATAAGCTTCGGCGGCTCCGTTGAGAAATTCACTCCCTCCAGGATAACAGGTGGCGCCTCTTTCATCACGACTCCAATTCGGTTCAACAGTCCAAGATTAACTCGAAATGTGGAGGAGGCACGTTCCTTCCATACCAATGCAGGGAGGATATCATTCGTCGCTCGCGACGTAGAGGCACCTTGGTCGGAAATATGGAATAGGAAAAAAGAAATAAAGGACAGTGTGTGTTGGGAAGACAGCAGTTCGAGCGTCACCGATACTCTCACACCCTTTTGGAACCATTCCAGCCCCTCACTCCCATCCGTCCACTGTCATCAGTGTCTTCCCCTCCCCTCCCGACATTCACCCCTCCACCCCCACCTCCTCCTTCCTCATATCCCTCTCATACCCCTCCCACTCTTCTGCTCCCTAAATCTTTCTCCTTCCCTCCTCACCCATTCCTCAGCGCCTGAGCAAGGAGTTGGGAAACCATGCGGGTACTACATTCGTCTTGTGCTCGGACAAATGAGAAATGACGGCCCACTTGAAGCAAAAGAAATGGGGAGTCGTGTAACCCTCCCCCAAGAATGTGTAATGTTTTCTGTTCTCAGCCGGGCGGGTTAACAAGGGGGACATTCGCTAAATACTTCGCGAATACTCTTTAACTAATTATTTTTGAAGTCGCGAAGAGGTTGATTAAAAGAGTCACTACTTTTTACCCCGACCCAATTTGTGAATACCTAAACTTGCCGTCACCATAATGTGGATATATTCGCACTCTTCATCTTCTCCAGCCAACGCATGTTCTTTCAAAAGTTTACATGCCAGATTAGAAGAATCAAGACGGAATATTTGAAGCACAAGAAATGGTGAATCATGGACTTATCTTTCCCTTCGTGTTTCCATGCTGGTCACCATCGGCATGGTAAAATGTCCCTATTTTTTCACAACTCGAATTTTTTTACTTAAACTCACCTATTACCCTATGCAATTCATCTTCCTCATTGTCACCATTCGGAGTTTTTTTTAACTAGTTACTTATATTTTATATACTATTCCACTCTTTGCCTATGATTATTTCTAATAATGATGAAAATATGGTAAAACAACTGCTTTTGGAAGGGAAGCGATAGGCAGAGATGCAACTGAATTGCTAAGGAGAATTACTTAGGCGAAACCCAACACATTCACTGCAAATCTCATACTCAAGTCTATCTCTAGTATTAAACACGGCATTACCCAGTTTAAAGAAAGCTTCCATAGTCCTGATTAAAATGAATAAATGCCATCTTACTTTGAATACTGCCTACAGTTATCATATTTTACGCATAAGAATAGATTCAAACGTAGAGCTACATCGGTGGTGCATCTTTAAAGCGGTTATGCATGGTTAGATAACGCTAGCCACGCTCAATCTACTCCTCAACAGAATTCAAGTGGTTCATTTTTTGCACAAAAATCGGCCAACCGCGTCTTGCTTTCGCGATGAATAGTCCGGAACCGGGGAAGGAGAACAAATATCGGTAAGGAGCATCCCCCCTGAGGGTTATGCTACTGGGAAAACAGAACATGCTACTGGATTTTCGATGAAATTCTCCGCCTTCAAAAAGAAATCTATTTTCTCATCACCTGAGCCCCATGAACTGCCTCGAGGATGTTCGCAATATTTTTTTTCTCTTTACCTGTCAGCTTTTTTTTCTTTCGGCCTCCCGTCTCTTTCTTCGCAGATTTTCCAGCACGTAAGTCAATCTTTACGGGGAAAACTAAAAATTGACTATAATGTCTAACTGAGGAGTTAAAATGGGAATAGGCAGGTGTGTGTGTGGTGCTTTTACTGACACTTAACAAGTAGAACAGTTAAATCAAACTTTCGCTCCTATTCAAACGAAAATAAAACATCTTTAGATTTTAGCAATATTTTCCCAGTAAGACATTTTATCTCATCTACTGCTTCTAAAAAAAGCTAAAATTACGCCGCTTCCTTATTCTATTGTAGATTTTCATTAGCCATAAAATAGAAATGACAATAGGTCAACTCCATGTAAATCAAAATACCCAGGCCCTAGACACCTTTTTCAATACGATGTCGTACAAATATATTGTCTGTAATAAAAATATGTTGTCTGTTAAGTGATTGATACTGATATTGAAGGAAGAGAAAAAAATAACCAAAGCGGCAAAAATACAAGTATGATTCCGACAATTTTATGTAGCTGAAAATATGAAACATGAGACATGAACAACAATATGCACTTCATATCAACACACTGTGCCCAAATACAGATAGGGCCAACATGGGTGAGAAAAATACAACATTACAAAGTAGAGTATCTTATGTGTTACAAAAATACCATACTTAGCCATTTTATCTTTAGAGAGAAGTGAAAAGTGGAAAAGGATAAAAAGGTTTCTTTTTTTCAATATACATGTAAAGTTCTTCCTGCATTCATTTGGACAGAGGGAGCACAGAGGCATATGGATGTATCATTTTTTCTAAGTAGCTAATGTCTACTCTAAGGAAATAATAGAATAGTTAAGGAATATAAACCCGATGACGAGCACTATATGAATTCTTTCCCAATTCACTGTGACACAGTTCGGAAAAAAGAAATCATCCATGTTTTACCCGTCTCCTTCTTCTCAAGTTCACGAAGGCGGAACATCCCAAGAAAGGCATAAAAAATTTCACGCAAAACTGCGTAGAAAGTTAACGACGCCAATCGCTGCTCCTGCCAAAGCACTATGGGCGCAGTATACACCTTCCTTCACTCTCCATTGGATCTCTGACGTCACGAAATGTCTCGTAATGGAGGCAACACTCGAGATTTTATATTTCCAAATAAAGAGCGAGTGGGCGAATAAATACAAAGGAATTTTTTTGGACATAAAACCAATTTCGGCCAATACATCGAATTAATGACTTAATTTAGAGGGTAATCCACGCGTTAAATCCCTCTGAAACACATTCAACAACAGGCATTACAAGGGTTTTTGGGTGAGTTAACTCGCATCATTAACCTAGCGGGATTAAAATTGTCAGTGCTGGTCATGCTAAAAAATTCGAGGTAAAAAAAAGAATTTAAGCCTGAATCTGGAGCAGTCCCTAACCTCTCCCATAATCTTATTTTATAACAGGCTCCCTCCTCTATTTTCGTGCATATATCTCCTCTCAACTTCCAATCCCAAACTTTCCTCTTCCTTCATTCCTCGCATCCTCGACCTCCTACCCTTGTCCTTCACGCTATCTTTCGCCTCCTCTCCCACTTCCCTCGTCTAATTCCGGAAATACGGACCCCCCGTTCCTCCCCAGCTTCCCCTTTTGCCCTGCCTTGGCTTCTTCCTCCCTGCTGGTCGACTAGGTGCCAACAACATCGCTGCGACGAGGGGCCCGACGCAATCTTTCCCGGCCCATCTTTTGACTTTCCCGGAAAAATTCCGATCCAAGGGCAAAACTCGGGAAGGATATACACCGGCGTCCGTTTAGATAGACATTATAATTTGGGAGGTATGGAAGTTCACGTGGAGAATTTTGCACATTAAACATTTCTAGTGGCCTCTAATCGATCGGCACTTATTTACTTGATGATTTGAAAGAACATGTGATGTTTTCCGGGGAAATGGAGTATAATTTTTTCCATTGAGTCATGTCATCAATAATTGAATTACGGCGACTGTAAAACCATTTCTGGTGAATGACTTTAACAAGATGCTTTGCATATTGTTTTTTTTATAAATGCAAGAATATTTCCTTGGTATTTTGATATACATTACCCTCTTCTGAAAGTATACCAGAATCAATACCGTATTCGAGGGGAAAGGATCAAATGATGGACGTACTGCAGTCGGCATTGCCATCATACCGTCATTTTTGCCTCGAACTTTGAAATTCCTATTTTTCACAACACTACTCATAAATTTGGTCTCTTCCTCGCCATTACAAACTTTCCCAACATCCTTCTCTCCTATACGGTTATCAGTATCTCCTCCCTGCAAGTGCTACTGCTCGTACTTATTCCAACCAAACCCTCTGTTACCTCCATCTCTCCCATAGAATTTCTCTCTCCTCACGTCAACACCTCAATCCTTTTTCTTTCCGTCCATTTCACCTCCTGCATCATCCTATATACCAACACTTCAAATTACTTCAGTATTTTCTTCCATCATCCTTTCCTTCTTCCATGATGCGCTTCTAGCGATGGATTGGAATGGTGTTTTTAACTCTAGTTCTATCGATGGAAAACTTGGTTGTTTCACGTCAAACATAGCTAGTTGCTCTGACACTTTTTTTCCCTTACGGGTATGTCGGCCTAAACGCCGAACACCTCCTTGGCTGAATGAGACGATAAAACTCATGATTAAAGAACGCAACCAAGCGCGATGTGCCTTTCGACGCATTGGTTGTTCCACTCTGCGACAAAAATACAAGGAACTTAGAAATCGCGTTAAATCAGCCATCAATGACAGTAAACGCCAGTTTTATTCCTCGAAGCTTTCCTCGCAGAGAGACCCGAAATTGATTTGGCGTGAGCTTCGAAATCTTGGGCTGGTTCGAAGACGGGACTCTTCTCTACCCCCAAATATAACTCTCGATCAGCTAAACTCCTACTTTTTGTCAACTACGATTAGTCATAATGATGCCCCAGCTAACTCCAGACTTGAGCGAGTTATACCATTCAGTGATAACAACTTTTACTTTAAGCACGTAACTCCTGAGACTCTGATCGAAGTATTGGAGTTCTCCAAGTCAAATGCC
Source organism: Ischnura elegans (assembly GCF_921293095.1). Lineage (NCBI taxonomy): Eukaryota > Metazoa > Arthropoda > Insecta > Odonata > Coenagrionidae > Ischnura > Ischnura elegans. The sequence continues at coordinate 42,297,486 of NC_060246.1, forward strand.
ACTGGAGTTGACGACATTCCAGTAAAGATTATTCAACTTGCCAAATATGCCCTATTACCTTACATCCTTGAAATTTTCAACCATTCTCTCGATAATTCAGTATTTCCATCGGAGTGGAAAAAAGCACTTATTCGTCCGATAAAGAAGACAAAAAATGCAAAATTACCTTCTGACTTCCGGCCAATCTCTATTCTGTGCGCCCTGTCGAAAATGTTGGAGAGAATTGTTTTCAAGCAAGTTACAGAGTACCTAAATAACAATAACAAACTTGACGCTATGCTATCAGGTTTTCGGCATGGATACAGTACGCAGACGGCACTACTAAAGATAACCGATGACATTCGACTTCATATTGATAAGCGTATGGTTACAATACTAGTTCTTTTTGATTTCAGTAAAGCATTCGATCGAGTTGATCATAATCTACTAATCCATAAGATGGTGAAGCTTGGTTTCTCTTGTTCAGCTTTAAACTGGTTCTGCTCCTACCTAGGCAATAGATTTCAAGCAGTCTTAGGACCTGAAAATAACTTATCCGCATGGGCTCCAGTATCTTTCGGAGTTCCTCAAGGATCTGTCCTGGGACCTCTGCTATTTTCTATATTTGTCAATGACATTTCAATTGCGATTAAAAATTGTAAATATATGATATATGCAGATGACCTTCAAATATACATCCATACTTCGATTAAAAACATAGCTGATAGTATTAACCTAGTGAATCATGACGTGAGAGAAATCACAAAATGGGTGGGTAAAAACCACCTCATACTGAACTGTTTGAAGACGAAAGCAATAATCATCGGTAGCTCAAGGATCCTAAACAAAATAGATTATAATCACCTTCCTCCAGTTGTAGTTGGTGACCATCAAATACCGTTCAGCGACTCTGTTCGCACTCTTGGACTAACCCTCACAAAAAATTTGTCTTGGAACCAACATGTGAACGAAATCTGTAATAAAGTCAATATCACACTGTATCAACTAAAACTGCACAAGCACTTACTTCCTATATCCACCCGAAAAATGTTAATTTCTACCCTGGTATTCCCTTCCTTTGACTATTGTAGTCTTGTTTATAATGACATGCCTAAAGAGCTGGATAAAAAGTTACAAAGGCTACTTAATTCATGTGTAAGATATGTATTCAATTTAAGAAAGGATGTTCATGTATCACAGTACAGAATCAGCCTTGGTTGGCTAAATCTTTGTAATCGAAGGAAATATCTACTCGGTGCTCTTCTTTTTAAGATTTTCAGAGAGAGAATCCCTAATTATCTCCGGGAAATCTTTATGAACAGATCAGTAACCACCCATATGTCATCTCGCAAAAATGACTATTTATGTTATCCTACTCCACGTACTAATATCTACCAGAAATCATTTCTGATAACGGGATCAAAACTCTGGAATTCTCTCCCTGAGGATCTTAGACAGAGGGGCTCCATCCATGCTTTTAAAATTAAATTGTACATGGATTTACTCAGTGGAGAGCTAAAATAAACTCCCACGAAAATACAGCCTATTATGTATCATTATTATGTATTATGTACTATATTCCGTCTGCCTATGATGTCAAATTTCAATCCTTGTTACGTGTTCTCTCTTTTTTATAGGTGCGTATCAAACAACTTTACTTGACATTTTTCATGAACCTTTTGCTTTGATGAGCCATTATTTTTGTAAATTGTGTTTTTTGCTCCAAGGGTTTTTTCCCAGAGCATAATAAATATCTATTCTATTCTATTCTATTCCTTAGAGTCCACGTTTCCAAGCACAGGTACTGAGATAAATTGTTATTTAAGATGCAGGTGATATTTTGCTGGGGTCAAATCCACGTGCCTGGCGCTTCAAACGACAGCATTAATTTTAATATAGTCATACGTCAGAAAATCAATATAACAATCCAAAACACCCATAGGAGCAGGAGGGAAGCGTCCCTTACGGTAAGTTAATGATGTCACTTTTTTAAGTCTTTTTTCACCATCCGTTTCATTAGTCGTTCATAGCATCGTTGAAGATACGGATTATTAATCTTCACAAGTACAATATCAAATTTTTCTGTCGCAAATTAATGCTACTGGCAACCATGGCGAATAGTATAAACACTTACTACTACTAAGGCCCATAGACTGATTAAACCAACCACAGCGGCTCAATCGGGGCAAAATTAAAGAGACATCGGGCCGGATTGACAGTGTTCAACATTGAAGGGAATGAAACCAACTATCAACGTAATAATAGTCCATTGACTGAAGTTCGGTATTTTTCGGCCATCACGCTAGTCAGCCAATTACGAAACTTAAGCTTTATTCCCATAAAAGGGTATTCAAAAACAATACCTTCGAATTTCGACAGCCGTATAATTTTCAAGAGAGTGCTTTCAAGTTCATCATCGATAACTCAGAAAATATGCGCTGCATCCTCTTTCTTCTGCAACATCCTTCAAAAAACTAAAGCAGCGCTCATGAGAAAGTAAAGCTGAAGGGATCATTTTTCTCCCGAGAGAATCAGAAAAATGTTTTCTATGGGAATCTTTAAAAGATATAACCAGTAAACTGAGTCAAGTGTTGTTCGCAGAACAATCCAAAAGTGCCACTTTGAATTCGCCAACGTTTTTCACCTCACTTCCTACCACCATTTGGCTTGCTAGACGCCCAAAACCATAGCGAAAAAGCTGAAAATTTACTCCCACAGAAAACTCTCCGCCTTCCTCTTTCGAAAGCTCCGCTTCCAAGAATAAACCGTGAAATTTTTCGACTCCTTTTCAAGATTACGCGAGAAGTATTTTTTTACGGTCTCCACTTGTCTTTATTTTTGACTTTTGTGCCAATCTTTTCTCCGAAATTTTAATTGGGCTTTCTCCCGCGCCCGCCGCTCTCGTCCGAGAGTGAGATACAAGAGCACTTTTCCAGTTCCCGACAAAAGAACTCGGCGCCAAAAGAATTCCAACGCTTTGCTACGGTTTACCGCCAGAATTCAAATGATCAGGAGCTAAAATAAACATTTCGTCACACGCTGGTAAAAGAAATCACAGAAATAGGAGCAGGATTCTAAAAAAAACGAGATTTCCCAGAATACCCTACTTTGAAGCGTTAAGGGACTCATATTCTCATACAGACTCATACTATTGCAAAGGTTATTTTAGTTTGAATCAAAAATTCGAGTGCCACATAGGTGAGGATTTCTCATTATTCTATCTTTGATATTTTTGTAGTTATTTCTTTTCAATGTTTTTTTTCTTTCCGATGTTCTACATTTATCCCCTGGAAATATATGGCTTAGAATCAAATACTTTTGTACGTTTTGGAGGGTTTTAGAAAACACCCAACGAAATTTTATTTTGAAACTCTTTATTTTTTTAATTAAGTCAGAATTCCGGACAGAATTCACTTAAAATTATGGGAAATAGTTGAAAAATATTAGCAACTAAAATTTTAAATTGAAAACTAAAACACAATGCAAATCCATTACAACTTTTACACCTACTGAGGGCCGGCTTTATTATGCTCAGTTAAAATTTTGAGGATTATTTAAAGTGGAGTTAATGAATTCTTCCCTCACGTAATTAAACGTTATTCTGAACTACTTAGATTTACATTAACTCCAAAAAATTCTCAGGGCAAGGTTAGGGCTGTACACTGTTCCGGTCATCGATAACCAGATATTATAGAAGTACCTACTCCTGGTAAAGTCATCAACAGAACGTTATTAAAATGTAATATCACGGCCTCTATCACTCAAATTCTATGAGTGGGGGAAAAGAGATTTTTTAATGAAGAACATAACCTGCGCAGACAGCACTTGAAAAAAAAATTCGCCTCCCATCTTTTCAGCGTCTTTGAGCTGGCGACGTCGGCGATCCAGATAGGGTAGAGCAAGAGTAGAGGTGCAGTGTCAAGGATGGAATTCGCAACGTGACCTTCAACCCTTGACGAGAGAACGCATCCCTGGGTCCCCTGTGAGAGAAAGAGGCTCCCGTCTTCTGCCAGCCATACCGACAACGTCTCATTCGAAGTTCGTGTCGACCAGACCCGCGTCCATTACCACATTCCGGGCGCGGAGCGGTGACGAGGGCATTAAATTAAATGCGAGAAGGACGAGAGAGGGAGATGAGAGTGTCGCGGAAGGAAGAAGAGGAAGGGAATGGAATATAAGACCGCACTAAAGCGTGAAGTTGGGGACGGGTTCGGTGTTGGCGAAGAGGAGAACACTCGAAAAGCAGGGAGACGGAAAAAGACGTGAAGAGGGAAAACCTAACAAAACATTACGAATGATTGCTTCAACTTAATTGAACGAGTCCACTGGCAATATATGGCAATATCCCTAATTCCAACCAAATACTAGAGAAACGTTCAAGGAAACACCACAAATTGATAGAAATTGTGGCAAATCTTTCGCATACATAACCAGATTTTAAAGATTAAAACGATTTTTTTAGCTTTGCGCAGTTAAAAGGATTATTTATTTCATTTACTTTCTCTACCATTTAACCACTTGCCCCATAAAACTCTCAAGTTCAGCGGAAAAATTTTGTTTCTCAAACTTTCTCCAAGAATTCCGTTATAATTACATAATATTTTAACTAAGAGATGTTCGAACACGTGGAATGGTAGTGAAAAATTTCTTAACAATAGCCATTTACGAAGTGAAACAGAAGGTTGCAAAGAAAACGAATAATCCTTGGAATCTTACTACGAGTTCGAACTCTTGTCCATAGAAACGGCAGGCCTCGCATCGGGTCACCTCACACGAACATTTCTCTCCCATTGACACAATTCCTCCCCCCCTCCCTCATCTCCACCAACCAAAGGCCACCTCCCACGCCCCCATCCCCCAACCCCGCGCCCCATCGTCATCCCTCCACGTTCCTATCCCCATTCGTTCCCGTTCCTCCCGGCAGAGCATTCTCCTCCCCCCTTTAAGGCTCCCATCTCCCGGGACCAAGAGCATAGACGGCGCGCATGGCCGACGCGTCTCGCCCGTGAGAAAGGCTCTCCGCTCCACTGGCGATGCTCGACCCGTCCCCACGGCGGCGGCAGCGTTCCCCCGTACCCCCTCTAGCGGGCAACAGGAGAATGAGAAAAGCGTGAACGAAAGATTTCACGAAGAGGAGATAAAGCGAGAGAGAGATGCGATAAATAAGTGGAGAAAGGGTCGTCACGGCGATGCCTCCACGGGAGAAGCATTTGACGGAAGAGGAAGTGGCAACCACCCCGAAAATATGCCCTCACCTCAAAGCCATCACCAAAGATTGAAGACGGGAGAGAAATCAGGGCATTAGATGCCGTTTCGTTCCCATGGTAATGAAAAAATGCTTCGCAAGAATTAAAACTGGTAATAATGTACATTTTATTCTTCCCATACTCATAATTTACAAGAGTAAGGTTTAAAAAATAAAATTTTAACTAATTCCTCATACCCCTACAACACTGAAGTGTTTTATCTGTTCGAATGAGAGGAAAGCACTAATTTGAGGAGTATTTTCATCTTCCCATTTAAGCTTTTGATACATATCTATTGTGGACATTAGCAACTCAATGAATAATTCTTGTAGCAATGGCCGTAAAATATATTCTAACATGCATCATAAGAAGTTTCTAAAATCCCATGGAAATTAGGGTATTTTCGGTGTATTGGCAGGGCATTAGAAAAAGTTTTTGTAGAGGTAAATATATTTACATCTCTTTCGGCATTAATTGTAACACAATTAACAATACAAATTAAATGGTAAAGTCATATTAAGGAAACAAAACGGATCCACGGGTTTTACAAGGAATATTTGCGCCTGACATAATTAAAACAGAAATACATGGAATTTTTGTCAGGCAGACCATAGATACTCATTTCCTTCATTCTGGGTTTATTACCTTTTTCAATGAACTTTGAATAATTCACAAAAAAGTCTGATGCAGCTCAAGTGAGTATCTAGGGTCAAAGAAAATAAAAATTGCCAGCGGCAAAAGAAGCACAAATATACGAGGAGAGAAACTCTAAGCACGAAGACAAAAAAAGCAAGACGCAAATACTTTAGAAATTTAATAAGGCTGTTTAGACTAGATTGGTATTTTTAAATTAACAGTAAGTCAAATCATTTTATACTCTTAAAAAGGAAAATACTAGATAGTTTTATATTCGCATTGAATTTTTGTCAACATAAGCAATTTTCTAGTGATTCGAAAAAAATAAATAGTCTTAGTACAACTATGAGATGAATACCATACAGTCTCTATCAATATTAAGCGCGTGATTTAAAATGTATACAGGCCTAAAATACAATCAAATGAGCTTGACAACGTGTTGATTCGAAAACTCAGAATACATGCTGCGAATCTAGCATGAGCCGATAATCGCGAATAACTACACGGAATACTGTTTACTGAAAAAGTTCATAGTTTTAAACGAGATTTTTCAAAAGTACAAAAGTAACTGATTGACTTTGGGACAGCCAAAATCATTACTGCAGCTAAAATAATTTTTAAATTTGTTGTTTAATAGACAAAAATGTTTTCAATAAAATGATTTTCCTTCTAAAAACTCCTCTTCTGTTCGTCAAGGGGAATGATCAACGGAAAACACTGAACTTCCTTGAATCACCCAACTATCAGTCCATGGTGAATTGCGGTGTTTTCACATTAAGTCAACCGAAACCACGAAAATTTTCTAATCCAATTCAGCTCTTCAACTCCAAAGTGTACTGTATCTGTTTATGCTTCGCGAGTCTTCGTTCCATCCGCATACCGCGAGGATTAACCGCAGGGAGGATGGGAGAAAGCGGATGAGGGACCGAGAACAATGGATAGGATCCAAAAAATGACAAAAGCAGGAGAGAAAGAAGATTGAGGCTAATATTCAGAACTTCGGAAATGAAAATATGGAAATGAAGGCAGAAAAGTGTTTTTTCAAGCAGTTTCGCTCCCAGCTCAATTAATTCGGCGGATCATATCTGACCACAACAGGTTTCATCATCTGTCGTTTCGTAAAAAAATAAGAAAAGCGCTGCATCGAGGAAATAGGCTTATTACATATAGAGCGTTGTAACTTCAAACAATGTTTTATTCCAGAAAGCATTTTTATTTACTTCAAATTACAGTTTTCTATCATCCCATTCCTTCAAGCAACTTTCTCCCAACAGCTGGCTGCCAACAATAAATAAAAGTATTTTTTATTTTCGACGTTACAGCGTGCTTGAATGCTCGCCGGCCTCGGTGGCGGCGGGGTAAAGCCCTCGCCTGCCTAATAAGCGGTCGCGGGTTCGAGTCCCGCCGGGGCACGTTTCCCTTATCCAAGGAATGATTGCTGGTGCATGTGTAATTGTTGAAATGTCTATGAAACCCCGATGTAAAAGGCCAACGTGTCCTGTTGTCGGCGGAATGGAAATGAAAAATATACACATGAATGGTAAAGAAGAAAAATCAGAGGAATGTGACGCCGATGGTCGATTTAGTTTAAACGATGGTGATGTGGAATTGCGAATTCATTACACTATCATTTTCCTGAACCTCAAACGACACCAATCGTAAATTGGGATTTGAAATCCATAAATGAGAGGTAAATGGGAATGAGATAACCGAAATATTTTCTCACAGCTAAGGAAAGTTTGTCCTTTTATTCAAAGAGATACAAAATAAATGGATACAAATCTACCCGAGGAAGAGTTAAAATTAATTAAGCCTTGTATCCAAAAAGTATGCAAATATCCAAGTTATCATTTGTACTAGAAAAATATAATGCAAATGAAGTTGTAACGAGCTTTTAGTTATTCCGAAACAGGGCTGGCTCAAATTTATGATAAACAGAATGATTGAGATTAAGGAATACCTTTCAGGTCGATGTATACATAAAGTGAACCTTTGAGGCGTAAGAAGCCCCATGCGCAAAAGGAAAAGAGAAAAAGGGACCAAAGCACATAGAGTATCCTCGAATACCACACAGAGGACCCGCTTTTTCCACTCCAGCTATTAAATTTTCCAATTTCAAATACGAAATAAAATAGCGAAAAATCGGACCTGCTTAGCAGTGGATGCACAAGTTCACTCACGGAAATACCTGGGGTAGGTGCACACTAACCAATCGTGACATAATGAGCCAGGTGTAGAAATTAATTGTAACTCTCATGGAATTTGAAGACTGAAAAGTGATTACAGCAGCGATAAAACAGCAAGATAAGTTTTTTTTTCAGAGGATGGCTCTTAGATATATGAGAAAAAAGATGTTTGAATATATCATGATAAGCAAATACCACAAGCAACGCCAAAATAAAAGGTTGGAGCAGAGTAAGAAAAGGATGCTTTTCTCACAAAATTCCCATGAGAACGGATTTTATCGTCCACTCTTAGGTAAATAAATCAGTCAACCGCACCACTTAGAAAGAGTCGACTTCAGCCATACGCGTTTGACTAGGTAAATTGCGCTGGCAATGTTTCTGAATTTTAATTCAGCCATTAAATCTCACTACAATGTGCCTTCAGACAAACTGAAAAAAACTTAAAGCCAAAACATAGAATAATGTCATACTACAAAAAATTACAGATTTAAGCAGTAACTTGAAGGTTCAAATTGGTAAAAAAATTAGTAAATCTCAGACAATGCTAATAGTTCATTTTCTGCGTATTCCTAAACCTTCACTCTTTCATTACAATACTATTCCAAACAACTTTGCCGCTTTCTAAAAAGTGTAACTTAAAGTCTACCTTTCACCGCGCTACAGGTCTTACCATTACCTCCACTTGTAATCATGCCAAATAGCTGGAATGGGATAATCTGAAGTAGTTTTCCTGATTTTTATCTCGCTGAATTAAAGCCCCTTAAGGGCATACCTCTAGGCCACTCCAAAATGTAGCTGGTGTAGTGAGAGGAGAGAGATGTTTTCCGACGTAAAAACGAAAATATCGGGATTCTAAACTAAAAAACAATGAAAGAGGCTTTCGCTGGTGGAATGCGAAATGAGGACGCGTTGTCGGGTTGAGGGGGGGGGTGGAACATTGAAGGGGGTGAGAACGAGGAAAGCGAAGAGTTCTCTTCACCGCAAGATGGCCACACACTGGCAGAAATACAATTACTGAATTTCCATCGGTTTTCCTGAGAAGGTTTTAATTTTTTTATATTACTAATTTCCCCGTTATTCTCCAAAATGTTTTTATACGTTTTCTTCACTAAATTGAAATTCTTTTTACCTAAGAAGAGCTCACAAAACATGGAATATTAATACTCCTCTCACCTATACGAACAACCGACTGTAATGGAAAGCTTGAATTCGATATCTGACAAAACTGCCCAATACCTAATAATAGGCAGAATAATATACGAGCGTTCAGAATCACGCATTGCAGGTGGTATACTTTTAGGATGATGAGCAGTGCGTTAATCAGGTAGCAAATTTTAGGGCGTTCACCAGAGTGTTACGCATTGGCATAATTTCCACGTGTTCGAAATTTTTCCTTAGGTTTCAAGATTTTTAAAATAGTTCCCGATGTTTACCCTGTTCTCCTGAGAGGATGGTAATTTTGAGTTGGAGTCGAAACTGAACAAATCAAAACAAACAGCCGTAGTATATTTTGCTTTCAATTATTTGTTATAATATGTGCATCGAGTTATTATAAAATGCAACACTAAGATAGAAATAATGTTGGGACCTTCACGCCAATTATTTTAAACAAATGCTTTTCAATCCTTAAGAGCCAACCGTAGCGCCAATATCCACTAATTAAGACTTTGACTGTTATTACAGCACTCATTTGCCAATAATTGAAAAATTAGCAGGGTGATGAGCCTAAGTTTTATTTCTATTGAGATTCTTATGGAGTGACAATCTTTATGTCAGTTTCTTACACCAGAGGGAGATTCATCGTCAAGTTGTAGTCGTCATTTTTTCAATGCTTAGGCCAGAATTGCCATTTTTCTAATGCATCAAGACTTATAAAAAATAATTGTGATTTTAAGATGGAATTCCAGAAAATATAAAATGAAATTTCAATTAATATGAAATTTCGTGCGTTTCCCGGAGGAACCTAGTAAGGAGAATATAGCTTCCAAGATTATACGCGAGACAAATTAAAACAAGAAGAGCAGATTTTAGTGGACATACGAATTGTAGAACACATTCTTTCTACAATCGACCCAATTAAAAAGGATTTTATTAAATATGCGAAGGAACCCCGTAAAATAGTGGTTGGCAAGCTTCGGTCTGCATGTGGGCTGTAAAATATTTTCCTGCGGTTCACACAAGAAATGGGTGTTCCATTTTTTATACCTGAGACTTAGTGTTCATTGAAGACTTGGATCACACTCTAAACATTTAGCGCATTGACAGGCTTAACCATTGAGGCAGTTGGCTCCAATGTAAACCGGGACCAATGATGTCATACTGTTTATGTTTTCATCTGAAGAGCCCATTTATGACATGGCTTCCACCAAACTGTTCCGCATTGTACAACTCATGAGGCTCCTGATGCAAGTGCTCAAAGACAAGATTCTCATGAAAAAGTTTTGATGCAGGGACCAATATTTTTTCCCTAACAAGGCGTCTCCTATTTATAAGACCGAAAGTTGAGACATGTTCACCGGGTTCAATATTTTTTCCTGATTTTTATTAACGAGCAATATTGAAAAATATAGCGTAGAAAGCTCAGTATCTAACATACACGGACATTGTGCGTAATACGTCGGGACGGAAGGGAAAGCTACGCCGACGAGGCTGTCCACTACTCTCCGACCATCAGGTATCGAATTCAAGTTCAACTTTTAAGTCGGAAGAATTGTTACTCCACTACAATGCTTAAAAACTCGAGTATCTATACTTCCAGAGGCGTACCTAGGAATATGCTTTGGGGGGGGGGGGGGGGGGGGAGATGAGATGGGTTAGTGGGGGTTACCCCACCAGAAAACGGAGAGTTAAAGAAAATTTTTTAAAATAACATGCCTGAAAATGGATTTAACATCATTTTGGCACTTAAAATTTAACTTTAAGCAGATGCAGTTATTACATATATAATCCAGACAATATATTAAAATATATTTTTTTTTCTCTTAGGCTCTGGGGGAGGATACATCCCCTCATCCCCCCCCCCATAAAACAAAGTAAGAGCACATTACGGAATTATCCTGATAGTGAAATTTCTTTCCTCTGTCGGGGGAACCTCCTCCGCAGATTCGGTTTTAAGGACGTATTATCGTTGGACGAGGGAATCGTGCACAGTATAACGGCAGGGCGTCGCGGTCCACACGACCCAACATCCCGTTTCCCACCAGTCCTTTCTTCCGCCCCCTCAACAACCCAACTTCCCCATCGAGGCATGTAATTTTTTTCCGAAAACCCGTAGGATACGCCAGTGCCTGCTCTGCGATTCTCTCCGCCGATATCTCCCGACAAACAAACGTCCCCAGGGAGTGGGGGACTTATTTTTCAAAGGAAATGTTCTTCTCCGCACAAAACACGAGGGTTGATTGCTGAATTGTCCTTCTATTTTTTATTCCTTCTCTCTCTCCATTTCGCCTCATCCTATTTACCCCTTTTCACCCTTTCTCTCCCTCACATCTCCTTCATCTCTTTATCTCCCGAATTTTCTTCCGTCCCCGCCCTTCGCTTCATTTACATTTACGCGTATCTCGAGTAGCCAAACTTCCATTCTCTTTCCCTCACCCAGATTTTCCGTCGTTCCGTTATTGCCTATGTTCTCTCCCTCTCTAACTCTACTCCAACAATGAATCGCATACGAACATGCGCGGTGCAGGGAATGGACACTAGTGATAGGAATGGTACGAAAGAAAGAGGCATTAACCACATTCGGAGGATACCTCCGACGAATGGGCAGGAATGAAACATTTTCGTGTAAATGAAAATATACAATGTTTTCCCTAAAACCAAATCATCTCATCCAAGGCTCACCTACGATGAATTGAAGAACGTAGGTAGTGCCCCTGAATGTTTATTTAACAACTATATACACAAAATGCAACGAAATAAGATCACGATAAATAACGCATATTTCTCTTCGGCTCCAAATTTTGCGAAATCAAGTATTTTTTTATGGAAAAGGGTGAGAATATTTACAAACCTTGAAATAAAAGAATACGGTCGAGAGCTTTCTCTCCAGAATTAATGTTGTGTGTTGTATTTGGAATGCATAACGACAATGACACAAAAACTGTTCATATTTACACAAAAACCATGAGTGACATTTCTTCTAACTGATACGCAAGTTGTAAATAGCATGCACCACAAGGAAATTTTTAAAAGTTTACCTTATTAGCAATATATTTTTGGTATTTTGTGAGACTGAAAAGTAGTTTCTCTAGGCCATAATTATTCGAATAAGTTTGACTTAGCAAATTGCTGCTCGATAAAGTGGAATTAAAACTGTTTCAATTGTTTGCAAATATTTCATCAGCAGCCGGTAGTCAATACATACTCATACTTTTGACATGTAACTTCCTATTTTTTTAATTTAAAATTTTGTCAAAATCGGGCAAGGTAATAAGTGTTTTGGAAGATTAAAAATACTAATAACATCCATCAAAGAGTGTAATCCAATCATAATTACAATGACTTTAAATTCACAGACGTTTTTAAGTTGAAGAACACGAAATACTACCGCGATGACTAGACAAAATTCGCTCCCAGTACATCAACTGCTGAGATAACAAAAATTTATACGAAAAGGTAACTTTTATTCAATTCGCATTTCCTTAAGTAAACGGTACGCCGACGTCATAGAAACCTTGATATGGAGTTGATACAATCGATAGGCACCACATCCGACAAAATTTACCGACGCAAATAATTCACTCATGTCATTAAGTTTGAACCGCCAATAATGATGAAGAGAGTGACCACTGCCTCGAAGCACGCCCCCTTTTATTCACGGGGGGGAAGAAACAACATAAAAGAGCTAATTTCCAACGACTCCCTAGTCTTCCTCTCATGACGATTGGGATTGAATGCCACGCTCTCCTCCGGCATGAAAAGGGCTCCTATTTTGGGATCGGATAAATAAACGACCCTTCGGATGCCATTAAAATGATGCACGGCTCCCTCGGCAGAAGTATTTATATTTCGTGCTGCTCCCTTTTGTTTCGCGCGTGAGGCACGCTCCCGCCTCGACACGTCACGGCCGTCGTCTCCCACCCAGACCATCCGCACGCCTCTTGACCTCGAAAGGGGCGGCGGCGGCAGCACGCGAAAAACCCAAGCGACCCCCCTCGAGACCGCAGACGCCCAGGACGCTGCCCTCCAGACGTCGACGTCTTCTTCCTCTAAAAACCCTTCTTCTCTTTCTTGCAACATCTCCGCTTCGCTCTCGTCTCTCTTCCTTTTTCTTCAAGATTCCCTTTCTCCTTTCACAATTCAAGTCCCTTTCTGGCCACTTCCTCCCACCCTGCCCCTCACTCACTCCCAAGTATTTTTTTTTAATCCCCCCAACTTCTGAACAGGGCCCGAACACCCTTTCGTCGGCCCCTCACCAAACCGCAGGTTGTAATAAAAACTTCGGCCTCACGCGGACACTCCTCCTTCCCCAGAGAAGGAATCTAGATTCTTGCCGATATCGAACGGCGGGAGGGGCCTCACCACTCAATTCTTATTCTTCTGCTCTCCACTGGCCCTGGTCATGAATCTTTCGTGACGCGGTTGATAAATATTGAATTTGCAGCCTCCAGACTATGGCCACCGATTTCGAGTATAACGAATCTAAGGAGTGCGTCTTGAAAATACATTCTTTACTCCTGCATCCTATACATTCATCCCATTCATAGCCCTCCGCTATCCACCCTCACTATACTCCTGCAGTAATAGATTATAGCACATGAGCTCCAATTTCACTCAAGGTCTTTTGGTGCCACGATTACTTGGATACATCGACACTCCGAGAGTGACTACCGACATAAATGGAGCATAAATTAATCATAAATCGACCCAGGACGCCATTAGTTCAGCAGCACATTTCAAGGAGGTGACCAAAAATAAAAATCAAATGACTCTCCATATTAGTCCGCACCAGGAGTATTAATTTTTTTGCTAGCTCAATTGGGAAAAATAGTAAGCCTTAGTTCTTCATTACAAATTGCAGTCTATCATTGATGCAACCAATTTTCTTTTAAATATACGTCATTACCAGCTAAAAGAAAGAAACTTTTCTAGCGAGTTCTCTGGGAAAAAATAAAAATCCTTGTGTCTTTGGAAACATAAAGAGGCAAAAAATCTGATCATTTAACCGCCTATACTCATAAACAATACGTGATTGTAAGAATTCGCTATAACATACATACAATGCTCATAAGGTGGACCTAATAATGTGACCTTGATGACAAACTAACTCTCTTAATTGAGGCTACATAAATATAGTAAACTCATAGATAGTCTGAAACTTTATGTTAAAAACTATTAAGTCATAAACATTCTTTACTGGGAAGCGACCATAGGTACTCTTTTTGATTTAGGGTATGGTTTTAGCTAAGATAGAAACATGAATGTGACCTCAAAATTTAGGCAAAATATTTTAGTAAAATAACAAATTTATAACGGTCCTTGATTGAAATAAGATTACAATAGGCAACCGACGTCATCATAGCGACAAATTTCCTACCCTACATCGTAACTCAAGATTTTATTTTCGGGCTACACACTGGATTCTTCCGTCTACTTTTCGCACAGAGCACACTCCGTTAGTAATGAGACACCACAGGAAAGACGTTATCCATACCGCACCCGGGGGTGTTCAGGGCCATGTGGCATCCGATTTCCAATATTGTCCCTCGATATATGAAAAACTGTCAAGGTTGACGCGCCCAATCCATGAGATATAAGTAATCAGGTTTTATCAGCAATCCTGATCGTATTCAATAAACCTACTCGATAATATCCGACGCGCCATTCTATGCACGCTCCATCAATCTCGACCACAACGCATCGGCATGGCGTTCGCCACCCATGGCCATTTCCGCTCTGTCGCATAGGGTTAACAGATTATATCTCAATGCTATACCATTCTCATAATATTGAGCGGCATTAGGCGGATTAAGGATCAATAGAATCAAATATCGAAAATAAAACAAATTCATGCCATAAAGAAGGAATAAATAGCTATGCACTACAACAGTAAGTGTTTTCAATATTAATATAAATATATTATTGCATTATTTTGATAACCATGGAGTGTGCATGTGACGTAATGTACGCTGATGGTCATTAGTAGTGGCTCACAGGGTTTTATAAACTTTTAAATAAGCATTTAATGGAGGAAACTTTTGGTTTGTTATCTCTGCAGTTAAAATCAACTTTTTAAAGCTATCGCATTCAAAAACGACATAGGTATTTTCATAAGATACTATATTACATTATTTAACTCATCTATAAGTTTGATAATCAATGTAAGATAAAACGATGAGGATGATATTTAAAAAAATAATATCCAATTACCACTCCGCACACAAAATATTACAGATGAAAATATGAGAAAGAGAAATAAGCATTATATCACCTATATAACTGCCATAAACGGGTACGGCACGCACTCTCCTCTTACAATTGCACATCTCACTCCAACGATGAAATTCAACGTTACATGCCTGATTTCTTACCAATGTCATGCACCACTAGCCTTAACGTCAATTTCAACTCTATTCCGAAATTCCTTCTTTCTCTCCGGTACCACCTGTCAAAAGCAGCAAATTTAATTTCCCGAATGGAATGCTGAGAAAATATGAACAAGAATATATGTGCGGTATTTCAAAAGCCGCTGTATACTTTGGCGTTACATACTTTATACAAGCTAAAATAAAATGGAAAAGAATGCAATCATCCGTTGAACCTTAGGAATCAATTCACATACCGATGAATTTATCGATCACATTCCTGCGGAAGAACATGATAACCTAAAACAGGACTGAGTGATAGAACAGCAATTCCAAAGGGAATTGGATAATGCCTAAGTACCATTGCAGGTTTGATTTCACAGAGAGGCAGATTGCAGTTTTTGTACCCTTAGAGACTGTGCCCATAAATAAGATGTTTATCAATTTATCAGATTTTTATGAACCGTAATTTTTTTTAAATTCAATAAGATAAGAGCTCCTACGTTTTATTATCTAAAATTTCCCCGGTTTACTCCCGGAAGAAGATTTATTCTCAAGTGAAATTCATTGTGAAAGAGAAAAGTGGAAACAATATTTGCTAGATACCCGAGGAAAGAAAATCAAGAAACTTTGATCCCTTTGGATGGCCAACGTACACACTTGTTTCTTTATCTGTTGCTAAACATTTATGGAAATTTTTGAGGATATCATCTAACCCTCAAAAAGATAAACGCCTTCCGCTTGTTATTTGGTGAAGTAGTCTTTAAAATATGAGTAACCGCCAAATATTTTTGGGAACAAAACTAACCATAGACATAGCGAATTTAATGTAACAGTGTATTTCTTGGGGCATACACCTGCATCTAAATAATGGTAGATATTAACTGCTATTAAAACTGATTAACGAAAAAAGAAAAACATAAATTAACAGGTTGGGTACTATCTGTTGTAATCTATGTACGCAACATGCGCACTTTAAAAAATGTTTACCCATACAAAGATTTTATTTTTGTACACCAAATACGCACGATTAAAAAATGTTTATCCAAGCGGAGATGAATTATATATGTACGTAAGAACGTACAATGGATAAAACAGGATTCTTGTTTGCTTGCCTCATAATGCACTGTTCCCCTTTTCCTGCCATATAAAACGTCCCTCTAACATATTTTCTCAACACTCTCACTCTCTCATTTCTCTCCTTAATGTATTCATTCAATCCGACCGAAACTAAAATCGCCGCTTTTCCTGTTCCTTGAGGAGTGTAATATCCTTGCAAAGGTAGAACGTTCGTTGAGATTGCGAGGTTGGCGCATATTTACTCAGCAAGCTTGCTGGGGAATCTATACTAGAAAAAAGCCTTACCGAGAGAAAATGAAAGAGCTCTAATAGTTATGTTTCCTGCCGAACGAAAAACACGAATGCGACTTGCCCACGTACACAACGGAAACACGAGAGGGCATCCGACCAGGGCTTTGCTCAAAATGGAGAGGCACTTAACAAAATTACAACGTGGAAAGAGAGGGAGAGCTCTGAGCGGAAAGCGATTTGATGTTCTCTCTGAAGAATAACCCATTCAACCCTTTATTTCCATTGAAAATAAAATTAGGTACTCCATTGGCACTCCATTCCACTCCCGGATGCCAAAATAAAATCCTCAAGGTTAGGCATTTACCATTACACGCATCGTTTACACTTTATGTACAACGTGCACCACCGACTTCGAAGCGTCATTCCTCGCCAAAGTCGATTGGGACCCATTTCTTCGCAGCACAATAGGAATTAAAAGCCGAGACCAACATAGAAATCTCAACTACCCTATTATTATGGGAAATCGAAAGATATTGTATTGAAATCCTATTACTTTGCCTTCTTAATCTTGCCCCATGTGCAGAATTCGACGCGTGCCCATGTACATATTACATCTGAGTAGAACATTCAAGTACATCCCTACAACCCTATCGAGTCTGGAGGGGCGATTATTCGCAACAATTCTGGCTGGCGTCGTGCAAGGGCACCCACACCAGTCCTTCCCGCATTATCTACCCCAACACATCTCCCGCAGCAGTTGCCACGCGCGACGAACCTTTCCCCCCACGGCTCCCCCGGCCGGCCAAAACTGCGCTTCTCCACCCTCTCTAGCCTCCACCGCGATAACACCCTCGCCACGAGGTTAGCTTCGTTACTAAATGAATTACTCGACTTCCCACAAATGTCGCTGGCTGGTTTGTGAGTACGCACCGGTCCTCTACCCGCCCTCCACGTAGGCTGCGAGACAACCCTCCGCCGACAACCAACCCCTTCCTTTTCAGCAGCAACCCCTTCACCTTAGTCTCTTTAAAATTCTCTCTTATCTGCATTATCTCTCTCCCTTTCTCACTTCCTGTCCCCCTCATTTCCCCCCTCTACTTATAACCCCAAACACGACTTCTCTCCTTCTGTCCTCAGTACAACCGTGCTCAGCAACTTACATGTTTCCCTTATTCAATCTAAAAACGAAGAAAAATGTAACTTTATACACACTTGGAGGAACTAAATAAAAATTTACTAAATGAAACTTGCTTAAATGATTACAACAACAAAGCTGCACCCTAATGCCTTCCATATTTGATTAAACTTGAAATTAAATAGTCTTACATAGATATGATTGTAGAAAGGGCTAAATAGAGGTGCAAAGACCACAAGCGTAAGGAAATACACATACTATAAAGGTTGATTCCAGGAAGAGTATTTCAAAGAACATATTTTCCCTTGTCAAAGGATGTGGGAAAAAATCGGGAATTCCACCATAATAGATTCCGAGCTATGTGTGTTTAATTGTAAAATCTGATTCAAAATTTGCTCGTCTCACGGAAAAGAAGTTGCACTCGAAGTATTACGTTGAAAAACGCACCTCATGTAATCGTACATGTAATACAGCCGTGAATAAGTATGCATATTTTGGACTTAAACGTATTTCAACGTCAAAAACCCATAAAAATAAAACCAACCGCAAAAAAACTATATATTTAGCCTTAAGATGGAGTCTCTAGCTCAAAAGCACATCATAATTGAAGGTGATACTTCTTTCACAGGACGAAAACAATGGATTCCAGTATTTGCTCCACGTGGTCGGGTGCCATTTCTTTAAGTATATTCCTCTTTGTTCTCGCTTTGTCTCTTTCATGATCGGTCTAAAACTCCCTGCAGGGAGGCAACTTTTAACCCCACTCTCCACGGCAACCCCCCTCCCTTTCTCCTGATCCCCCCCCCCCCAATCTTCCCTTAGCGCCACGCACTCCATGGCGCCACCCTTCTTCGTCCCGAGTTCGCAAAATGTTGGCGACTCCACGCCCTCTTCGCTCCCCCGTGCAAGTTCTCTCCAAGAGTGTTGTATGTTCCAAGGGTCGCAGAGAAACGAATCTCACACTCTTGCTTACCACCCTCGTCTCCATTGCAAGGTCTGTAGCCTCTTAACTTGGCTTCTCGAATCAACGTAATGGTGGTGTAGCGCCGGTTCGCAGGAGAAGGATATTCAAAATAACGTTCGCTCACTTCGAGGTTCAAACCACAACTCTTTATTCTCTCCCTTTTACAACGGGCCCCAAAAGCCCTTCTCCCGTCGAGGGCTTCACGCCCCCACCTCCTGGGTTTCCCCCAGAGTCCATGTCCTGAGTAGCGGACAGCGCTCCGCTACACTGCCCCCTCCTTTCAAAGGCGTCGCGCCCTCGCGACGGTCAGCATAGCTGGAACCTTCGCTGTCCTCGGATCTCGGAAAGTTGGCGCCTTTATCTCCTTACCTCTGAAACGAAAAGAAAAGAGACCACCCCCCGGAATTACTCCTTCCTCAGAGCCCGGCTTGAAACCTTTCTGGCTCCCTTGTCACCCGTCTGGGATATCGCATGGTCGGCTCAATAACCGCTTCAGCTGGTGGCTCCTCTCTCGCTGCCGGAGTCGCTTGGCCCTCCTGTGTTGGTGGAATGGAGAAAAACTTCCATCCACCCCCTCCGCGGACGACCGGTTTTTCCCTCGCTGTCTCGGCCTCTCTTGGCCCATCTTTTGTCTCTTCAAATCCGTCCGTATTCTCACATTCCTTTTCCGTGTCTCCTCCCGGTCTTTCCTCCCACCTTTTGAGTCGGTTGAAGTGTACCACTAGGCGGCGGCGAGGATTATCCACCTTCTTCACTCGGTACGTGACCTCGGACAATTTCCGTATGATTTGGAAAGGACCCGTCCAGGGGCGATGGAATTTGCGACACTTCCCTCTTGCCGTAGCGGGATCGTGGAGCCATACCCTTTCCCCTTCCTCAAAGGGTGCACCGTGACAACGGCGGTCGTATTGTTCTTTTTGCCGGAGGTGGGCCGACCCAAGCCTCTGCCGTGCGAGATCATGGGCTTTCTCGAGGCTCTCTCGCAAGCGTCTCACAAAGTCGCCTTCTTTCGCCACCCCCCTCTGCACGTCAGGGATCCCCCACTCTAACTCAATGGGAAGGCGCACTTCTCTGCCAAACATAAGAAAATAAGGTGTAAATCCTGTGCTGCTGTGTTTGGCCGACCGATAGGCTAGCATGACGGAATCCAAATGCTCATCCCATTCGGATTCCATATCCGTCCACTGGCTCAACATAGCTAATAATGTTCTATTGAACCGCTCGACTTGGCCGTCCGACTGTGGGTGGTAGGGTGATGTTCTTGTTTTTACCGCCCCAATCACTTTACACATCTCTTGGAAGAGGCGGGATTCGAATTGGCGTCCTTGATCAGTATGGATTTCCCGTGGCACTCCCCACCTGCACACGAAGCCCTTAACATGATGCGCCACTGTTTCCGCCTCTTGGTTATGCATGGCATACGCTTCGGTCCACTTGGTGAACTCATCAGCGACCACCAATATATATTTATTTCCCAACTTTGTTTGAGGAAGTGGTCCTAAAATGTCCATGGAAATCCTTTCCATCGGTCCTCCCGTCGGGCAATGACCCAGTGGTGCTCGTTGCTGGTGAGGCGGGGATTTCCGACGCGAACAATCTTCACACGTGCGGCACCAAATTTCCACGTCTTTTGTGTATCCGGGCCAATAGTAGCGCTCTCTCACTTTACCTAGAGTTTTCTCATACCCTAAATGGCCTCCGACGGGCGAATCGTGCAAAGCCCGAAGAATTTCGTCCCTAGCCTCAGCAGGCACAATTATCTGGAGACGGAAGGCGTCCCTTCCTTCTTCTTCCCACCTTCGAAAGAGAGCCCTATCCTTAAACACTAGTCTATCCCATTGTGTCCACAAAGCCTTCGCCCTCGGGCAGTCACCCCTCCTCTCTCCCTCGGACGGCCGAATTCCTGCTTCGAGTGCTTCCATTACCCTTCTCAGCATGGGGTCTTTTCTTTGCCTGTCCCTCACGCTTTCACTGGGGGCCTCTAAGACTGCGTCGATTTCCGCTGACATCAGCTCCCCCTCTCCCCGGGCGCACTGTTTACAAACAGACCGGGATAAACCGTCGGCATTTCCATGTTTGTTTCCCGGCCGATGCACCACTAAAAAGTCATACTCCGACAATTGCTCAAGCCAGCGAGCAACTTGTCCTTCCGGTTCTCGAAACGATCTCAACCACTGTAGGGAATTATGATCGGTGCGCACCACAAACCGTTTGCCTAATAAATATTGGCGAAAATGGCGGGTAGAATTGACTACCGCCAAAAGTTCACGCCTCGTCACACAATATTGTTTTTCGGCGCGTGAGAGCGTCCGACTATAATAGGCCACAACCCTTTCCTCGCCTTCCTGTCTCTGGCTGAGTACGGCCCCGATACCCATCCCGCTAGCGTCACAGTCGAGCGTAAATTCGCAGTCCATCCGCGGGAAGGCCAAAATCGGTGAACACGTTAGCTTTCGCTTAAGAGTCTGAAAGGCGTCTTCACATTCTGCACTCCATTTAAATAAGGCATGCTTTTCGGTCAACCTGTGAAGGGGGCAGGCTATCTGTGAAAAGTCTCTAATGAACCGCCTGTAGTAAGACACAGTTCCTAGGAACGCCCTAAGCTCCTCAAGGGATGCTGGAGATCGCCATTGTGTGATCGCGGCAATTTTATCAGGATCCGTCGCAACACCATTTTTGGAGACTATATGGCCTAAAAATTTCACAGATGGTTTCATGATTTGGCACTTCTCAGGCTTAATTTTCAGTCCCGCCTTCCTTAGGCGTATCAACACATCTGTTAGCCTTTCTACGTGCTCCCTAAAATCCCTTCCGAAAATAATGACGTCATCCAAGTACACCAAACAAGACCTCCACTGTGCACCCGCGAGCACTAGGTCCATTAGTCTTTGGAATGTACTGGGTCCGTTGCACAATCCGAAGGGCAGCACTTTAAACTGATATAGACCGTCACCAGTGGTAAAGGCTGTCTTTTCTCGA
This sequence comes from Ischnura elegans, assembly GCF_921293095.1. Classification (NCBI taxonomy): domain Eukaryota; kingdom Metazoa; phylum Arthropoda; class Insecta; order Odonata; family Coenagrionidae; genus Ischnura; species Ischnura elegans. The sequence continues at coordinate 42,319,445 of NC_060246.1, forward strand.
TCAACTTCCGCGACCTCGCACTGCCAGTATCCTGACGCCATATCTATTGTGGAGAAAGCTGTTGCGCCGGCGAGCGAATCGAGAATGTCGTCCATGCGGGGGAGGGGATAAGCATCTTTGTGAGTCACGGAATTCAGACGCCTATAATCAACGCAAAATCGCGTCGATCCGTCTTTCTTTTTCACAAGAACGATCGGTGAACTCCAAGGAGATGATGATTCTTCGATTATATCGTCCCTCATCATTTCCTCTACGATTCGTCGCACTTCTCCGCGTCTGTGGATTGGCAATCGCCTGGGAGGTTGCCGAATCGGGGACACATCACTAGTCTCTATTGTGTGCTTAAGAATGTTTGTACGCCCTAAGTCGTAGGGTCCTCGAGAGCACACATCTGAAAACTCATTCAACACTGTTTTGAGTTGCTCTATTTCCGCTTCACTAATATCGGCACAGTTTAAGTCAAAGAGGGAAGATGCTGGGGGAAGATGCGCGTTCTCCAGACTAAAAACGGGCTTTTGACATGTTTCCACTTGTTCTCCACAACACTCGTGCAATACGCCCACTTTCGTGTCTTTGTATAGAGTCACTGTCTCTCCCAAGGGATTCAGGAAAAGCATATTCACGGTATCCTTCACGTTATGCAAAATCCGCGCACCGAAAACGCCATAACGCTCTAAAAGTTTTGGGTTTGGCTCGATTATCCCCACTTTTTCTTTGAACCCCGGGTCCGAGCTCACCCAACACTCCACTACCACTTCGTGGTGAGGAGGAAGAACAACGTTCTCCTTCAACGTCACTGCGCAGCCCCACTCGCACTTTCCCTCACTTGTAAGAAAAGGCACCGCTTTTCCGCGGAGAAGAATGCAATTCCGGGAAAAAGCCACGTCACACTGATGTGCTCGCAGAAAATCGGCACCCAGGAGGCATCCCTTCGATAGGCGCGGGGCGATGAGCACATCATGAGAGAACTCTTCCCCTCCGATCTGAAGTATCACTTCACCCTTCCCAAGCACCCGTAATGGCTCCCCATTCGCCGTTATTAGTGTCACATTGTCTGTTATGATTTTCCCCGAATTTTCGGTGCGGCTCCATATTTCTTCCGATATCAATGACACTGCCGCTCCCGTGTCTATTAGTATCTCGACGGGGATCCCCGAAACGGATCCGCGCACCAGGGGCACTGACTCGGACAAAATTGTCCAAATTTCCTTAACTCCGCGTCCTCCGACGCCCTCGGGCGGTGAAGTAGTGTCTCGGTTTCCTTTTCCGTCTGCGGCCGAGAAGGTTACCGTCTCCTCGGCCTCCCATCGTTTCCCGAGAAGGAAAGCCGTGGGCATTCGGCCCTCAGATGGCCCTCCTCGCCGCACATCCAACAGCGCGGCCGATCTCTGCGCCTCACACTGGAATTAGGGCGCCGCCTCTCCGGAGCGGGAGCGGGGTCGTGGTCCTCACCACTCGACATAACCATCCCTCGTAGAAATTGCAACACCTCTCTCATTGTCTCTGAGTTCTGTGTCAACGCGGCCTCCACTCTGTCCTCGCGACCACACCCTCGACTCCCCACACCGATATCCTGTGACCTGACGAGCGTCGCCGGCGCCAACGCATTCACTCCCCTGGTGGATGACTCGGCGAAATGGATTGCCTCCATCTCGATTGCAACGCCGATTGCTTCCTCGAGGCTAGCAGGTCTCGCCTGCTTCACCCACACCCGAATGTTCCCGTCGAGCCCATCGAGGAAGCGGTCGCGCACTACGGCCTTTCTCGCATCCTCGGGCCAGGAAGGGTATGCGCGCCGAGCAAGGCGCCCGAGGTCCGTGGCAAAGGCGGCGATGTCTTCTCCGGGGTTGCGCGCCCTTTGGACGAATCGCGCCTTCTCCTTCTCGCTCGCTTCCCTTGGGTTGAAGCGCCGCCCCAACGCCTCCCGCGCCTTTTCATAGCTCCCTCTGTTTTCCTCCGGCAGATCACGAAACGCCGAGAGAGCGTTTCCTGTGAGGCAGAGTCTCAGGTAGAGCGTCTTCTGCTCCTCAGGCCATTTATTTATTTCCGCCACTGTCTCAAATTGGAAGACCCAGTCTTCCCACTCCTCCGCACCACTAAACTTCTCCGGCATCACCATACCCGCCATGGCTGCCGCCGCCGAACCGCACGCAAAATCTCAGGATCGAGAACACAATCCTGCCGACTGCGCCAATGTAGCGCCGGTTCGCAGGAGAAGGATATTCAAAATAACGTTCGCTCACTTCGAGGTTCAAACCACAACTCTTTATTCTCTCCCTTTTACAACGGGCCCCAAAAGCCCTTCTCCCGTCGAGGGCTTCACGCCCCCACCTCCTGGGTTTCCCCCAGAGTCCATGTCCTGAGTAGCGGACAGCGCTCCGCTACAGTGGCTTAGCATAGTAACGTGTCCCGTTCCTCGTTAAGACCTTGTATCAAAGTAATCCCAACGGGTAGTTGGTATCTTAATTTTTACGGCACTGCTAAGGGCAGCTTTAAAACTACTAACGTTCAGTATCACAGGTATGTAAGGGAACTGAGCAACAATAACACGACACGAAAATTTTGACTCGTTTTTCGTTCACAAAACAACAACAAACCTATGGCATCTTCACTTGTAATACTACTACACTATTCCTATTTGTTCATGAAAAAATATCTTCTGCGTCCAAAATTAGCTATACTTATTTATCAATAAGCCCCCTTTTACCTTATAAGGGTGTATGTACACCTTTAAACGCCTAGTACCATGAGCCTCGGTATAATTGCCGTGGGAATGAAAAAACTTAGACACCGTAGCGGTCTGCGCATTGGCCCGGAAAGCCAAAGGTCCGTGGTTCGATTCCCGGTCCAGGGGAATTTTTTCTCGTGGCAATTCTTGTACACCTTTAAACGGATCACAAAAAATCAATAAAAGTTAAACTTTATTACTTCAATCAATGTAATGAAACTCTATAAATCAGACTCCTTAGTATCAACGTGAAACACTGAATTTTACAGGGCCTATAAAAAACATAACCCACAAAATTCTCTCGAGAATAGCAAAAAGTTTGTTCCCCTCTTTTGCTAGCTGTTTGACAAAAAATTAATCAGATCCAATTCAAATACTATAAACAGGAAGTAAAACTTGAAAAGAGATGAGAATAAGGCTCTCCAATTACATGCACTAGGCACAAGTCGAAACAGGTCTAACCACATTCCTCATAGCTATAAATACAAAGGCCAGGGATTATGTTGCTCATTTAAAAATACTGTACAAACTATATTCATTTCGTGTAATAAATGTTTGCAGTTACACTAAAAACATTAGCTGACTTAATATGATAAATAAAATATCTAATTACTACAAATTGTCAGCTAAAAATGGGAATTTCGCACAAAAGCGAGCGTGAACTTGAACTTGGGGTACCTTCAGATGCTATCAAAACATATAACAGGACGTGGCGGCGCCAGAAAAAAAAGAGAATCTCTCTCCAAGCTCGGAGTAATTCACCCTCCCTCCCTCCCTCCCTCGATTCCCCACACGAGGGCAATAAAACTCAATCGATAGCGAATCTCGAATGGCGGCAGCGAGAGGGAAAGATATATATACGTACGTGCTTGTTTTTGCGAGCCCATGGGAAAGAGGCGAAAAGCACGCGAAAAAAAGCGGTAGCAATTGAGGGTGGGGTTCATAAGGGGGTCTGGAGGTGGGGAAAAATTAATTCTTCTTTTATTTTTCGTCCTAGCATTTAACAGGCGTCGACGTAGAAATTACCGGCGTGCCTGAAATGTTCATGTTAAATGGATCGCGTGTCGAGGTGAAGGACGAAAGCCTCGCCTCTCGGAACGAAGTGCTCACATAAGCCGGAGAAGTAATGGGACAGAGAAAGAGAGATAGAAAGAGATATAGAGTGAGTCGCAAATTCTGGAGCGAAGAAAGCAAAGGGTAAGATGGAGCTATCATTTGGGCTTGATGAAAGACAGAGATAATATTTTTCGTGAGTTTTTTTTTAACCTAAGAATGAACGGGTTGGGAGGGGTTGAGATGTTTACTCGGGTAGACGGGGGAGGAGGATCAAGTTTTGGACGAGAAAAAAACATGCGCGAGGATAGGATAAACCAATGCTACTTCTCAACAGCTAAAATCTTAACAAAGCAGTTAAAAATAATAAATGCTTTCAGCATAAGATTATACTAGACGTATTCTCCTCTAATATGACTGGTAAAATTAACTGCTACACACTGCATGCGTCTTGGCCGTAATTAGATATTGGCAGGAAACTACGAGTGTCAGCTCATTGTGGAGTAAAACGATTTTTTGAGAGCTGACAAAATAAAGATTCACTGACCTTAGTAAACATTTTGCAGTGCAATGTCACTTTTGCAGAGGATCAAAGGCAGAAACTATATCAAAAGAGAGGCATTTTTCCAAAAGGGTGCAGGAATTCGTTTTCAAATTGAATTTATATAATTCAAAAGAATCGTCAAATCTCTCACGACCCGCACACAATTTCTTTACTAAGCTCGTAAAGGTTAATGACTGGTGTCATATTATGTGTTCCCGCCACACGACTATTGAGGCAGCTTTTGCGGAAGAACATTTTGTAGAAGTTGTAGGGAATGTGTAATTGTTCACACTTATTTGACCGTAGGTGTAGAGGCAACCATAATCACACGTTAGCAGTTTCGACATGCTAATGGATGATAGCCGCTTAAAAACTAACAAGCTGCGAATGCAACCCTGGCCGAGAAAAACGAAAATGCAAAACTTTCGACGGATTACGAAGGGAAAGGATCTTACGGACGGCGACGAAGACATGCCGCTTACTTGTCAGCCCCACGTCCAGATTCTAAAACGGGAGGCAGTGAGGTTAAGACTCGGCCAGGAGAGGAGGCAGCGTCGTACAAGCGGTCCAATGCATGTGCGTCTGCGAGCTGGTATGAGCTCGGCTGGAAGAGGGGACAAGGGAGCTGTTGGTGGGAGGGTGCTTCCTGTTGTGAAGGGAGATGAGAGCAAATTAGAGGCGGAGAGGAGGGGGGTAAGGCGGATGGAATTTGAGGAGGAGGCGGCGATAAATGGGAGCCAGTGTCACGACAAGGAAGACGGATTTCCGAGAAAGCCTTGAGGCAATGGGTGGAACGGCATCGAATAAGGATAAAGTAAAAGGAAATAAATAGTAGCTGTATCAATTTTACACTAATTAAAAATCAAGCATTGCTTAAGAATTTAAAAAATTTGTAAAAAAAACGGACGTTCACAAAAAATGATGAGGGTATTTCGTATCATCTAAGACCATTAACCCTAAAGAAAACAAACTGCATGGATTTGCGAGGATATCACAAACGTATAATTTCCGTGATTTTAGAAACATCTGCAAACCAGCAAGCAGTTTGCATTTACGAAGTGACCTGAGCTTGCCAGTAAATTGTGGAAATTTAGGAGGGTAAAACTTTTTTCGTATTCCCACAGTAACAAAATGGTTTACCTGAGAAAATCCTCAGATATCCACAGTCAAGCTTTAGCAGCTTAATTGTTTAATGCACCCAAAATCCGTGCCAATTCGGGGGATACATGTTAGAGCCGATATTAAGTGGAATAATTTTCCTTACACGGATTATTTTCTCTGCTTTAGGACTTAATTTTTAAAATTCCTTCCCGCTTGACTGAAAAGAAAGTAGCATAGCATACCGCTGCGGCTATAATACGTAATCCGGGTTTGAATGAATAATACGAACTCTAGGATCACCGGCAACGGGGTAGCCAGGAATTTAGTTCGGGGGGGGTCCAAAAACAGGGTAATAAATGGGTTTTAAACTAATTTTAACTCTTATCATAATTTAAAAAACTTCATTTGTCAAAGAAATCTTTTGTAAATTCATTATTTTTCAATATTTTGTTTTCTTTTATGAAGGAAAGAAATTGTTTATATATTTCAGGGGGGTCTGTAACCCCCGGACCTCACTCCTCGCTACGCTACTGATCAAAAGGATATCATTGGAGCCGAGGACGGCATCAAGGGAATGACGTCGTACGGAAAGAGTCACGATGGAATCCTGCCGTTAAAACGAGACCCACAATTCTATTCTGCATTCTTGACCTGTCTTTCACCCCTCCGACCACCCTCCTCATTCTCATTCCATCTATGCTACCCTCCTGAATCGGAGTACATAACCGATTGAAGCGTAATTTTCGTCACGAGCGGATGATATTAACTTTTTAAGCTGGGTCTTGAATAAAAATTTTCGAAATTGCGAGTGTTGCGAGGCTTCTTGAGATTACCAAATTATCGTCATAATAATAATAATAATAATACGTCTTTATTGGGCGAGATTGGGACTAGAAAGTCCCATCTTCCATCTAACCCCTCGTCAAACAGTAAATGTATGCAGTTAAATACATTGTCTAGTTGCTCATGAAATGAAATGCAGAGAAATTACATAAAAATAAGTAGAAGTTCCATTTTCAATCAACAATTAGCATTATAATTTAGCAAAGTTACTATTGACCAAGGGTAAAAAGATGTTAGTGAACGTGGGAAAAACCTAAGGATATTGACTGTCGTCCTTATTGGAAAAAACCCACTGCAGGAAAACGCCCACACAAGAAGGGGGGCGTGAAAAACCTGCGAAAACCTACTGAGAAAGCTAATGTAAACCTGAGTATACAAATACAATGAATTACATGGAAAATTTCACCCAGTACCTGTAAAGAAAAGGAAAATTAGATGAAGCCGGATGAGATAATTGATGAATCTTTCGTACTGTTCCCGTGATGTTACATGTCTTGCTGTTGTTCTCGAAGAAGTTTTACGTGTAGTGCCTTTTTGAAGGAGGCGAGTGATGATGATTTACGTAGTGGTAGGTCAATGTTGTTCCATTCGCGGCATGCAGTAACAATGAATGATTTATTGAATCTGACTGTCCGGTGGTGAGGTATAACGAGTTTTTCATTTCCCCTCGTATTTGAGTCGTGTATTCTACTAAGTTTTTGAAATTCGTCTCGTCATCGCTCCAATCTAGATACAGCCCTCATGTTATTATAATATTCCACGAGGAAAAAGAGAAGTGTTTAAATTAACCAGGAAAAATAAAATAAGGGACTATTTACCGGTAGATATTTTCATTAAATGTTTCCTCCCCAAATCAGCAAAATTGATGAAATATTACAATATCGGGATTAATTATCACATTTTTCATGTTTTTTAAAGATTTTTATTAGATTACTATGCGTAAGAGCTGAAGAAGGGATTTGCATTTTCACAAAAATGAATAAACATCTCAAAAATGAGACCTTCTTGAACGTATCTCAATCGAACTTTATATAATACATGTATATAACGTATATATGTACACGGCTGAAAGGGAATGTGTAATGGATATTCGTGGATTAACCGGAAAACAAAGAAGACTGCCGCTTCAAATTGATTTGAAATAAAACTGATAAGAGGGAGGAGCAATAGCTCTGCACACGAAAGCGACCCGAGCGAGGAAATAGTCCATTAAGGATAAAGAAAAAAATTCTAAATCAGAAAATTATTTTCAATTTTGAGAAGATTTTAGAGGAATGCGAGTCGTTAAAGGGCGTTTATGATCCTTGGGATCATCCCACTGACCCCATTCGCATAATGTTCGCTCTAGCGGGAGATTATGGCAAGCAATTTCGGAGCGGTCATTGCAACAGAATGTGGTGCTAAGGTTTTCTTTCTAAGTACCCATACACGAAAGGTAACGACGCCGGATCCGCTGCAGAGAGAAACAGAATCAATACGTAAGTATGCTACGGTTTTTCTTGCGGGCACGAAAGCGAGGCAAGAAATGGGTCATGCGGCGCCTCACTTCGAGTGGGAACGTGAATATTTTAGCGGAGGTAATATTTGCACGAAACGATTCCATTTCACTGCAAAGCACGGACGATTTGCATGGCGCACATTTTGAAAAATAAATAACGCAATGAACAGCCCTTCAAAAGAATTTCTAGCTCCTCAGGTGAGCTATCCATAGCGCTGCATATAAATTCAAATATTTATTTTACTTCCGAATCAAAATGTAGGGCAAAACATTCGGAGAGAGCGTGAATCAAGCGATGCATTTCAAGGGGAGGTAAAATGATTTTTAGAGCAAATTGATACATTATTTTCCACTCAGCTGCTCTCATAGATTACTACTCTCTACTAGATTTCTTTCCCACGTTTTCACATTTTCCGTAAAATGGCGACTCGGAGGGATATACTTAATTCGTCCCTACGATTCCGGAAGGTTATTACAAGAAAATGTAAAGGACTAAAAGCTTAATGAAGAGTAGTAAGTGTTTCAGTACCGTCCACTTCCTGTACAATCATATATTAGGTGGTTACCCATACTAAAAATGACTGTACACACAGCAAAAAAATGAAAGATGGACAGAGGAGAATTAAATACAAATAGGGTCCACGGCATGAGAAGAAATGAGGGCAATTAAATGGGGAAAAAAGAACCTCCAGGGTTCTGTATTACTATTTTCTAATCACACCATTCAACTTTCAAGGGTAAGGGTACCACGAAAGAATATATGCAGCCACAAAGTCACATGAGACCAAACTGATACTACTCTCTGTCATGAAAATTTGTGCAGGAGATTTCATGGGTGGAAAATAACATCATACCATATGAGGAACATACCAGATCTTGCCTTGACTTCCAAGAAAAAACATTCGCGGCGGGACACATACCTGCAAGGATAAAGAAAAGCTTGTTAAATCACCATGCATAATTCCACGTCCAGTTTGGCAGACTTACGCACTAACAAAGATGACATATACACGACTCCAAAAACATAATGAGGATTATTTTAGACCTTAAGTAATTTACGGTTCCCCTCCGCTGATATATCACGTAATTTATTTTTTTACAAGTATTGTAAAACTCATCAAAGCTTTGGGCCATCTCAATTTATTCAGCAATTGGAGTTCGGAATGCAAGGTATTTGGCTTGATTGAGGTTGGCAGAGAGGGTATTACATCAAAACTACATCAACAAGTTGGAAAGAAAATATTGATACTTCCTTTGAACTACTTGACGCCTCATAATTATGATCAGCGGAAAATATTATACACATTTTTATAACCACTGATAATATTAAGGTGAATCCAACTTGAGAAGAAATTCTAACTATTTCATGGAATGATCAATAAGCAACTACAATAAAGTGGTGAGGAATGCTTGCCCTTTTCTGTAGTTCTTCATAATTTAGGCAAGAAATAGTGGTTAAATTAAAAACAATTACTATGGAAACTGCTGAAACGTAACTTTAAATCGAAAATAGATTAACAAAATCATAATCCAAAATTTATTTAATTGATGGCAAGAATAATTACCAGAAGCAGTTTTTGTCCCAATGGTATCTTTATTCCATCCTTTGTATCATTTTTTTCATCAGTGCTTTTCCCTATTTCTCAATCATTACTTAGATTTTCTAGAACGCCGTATCTTGATTACATTTCTCACAAGAATATTTCCCCACCCACTCACATCAAGCTAATGCTTGCAATGACATATGGAAACAATGATCATTTCCGGTTTTTTTTTCAAGTAATAAATAAAAGCGCTACCAGAAAACTGCATCGTAAAAAAGCTTTACCAGATAAATAGAAGAGAAAATGCATGCATAAATATTGCACCCCGGAGATAACAACGATAAAAAAAAAAGGCGGAGAGAAAAAGAGTTTCCTTGAAATAGGCGTAGAAAAAAGAGGACCACGGAAGTCGGCAGAGGAAGAATGGGGTGAGGATAAGAGAATGAGAGACAAACACGAATTCAAAAGAGCCTTTGGGGTGAATCGAACCGGGACTCTTTCGCTAATGAGCCGTGAGACGGCCGGAAAAGATCTGGGGCAAGGCAAGGAGACTTCATAAAACATGATCCCATGGAGCTCGCTAAGCTTTAAACAGTCTTCCCATTTGTGCCTGTATTTGATGTATATAGCAACAGAATAAAATGACAATAAGCCTTAGGAAAAAAAAAACAAAATGAAATGATCTTGTAAACCGTAGTACGACGGCAATTACGGAGTGCCCAGGCACTTATGTCATTGAAACAAATGAGACATAAACTCTTTCTTAAAAATCTTTCCGTCATTAAATAGCTCCGCCTCGCGAGCAGCCATTCTCTAGTGCGTTTGACAATGATAAAAGAAGCATCACAGACAATTTATGCAAGTACACTCACTGACATGAAATTTCTGTTGAATTTTTCGCTCTCACTTTACACATAACGATATAATAGGTTTGCAAAAATTCAACATGCATACTAAATAAATCAAGAGAAATGAAGTGAAGAAACTTCAAAATAACATGACGACCAGCTAATCTCGAATAATCAGCAAACTGACCACAGAAAACAATGAAAAAAATGTTTCCTAGTTTCACTATATATAAGTATGAATAAGGGTACGAGGAGCGAAGTCAGATAAGCTTCAAAGATTCCTGTTAAAAAGGAATGATGGCAAAAAAATTACAAACAGTAAGATAATTTATAAATTCAGAAAGAATAATAATTATTTTTTTTTCTTGGCCTTATTTAATATATAATATGGTATTTCCTGGAGTATAGGTCATTTATACAAAAGTTAGCAGCCAACGTTTCGATTTATTTTCTTAAATCATCTTCAGGGCTCTAAACTTTGAACATATTTATTTATGTTTTCTTTAAACATAAATAAATATGTTCCAAGTTTAGAGCCCTGAAGATGATTTAAGAAAATAAATCGAAACGTTGGCTGCTAACTTTTGTATAAATGACCTATACTCCAGGAAATACCATATTATATGAAAGAATAATAATAATAAATTGATTTTTAATGAGAGTAATTGAGGGAAAAAATCGATGAGAGAATTAAAACGGAACAAGCAGTGACAGGAAATTTTAAAGAAGAATACAAGAGATAAAATAGGAGAAAATTAAAAATAAAGACGCGAAAAAAATTCAAAAATATGGGTTGGTTAGAAAGTAATGGAAATAAAGGACAGAGAAAATCCCCGGACTGAAAAAGAGAAAAAAATGGTACATGCTAAACACTACATATAATTACTTAAACTCGAAAATTTACTTATTTTATACTGCCCAGGTTAGCTTGATGACGTGGAAAAGAAGGATAAAGTACATAAGATTCGAACTAAGGTACGTGAGGGTACGTCAGTGAACTCACTCAGTTACCTCAATAACGATGAGTATTACAGTACTGGTCAGCCCAACTCTTATCCAGCGAGTAATTTCCATAAAGTGCCTTAATTTCCTAGCATCAAAAACTATTCTACTCATAGAAGGCTAAACAACAACATCACTGGAATGGTCACTCAAATGCGGGGAATCGCTTCAACGATAGCATTTGAGTGACCTTGAAGATGATAATTATTAGAAATATGCTTCAGCATCGCAAATTTATTTTCGTAGTTCCCTTCTCCACTATTATCGTACCCTCAATGTTTAGAGCTTACATTCTTTCAAAGGCCAAACTCTGGGCTGCATTCGCTGTCTGCGATCCCTGATTGGTTTTGTGATGTTTTCGGCAAAAGAAAAAAAATATAAAGAGATGCATAAAGCCTTATCGCTGGAGCCATATCGAAACATAATCTCGGCAAACGATCATTTTCAAACCGATCACCTACCAATCACAAGTATTATCGGTCTAAATCAAGAATTTTCAAACCTTACCATAAAGCCTATCGATTCTGATACTTCTGAATCTTTATAAATGGACATACAACAAATAACATGTATTCCTCAAGATATAGCCTCACCCAAGTTACCTCAATAAGGATGGATATTACAGTACTGGTCAGCTCAACTCTTATCCAGCGAGTAATTTCTATAAAGTGCCTTAATTTCCAAGCATCAAAAACTATTCTACTCATAGAATTAAAAGATTATTACTATTTCAGCGGTTGAAAATGCAAAAATGTTTAACAGCCGAGGCTAAGGAAAGCCATTATGCATATCAAAACGGCTCTTTCTGGAGCTAAGTAATGTGAAGGGTAGTTGAAAGAAGCGGCATTGACCGTGAAAAGAGATTAGCTCTGCGATGACTATAATAATGATTTAAATCGGTGACATGTTTTCTTTTTCAATCGAACACCATCAACGCTGGGCTTCTGAGCGATGAGCTCCGATATCAAATTAGCCCTTCAGCCCATTTTCCCTGAAGTTTTTCGCCTGAAATTTATATTCAAGAGAAATTATACAGCAGAGGACGAGCGACAAGACTCTGGTGTTAAGTCTGTGGCTTCGAATAAAAGGCCCACGAACAAACCCTCAGCCATTCGTCGTACACTAAGAAACAAATGTATAAACAGCCGCAGGTGGAAGGGCACGCATCGCTTACACTCAGACGGGTTCACCTTTGGGAAACAGCGGGCATAAGATGCGCGGGTAATTGGACAGAGTGAATAAGTGAAGACAATTACAGCGAGACACTGACAGAGAGGCGACTTGAGTCTCCTGTTTGCCCTTCCCTCTAACACCCTCGAGATACTATTCCCTGGAGGAGAAAAGGTAAAGGGGAGGAGGAGAAAGCGATATGTTATGCCTTAGGTAAGCATTAGAGCTGAACAAAAATGGAACCAACATCTGTATTTTATATAATGCAGTTGTGGGGCAAAAAGATCTTGGGGTACATTCAACGTAAGTTGGAGACCACGAGGCATCGTGAAATAGAAGGGACGACAGTTAGGAACGTAGATAATTACTTTACTGCGGTGGAATTGTTTATCACACTAAAGCGATCAAAGTATTGTTGGTGTGCAAAAAAAATTCTTAAGCTTAATTAATTATCACGGACCTCATTTTCTTTACATACATGCTGAAAAAAATAGAACGTTAGTTATTTTTCGGAGACAATTGCTGAGAACGGGAGTTCAATAAAATGGTAGGGTATATGTTTCCCTAAATTACCATCCGATTGCTTAAAAATCAGCATTATAGAGACGATATTATTAGAAGAGTCTCTATCATGCTGATTTTTCCCAATCCGATGGTCATTGAGATCAAACTAAACCCTACCGTTTTATTGAACTCTCATTTCTACTTCGTCTCTGAAAAAACTAACTTTCTTTTTTTCTCAGCAAGTACATGATGTAAGTGGGAAGTGGATGGCCTTAGACCTACTTACAATTCGGAGAGGGTCGAATACATTATAACCTTAAAAAGATAAATCCTGGGTAAAAATGAATCAAATCGACTTGCTGAGATTGGTGATGATTCCGCTAGGTAGAAAGTTGAAAGGTAATACCGAGTTGCCTTTTACGTGGGAGAAGAGATTATGGAGGAAATCGCATTCATGCAAGGTTGAGAAGACACGAAATGCAATTCAATCAGCGGGGCTCCATTTTCTCAATGAGCGAGCTAAAGCTCTCATGCGCATAAAAAACGCTCAATGCGCTACAAGGATTAAAGCAATGAATAAAGCAAAACTTTTAATTCACTTTCCTCCCGAAAGGCATACAAATTTTTGATACTACCATAACTACTTTAATTATCACTACCAGTGAAATTCAATTACAATACCTAGTTCCAAGCCTGATAGAAAACTTTTAATCTATTCAGCGGCTCGTGCACTTATTTTTTTATGTTAACGAAAAGTTGTTCGATTATATCGATAATAAGGAAAATGTATTTTATTACTACCAAAACGTAGCAGCATAAAATTATTTAAGATGCCGCGGAATGAATGAATAAAGCTGATTTTAATTAATCGACATATGCCGATTTCATTACAAATAAAAGAATATAACACAAATATTTAAGCTAAGAAGAGAACATAGAAACGTCAGCTGGCTAAAGTCGGCAGAGTGAAAATGAATGAAGTCACGAAATTAGGTTATATGCATTATTACTTCAACGATTGTGTGGTCCCGTTTCGGAGATTACAATGAGTTCGTAAAAATAGGATGCAGAAGATGTGGGCAAATAAATCGATTCTCAGATGATTTTATGTAAATAAATGGCTTGGAACTCAAGTATGAACGCGGTCGGAGTAAGTAAAATATAGGTAGAATGGGAGTGGTACAATGACACAAGATATACGGGGTGATGAGACGGTAAAAAGACAGAAAAGAAGACGAAAACACGAGAGACATCAGCGGACGCGGGGAAGATTAAATATACAGGGACTTGCCGCCATTACGAGCAAGAGTTCGCGACAGTAATGAAGAGTCCCGAATGAGAACTGCAATTGACTCCCTCAATAAAGAGCACGGTTCGGGCGCGCCGGATGGCAATAAATACGTCTGGAGCGGTTTCACGTTCCATGGATCGTGGATTGCGCTCTCCGCCCAGAGGAACACTCTGGACCGCAATGCACGACAGCAGAGCGGAGGCCATTGAAAATCGCAAGCGCACCTTCAGCCATCACGAGTGTAAAGGCAGCTTTCATTTAACTCCAAGCTTCTAATTTAAAAAGGAGACGATATACAGAACGCGTAATAAAAATACTCTGATAATACGCATGATAGGGAAGAGCATGATAACCAAGTGGCTAGAGGGAGCGGTCGCATCCATATTCCGCATATTTAATGATCGTTTAAAAAGGGTCGAAAATATACACTAATCCGTACGTCTATATTCCGCAAAAGATCAGTACATAGTTGTTCCAAGCGGGTGCGGGGTCTGTGCGTGAGATATTTCTGCTAGGTGTGATTTATGTTAGGCGCACCAAATAATGTGAAGTTGCGATTTTATAGTACTGCTGTTCTACTGATTAAAATTTCACTGAAACTTTATAGTGAAATTTAATTTTTGTTTTTGGTTTGGTCAGTTATGTCTACTACATGCCTCCACCAGCTAACAACTTTTATTTAAGAACAAATCAAGATGTTTTCTGCCTATAGGTACCAGATATGTATATACATTACTATAAACCTACGTATTCGTGGTGAAGCAAAAACCCAGAATTGTCATGTATAGCCGTCGCTACTAGTTATCGCTATAGCCGTCGAAACTAGTCGACAGCAAATAAAAGTTTGCCGAACAGTACTGGGTTTTTGCTTCACCATGAATAATTGTTCCACCAAGTCACGCCAAAATCAGTTCATTTCAACCTACTTATTATCAAAGAGATGACCTATTGCCGTTAGCCTAGTGGCGATACGCGAAGTTTGGACCCTCGCGATCAGGACAAGTTGGGTTGGGGGTAATGTGCGGAATGTGGAAAGTCGCGGTAAAGGCAATTTTGGGTGTTGTGCGGAAAACGAACGTTTTTATCTACCTAGGCAGGTAAAATGTGCGGAGTACGAATGAGTCGCAGACTTCGTACTCCGCCTTCGGCTTCTTACCGAAAGGTACTGGGTTCAATGGGTAACGGATGAAGCCATAGGGGGAATCAAGCCTACAGCGAAGAGCGAGGTGGAGCGGAAAAAGGAACTGGCCCCTCTACTCTACAAAATTAAAATTCACATCCATGCGACCTAGTCCAGGATTTTCTCTACCCTCACCCATACAAAACATGCTTTTGGTTATATCAATAAATAAGTTAATGCATAGCTAGAAATTTCTCCGAAAAAGTTGAAGATTATCAAAATTGTTCCAATTTTAGCATAGGAAACTACAGTTGGTCGATGCGATACTTGGTAGTATTACATACTCAAATTAGAAAATCAAACTTTCCCACATTAACCCTGATGACGGTCTAGCCCTTAAAATACGAACCACGGAAAAATAAAATATGTGACTGCTATTTACGGATTTGATAAGGTTAGGAAACATAAAATTGCTAGAAAAAAACAAAAGGTTTCAGAGATAAAGGTTCTTTAAAGTTTAATGCTTGCAGGCTTTAACGATACTTTAACCGAGAGTATTTAAAGCTATTTATTAAATTCATATCAACACAATAATTTGCATCAAATTAAAGGCTAATACCTTCAATAATATAAAAAATATTCCAATTTTTATTTATTGACAAATTCATATGCATTACGTTGATACCAACGTTGAGTCGTTTTTAGAAATCGACATACAACCCAGCATTTGTTTCATTCTCGATTTTTCAATCCACCATACGCTCGCATTACTCAATACAATAAGGGCATCTTCGACTCGCTAGATAAGAGCAAATTCGAAGAGTAGGATAAAACAATACGGACAGTGGGACGAGAGGCGAATACACCCGTCACACCCCCTGCCCCAACCCCTCCGCTTCCAACCATGGCGGCTGAATAAATACTGCATTTTGCGAGGGATCGGGCATACAATCGACCCCGAGGAACGACTTTCCGTGCCTCGAGAGATAGAGATAGGGAGCGGAAGCTCGACCAGGGTACGATCGAATACGAGACGAGGAGAGAGGCAGAGAGAGGAATGCATAGCATGGGAACTGGGGGATGGAAGGCGTCGGGGGATGAGGAGAGAGCCATTGGGCGGCGGTAAGGGGAGGGGGGAATGGCAATGTGAGCAAACAGACCGTGCATCGGGATGAGCCGAGTGGTAATGAGATGACGTCAGGATGCAAGAAAAGAAGCACTACCCCCCCCCCCCCCCCCCGCCTCCCTCGCTCTCTCGAGTACCCCACTTTTGCTTGCGGGAAAATGTTCCTTTAATTATCGAACTCGAGGCGAACCTCTTTAAAGGCGATCTCTGAACCCTTGACTCCGTGAATTATATACAATGGCAGTTCAACGATCCCAACAGGTAGGTGAACAATCTCTCCTTCCAGGACTAAAACGAGAGTTTTGCGTGTTCTACCGGTACTAAAACAACTTGAAGTTATGGTACAAACAACTGCAATCACTACCAACCTATTAGAGACTTGATATTTAGATAGATTAGAGGGAGGTATTTAGCAATAAAGAAATCAAATTTTTGGAATGCTGTGGGGCTCTGGTCTCTTCGTCACCTTGATTTAGCTAGCAGAAAATATCAGCATGAAGTTCAGCGGCGAACAATAAATCAGAGGAAGTTTTCTTACAAATATCACTTCCACATTCGGTTCACTCTATTCTTAATTACAGCAAGATGTATAATCTAGTCGGTCATTTGAAATTGTCAACAATGAATGTAAAATCTATTAACAAGAAATCGAAATAAAGGTATTCCTGCTCCCAAAGTATGCCAATCATAGCGTGAATAATACATAATAAGAAAACAAAATAACTTTTCACTCAAGCCACCACGATTTGAATACTTCTAATGTGATTACAAGACCATTGCATTTTGCCTTCAAAGTTAGATTTTTCCCTTCTCATTATTGCCTGGAATTATATCGTTCATCAGAATGACCCTCATGGTCGACCCTTTCCCCAATTTCCAATGAAAAATGAAATATCATGCCTGTTTCACCGAAATTGCTTTCCCTGTGGATAAAATTTCTCGGGAAAGAGTTCAAAAAATGACTACGTGCAGACAATGAATTTATTCTCCTTGTAAGCGCAAAAGATAAAATAAAAATGCAGTTCACTGCGTCCCGTTTTAGATAAAAATAATGCTCCAGAAACTTCGCTAACATCCGATCATAATGCCGCAATTCCTATACAGAGGAGATGAGGAAACACGTCTGAACATACCATATGATGTGCCCGCGGAGGACCAATGGAATGGCACTTTCGGTCGTTCGACACAGGACGGAGGAGGGTTCGAGAGAACGAACAAATTGGAAATTTGGGAGATGGGCGAGGGGATATTGGGGCGGGGGGAGGGAGGGGGCACAACCCCGGTAGTCCATAGCGGGGGAGCGCAGCCACATTTTGTTTCCTCCTCTGGACGGAGTAGCAGGAAGAGATGACGACGGTGGAGACGTAAAGTGGGAGGGTTCATCATTGGGGAAGCACTGGCCGGAGGGGTTGCCGAGGTGACCGGCGCGTATTTCTGCGCTGCAGGGTAAATTGTGGCTGTTAAGGTCGTCCCGTGGGAGAGAGAGGAAGCCGACTGCTTCGGAAGGGTGTTCGAGGATTACTACGTTAAGGGTGGGAGGAGGAAGCAAAACGGAGGAGAAGTCTCCGACCCTCGCCAAGGGGTGGCAAATGTAGCACCCACGGGGTAGGATGACCGGAAATGAGGGGTGGAGCAAAGGTATGAGTTGCTCTTGAATTTGTGACACGGATTACACTTTTTCCTCCCCTGTAACAGCTTCCCTCACTCCTCCGAGAGGTTTATCGCCAAACTTCTGGGAGGGTTGCTTGTAATACTGTTCTCTTACAAACGAGGAGTACGTGGGAATAGCCTTTAATGCCTTGCGTGAAAATTACCAAAGAACTGGAAGGACACATTGATATAAAACCACGAATGGGTTTCAAAAAATATTCATTAAAATAAAAAGCCCACTAAAATAAAAGTTATTCACTATAAACCACACCTTTTATGCAAAAAAAAAGCTTTATCCAAAACAAAACAATTATGAAAAATTTCTGGAAAGAATAAGTATATGAAAAGTTACGTGATGCGTAAATGAAACGAAAAGACTAATTACGCTTGCATACTGAACAGTGGTAATATGTGATTATATTCACTAAGTTTTTTCTATTTTCGAACATGTATTTGATTAAATATATTGGTTATCCTGGAAATATTCTTAGACGATAACTATGAATCTTCAAAAAGTTAGAAATCTTGCATACGCGTTCGCCCTCGGCTACAATTCAAAAAGTAAAAATTGCATAGCGTAGCAACTTTAAGCAATATAAGTCTTCTCTGAGTGCATAGTAGGCGCTTTTTGAGTACCAAACTATACTTGGGTCACTCATCAAAAATAAAAGTGCGTTCCATGTGTAAATTCTTCACTTTTGACCCCTTAGTCATCGCATCTTTCGTAAATGCGGTTCCAAATAAAAATATAGGTTAATGATAAAGTCTTCAGCTGAAGCAATCACTCCGTTTGACAAAAAAGGTATGATAGAGATCGATTCTCATTTGAATACACGGTAATACATAAGTCTTTAAGTAATAAACGAGTAAATGTTTTATTGGAACATCAACAATGCAACTGATTGCCAAATAATTTTCCGCAGCCAAAGAAGGATCGGCAGTAATGGAAGTGGGCGTACACATGGCTTCCCTCTTCCTCCACAAGTCCTCCGTTTTCTGCCAATATGGACCCCCTGTTTCGAATAGGGTGAAGGCTGCCAAATCCACTTTCTAACAAAAATTAATTTTGTATTATTCACTTTCCATTGGAATATATTCAATTGCATATATCAACAAAACAAATGTTTTACAGCTCTTGAAGAAGAAACAATTAATGATTTAAAAAGTTGAAAATAGGGAGTAAATAAGATTACTCTCCACTTCCACAACCCACCAACGAATGCCTATCTTTTTATAGCCTACCATTTCCGTAAGACCGGAATTTCGGTGAAAACTAACATGAATCTTAGTGAGCATAGAAAAGGGTCTGCTGTGTGCTCCCTTACATAAATATTTTGAACCTAACATTTTTTATTCATACTTGCTTTAGTGACGACAGAAAACTCTTTCCTAAAAATCATGGTTCAATTACCGTCATTGATATTGCGATAAATATGCCGTTTGGTTGCCGAGTTGCTTTGCCGAAACTGTACGCTACCAACAACTAATACGAATCGATTGCAGGTTCTTGACTAAATATAGGAACTTTACACGGAGCAGATGTTGATTTGTTCCCTCCATTGTTCGGGTTCGCGCCATATACGTTGACATTGTTGACAACAGTTTCGCTAGTATTCAAATTGAAGTCCTCAGTTCCAAGAACTTGAATGGGGCACTTGAATGCCTTCGAAGGGAAAGCACCGCATAGAATACGGACGGAGCATTCTCCAATAACACCCAAAATATTTGGCGATAACCCGAGAAATTCATAACTTAGAGTACAGTATTGATACCATGAGAGTCGAATAATAGATTTTTCACCATATCCATTTATTGCGTTTAGAAAGCGCGGTCCCCCCAAGCCACATGGCATGTCAGAGAGTTCCAAACATATGCATACCATGCAAAAAGTTGCAGAATGACATACAAAACGCATAAAACAAATCATATTCATAAAACTAACGAACATTAAATATAGAAATGCATTTAGTCATTCCACCTTTTGAAGGCAAAGCATTCATACCAAATATATATCATATAAATAGTTTTAAAAAAATTAATTTCCTCCAGTAACCATGCATATACCTCTTTTCTACTTCTTCCATTCCTTTCAGACATAAGATAATCAGAAATAAGATGGAATGTTTAGAAAGGCCTTCTTAAAGTGAAATCTTCTCCGCTCTGCCAACTATTCACAGCCTCCGCAGGGAGGGACGGATTAAAGAAGAACGAACGGTGACTGCTGCCAGTCCCCTTCGATCCCTCCGTCATTAGAGGAACTGAAGGTTGTTGCCGCGGAATCTTAATTACACCGTGTCTGGAACCCAAAAGGCATAAAGAGGCTCGGTAGACGAATTTAAAAGTCTTACGCAAAACCCTGGGGAAGAAAGGAAACGTTTTCCGCAAAACTAGGAGAACCTACATCTATTGAATATACAAAACAGATGAGATGCTAAAAGAAGTGGCAGTAGTAGCACCTATTAAAGTTAATAGTTCCTCTGATAAACACGACTATTAAATATAGCCCAAAATTTTTTTAAAGAGGGCAAACGATTTAGGAGAACCTTGCAGGAATCGTGCTAATACTACTCCAAAAGAGAAAAGAAAACCTATTTTACCATTTCTCATTCCAAGCATTTACTTTCTCAAGAGATTGATCACCATACACAACTATCCACCCGTTAAAATTATATCCGTAGCTACTATCAACCCTACATCGGCAGGTGAGCCGAATTCGGCCCATACCTCCAGAATCATATTGCCTCAGTAGTCAAGTAAGTTATTCCACTATTGCCCATTGTGACGTTTCGGCACGTTCGTATTTTCCGACAGCAGTGATCGTTAGCAGCCTAGCGAAGAAAGGTAGAACTCCGACTTCGATAGGAAAAAGTCGAAGCAAACCACGTTGAAGATCGTCTACTTGATGTGTTTTTCTTATAGTTTTTGGCAATCATACGTACTTTCATGTGTTCCTTTAGTTTATTTTGTATTTATTTTGGTTTTCTAAAATGTAATATGTAATCGTGAAATGTTAATGTTTCAGATTACTAAAAAATTAAAGGAAGAATATGTGTGTGACGAATTCGTCCCTCCATGCTCGCGCAGCAATATAGAAGAAAGCTCGTAAGGCAATAAATCACTATCAAAATTTGATTTATAATCTTTCATGAATATACCTCATGATGTCGTATTTATGTAATTGAGAGTAAAGGGTAGTTAAGTCATATTTTTAATAAGTGTTTGATTACGATCTGTCACTCTCACCAACCTTATTTCACTAAGCAACCTAATATCATCAGGCACGTTATTATGGATAGAGTTTTGTTTGCTTTTTGGAAAAAAATAACTTTTTTCCCTTGCATATTCTTTTTATGCAGCCAGCTGATGTTTGATTGTAATAGGCATTTATGATTTCCACATCGCGCATTGGAATATATATTATGGAAGTAAAATTTGAACAGGGATGTTCCAATATCTTGCTAATAAGACAGACTAATGTAAATAGGCAGTTAATAAGGATTTATTCCTTTATGATCTTACATTTGATCGGCGAGTTGCCTACCTTCTAGTAAAGCCTAACTGTGACGGGAATGATCTATGTACCAAATTTGGCACATACCCTAATGTTAATCAATTTTGAGAAAATAGTTTTTAAAAATGGGTGGATGTGCTTCCTATGAACTCCTTTGGTTGAGATTTGGAAGGAAAACATTTTTTTCATAGGTGAAAAAATTGTTGTCCAGAAAGGGTTTAAAGCCTAGTAGAAAAAAAGTGACGTGCTTTCTTGAAGTTAGATATCACACCACACTAAGCCACAGGCGGATGAGTAACACGCACTCAGGGTAAGGGATCCAGAATCTTTCCCAGGACGACCAACTTTAAGGATTTATGTTTGACAGTGCCAAAAGCCTACCACTCTCCTCCTTCAACAGACATGAATTCAAGTTACTCATTAATATATACGTTACTTTTTCTGAGGATCTCATTATGAGAAATCATTCATGTAATCAGCCAATAAAAAATGGGCTACATTAATAATAACGCTAAACCTGATGCTAGTGTGTTAAATTTTTACCATAGCATTGAAAAACATTTAAGGTGCAACACTGAACTACCTACGATACCCTTAACGATTAATGTTTCACAATTAAACAGTGAAAACTTTCCAAAATGTTAGCCAATGTTCTCCTTACGCGATACATTTTTCGCAGCGTTAAGTGAATATATGATAACTTCACCGATTCACCTATGTGAAGTACTACTTACTCATCAAACAAGATAGAAAACGAAGAATAAAATAATGGAATCGATAACATAAGTTCGTTAAAGGGAAAAAGCGGTGCATTGATACGTCCACGTTCATACGGATGTTTATGATAAATAAAATGAAATTCAAAGGATTTTTTTTTAATTTATCGTAAATAGTTCACCTAATATTACACCGGTGAAGGGATTGACACTCAGAACACTGAGGAGTATGATATAATACAATTTGAAAGATAAGTAAGGAGTGATTGCTCAGCGAAGTAAAAGCCAGAAAATATGAGGGAAAAAAATAAAGTTTTGTGCAAAAAATAAATAATTTGGAGGGAAAATTGTAATTTAAGAGATACCTAATTGCGAGCGAATAGCACGAGTTTAAAATACGTTTGTGCCTTTAGAGTGGGGACGCGTGTGCACAGTCCGGAGAGGGTGAAAACGAGGAGAAGGAAAATCGCCAAGGCAGGAAGCAGCTGCGAGCGAGGTAAATGCAATCCAATGGATAAATGAGCGGAAACAGAGCATGGGCTGCCTTTGGCAGAAGGGATTGTTGGAGGGGATGGGAGAGGAGGAAAATTTAATTGAAACGGTTTCACTGAGGAAGTGTTGAGTTGGATGACGAACCCCTGTTAAAACACGAGTAACGGTGTTTGAATCAATACAAGAGAGCTACGTGAAAATTACGAGAGAGAGAGAAGATGACAATGCCAAAGTAAACTAATCAAAGTAACGCGAGTGACCATTAGGGTGCCTCTTTTTGTCACTTTTTTTCAGGAGTGAATGGTAATACCCGGCAAAAGTTACGTACCCGGATGGGTAATGCATATATGATTTTTCTTCAAAATCAGTTAATACCATCTGTTCGGTATTTTGACGTAAAATTTCGAATTTTTTGACGAAAAATGTAAATATTTAAATTTAGTTTGAGCGATCACTCATTTTTTGCAATGGTGTACTCTTTGGACTTAAATTGATATGTTAGACCTCATACGTCAGCTATATTGCTTTTAATTATCGTGTCCCTGAAAGCAGTTTTGTGGGATAGGCAACCAGCAACAAAAACACAGCATTTTGCTCTTTGAGTGCGAATTTGACTCCAAATAGAGACATTTTCAATAAAAAACGTGGAAATAATGTCTGAAAATGCCAAAGGTAGTCATTAAGATCGGAGAACGCTCTTGTATGCCATCATCGTCTATATTGACTTTATTTTCGTGTAAGAAGGTATCACTTAAGATGGAAACTATCATTCGGTATTCACTATGAAGGTAATATGTCCCTCAAGGGCCATTGACCATAGAGTGGAGAGATGAACGGTTCTCGCTTTCGTTCGAGATATCTCAAACTACAACTTTCACATTCAATTAGGAATAAATCAGCAAACCTCGATGTTTCTACGGGAACAGAGGGTTGATATATCGGATATTAGGATGGATTTCAACATATATATTACTTTTAATGTTGCTAAAATAATGAGCGCTTCCATTGATTGCCAATCACTGCCATTTAAATCAAAGGCAGAAAACCCATATGAGGAATAATTGCAAATCTAACGACCAAAACTTTTGTGAGAGCAAGGAAAAAAAATATCATCCTTTTCCAGTAAACATTGGAATTATCCCGATTGAGGCTTCATTATGCAATACGTATTTATAACAATTCAATATGATAACGCTATCTATTGGTATCAACAGAAAATTCCTATAATAAAAGGCGAAGGTGCAATTCAACATGATAAAACCGTACGATTTTCTTTCCGTCCTCATTAATACGTCCCTCATGTTTTATTTAAATGGAAATAAATATACTTATAGAAAGATAGATAAAATAATAAAATCAGAATACAAAGTTCTTAAGTTTTTGATGGCTTTTTTTAAAATAAAATATCTGAGAATTAAAATCTTTTCAAAACATAGGTCCTAAAAATAAAGAAAATGTCAAAGCATTATTTGACGGAAAATGAAATAAATCAGAAGCATTCATAATCCCAAAATCTGAGCATGGCAAAACATTCCATGATAGTGGATCCTTTAGGGAATCGTGCCACTTAAGTACCACGTTCCCAAGTGGGATCCCTTGAGATAGCATTTACTTGGTACAAGACAGTTTGTACGCGCATAACATAGCCTTGAATTATGCTGCACGGCAACAACTTCGTCGAGTGAAGTAGGCAATGAGCTATCTCAAACAAAGGGGCTGCACGCTGTTGCACCAATCCAAAGCCAGCTTACGGCAGCCATAATTCCCAAGAAGCCATTCCGGGAATCGTACCGACAAATTGGACATGTGATAACATTAGCGCCGCTATCCCACTGCACGACAGCGTTTACAATCGAAGGTCGCAGCTTGGAATACAAGGTGACTCAGGGAACGCTAGCAAATCAATAGTTTCTAAGTATATCAAAATGGATTATTCCCATTAGCTCGATGAAAATGTGTTGCCACTGCTCTCCGTAGCCATGTAATAAGTTTTCTCGCATTTTGTTCCTACCCTCCTTACCCAATGATACAGAGTTAATTACGCTCAGTAACTCAGTCTATTCACTTGGCCTCAATTATTGCGGAAAAATGGGACATAAATTTTATATTGCCTTTTCCTATTATTATTTTGTAACTTTTTAAAAATATTCTTTTCCTATTCGGTCAAAGCTGCGTATTTAATCGCACGCATCATCGGGAATAAGACAATTTGTGACGCAATTTCACGAAATCCAAAGCAGAGTAAAACATTCGAGAAAGAATTGATTGAGGGCGGGTGACAACTCTACTTTGTTCCCTATATACCTCGAGCGTCTCAATAGTAGCGTGGCATCGAATCACGTAACTTGCATGCGATTCGAGCATGAGCTCTAATAATAACCTTATGTTTAAGCGAAGTACATTAATTTAATACCCTGAAAAACTCACGATAGATGTTTGATGATCATTGACAGTGTTGAGAACAATAATTCAAACAAATATTTCCATAATAAAAGACTCAAGTATTAATAATAATAATTATGACAATTAGATATCATTTCAACTCCAGTTTCAAATGCTTCCGCTTGGTATTAGCACTGTTAAATCACTAATTCAGGCTCGACGCTTCCCACTCCCCCAATGATTCTAATCTTGTGTCCTTTTCCACGTCATCTTCAGATAGTTGAGAACAACAGTTTCACTCGTGCTTATGGAAAGATGAAATTAAGAGAATGGGGTCCAGAGGAGGATGATCAATAGGTAGATGAAACTGGTAAGAGAGAACTACAGATGCAAAAGTAAAATGTGAGAAATAGAAGGATTGATAGGAAGAAATGAGAAACTTGAGACGTTCCCGTGGATCCGCTCATTCACTTCCACTACACCTTCCGCACCTCTGATTCCAATACTGCCCACTCCATCTCCTCATATGATTCCGTAGGCGCCCACCCACTCCCCGCCAACCCCAGCAACGGAGGAAAATAATACGCAACGCGGAGGGGGACATTTCTTTTACTTCCAACCCTTCGCGTTGGCAACGAGCCATATCTCACTCGCAACAATACGACTGATGGACGGCCATAATAAAGACCCTGGAACCCTTGGTAGAAAAGTGGTAGTTTTCACCACGTTGGAGTGAGAATTGAAAAGACATTGAAATAAGATCAAAACACCATTACCATTTAAATTCCACCACAACTCGGGACGAATGTCGTTCACTTTTGGAGATCAAGAAGGAAAACCAAAATGGAACAACGCGAAAAAAAACATGACATTTTCTCACAGAATGAACGAGACATTACAATCCCAGTGTTCTCTCGAGTCCTTTCTCTGGGTGCTTGACGCGTTTGCGAAAGTATTTTTGCATTTACACGATTTGCGAATATTTATTTATTTATTTTCAACTTCCCCGAAAAAAGCACAAAGAGACCTTTACAACGGAGGATTTAACAAAGTACGACACAAAAATCCATTCCCTGGATAGAGACCACCAACCCAGGCGGGATTCGAACCCGCGTCCTATGATTTGGCAGCCGAGGACTTTACCCCACCATCACCGAGGCCGGTCAATGAAACAACAGTAACAATAGTAATGCAACCATTTCGAACCTCACGAGTGTTGAGAATCGATTAATGTCACTGAAAAATTAATCATGTCCTAAAATGTAGCTTACTGACAAATCTCATAATGAAAATGTAATATTTATCCGTCTATTAGAAGGAGGTTAAAAAAATCGTAGAAAGATAAGGTTAATACCGAACAGATGAAGAAATTAAAGCTGAAAGAATATTTTTTTTTGTTTTGTGCACCACATCCGATTCCCCTCTCTTCCCTAAATATTATTCATTGAAATAAGTGGAAATGGAATTAAATAATTCATTACATCTCAATTGGCATGGCTTACAATCAGTTACTAGTTGATAAGACAACTTTAGTCTGAGGATATTGCATCGTAAATAGATTTCGCGCGCAACACAGAGAATTTCGACATTGCAATGCTACATGCTTATTTAAAATTTTAAGCCTGCATATGTACTCCAAGGATGATCAAAATATATAGAACCCAGAAAACCGTTATATATTCCACAAATTCTCGCACAACCTATCCATTAATTGGATGAACAATATGAAAATTCATTACATTGGCTTACTGTCAGTACTGATTACGTAGAATACGAGTAATTCTTTTAAGAATTGATTCCAAAATACAACCAGAATACAAAATATAGGTAAATAAAATGAAATATAAAAACATGAAAAATAGCTTGATTATATTTTATGCCAAATGATTGTATTGAGAAAGAAAGTGAAAAATTTCTCATTCACGAATTCTTCAGGGCGAAAAGCAGCGCGTAAGTCACAGCGGGCGGTCATAAATTCTAGGGCGCTGGCAAGTACATCGCCAAAAACCGTACAGAGCTATTAGCTAATCTTTTTGCTTTTCACTTTGTGCTAATGAGACTTTCATAAAAACACGTGCTAAATACGACTATCGTCAAACCAATATATTTTTACTCCTATGCGAGCATTCCTCTGCCAAAATATGAACCACAAAAATAGCATCTCAAACCAGATACCGGCACACATGCGTTTTACTGCGCCGTAACCTTTAGCGCTGCCACGTGCGTTTCAATTACCTGGACATCTGTTCATGAAGATGCTCTGGCAACTTCGGCCTCCTCACCTCCTCTTTGAAGGCACAAGAGATGCGGTAAAGAGAGCGTCTGCACCGAGATTACAACACACCAGACAAGTTGAGAGAAACCAGCGAGGGGAAGCAATTGCCGCGAGCTGGAAACGGCGGAAATGATGATGATGATGATGATCTAAGGCAAACCTCTACCATCTGCGCACATATTTCACCTCCACACAAACAGAAAGCACTGAATTTATTCCTCACAAACTAAACAATATCATGGAACATTAAATTATAAGGATATAATGGTACTCATTCTTACAACGCACCGTATAATTAATCGATATTTATGAAAAAAAAACTTATTGTTAGATACAAGCATATATTTCCTTCCATATTTCCAGCAATGTCTCCTCGCAATATATTCGAATTTGATTTCCTTATGACCAAATATACTCTTGTCTAAATTCTCTCTCTTTTCACGCACTTCTCCCTCCACCCACTATAATGAACATTAGCTTAGTTTTATTCTTAAGCACATTCTCATAATACGATAACTATTGAAATTGGCTTAAAATTATAAAAATAAATACATAACTTATAGCGACTTGAAAATTCTGGGAATCACCGAAATCAAAATTATTTGAAAGTCATTGAAGAACATGTGATCATTACCGAAATAATGAAAATTTACCTTTGTAATGCCTCTAATGGAGGTATCTGTGCACTCAAAAAACGATGAACTTTCAAAGAAACCGAATTTAAGCCATAAACACATGGAGCGCACTAATTTTATACATCCTAAAAGATTGAAATGGCTTAGGAGACATAATGGAGAAAGAACAGATTAGTAATGAGCAAAAACTGCCATTAACAATATTCTAGCAGTCAGCAGAATGGCCGAATTATTTACGGCAGCCTTACATTCTTCATTAGACTCGATGGAGCAGAATATCGCTCTAGAAATGAAAGGATCCTCAAAGACAGACCAAAGGCACGTCTTCTAAAACGGGAGGAATCCCTCGTTTACGCTCACTTTTCTCGGAGTCAGTCCTTTTACTTCACGCGTAAATCATCTCATCCTTGACAGACCAAGGCTGACGAGCTCAGGCTGAACGTATTTAGCGCCATAAATAACCAAAAGTTGGCGTTCATAAATTAAGCCTAATAAAAAAAAACTGCTCACTCCACTCTTATGCTAGAGGAGGGCATATTTTAACCTTTATGAGCATTAATAAAGTGACGAGATAAGCTCTTAAAACTAAATTAATATCTTCCCACACTTTCTCAGGAGATGCTCTATGCTCGACTTCTCGTTCAGTCTCCGCGAATGCCCAGCCATTTGCGTCATTAAATCTCATCCAATAATTTAAAACGTCAGCCATAATGCCAGCAGAAATTATTCCATTAGACAACGTTGGCTCAAACGTTCAGCCTACCACTCAGAGAAGACATGGTGTTGAAATAACCTGATGATAATTCAAATATAGTGAAATGTCAGCAGCACTTGTTCCAAAGTTTCTATATCGCAGAAGAGTTCAGCGGTTGAATTAGAAATTCCCAATTGAAAATTTACAATCGCAAAATTAATGATAGCACTTGGTTAAAAAGTCCAAAAAAACACAAGTCAACACAAAGAAATGCTTTGAAAGAATGATCATCATGGATAAAACATAAAATCCCAAAGTAATATTTACTGTCAGAAAACAGAACGCATTACAGAGCCAACAAGGACTAAATTAATCGCTATAGTAACTAATTATGTGAATATTATATCATTAAAATATGAGAATCTTGGAGTTGGTTTCCGAAGGTGTTGTGGAGCAAGTCTTTAGGATTTTAAAACATGTTTATCGATGGCTCTCTTGATAATAAAATGTGTGTCGTTCTTCGTCAAGACTTTTAATGACCTACAAGGATAAAGTTGGAAACAAATTATGCCTTCCACTACTAGCCATAATGGGCCAATTCATACGTCACTTCGGCTTTGAAATCGGAATCAATGAATCGACATAAAAGGAAAAATGACTTCACAGCAGGATTCTCTCACGAATAGGGTTTTTTGCCATTTCATTTACCGAAAGACGCGCGGTAAATTCCCCTGCTGCTACCGATTGCTGCCGCAGAATCAACCAAATCTTTCAGACCGATGGAGAAAAGACGTCCAGCAAAGGCGTACACATCAAAGAAACTCTTCTGTAAGCACTTTAAATCGTAGCGGGATGGAGGGGACCGATGTGTCAAAGGGATAATCTCTGAGGGCTGCATGAATGCGAACAAAGTCGAGCTCCCCGAGGGCTGGAGGAAGGAAAAGGTACCACGGGGCACCGTGACGACGAGGAGGAAATGCAGGAAGAGACGGTACAGGAGCGATGAGGGTTGCAAAGGATGAATGTGAGGAATCATTCCAGTGCACGCACAAAAAGACCGAGGTTCTCGAGGATGAAGAAACGTGGAGCATGGGGAGGGGGAGGCAAACAGAGGAAAAAACGGAGATTGCGCCATGAATGCGCAGAAGTTATCAGAAGATGAATGAGGTCCACATAAATGGAGTAAAGAACGAGAAGGGTGGGTCAGGAGGAGAACGAGGGGCGTAACGGAAGGAGAAAAGCAACCCCGAAGAACAAGAAAGGGAGGAAAAAAGGCGGGTCCGTCAGAGAAAACTGACCATACCAGAGTTCTGGGCTCACACGCGGGAAAAGGCTAAGCGGCGACGGAGCAGAATCCGCAATGACTGTGAGCTTACGCGCGCGTCATTTGATGCCCGCAATTCAACGAGCGCAGCGTGTATGCATAGAGATGGGAGCGGACCTCTTTGGTGATCAGAGCGACGGCTTTTCGCTGAATGCATTTTAATGAGAACCGCCGGGATGAAAGGCAATTTGAGGATAAATTGCGCTGGAATTACAGTTAGTAGGGTGCCGATAATTTATAGGGGCCGCCGGAAAAAGGTCAAAGTCGGAAGTGAATCCGGAAATGGGCGCAAAAAAATGGCAAATAAGCGTTCTCACCGGGAAAATAAATGCCATCACTCGGTATTCATTGCCATGGCAGGAGGTATATTATTGACGCGCTGAATAAAAGGGTTCATGTCCAATCCTGGCCAGAAAAAATCCTCTCGATTCATTCTACGCGCAATCACCAGTGGAAGTAATTTGTAAGATAAAAACTCTGGTGAGATCCAATTGGTGTGACGTGTGAATAATCGACCATCATTCTCAGGGTTATAAACTCTGACTGTTATCCCATGGCTTCCTCTGAAATAAGTTTTATTTTTATTTTTTGCTTAGATGTAATTCAGATGACGGTTTTCATTATAGTTGTACAAGAGCGGAAAATATTATTTCTTAAGTCTAATTACTTCAAAATAGCTTTTCTTAACGAAGAAGTCGATGGTTATGTATACACGCTATCTCTCCAAATAACGTAACAGAAAATATAAAATTCATTTTAAAAACACGTTAGCCATATGGCGTAATATTTTATGTGTTAGGTTATAACGCTTGAGTACTTTTCTCTCCACGACTTATCGGAGGAATTTCAAAGAACTGACGTAAATAATATTACACAATATTGAAGATCTACCACTTCATTATGAGTATGGAATCATAAAGAATAACACAAAATAGGATCAAAGCGAACATTTCCACCTATCATTACCACAGAAATGTTATATAGACTAGTAATGAACAACGGAACAATTTATGAAAAAAGGCAAAAGATAGAAGCTACAGTTCATTGAGAGGTTATCAATAAATTCCGTTTAAATGGAATTATTTGCAAACAGTATTCTTTCAAAGAAGCATAGCGGCATCAAGTATACAATATCGCATACATCAAAACAGTATATAAAACAATATTAAATTTTTCCGAGCAATGCTAAAATAAGTTTCGATAGACGGATAAATATTTGTCTAATTCGCTAGCAGTTGTGTTTTCAGACGAGCTTATTTTTCAACGCCACAACACAGCATAGTGAGAAACTCGAAGGAAATACACTACTAGACTCCTTCACTTTTACCCTGCACAACGACGTAATTCATTGATCCCGTTAATGGGAGGGGAAAATTTTTTCGGCGCAAATAAATTTTCAATAACAATAATTCACCCAATCGCAAATTGAAATCAAATATTTTCGAAAGTTGCCGCTCACCCAAAATTGAGTGGTGAAGCATAACACGTAACAACATTCGATTCGCGCTCTGAAATTGGATAGGCATGGATCAACAAACGAAAATACAAAACCTTTACATTTTCCACCTGAAATGCCGAAATAAGTAGGTACTTTGTGCAAATGAGAATTACGGTTTATATGGCGATTTTAACGACAAATTCATCCAATAAAACTGTTGGAATGCAAAATGAAAGGCTTCAGGTGATATTGCCTCATACCAATGGCTTGGATTTCGCCTATTTCCCCTTTTAGTAACAATTAGATTGCTACATCCGCATGTGCACTTCCCACAGAAAAATTCGCGAGCCGTGGTATCGATCCAATCGCAAGAATAATCTAAGAAGCCCAACTATCGGATGGTCATAAAGGTCATCGCTCCCCAGGATACCCTTTTCTCCGCATGAAATATTTAGGAGACCAGGTAATGACCTCCTGGATCCTATTCCAGCGCCCTTTCGGCCCTGGCCCTTGGATGTTCAAGGGCTCATTCTGGAAGACTAAAGATTTAATGCCCGAGAGAATTACAGACGTCGTTCCAGATTCCACCCATGGTCAGCATTTCAAGGCTAGAGCGTGGATGGGTTGGCAATTATATTAAAGAAAAGTTTAAAGAAACGGACGCAGATAAACACAAAGGAGGAAAAGAAAGGGATAAGCGGTTAACAAAGCGTCATAAGACGGCACTTATGCATCTACTTAAAAAATTGAGATCATGAGAGATGAGAGACAACGAAGATTACGTGGCATCATATTGGTTACTTAAAAACGTTGGTAATTGGATAAAAAAATAAAATCTAATTAGATAAAATGAAGAATGGAAATTTTATGGCAAAAAGGGCATAGCTGAGACCCTATGAACGGAGAATAAAACACGATGACAGCCAAAAACTCCACGGAAAGTAAAATTATGAAACAACCCATTCAAAAATAGGAGGTAATAAAAGAAATATGATCAAATAATATGTTACTTTCGGTGAGCCACGTAAATACTCCATTTTAGAGCCTGTAGATAAAAACTACTAGATGATTTTTAATAACTATCAGGTTCGTATCTTATGAAAGGAGTACAGGTTCACTTTCATACGTACGTAATTCCAACCAGCAAAATTTTTAAAAACTCTTTCAGACTAAAAGTACGTTATCTTAAATAAAAAGAACTGGGGGCAACCAACTCAAACATAAATCTGTAGTGGGAGAATTTATGAGTGCAATTACATAGGATATACATTTTTTCGATGAGAAAATGAAATAAAAACGTGGAGAACGCAGCTAGAGACTTAAATACTTATTAAGCATGATATAAAGCGGTGGAAAAGTTAATCATAAGAAGCTGAGAAAATCACCTCCAAAAACGGCTCTTGAGCATCTCATAACCTGATACGAATCTTAGCTCGGCAGATTAGAGCGCCTCTCTATCCGCTAAAATTTTCCTCTTGGCTTTTTAATAAAGCCGGCGCGCTTCAGTGAATCAGGGCGGAGATAAAAAGTCCCAAGGGGGCAAAACGGTGGTGGAGGGTTACAAATGAGAGGACCAATGCCAACGACGGCTAATTGGCGTGGGCGCGTACGGAGAGGAACACCGCCGCCGTCGGTCGAAGGCAACGTAACAAGGCGAACACCGCAGCATAGGTTCCAGCGGGAGTAGAGATGGGATGCTGCAAATGGAAGAGAAGAGCAGCGATGGTGCAGATGGCGCACACTCCATTGAGACCAATGACGAAAGGCAGTCGCAAATTGGGTGAGAAGAGGCGAGCGACGCAGTGACGGATGGATGACGTGGTCGCGCTGCTTCGGCCGGTTTCCCACCGCGGGACTTCACCAACAATCCCTACGGACGCGATCTCCTAGCTCCATCACCTCGACTCACAACTGGCTCTTTGAAATACCTGGGCGAATACTCACGGTGTATACATATATAACTCAAGGTATAAACTCAATATTCATATATAACTCGGGGTATACAGTGGAACTTGGTTATAACGTCGTCGGCTGTAACGTCAACTCGGGTTTAACGTCACATTTTATACAGACCAGCCAAAATTGAAAATTTTATGTTGTACGAAAACACGTTTATATCGTCAACAAATATTGCGACGCTCGGGTATAGCGTCAAAAATTTTGCGATTCTTAGGTTGCAAAAGTGGTAGTGTGAATGTATTGTCTCCCAAAGTTTATAGGAACCATGAGTAGAAACATCAAAAGCAAGCAATTTCTGAAAGGACCGTTCAAAAGAATATCACAGATTTTTTCGACAGTAAAGTAAGATTTTTAGTAGGCTATAATATATTTAATTGTGAATATCATTTTTTTATTAACGTTTTTTTTATTATACATATTCCGATGTACGAGTAGATTTCAATAAACAGTGTTGTATATATTGCAGAACATTTGTGTTTTTACTTTGCCCTTTCACTCAGATTTAAGGCTGCTTTTTTTATAACGTCACTCGGATATAACGTTAAAAATCTTCTGGTCCATTTGATGACGTTATAACCAAGTTCCACTGTATACACTCATGGACGGATTTATAGGGGTGTCACAGAGGTCATGACCTTCCTAAAAAATTTAAAAAAAAAATGTTTATTAGTTTAATAGTTTTAATATTCTTAAGTGTTTGAATTGCTAAATTTTATGTTTTTAAGAAATACAAATTAAATTTTAGGCTCCAAAATGCGTAAAAAATGGGTATTTAAAAAATTTTACACGGTGAAACTCAACAGTCACCACCCGTGAAATCACTTGAATCCAGCGGCGATATATATAGCGATTAAGGCTGCAGAGTGTCCCTCAAGGGTCGGTTGCCTTTTACGGATTAAACAGCCTCATATTAAAACAGTCATTAAGTGGACAACATATAGTCTACTTCAAGGCCTTTCGTGTAGACTCCATCAGCTTAGCTCAAAAGGAAATCTTTAGGGCTAAACATCATAAAATAACCATCATTTTGGATATACACCCAGGCAAGGCACCATTTTAAATAACTTGTCAACATGGAATTAATTCGACCCGTCCTAGTCACACCGTCAGAAAAACCGTAATTAATGGTTGCACTGATTATATAGGATACTTTCGAAATTAGGAGGATATATAAGATCCCACCGTATGATAAATTACTAAAAATAAACAGAAGTACTTAATAAAAATGAGCTAATAATATTATCAAAACCAATCCACAGTAATTTAAGCTGAAGCATTAACGGAAAAAGAAGTTACTTCAGATCCAAATGGCGACATAGTGTCAGAGCTAACCGTTACATGTGAAAGTTTTCCTGAAATAGGTCCTTAAAGAAATAGGCATAACAAAAGATGAAGTGTGACTTTTACGTGAAGAACTGCGTATCAGACGGAAACTTGGACTGAACGTCAGAGGAAAACATCAAGCCCACAAAGAGATCGTATGATATGCAGATACGATATTACGATCAGATTTTAGCGTCTGAGATGAGAACCGAGAATTAAAAACAAAGAAGTACAAGTCATACAATGAAACCATGTGAGAAATTTATTGGTTCCATGAGAGATTGAATTGGAAGCCCTTGGCACAAGTGAATGACACGATAAAATAGGAAGGCTCTGTTATTAGCAGAAAATGAGCATGAATGATAGGATTACGAGAAGCAAACAAAAAGTAAAATAAGACTCAAATGATGAAATTACAAGCTGACTGAAAGCAGGACTGATTTTAGATCATACAGATTCCCTAGGTAAAAGGTGAATTGAGAAAAGGCTACCCGTCAAAAAATCAAGATATCCAGCGCTTGTGATCGTCCAATTACACCTCTAATATACGTTTTAGAATTCAATACAAAGCCACGCTTATTAAGGCCTTTTTACACGATGAATGATAATTCCCATGCTCATTCATCGAGTAAAGCGGCTTTTAGAGAGGCAAAACCAAGCCCATTTCAGAAAAAAAAACATCCTCAAAAGAACCGATCCATTCGGTCAAATCCAAACGAATCCGAGTTGCAGGTATTACATCTGAACGTCCCTCGGAGCGTTGGAAGGGGTGTAAAAACGAGGAGGATCGGCCATCCATAACTATCCGTAGTGGCTGATGCAATTGGCCTCCGCAATCCTCTCACGCAGCGATCGGAAACAGACATCTACAAATGCGACCCCGAAGGGAGCAAATGGGACGGCGGCGACGCAATGCATCCTTCCAGCCTTTTCCCCCCATACCCCTTTAACATCACACACACAAAACACCCATCTGCGTTTCCACCCACCCGTCTCCCATCAAAGCCCACTGGCTAGCGCGCGGGCAAAAAATGAATGAAAAAAAATGGAAGGGGAAACAAACAGGGGCGGGAGGAAGAGACGTATGGATGGGGCAGGATGGGAATTCGCATTCGGCACGCGTCCAACGTGCGAAGATGGGGAATTTGAAGCGTAGAGATGGATGCGCCGGTCAGTGGAAACTTCCGAATGAGCGACTTCAGGGAATTTGGTGCTGAGTTGTCATGTTTTCATCCGAATGATGGCGTTGAACGCTTCCATTTCCAAATTCGTCACTCAAGGCAAGGTTATTTATCCTGAAGGCGGTGGTATCCTATCATGCAGAATGACTGGGCAGTTCAGAATCCGGTCAATTTCGTCAGCTCTCTTAAGGCCTGGTTACACGGTACATTAACACGTAAAAGTTAATGTACGTTTTCGTCAATTATTTTGGTGGACCGGCAAGGAACATGTACGAATGCATGAAGCAAATTAGAACAGGTTCTATTTTTTGTGCATGCATTTGCACAAGTTGGGCGGTTACACGGTGCATTTTGGCGTTCATTCTCGCGTTCGTGCATTTAGACATTAACCCGTACGCGTTAATGTATCGTGTAACCAGGCCTTTAGACCTACAGGCTGGAGGTGAAATTAATGGAATAGACCAGATTATCCCAGAGGTAGTAATTATCATTGCCACGCACAAATTTATCCTACAGTAATAGAGGGTCAAAGAGAACTGGTGAGAAAGGCCACCATGCCATTTGAATACTGTTAGTTACCAAAACCTTGCGACGCGACGTTTCAGGGCAGCACAACATTCCTGTTGCCAAATAAAATTCTTGGTTAATGGTAAACTCATGCCAATCTTCGTCTTCGTGGCATCAACACTAACCTTCTACAACGACCAGTGACTCTCTTTTTTGTTGAATCGTCGGTTGGTTGTCGAATCACCACTGACATTGAACGCATCACTCCCGGAATCTGTCTTTTTCCCTAAAACATTTCTCAGTTAACAGCAACACTTTCATCTGAAAATGTACATGTCTCCCGGATTAGACCCCTCCCTCTTGCGCCAATATGAAAATTTTACCTCCGAACAAATACTGAGGTGAAGTCATCAACATTGATGCATCTGGTGTTCAATCTTTATCCGGTGAAAGTTTTCAACTGATAAGTTAGGAAAAAAGACAACGTACGAACGGTCGAGCGAAAGAAGTGTAACGTCTTCTTAAAGCCAGCTATTACATTTCTTTAAACGTTTCCATAGATGTACTCCAATAATAAATGTTTTCATCTCTAAGGTCTCACTTTTACAGCTAAAGCAATGCAAGTGATCTGTTGAGTCCACAGGGAAATCAATACCTGAGAGTGTATTAGGAAGACGGCCAGATAAGAGAAACGTTCAAATACACCAACAGTGTCCTTACTACAGCTGAACGAAAAACCAATTCCAGTCGGAAAAACTGCATCAGGTGCTTTTAGCGAACTATAGATTGATAGAGAAAATTACAATTATTCAAAACCTCAAAGATAGCAAAATTATTTTAGCATTCAAAATTTGTGAGCGAAAAAAGGTTTAAATGAAACCTTATGACGATTCTGGGGGGGACAGCACTTTTGGGATCGGAAGAAATAAAAGACTTGCGGCAGGAAATGAACTCAGCAGGAGTTATTAAAGAATGGTTCGTCCACCCGTTTCAGCTCGCCATGCGATTTTCCTCGGAAATGGGAATTTTTATCTTCCATGCGCCTATTCCAGCGAGTTCTCGCTTTTGTGACCTACATAAAAGTTCCCAACGGCGCTTGTCAGGAATGCCATGACCTTTCATCATCCGGCTCTCCGAGGTAAGCTCAGAGAAACTGGTGAAATTACTGCGCTTTGAAAGAAGATTTTACCAATGGCCCCTAACAGAAGAGTTTGTGATAAGCGCTTTCCTTCGGGCTTTTATTTCTCGGGAAAAGTTTTTCTCCCACGGGAAAATCACCCATAAACACCGCTGTTCATAGCGATCAGAGACCGAGAAAACAGGCGTTCAAACGGCTCTCCCCGCCACCTTTCATCACGACATCAAACGATAAAAATATAGCCGTTAGTTTTTTAATGTAAACCCCACATGGAATGTGGGCATAAAGAAAACCTCGTCCCGGAAATTCATTAAATGTATTGCGAAAACTCTACGTAAAGTTCTATTTCATATTCAAGAAGGGGGCGATATAAATCAAATCATGTGAAGCGCAGTAAATCCAATGGTTAAAAAAGGTGCTGCCCTAAAAATCAGATATCGTCATATTTGGTTCCAGAAGAAATTAAGAAGAAGAAATTAAGCTTTTCACCGTCATTGAAATATTAAATTCTTCAAGTCTTCAATTCATGAAGTCTTCTTTTCAGTAATTGTATTCCATTTATAGAAGTTTACAGTTTTCATCAATTGGGATAAGGGAGCGGCTAGTATCTTTCTCACCAATCCTCCTTTGAATATTCTTTCTAATATATATAAATATCGTGTCACAATTTGAGTTGCCAAACTCCTCCGAAACGGCCAGACCGATTCCTATGAAACTTTGTGTGTGTACTCAGTAGGTCTGAGAATAGAACGTTAACTATTTTTTAATCTTCCGTAGGGCCCATGAGGCCCTGGATTGGGCGCTGAATCGTTTCCATAAGAAATACATATAAAGTTCGTTATTAATGCCTGCAAGCCAAATTATTTCTCTTTGGCATATTTGAATTAGTGATAAAAGTCACATGTAGTTGAAGCGTACACAATTAGAAATAAAAATTAATACAAATACTTTTTTCCGTTGGAATTTCTTTTTCCACGCGATTTACGGTGAATTTTGAAAAAAAAACATTCTTAAAAATGCTGAAATTTTAGCGTTTTTGGCTTACATTACCCTCGACGACCGTTAGTATTGTTTATGTTGTTTGACATCTCTTTGTCACGCGATTAGTCATTTAAAAATTGATGAAAAACATTGCCGAAGCCAGCATTTTGAATGACAAGTTTCAAGGAGAAGATCTACCACGAATCCGTATCATTCCGACAGATGTGACAATTGAATTCAAACGGGTTCAATTTCCAATTGGATTGGCACTCGCAATGACAATGAATAGGCCTCAAGGCCAAACGATGTCCGTTTATGGCTTAGATTTGGACACACCGTGATTGATACACGGAAAATTATACGTGGCATGTCCTCGCGTGGGTGAAACATCCTGTTTGTTTGTGTTGGCTAAAGAAAAAAAGCACGGAAAAACTTAAAATAACCATACACTCCAGTGCACTGAGAGACTGATAATGTTTCTTTTTTATCGTCATAATTTGTGATAGAGATGTTATTTAAAATTAATTGGTTAAGATAATAAAAGTACAATGAATTCAAAATATGAATGTTTGATGTTCTGTAATTATTATTATCGTTCACAGCGCGCCACTCCTCTTTCAGTCACATACCACATCCCCACACGCTTGCAGTGAGCTGGTTATTTTTTATTTGACAACCAAAATATTCACTAGGAATAATTTCTATGGCAAAACAACGTTTTTCGGGTCAGCTAGAGTCACCATTAAAATACTTAAAGGGAGGGCAAAAAGGGGTGTCAAACAAATATCTCCTCAAACCCTATCTATTGTCACTTCCGTTTTATGTCATTTTTTTCAATTAATTTGAGATGATTCTCGAATTCAAAATACCCTAACCAATTAAATTGAACGATAAATTTATCGTAGATTACTTTAATTCAATAAGATAGTGTAGATGCTCCTTCAATGCTCCTTCAATTGACCCGTTCATATTCATTAAAACTCCCAACCATTTAAGATTACAAGCACTGATCACAACTCCCACTTATATTTACCAACTCCAAGGCAAAATCTGAAGCACACGATTCGTCCATATAAAATTATAATGGCGAAATTTGCGTTAAAATTTGAGCGTTTCATTTGATGCAGAATTTTCAAATGCGTGAGTGGTTAGACCGGAAGGGGAAAAAGTATAGGACCCAAGAATATTAAAAAACATGTTGTAAAATGGAAAAAAAGGCCGTAAAAAGAGAGTAGTAACGTACTTATAATGCCTTGACCCTCGCATAGCAGTTCAGGTAAATTTTATCCTCTCTATCATGATAGTGCCTCTGCACCACAAGAGGCAAAAAAAACTATCCCAATAGAAAGAATACCTAAAATGTTTAATAAAGTTTCACATAGATGTACAAGCTTTCTTAAGATTGAAGGGAGTCAGTCACTTCTAAATGCCGTATCACTTCCGCCTCAGTGCAGCTTCCCAATGAGGAACTTGCATGGGTCGTAGATTGCTCTAAAAACTATTTTGAATAAGTCAAATGGATACATTAGCTCGCAAAAATACCTTCAGTTTCTCCATTCAACATCAAAAGAAATAAAAAAATTGCATTTAAAATCGAGAAAAATTTCTCTGAGCCGACCACTGCGCGAAGACACCCGAGCGTTGCCGAGGCCAGGCGTGACGTCATAGGTGCCTAAACAACCGTAGGGAGTAGGGAAATACGCTGAGCGCATGGTGTAAAATTTGTTTTGAGGGAGTATTTAGCCGCTCATCGTCACTATTTTTTGTTCTGTTATTCTTGGGAAAGTTTTCCTATTGCTATTGTGCCACGATTATTACTTGGGATATTAATAATGCCGCATCGGGATGATGAAGTACAAGCGTTTCACTTCGTGTATTTTGGTAATCAGAAAAATGGATGATAACGTTGCCACTCGTTCGAATAGTACACCTGATATTCATCTACGTCTACATAATACCCCGCAAGCCGCCTAAAAGGCGTGTGGCATGGGGTGTTAGGACACCAGCCTTTTTTTAGGACACCAAAAATTGATGCCACGACCCTCATGGAATTTGTTAAGACAAATTATTGCTATACGTCGGCGGCAAATCGAGTTGTAAAAGAAACTTGTAATACTGGATGATAACGATCGTAAGCTGTGCTGTTGACATTAGAGTAAGCTGTGCTGTTGAATTTGGCAACGCCGGATTAACGGAGAAGGTAGTCCTATCCGTCCTACGGTACGAATTCACAGCAAAACAGTCTGCACACAATCCACATGTGAGATCGCGAATCGGTTCCGCTGCCAACACACACACAAGCTACAACCTATTTCAATAATATAGGTAAATCCATAAACAATATACTAGCATATACCATAATAATATAGTGGGAAATAGGCAAATACTCTTATCAAAAACTGGATGTCACTATCACATTCTTATATTCATCACGTACAACTTACAATAACAGAACTCGTTATGATGAATACAACTATTTATTCACTGATTTAA
This sequence comes from Ischnura elegans, assembly GCF_921293095.1. Taxonomy (NCBI): domain Eukaryota; kingdom Metazoa; phylum Arthropoda; class Insecta; order Odonata; family Coenagrionidae; genus Ischnura; species Ischnura elegans. Next base: position 42,360,516 of record NC_060246.1, read on the forward strand.
ACCCTTAAATTATCCCACACAAGTGACACAGGTGACATTTCTCACTACTATTCGTTGAAATAATGGAATAACAAACTTCACACACAGTTTTTATTTCAATAGCGTGATCGTGAAATGTCATATCTACGGTGAACAACGGAGGCTAACACGCCACTGACAATTTTTACACTACTGTTAGACATTTATCGATAGCGTAATGGCACTTTTCACAATTCAATCACGATGGAACACTGATAACTCTTGGCCGATATTTTTCAACCTTGTCAAACTTTGTGCATTACAACCACTGGCACTGTGATTATTATCAGTAGCTTAACGGGAGATGTCACGCTGAAAATAACACTATTTTGGCACAAAAATGTTCCTAGATGTCTCCAATCAGCGAGCAAAAGTTGCATTGACTGGAATTCACCTCATAATACAAGCACAGACAGTCCTAAACGACGAATTCTCCGGTACCTACGAATAAACGGATGAAGTTATTGTATATAAAAGCTAAGCGGACATTAGTAAACATCAAAATCGTTCTAATTACATACTTAAATGAATGATATGCCGTCGATAACATCAACTTACAATTAACGTATCCCCTTTCCAATGGCCGTGGCTCAGACTCCTACAACGATGTTATTTAGGTATTATCAAAAGTTTGGTTTAACTGCTCCAGTTTTATATTTTATGCCCTTACTCAGATATTAATATTATAAATAATGCAAAATACGAGGGCTTCCAAGCCTCTATCGTCGGATATTTATCTTTAAATATAAAATAATCAACCCGTCTAACAAACGAAGCTCTCACAACTGCTGGCAACTATTACAAACAATCACAACAATAGCTTCGCGTGATGTTTAGGCACCTTTGACGTCATCGAGGCTTCGTCGGCAGTGGCTTGGGGGGTGAGGGAGTTTTTCCCGCGCTTTAAAATTCGTAATATTTATCATTAAATATCTCGCGAAGGAAAACTCAGATTTACATGCGGTTTTCTTTGTTGTATTCAGAAAATAATTTTCTGTCCGCCTATGAAATAAAAAAAATTCATGCAAGTTCCCCATTATCCGATAGCGGCATCAATTGGAAAATGAGAATGGAGGAGGGTAAAAAAAGTGCGTATAGATGGGGAAGGCGTCCGCTTAAAGGAAACAGAAGGAAGGGAAGAAGGAGCGATGAGGAGGGACTGAGAAATGAGAGGAGCAGAGGGAGGTAGGGGGGGATGAGGGTGGTGGGAGGGTTGGGTGAAGGGGTTTGCTTAATGCCAAGGCGAGTGGAGAAGGGCACGAGGGTCGGCCGGGGAGAGGGAGGACTCGCGGAAATGGCTTTGATGAGGGCGAAGGGGAGGGGCGAGGGTGGAAGGAACTTCTCTGGCGGTGCTGGTGGAACTGGACGGGAAACTCAAAATGAAGGAGGAAGAGGGAAACGATAAGGAAGAGCTGGGAAGATGGAGAGAAGGAAGAAACCATGGGAAAGAGGGACGAGTGAGAGGGTAGGCAATAAATTTAAAGCGTGTCTTGAAATGAATAAATCCAAGCAATTTTTAGCGTGCATTCCCCAATTCTCCTTCTCCGATCCATCCACTACTTTACTAAAAACATAAATTTTAGATACATATATGTAAAGGAAGTTTTCATCCCTCTCAATTAACCACTACAATATCTAGGAATATGTATAACAATAATTTTTAGCATTATTTCTTACATCATTAAAAAGATACACACGGAGCAGTCGTTCCGTATAAAACTGAGCTGGTTCATAGCAAGTTGTTGCTGAAATGAAGACAGCGTGAAGAAAGCGAAATTCTAAAATCTTTGGTGCCTATTTCGTTTCCTGAATATTTCTCTTTCATTTTGACTGGAGAGGTTTTTGGCTTTTGTAATGCCCGACAGAATTCCTCAACGAACGTTTGTGAGGGGCTTCATAATTTGAAATTCAAATTGTTAAACAGAATATTTCATTTTTATCAATGATCTTTTGTCCAAGCAATGGACATTCGCACAGGATTGATGACAGCAATGAATGGAGAAGAAGAGAAGACAATGGAGGCGAGAGAGGAAGAGATTGAAGGGCAAAGAAAAGAACGTGTGGAACTCATTGTCAGATATGAAGGCGAAGGAAAACTACGGTGAAACAAAGCGAAGAAGAAAAGAGAGGCATGGATAATTGTAAAAAAAAATCCGTCATAATTAGACTGTAAGTTGGACTGTTTTTATACTTTAAATATTGAAAAATTGAATCTTTGAGAATTAAAAATCCATTACTAAATGAAAATGACAACCGTATAGGTAATTGAAAAGTTAATATGGCGAATTGGAAATCGAGCATGCGACCTTCTGGTTGGCAGACGACTTCCTCCAGCCGTGGAAGAGTGAGGGACTAGATAAAGAAAAATGAAGGGTGTGAGACGGAAGAGCTAAGAGGGGACCCTCCACTTTAGCCTCACCCACCACGGAGAAAGATCGATTTTCGAGGCGGAAAAACGCTCCAGTCTGAGTGACGCTTCGGGATAAGACTCGAGGCAAATGAAGAGGGCGAATAAAAACCTGAGGAAAGGAGAGGCCGAAGGAAAAGATTATTCCACCGGTGTGTGGATAGAGGGGATGAGGGATAGGGCAGACAGGGGAGTGTTGTGCACAAGGGGTTGCACCGGACGAGAACGCCGAGCAAGGGCCGAGGGAAGTTATATGGATCGGGAGAAAATGAAAAATGGGCGAACAAGTCTCCGGGGTCTAGCCCAAGAGAAAAATCTACGTCTAACCGCTCACCGCCGCGGCGCCGGCTTTTCGCTCCGTTCCTCGAGACGCAATTCCCATCGTGGCCAGAGGGGTTCTCTTTTCAGATAGGCCGTGGACGTGCGACGTTTACTTGGAAATAATGAATGAGGAGCACAAACACGTCGCCACATCTGGGATGAACTAGCCCAAGAACTAGAAAGACGGCCAAGAGCACACAATGGAGTCTATCGGGGTATTTTTTTAAAGCTTTCAAGCGGGTAGTATATCACGTATAAATGAATTGCAGCAATGGAATGATGGAATAAGTTTTATTTTCGCCTTCCAAAGTGTCGCGTTTGCTCGAGGAGTCTTCACTGAAACGGCACGGACGGAGTAGGAAAAATATACTTAAAAGCAGCTGGAACAAAAGCCTTATAATCTGTTTCTTCATTTTGTGGAATTCATTAAGCCACGCAGGGTGGTATTTACAGGTCGTTGACTGCATCGATTGCTCCTGGCAGTAAATTTAACCGAGAGAGAATAAAAATATAGCCTGAGGTAACAAAACATCTTGCCTCGCTCTCAGCACTAGTAAATATGTAATTTTTCCGGAAGAAGAATTGAATACATGCCGTCCAACAGCCATTAAACTGAGCGTTAATCCTTTTTAAGTGAGACATTTTTTGTGCCAGTGAAAAAATATTCAGCAAAGTTACATATATACATATGTACAACTGAATAGCGTATCCTCTGGTTATATACAGTAGAAACATCATTGAAAACCTTTATATTAAAGTCGCATGTGACTTAACCATAAATGTTTCCAGGACTTTTTCCAGCGACTTACTTTTCCTCTAAGCAAAGTAGAAAGACATAATTCGTGTTCCTGCGAAAATTCGTCTTCTGATTCCCATTTGACAACAAGTTTAGGCGTGAAATATTAAATTATAGGTAACGCAATAATTTAGTATCCGAAAAAATTAGCGCAACATTGTTTTGCTAACTCTCGGCCAAAAAGAAAGATAAAATTATCCGCATGAAATTCATTAACACAAGCAGTGCGAGGGAGTTAAAAATTACATGATAAATGACACGATAATAATGCAGACATTGAGTCAATTAGCACATCATTAGTGATCCTTAGCAATGAATCTGATCATATGATTACCGGCATATTAAACCGGAAAATATTACATTATTACCGGTATTGTACAGAATAAAATTCAGCATCTCTCATCTTAATTCCTTAGATCAGAGGAAATTATTTTCTTACGGATATGCTTACGCCCTTATGGGCAAGATAAATTTTCCGGCTTATTTATTCGTACTAAATGATTAATTCCTTGAAAAGTGTTGACAGCTACAGTAAAAGGGGCTTATTGTAGTACTTTGAATTATTCATCCTGAAAATGCAACTAAAATAACGTTTTACCGATTACCTTAAAAATTGTAACCCACTTCGCTAAATATACGAGAAATGCTATAAAAATCCTAGATTGGAGATTTAAGAAAGTGTCTACAAGAGGGTCGTTTCATGCGACAAAAAAGTGTAAAAGGGAGGATTTTAAATGGCCATTATAATTTAGGAAGCCCAAAAAACTGCTATTGCTAAACATCGGCTAAACGCCGAGTCGAGAACAGAAAAGGGACGGGAAGTAAAATTTGTGAAATATAACACTATCTAATATGATAAAACAATGCCATCTAAAATATAGGAAACATCGATTAAAAATGACTTCAGCCTCACTTCGATATTGATCAGCAAATAGCAATTGATTTGGTGCACTAGGCAGCATGGAGGGATATCCTATGACGATTAGATGCCTAAAGTCCAATGCCAAAAACCTGACAGCCTGAACACGGCAGCCAATTAGAGTCACATAGGATTAACGCCAGAAATTAGAATGAGTCGCTTGTAGCCCGCGGAAGATAGAGACTACGGACCACGGCAAAGTCATCATTCATCTTCAAAGTCATCTATCTTCATTACTTTCCCGAAAAAAGACTCATTACCCTTAACTGTCACAATTTATCGGTACAAAAAGGATGTCATACCTTTAGTAAAGCAACTACAAAAAGTAACTATTAACTTTAAGACTTAATAAAGTGCATATGCTTTAATGACATACGAGTTTTGGTCAACAAAGAAACAACCGTTTAGAAATGAAAATATCTCAGAAAATATCTCAGAAAATCTCCCAGTTCCACAAAGTTTTTGGGTTAAAAATCAATACATAAAATTCTTCAAAAGAAATAGCAGATTCCACTTTCCACACGCTTTTTATTTTTTTGGAGCGATGTTATTTCTCTAATTCAATGACAATTATTTCCAGAAACAAATACGAATATAAAATACTATTCCAACAGACTCGTCGATTAATGCTCCTATAAGAACTTAAAATTGAGAATTTGCTCTTTGAGTGATCGGAAAAGTCATTTTGTCACTTTAAAATTGTAACTGACGCAATCAAGTGTTACATTTTAAAAAATCATCGATGAACAAAATTAGTACTCTAGCAAAACTAAAGTAAAAAAAACGCGAAAAATATTCAGTCAATCTCTGTTTTAAGAAACCTTCAACGTAAATCACGCCTTTCGCCACGCCCAGAACAAATATACCTCTCGCCCACAACCAACCATATCGCTCAGAGCACATTTTACGTTGAATACACACATGAATAAAATTCGACACGCATCCTGCGGAAGCAAGGGAGGAGAGAGATAGGCCGGGTGTAGATTGGCACAAAGGGATCGAAGCGTTTTCGGGTGGGATAATGGATACGAGAGAGCCGGTGGGTGGAGAGGGTGATGGTGTGGTCGAAATACAGAAAGAGGGGAAGGGTCAGTGCTTTGTCGCCGAAGAGGCCCAAGTAGTAAGGGCGGGGAGGGGGGAGCGGAGACGGGAGAGATTTGCGGTGTCCGGGGCGGATGGCAAAGTTGGGGGCAAGACGAGGGCGGACAAGGTGGGATTTAAGTAGACTAACGAAGCGGGGAGCCCTGTCTCTTGGGGTTAAGGGGTGCATTACCTCGGCAGAAAACGTCCCTGCAGACCATCGCAGCATCCCTCATCATGGCTTAGCGCTGAAGATGGAGAACTTACAAAGTTCAGCAGATTTAAGGTGAGGAAGCATCGGTACACCCATTCTTCAATTAAGATCGAATATAGGAGAAAGACGGACTTAAAAATAATGATAATTTTAATTTCTCACAATACATATAATACATGAAATATGTATAAACAAAGATTTGGAATTGGACACCCTTTGAGACTTTCGCCTCGCTTTAGGGTTGCCAACTCACTCATTTACACTTCATCCTAAATTAAAATTTTTATTTTGCCCTACGCTGCATAAAATCTCTTTTTTTATGCTTTCTTGCAACTGCTGGAGTGCCAGTGCAAAAACAAAACATACAAAACAGGAACATAAAACACCATGAGAAAATATAGTACCAAATAACGTTTCTTTTCTCATTTTCAACATGATATAATGCAGTTAGCGACCCAAAAAAGAAATACATCACATGGTAGCAGCGAAAATGCCCCATTACTACGAATAATTAATTTATGAACACGGTATATATTTATCGCAGCAATTACGAGCACAAAGGTACAATATGGAATATGCTAGCACAAGCATGGAGTTTTTTCAATGAAGTTCTCACGATGCTCATGTATACATACCAGTATGTTCATGCATATTAAAAATTATAAATATACGACCCTAAACTTTTGGCTCTTGCATGAATTATTACCAATAAAAAATACTCTATTTGACGGTGTTTCCATGCGAATTAAGGAACCGATTTCTGCTATTACTCACCGAGCGTCACGCTTTCTGCCGCAATAGCGCGCCCTCTAAAGGGAGAATCACGGAAGCACGGGGGAAAAACAGAGGGACGTGCCCTCCGAGGCCAATCGAAGATCGAACGCCAGCCGCGCGATAATGGGACGTGTGTGTCGAGGGGAGCTGATGGCTCTCGAAGCCCAAAATGGCAACTGTCGCCCGATGGCAACTGCCAGCCACCCCCGCAACCCATCCAGCATCGTCTCCTTCGGTTTGCCCCGTCACTCCATCCCCCAACTCACCAACACCCATCCCACCCCAACAACATCGCTGATTCTCTCGAGTCCCACGAACCCTCGAAGACCTTTGCCCGGCAGTAATCCTAAGGTCGAAGAGAGACACGTGCGTGTTTCTTTTTTTCCGAGGTGTCGAAGGTCGGAAGAAGATAAAAGGAGTCAGTTTGATTGAAATGCTGTAACGGTGTAGGGGACATAGAGGGGATGGATTATCTGTCGACTAGTCCGCCACCGAGAGGGTCTACCACATTTCAACGAGTTCATTTAATTTCAGAAAAAAATAAATCTCACTATAAAATTCATTTTATAATACAGCACAAAAATAAGATGATGCTACAGTTCAAAGATATAACCAACATTGTACTAAAATGAGCGCAAGCAATATTTATTAAAGCATGACCTATGTCGAAGAAAAAACGAAATCAGAATTGAGCGATCTAACTCAAAAGACTGTCCCTAATATACTTGGCAAGCAAAAGCTGTAATAAATAGAGCATTTGTCTGAGTAAAAATAGTACCGTTATCGGAGAGAGAAAAAAGGACATAAACCGAAAGGAAATAAGACATGCTACAAGTAAAAATCCATTTACTGTGAGCAACAACAGCTCGGAAAGGTGGAATAATTTCTTTTAAATTTAATTGGTAAGTAACATTTGTTAAAATCTTAGCAAAAGAAAAAAACCGTAATAACAAATGAACTTGCGACACTTGGAGACCCACACCATTGCAGCAGACACCAATGGCTACACAGGGAAAATAAATTTAAAATATCTTTCGCGAAGAAAACTAAATGGATAAGGTTGTAGTGCATGTCTCTTGAAGCAATTATCTGAGGATACATGAAACATAAACACCTTATAAGAATACAAATAAAATAATCTTTTAAAATTGTCAGGTGCTAACGCTAGTCAAAAAAATAAGCGGTGCACCGATAGCGGAATAAATTGGAAGACTTTCAAGACATCTGATATTTCTCTGCGGTCTACTGATGATAACGCTGAGTAGGTAATTTTTCAAAGAAACTGACGTCATATATACGTCGCACTCTCCTCAGAAAATAAGGAATATAAAATCCCCTTCGGCTAAACGTAAAACTCTTCGTGAAAAATGGTCTAAAAATTAAAATGATATCTCATGGACACCGGCTAAGAAATGAATTCTTTCCAAATGATGAAATTAAAGGATATTTCGAATCGATTCGCATGCCTCTTAATCTCAATAATTAGAACTTACAGTCGAGGATTTAAACGAAATGCAATCGATCGAGCAATTGCAATGCTACAAATACTATTTGCATCGTTATGGCTCAGTAGATGTAGTATTTGTTTAAAGTACATTTTATTCGGTAAATTCGAGAATTTGGTAGTTAAAATTCAGTAGCGTTTTATTCAGAATTTATTAAGCTGGGGCTTCAGTCAACATCATACTACCTCACTGCCCACTCAATCACAGGTATTTGATGAGGCACAAAACAAACAGGAAGACAACATGAACTAATTGATAAGGAAAATAGTGAGCATCGGTCTGTTTATCCACGCAACACTGCCAAATACTTCAAATATCATTAAACACGAAGCAGTTTATTTCCTATAGCTGCAAATCAACACCCCTAAATAATTCATGCATCAAATAGTATATTCTCTCCGTCGTATAATCAGTGCATGGCATTCAAATCGTAGCAAATATTTACGAGTGCGCTATTAAATCTAGAGGAAAAATCTTTCCCATGCTCCGGTAGTGCAGTAAGCGTCACGCGGTGGTACTCCACCCCCACTCCTTCCAAATCGCCCGCCCAAGCATTAAGTGCCCATGTTGTCCTCCCGCTGAATCTCCTGAACTCAATTGCGACAGATGCGACGGCCGCCCCGGCGTACAACACTTTGCGCGAGCGAGACAACAATGCGGGAGGGTGATCTTGAAAGAGCATTAAACGCCACAGCATCCTCTGCCTCTCTTTCTCTATCCCATGCTTCCCAATCTCATTTCTATCGGGCCCATCCAATATCCGCGCACAACAATGGAACAATTGAGCAAGGCCACGCGAAGGACTGTATGGCGAGGGTATGGGGAGGAAGAGGAATTTAAACCAAAGGGAGGGGGAAGCAGAGGGAATGCAGGAGAGGAGAATACAATGCAAAGGGTGGAATGAGGGAGGGAGAGAGAGAGAGAACCTTTGACTACAGGACGAAAGAGTAAAAGAAGGAAAAAATGTTAGTGTCGGGCTCACTTGATGAAAATACTTTATATCGAAAGTTATTGGCACAAAACTATGTTTTTTCTACAAAATAAGCTTATTTTTAACTCAATCTTAACTTTTTTTCAATAAAGTACGGTGTGGTGAAACGCGTTTTGCAAGTTAATATAATCTTCATGGAAAAACAAAGTTTTCTTCCATTCAAAGTGGAAATGAAAAAGACCCATTTAAGATTGCACTCAACTGCACGTGCGGAAATGTCGCGAAACTTGCAAAGTGTAAAAATAAAAACTTAAAAGACATAATTCACGAACCTATAGATGCGTGTCGGAAATGTAACTGCTGTTCTAGTGTCATTTCTCGCACACTAGACTACGCGAATTGCTGCATGCATCTGATTGTGAGTGTACAAAAATAATAGATAAAATTGTTTAGTTTCGGGTCCGAATACTTGAATGATCAACACCAATTTCACCCGAAGTTTCACTTCTCTTAAACTCCATAAACCATTCTTCCTCCAATTAAGTGGAAGAGGTAAATAATAATAGCAAAGTACCTTTAAGATATAGTTGTAACTAGATAGTGTGATGTGGCCTGAAGATTTGTATGCCATGGTCCCCAACAAAATCATCCCACAGACTCGACGACCCCGGTTTCCACAACAGAATCATATTGATGGCAATCTGACAACCGAAAAACAGAGGGGGAGATGTTGACGCGATGATTTATCAGCGGAGGATTAGGGGCTGTGCAAAGGGGGAAGAAGGGAAAGAAAAACTGCCGATCTCCCTTTCCTGTGCCGGGACATGGAGACGTGACTCACGGCAGGAATATGGAAAGCGGGGAGACTTGACGATTTAATACATTCAGCGGGAAAAATAATCTCCAGTTGTTATTCCGGGGGCCATGTCGTGCTCTGGGGTTTCTTAAAAGCCGTCACCTTAAAAAAAAAAAAAAAAGTTCCCACCGCTGTCGTCCCCGTATTTTCATCGACTCCAGGAGCCAGCCCTCCACGGCAAAAGATAAGTCATGATGTAATCCCTGAAAGGGACAACCAATTGCCTGCCATCAGAGTCACACGGCAAACACCATTGCAGGGGTGAAATTTTACGGAGTTAAACGTACAACTTTTAAGGGAAATGATTTTCATACTCCATTCCACCTATGCGGAGTAACTATATTATTAAAAATTACGAAAAATGATATTTTTGTTGGAAGCATTGAGACTATTATCATCATTTGAAAGAATTAAATTCCTCAAGGCCGTAATCTTACTGTAATTAGGGAATTTAATTCTTTCAACGGCAGTATAGCGTTCATTCTTTTATATTATAAACATTATCATGATTATTCCATTTCATCATGTTCAACCTAGAGAGAGTTAATTAAGCCCACTTGTTACAACATCACCATATTTCTCACTTCATGCCAATGTTTGCATCGCACGTTTTTTGGTGCAGTATCACCCTAGTTTTTGCCGACCCACCAACAAAAGTGTTGACTCCCCTGCGCAGTGGCGCAGCTCTCAAGAGGTGGTAGACCAGAAAACATAACGAACTATGTACGAATTTGTGCGCGAAAAGGGGAGACATGAAGGGTTATTTCACCCTTCCTCATCAAAACGTACTATCCAAAACAAATTTTGAACCGCGGCCTCTTTCCCCATGCATAAACGCCGAGAACTCGCCAGCTGTTAATCGTGTTCCCGCTCACGATGGGGGTGACTCTTCATGTTGCCACAACTCCTCCCATGGCCCAGCCTCCTCCCTCTCTTCTTCCATTTTCGCCCCTCTTGCCGAGTGCACCCACTTCTGACCCTCATCGCCTTTGACAAGGGCGGGGGCTGGTCCTGCGGTTCCTTTGACAAAAGAGGGCCTCCCTCATCCTTTGCCAAAGCTTTCTCTTTCATGCAGCCCTCTTCTTCCTCTATTCCCCTCCAATTCATCCCCTTCCACATAACTTCTCCCAAATTTTTCCATCCCTTTCCTTCATCCTCTCGATTCATGCCCTCTAGAGTGAGGAAAAAAGAACCAACCAGCCATATTGACTCCAGCTAAGCGGCCTTAGTTAGTGCGGCGAAATTCAGCAAAGTGGCTTCCTTATTGGCTTCGGTGTAATTTTGATGGGAGTAAACATACGAGTTTTTTGTTGTCTCATCACGTGAAATTGTCCAGGTTAGAGGAGTGAATGTCTTGATGCAGGATGTTAGAAAAATGGGCTGTCAACCCCGTACAGAGGTGGTTTGTAGGGAGAAACGACTACTAAAACGCATCTGGGAATTCTTTAAGTTTTTGATAATGCTGGTAGTGTGTTAAGAGGATAGAAGGGTTCTGAGGGGCTTAAAAAGGGATCTGTTCTAGATACAAAAGAATATATTTGTAATAAACCAGAAATTTGGATTAGTCTTAAGTTTAACAGCTTCCTGGACCCACCATAACTGCTGCAGAGAGGCGCAACTCGGTGATACAATAAAAAATTTTAAGGCGGAATTACAGTACCTCCTTTCCCTATTACATTCCTTATTCCATTTTCCTTATTACTACGTACAGTTTGTTGAGTGCCATGCAAACGGGCTTGAAGAAGGATATCTTTTTTTGAAGTGAGAGAGGGCTGTTTTGGCTGAAAGCAATCCTATTCCAAATTCATTGGGGTTGGGATGTGGGCGTAATTTATTTGGAGGTGAGTATCTTTGATAAAATACTAGGAAAATAAACAATAGGCTAAGTCTCCTGTATCTTAGTTGGTTCTGATAAATCCGATTCTCCATCAACCATATTTTCCGTCACCACAAAAAATGTGAAGGCCCGTCTACTAGTCGCCGCCTAGCCGTCGCGTCGACACCTAATACTAGGCCACGTCACAGCCAAGATGCCGAGTCCGCTTACTATAAAATCGTGAATATCTCATTTATTCTCAATACTTGGTTGGATAGTCAATTTTCAATCCTACTTTTGCACTTCTTAATTCACTTAGCGGGGAGGGGATGTTGAAAACGGTGCTAGAGGGTCAAATGAGAGGTAAAGGTGGGAGAGAAGGAAGATAATAGGATTTTTAGATAGAATGAAAGGTCTTATTGTGAATTGAAGAAGGAGGTGCTTGAAGGAAGGGTAGACTGCCAGAATTGTTCTTAAATACTCCATGGAACCCTATCTTAATCGGTAGTATACTTTTATAATAATAATAACCATAATTATAATTCCTGGAATTCAATACTTAATCGTTCGCGACCAATTCGCGCCGTAGAGACTGACGTAGACGACGTTGCGCGCCGTGCGCCACCAAAAAACAAATACGGGTACGTCGCGTCGTCCCCGTACAATTGTTACATTCGGCGCGCAAGTCTAGGTCTAAAAGCTCCCACGAGATTTCAAATTATTACAATTGGTATATATCTTCGCTATCTCGTTTCGTTTTCAAGACCATGGATCTGATCCCACGGACGGCGGTTCTTAAATGAACTTGTGACCCGTTCGTGGTGCGTGCGGGGTCTCAGGGCGGGTGAAAAAAAATCGGCACGGGGGGATGAAACGCAAGGGCGAGCGGAGAGGGACGGAGGTGGAGGGGAAAGCGAGGGGATGGGATTGATATACACCCGAGTCGCAGTCCTTTGAAAAAAACCAACCACGCCCAAACTCACCCCCAAGGTCCGACCGAAAAAAAAATGCGGGGCACACTCTTTCCCTTCCCACCAAATCCTACCCCCTCCTCTGCCTCTTCTCCGACCTAAATCCTCGGGCAAACTACAAGTTAGCACCCGACCCAGACACCAGGCAGGATGGGATAAGAGCCCCGTTCATTAAAACCTAAGGGGAAGAGAACCCCAAGGGATTGCAGTAATTGTGGACGTAATGGATACTGTAGATTCAAGTTTTATACATTAGCACAATAGAATAGCATCGCAAAAATATGGTAAGTTTTATAACGTAAAAAGTAATATTATAAAATCTATCATAGCGTTTCAAGCGCAAATAACAACACAGCTAGCGATAATCACGAATACTTTTTGGAGCGAATAAGAGAAATATTTCCTAATTCAATATAATATAATATCATTAAAGATCGTAGCTACATTAATGCGGCACAGTCCACAGTTAAAACAAGCAAAAACTATGCAGTATTGCATTGCAAATTTAATGTTATCAGTCATCATCAAGTCAAGCACGGGTAATACCTAGTCAAAACTTTCATAGATATTCATGCTTTATACCGGATTTAAGAGTATTGCATGCTTTTCTGTGGTTCCATATAAACTCAACCATTCAAATAATTCATATGATCAACTGTTTCACTTGCAGGATAATGCAAAATATAGCTAAGCTAAAAACCATATTCTTTACAAAAAATTCTCTTAACTCCTTCTCAGCAACATTCCTTGAATAAATGCCAGATCTTATTGGGTAATTACTTCTTGCTATTTTTCCTTTTTCGCATGCGAGGGCGTCAGTTTTTACCCTTTCTTCGTGCTCGTTAGCATTCACTTACAATTAGTAAGGACATTCTCCCCTTCAACTCCAAAAAAAAAAAAAAATTCCACTGGCCTAGTATAACTGAAATAAGTGGATTTTTTGCCCACTCATCTCCTTTATCCCCAACACACAACGGACGTTTTCCGCTCGCGTGCTTCGAGACTGTAAACCCAAGGCAACGAATGGTATGTATGACCTTCCCTACAATACTTCCTTCGAGCTCGCGTCTTTCTTTACCCAACACCGCGTCTTCGCAAGCAGGGACCCTAAATGCAAGGATAGGGAACCACTTCGGTCAACCACCTGGCTATCGGATGGACTCCACGGCATATTGGCAAGAGGGGCGAGCGGGGAGGGGGCAGTCAGGGGTGGCCCTCGAGTGCGGCACGGCTCGGGGAACATTTTTAAACGCGAGGCCTTTAAAAAAAAAGGCACCAATTGGCCCACTTATTACATCTCTCTTTCCGTCCCCCCGCACCCATTCCCTTTTCTTCAACTCCTAAATATATGCACACTCGCACAAATACGTCCCTTTACCAAAACTTCCTGTTAGGCTCCCAGCCCCGCCCCTCTTCCCGGCTTCTCTCTCTTTCTCTCTATCTAACCCTCTCTTTCAAACCGCCCGCCCCCCCTTTAAACGGAGACGTGCCGACGACGTGCCCAATTACAGGGTTTATGGAATGCTCGCATGCAAAGGAGGAGATGACGCTGCGGTAGGGAGGCTTAACACGGCCCATGTGCACCAAGTCACGAGTGAGGAAGAGGCAAAAAAAGTGGTTTTTTTTTTTCATTCAAAGGGTGGCTCGGGGTGTTGCGGAGCACTGGGGAAAACGAGACAGTAAACAAACATCATGTTCCTGAATACGGCCTGTGTGATTAGTTACCGCCGTCTCTGCCGCAGAGATCGCCCGGAGAGACAGAAAAGCTTATGAAGCGTGAAATGCTAACTACATAATTACCATCTACGAAACGGCATTAATGGCGCTATGACTAGAGACAAGATAAAAACCCGAAACATAAAAACAGGACCAAGCTTAACTACTAAGATGTGTGGACTTAGAACTTTGTGGTCCAACGAATACATTTATTCCTTGAAAACTGGGTTAAGACACTCTATTACTTGGAATGACGATTCCAAGTTCTCTTCACCACGAGTCAATTGTAAAACGTCATGTCAAAAACAATGAGCTATATTGAAAATTACATCGAAATTTTTATCCCAGGGGAAGCTTATTTAAGTGATTCCATTAAAGGCTCAAAAAAAAAGTTCTGAACTATTTTACGAAACTAATTTTCGTTTAAATTTTTCCAAAGTAACGCAGAATAAACGGGAATAAGGGAAAGAGACATAACGCCGAATTAAGAAGATACACGAGACAAAACCGCTCCTTCTAAATAGAATATTCATGGCCTGGGCAAGGATACTGCGCAGAGGGTAAGCTTCTCCACTTTCAAATATACATGTCCAAAACTAGCTAATTAGCAAAAGACCGTTAATTAAACCTCTAAGATTAATCTGAAGTACCCTCACATCACCATGCAAGAGAGGAAAGGCTGAGAATGGCTAGGGAGGATAACAGTGGAAAGAAGAAGACAAAAAACCAAAAGATAGGAAAAAGAAGGGGTTTAATAAGTGCGGAGGGAAGCGAGTAAATTTCATTTAATTTTTCATGCCTACTCATTCCGGAGAAAACAAAAAGGCCAAGACGATGGAAGAAGATAAGAGAACAACGACGCGGACGCATAGAAGAAAATCGCACGTCATGGATGTCCCTTCGTTTGGAGAAGTCACGGTGGGGATTTTGAACCTAGGAGTTGTTTGTACGGCTAAAACGGTAACCAATATTTTTTCGACCACGAGAGCATATTGGCAGTCGAATTCAAATGAAATGCGAGTACGATTAGCTGTGTAGAGCAAAATATAGTAACTCAATTTACATAGTAAATTTAGCCTGCACTTTGCTCTGAGAAGATTTTTTCTCAGACGACGTGAAACATTTTTACCGACGTACTAAAATAGACGTGATCACGGGAATTTAATCAAGGAAATGGTCAGCAAAACAGACAGCCATTATTTCCTCGTAATATTTACGATAGCACGATGTCTCGATTAATAAAAGTAATGACACCACTCGCTAGGACGACTCATTGCATGTTTTTATTTTTCCATTGTTCTAATCTTACATTGATTTGCAATAGGAATTACTAACCGTTGCCAAGTATTGCCTTTGCATGAACGTGCACGTATTTTTTACTATTATGCGTAATATTTTTACGACTATGTGGTGAGCATGAGAGTACTGTCTTAGATGCTGCATGCTGGTGATTGATGACCATCTGCCGAACACCCTAGAGGTGGCTCGCCGGGCATTATGCAGAAGTAGAAGAAGAAAGGGACGCAAGGAGAGAGGGAGAATAAAACCGAGGACAGGAACAGAGTGACGGAAATAAAGGGCGCCCGTAAGGAGACAAAACAAAATGAAGGGGAGAGAGAGAGAGAAATGAGGATGGAGGGTGAGGCGAAGGGGATTAGGGCGCCTCTCGTTGGCCCCGAAGGCCGGGAATAGATGGAAGTGGTGGTCACGCTGCTTTCTTTATCTCTTTCATTCTCCCTTCCTTCCTTCCTTGGGAGGTGGAGGGAATTAGTGGGTGCTGGGGGGAAGGCGAGACGGGCATATCTCCTGGGAGAGCTATGCATCAGCACGTGCACTCGTCCTCGTCTCTCCCATTTCAGAGGGGACGAGTGAAGATTTTGATCCTTCATTTGGAGCTCACGGGGAGGAAGGATTCCGCCGAACGACCTCGACGTATTCACGCCCTGCGATGACTCACAACTACACATCCTCACTTCCTTCCGAGAGAATTAGGGAACGGTGTACGCTTTTGCGCCTTCCATAAGCGCAGCCATAAAAATCCAGCACCACCTACACATCTATGTAATCCCCCGCACTAGAAGCGCCCTTCATAGGGTATTCTCGGACTGATACGATATGTTTTTTTTCAAATTCCAAACGTTCATATGTAGGTAACTCACTCATGGCAAATGATGACCCACATATCGGACAACATCAAATAGCAATTTCATTATAAGTCCAACTGATTCAGGCGTGATATTGTGGAACTTCGACATATTGAAATGAAAGGCAGTTTCACTTTTCCACAATTATTTCATTCGTGCGACGCGTTTCGGCTCTCAGATCCATCGCCTGATACAAGGTCTTGTATCAAGGTCTCCTTCAAATTGTATTGTAAACAGTGTTTACTTAAAATACTAATAAGTACTCCCAAAATTTAATTCTATTGTTGTCGAAGGTCGAACGGCAAATCTGTGCCAAATCAGTGAGCTATTAAATTACTTGAACATTTAGCCATTTTTCTGGACGAGAATAAGTAATCACCTTGTTAGAAGCGAAATAACATTGAAGAATGCTGACAAAATACCAAAAAATTATTATTTCTCCAAAACGAAGGACAAAAATATTTCCGTCAGAATGACCAGGCCGTTAAAGAAACCGCAAGGAACACGTCATGGTTCATAGAAAGTTTCGTGGGGACCAGGTAAAGATGGAAGCCAGAAGTAACAGAATTAAAAGTTTTTAAATTAAAATTTTTATTTGTTGAAAATTAATTGAAATAATTTTTCTCTGACAATAAATAGCAACACGAACTGTCGCAAAACTATCATAAGAATTAAGGCTCCTGGGCAGTATAGAGGTCCTCCAACCAAAAGTCCGTGGATCGACTCAGGGTTCAAGCCATTATTTTCAATGCATTTTTACGTCTGGTATGAGATCAGGCCTCACCTAATAAATAATAACAGTTGGGTTGAATCATTGAGTTGGTGAGGACAAACTATAAATTTCAGCATCGAACTTTACACGATAATAACGCTCAAAACAAAGAGGTTATAACTGGGACATGTCTAAAGACCTTGACTAATATCAGCCCCACAAGTGTTTACGAGAATTCCTTCGGTTTCATCCAGTTGCTGTACTGAATTTGGGTACAGATCCGTTCAAAAGCAGAGGAAAAATCCTCAAATCCTAAAGTTTGTGGAGAAGTGATTGATTTATAAGGCTGTGAGTGAACCATAGAGCTTGAGTTACGGTAAAGCGTCCTCCCCCTTTAAATTTGCTCTAGACTTATGCCTATCCCGCTAGTTGGTTATTCTTGAACTACAATTCACACGGTACTCTTCCATCTGAGTTACTTTGTGAAGAAAACCCTTAAGGATTCTTATTTATCCTTAAATTCACTCAGCTGTAGCAACGTTCTCCTCTACGCAACGATAGAATCCAGGACAATTCGCCACAATTATTCCTAAAATTCAAGGCGGACAAAATGCTTATTAGGATATTTTATTTCTCCTAAACCTCCGAATACAGCACATATGGGCCATTTTACACCAGGGCGTTCAACAAATTTCGCAATTACACGTGTACGAACAACCATGCCCTGCAATGGGTCAAACGAACCAGGCGGGACACGAACCTGCGACCTCCTTGTTTGACAGGCGATGACTTTACCCCGTCGCCACCGAGGCCGGCAAAAATATTGAAAAGGATTATGGGGATGCTGGGCTCATTACAAACAGGGAAGCACGCACTCGCGCTTATTAAAACCCTAGTGTGTGTATCGCTTCCGCCTTCACTTTACTTTAATATCCTGGTCTTCCACTCATCGCCACCCACGATTCGGCAGAGGCGTAGAATCTTGAAAATGAGAAGAAAAAAAATGGGATGGCGAAGAGGAAAATGGCCGTGGATGGTGTGGACAGCGGTTCCCATGGCGGCAGTGGAGACGACCTCGGGAAGCTTCGTAAATATTTTTTTTCATGATCGCTCGCCTCGATCGCGGGTCGCAGGATGCGCATCCAGGGATGCTGGGGGGGGGGGGGGAGGAGAGAGGATGGGGCGGTGGAAGAGAGGCCTAATGGGATGTGGGGAAGGCTCGTTTCCGTGTTTTCCTTCCACGCGGAACACATTAATTCGCCGCTCTCCTCATTCGTGATGCCGAACATAACGGTCTTTCGCTTGGCCCTCGTTGAATGTGCTGCATGCTTGGTTTCCTAAGGAAGCTCCCACCGTGATTACGCGTCTTTCGCAATAGGGTAGTTTCCTTCATTAAAGAAAACGAAAGGCATTGATTGCGATTCGTTACCCACCATTAGTGTATTCATAATATACAAATTATTTGGTTTTAGTAATATCAGTTCAGACGAATGGCAATGGTCGATTTTAACCTCATTTGAAAAAGGCCAGATTAGCGCCCATGCGATGCCACTCCACTTGACGTCATAAGGACCTAGATTCTATACGAGTAGATAGAATTTTTACATCGTCTGAGATTACCGATGCATGTATGAGGCACAGAGTTCAGGGAAACATCTCTTAATAATCATCTATGAAAATTGCCTATGGTCGGAAAGTTTCCTTCGCTTATTAGGGTTTTGATAATTCTTATTTAAGCCAAGCGCCACCTGCTAGCAGAATACTCTGCTACCTGCTAGCAGCCTGCATCGTAGCGTCGTCAATAGCCTCGCACCAAGGTGGCCTCACACGGCGGCAGCCGGAACCAGAATGACGTCAAACGGGCTTTCCCCAGCATCCATACCGTAAAATACCAGCATCCAGCCGCTGCGTTTTCGCGCGCTAGAAAATTTCATTTTTTCTTCATCGCGAAAAATAGATATCTTCATTTAAAAATTTAAGAGCGTATAATACGTACTCCAGGAGTAATTCTCTTTCGATTCAGGCAATAAAAAATTAAATGAAACCACCCTATTACGCGATTCAAAGCAAGCGTAAAAATAATGATATGATCGAACTGCTGAAAAACAAATGAAAAACGCAATTCCTCGAATTGCGAGGTGGAACAGTAAAATTTGTTAAGGCCGTCTTACACGGAGCACGGAATTGCGCAGGTTAGCACAGCATTCATTTCTAAAATGGCGTGTAATAGCGCGAGCGCATGAACGAAATAAGAAGAGGCGCTATTTTTCCATCTCACTTCCACGCGTTCTCTAATGTGTTCTAGCAATTCACCGCTTTACACGACGTTATCTTAACTGCGTCTTCGTACACACGTCAGATTATGCAAGTACGTGCCCGTGTAAAACGGCGTTTACTCCTGCCCCCTAATATTGAACGTGTGAAATGCACAACCCTATGGCATAGTCCGGGGTGGCTCTATCCACACCAACATACGGGTTGAATCACCGATTGAGTAGTTAGTTGTTCAAAAGATGCTACTTTAGGAAAGGACGGAACAAGATAAATATAATGAAGGGGACTGGCTGGATTTAGCACTAGGCGGGAAAAGCGGCAGCTTTGGAGACTCGGTCTCAAAGGGGGCCTCGCAGACTCAAGAAAAAAAATTAAATATAATTTAAAATAGTAAGAAAATTTATCGTTAATTTAAATTTTCAAATATCATAAAACACAACTTTTTTACACATTTCCTTTTAAAACGTAAAAAAATATTACAGCTTTTACAGTCTAAGATTTAAGGTTTTCACCATAAGTAATCTGGGAACACAGGATGATGGGACGGGAGGAAGAAGTTAGGTGAGATGGAGGGGCTTATAGTCTGTATACCGTAGGGTGGTGCACGGGCCCGCCAGCTACCTGAATCGGTCCCTTCCTCCCCCTTGGCGCTCGCGGCTCTGGTTGCTGGCGGGCATGTGCGCCACCCTACGGTGTGGCTTGATTCTGAGGGGCCTATTTGCCTATCTTTGAGGCTTCCAGATTCTAAATCTGGCACTACTGACCAATACAGATTTACCACGATAAAGAGCTTACATAAAGAGCTCCTCATTGATCACTAAATTCATCAATAAATTTATTCGGTTCACTTTTATTAAACTTAGTTGAATCTCAGCCAATAATTCATTTTTCAATCGAAATTTAAATGATCAAACATATATTTTTTATTTTTGCGAAAGGGGGTTGTTCCCGCTAAGCAAGCCAAACCCTGAATCATCGCTTCCGTGGATGGAATAGATGTTGAAAACACAATTATGATAGTGCGAAAGATCCACAGAGAAAAAATCATTCGCCTTGACCGGGATTCGAACCCGGATCCCCCGATTTCCGGTCGAGTGCTTTAGCCAGTTAAGATACCGACAGTGGATATTTTCGGACACTACCGGACACTACCACTTGGATCTTTCGCACGATTGTGCATTGCGGGTGACTCCCGTAAAAGTTATCACCGCGGCTAGTCCCGGTATACTTTAAACAATTATGATATTTATATAAAACTTACGCTCCATTCATATTAATCGATAAATACATTTTTAAATTAGCAATATTATATAGCCTTCTGAGATGCCTATAGTATTATTTTCATTGATTCAACACATTTTCACCTTAACTACGACATTAGTTTGCTAATTACAGAAAAATCAACATTTTCAATCAAAACTGTTTCCTTATATGATGACATATTTGAAACACCTCACATGAAATGCTTAAAGCGTAATTTATAATCCGATTCTAATCGACAATCTTTTTACGCACGGATTCCATAAATCGAAGTAGATAAGCATAAAAAATACGAGATTCACCACTCCAGTGCGAAAAGAATTGAATTTTTATTACCACGTTCGCTATGTTTCAGCATAAAGACGCAATCAAAAAATCTTCATTGTTCCAAAACTTTAAACTTAAGGCAAACACCGCAGGTCTGAATACGATGGTTTGTACATTAAAGGCTCATTGTCCCAGGCCGTAGAGGATAAGGTCAAGGTATCAGTTCAATTAACACCAAATGGCTTCTAGTCACGGATGAATCCACGCATCTTAAAAGGAAGGCTTCTGTAGCGCACGAAGCGGCCTACCAGGTAATCACATTAAAGCACATAGTACCTCACAACAATTGGAAAGTTAGGCTAGGTTACGTGACCTTGAAAAGGATATAACTTCCTTGAATGTATTCGACCATCGTCCTGTAACCCTCTTAGTTAAAACCGATTACGAAGGTACCGAGGTATTTTAAGAGGAAAATCCTTTCTTATTTACTTCTGAGAAGGCGAAAATGTCCACTTAACAGTTTCCCCAGACTTCCTGACCTTGTCATGTCCTCGAATTCTCTCTTGATTCGATAATGAAATGAGCCTGAGAGGTTAGAACAATACTCTGAAAGTAAATTGCCACACGAACATTCCGGAATATCTTTCTACTAATTGAATACAAAAGCGCGAACTCAAATAGAATTTGAAGACGTCAGATGTTTACAAATAGAACTTAAGACCAAAAATAAAGGAAAGTCGCTCACTTTTGAGTATTTACCTAAACTGCCGTTAAATTTGGAAAACAAATATTTTTTCGATTATATTGCCACAAATAACATGGAACATGTCAAACAAGAATGAAAATAAATTTCTGGCCTCCTCAAAGTGTAACTAATTATAATTTCGGGCACGAGAATCTTTCAGAGAAAAATTAATGTCAGTTACCTAGAGGAAAACAAGTATCTCTGCTAAATAAAATTATTTTGAAGAGAAATGTAAAAAGATTTTCCGCAGAAAAGAAAGAGACTATAAAATTATTGATGGCATATAAAGATATCAATATTTCTCACGCAATATTCCATCAGCGAAAGTGCAGAGGCAAATAAAAAATCAATAAAACTCACCGTCGTCTGAATACGGCCAGCTCAGTAAATATTCAGTCGACGTCCGTCTTCCAAAATTTTGTCCTCATTATGCTCTCATACAAACGGGTATTTTTTAAACTACACATCCCTTGCACTGAATAAATTAATTATATCCGTCGCAGTCTGAGAACGAGTAAAAAAACCAACTACGACTTCTTCCTAATATTCTTCGAAGTACGCTTCGCCTACCTCTCACATAGAATAGACTTGTTTGTGATGTTTTTTGTCGGGTGTGAAGAGCTTTAATCAAGAAATAGAATGACCCATATCATCTACTGGACATAAAGGAATAAAACTTTGTGAGGTTCACTATTAAATAATGGTGAACCTTTTTTCTGGGGGGGGGGGGGGAACAAGGGTCTGACAGGTAAACAATCTTCTCATGCTTGAGATTTAAAGCGATACAAAAATTACTCTACGAAAAATTCTCTTTATTTTAATATGAAAGTTATCAATACGAAATAAAATGATTGAGGCTCCGTCATACGCTAAACAAAACGAACGTAATGATTACTGAATTAAAAATGTCGTCAATATTCTAAGCGTCTGGGGGGGGACGTGCACTCGTGCACCCCCAAAATCGCCTACGACGTGGGGGGTAAAGTATTATGCTACGATGCAAAGGCTTGTTTTTACTTTTTCCAAAGAATATTTACTACAAGTTTACCACAATTACGACTTACGACAACCATATCAGTATTTAATTTATAAATTTTTTTTACAGGCTTATTTTTCTAAAGATGCTTCCTCCGTGAACCGTAGCGGCATTACTTTTCACTCCCAGGAATTTATCACTTATCACGGGTACAATTTCTTCTGTTCAGAGTGCTGAGAATAACATTTTTAGATGCCGACGACCTTAGCGTTAATTTTTTCGCCGATGTACGAATTGATAAATGGGTTATAAATTAATAAATAGGAACAGTACATAGAAACTATAAAATTGCAAAATAATGCTATAATTATTATATCATTTATTTATAAGAAACAAAGATTCAGCTCATAATAGTTACTTCAGCATATATAAGTTATTAGTCCTTCTGGCACTACTGTCATTATTTACACAAACTACAAAGGAAAAATATCCGCGGTAACTCGGTATGCCAAACCATTAATCACTATCACCAGATTTTCAACAGAATCGCCTTCGTTTCATTTATTAATTGAAATTCGTTCCACTAAAAAAAAAAAAAGATTTCGAGAAAAAGACTTGTTGAATGAGCTTGAAGACCCAAGCTTATGTAAAGATAATCACATATCTCTGAGACCCTTTTTTATGACAAGGCAATTAGGCTGATTAAAAACCAAAAACGTCTTCTACATTAATGAAAAAATAATTAAAAGAAGGCAAATAAGACCGAGAGATGATAATACTAGTAGATCCTCCGTTAACAAGATGAATAGTGATAATACGACACGTGATCGCGGGTTCGAGACTTACGTTGGAAGGTTTTTCCCATGCAGGGCTGACTGAGTGAACTGTCTTTTGGTGATCATTGAATGCACTCAATGAAAATGTCCAGAAAGGTATTTTTCTTGTCTTTGGGAAAAATAAACTGAATAAAAAAGAAAGCGTCGGCAGGAAGAAGCGCTGGTGGAGAATTAAAGTAGACTCGCCAAATGCAAATTCTTTAATTGAGAATTGCTATAAATTATCAAGGTGCGATGCTAATACA
Organism: Ischnura elegans; assembly: GCF_921293095.1. Lineage (NCBI taxonomy): Eukaryota > Metazoa > Arthropoda > Insecta > Odonata > Coenagrionidae > Ischnura > Ischnura elegans. The sequence goes on from NC_060246.1 coordinate 42,384,299, forward strand.
AATGATTGAATTTAATGGAATAAGCTTGACTGAGGATGCAAGCTTTTCTCCGCACCTTTGGAAAAGGGGGTATAAAATGAGGAACAATTTTTACTAGTACATTGCACCCACCCAAGCCACCAAGATATGCGTGTATCAGCCGTTAACCAGTAAGAGAATGTTTAAAAAAAATAGAGGGGCTTTGCGAGATCTTTGACCGCCCAAGTTCGACCAAGCATTTATTGCAGTCCTCCGTCTCCGGGAAACCGAACTTCTGCAAACTTTTCAATATCAAATTGGCAAAAATATTTCTCTTATTTAACCGTTTCCGTCAGACCTATAAATATATACCGTCCCGTTATCTTGTTCATCATCACCTATCGACACTTTTACAATTCCATTTTAAGATAGCAGCTGTTCCTTTTTCTCTAGGTATCATAGAATTACCTCATCTGCTACCACTTTCCTGAACTAATTATCATTCTTTAGAGCAATTTTTATTCTTTATTATTATCATTCTATTGATAAATAACTTCGAGAAAATTTTGAAATTTATACAAGTACCCAGGAAATAAATAAAATAGGAGAAATAAATAGCAACTAGGAGTGTACGCTGGAAAATTTTAAGACCACGGCGATATCTTGTAGGAAAGGTATGACCTATGGATCGATTAAATTCTCTATTGTCCACGTACAATCAAAATAAGCCAGCCAATTCCAGAATGCCAGAGTAACCTCGAAAATGACAGGAAGGTGCTTAAAACGATTGAAAAAGGAGCTTTCCGGAGACTATGGCAACCCAAGAGAAGAATAATAAATGCTGTTTCATATGATACATGATATTTTTCGAGGTCAGAAGAGTGTCGCAATAAAAGTTAGGAATATGACTCGCCTGAAGTGGAAAAAAACTCAATATTATGTATTCAGATTTGTGAGTAAGGACAAAGATGAATAAAATACCGTCGGGAGGAATAATGAAGAAGCAAAAATATCAAAATTCCACCAAAAGAAAAAGGTCGCGAACAAATCATTGGCTACAGGAAAAATAAAATTTAAAAACGTTATTCCGCAGACTAATAGGACTCTCATGACGCAATGCGCTAAAATGTAATTGAGTCACCTCCTTCGAAAGTTCTCCTCCTAAAGCAAACACTTGAGAACCCTCAGAAAAAACAATAGGCCGAAAAAACTAAAAAATATTATTTTTATTTCCAGCCTGCATATTCATTACTATCAAATAAAAAAGTTATCGTGCCAGCGGAATGAGAAACTGAGGAGCCTTCAAAGTCAGAAAGGATTAAGTTGGTGAACAAGCGGACATCCGAATTTTTTTTTACGTTTTCCTTTATAGGAGAAAGATTTCAATCCAGCGACAATCGTCACATCGAATGGCGAATTATTTATAAAACGCTAGCATAATATTTCGTCAAAATGGTATCATTTTTTCAACATTTTTAGCCAAATATTTTCCATGCTGAAGACTTGACGGATAATTAACTTTAGGCATATAAGTAGAAGATTTTTTAATCAATCTGATCTGAAGTCCAAAACCTAATATTTTCAACTAGTCGAACCACATCTTCACAAGGTGGCATAGCGGCGGCAGGAAATGAGGGGCTGACTGGAGACACAAATGACATTGGGAGGACCACGGCATGATCTCTGAGAAACATTAAGGGGCAAAGACGCGAAAAATGGAGGGATTCAAGAAATAATAAAGGATCATAAAAAAATTTACGACGTGACCGTCATATTAAAAAAACTCAGAAACAGATACCGCCATCTTCATATCTCATATCCTCTTCTCTAATCTTCGAGGTCTGCCTTTCCAAATATCCCTCTCTCTCATTATCTCTTCTTTTTTCTCCAACTTTTCCACTTTCCAAGCGCAGAGCTAATACAAGAGGTCCTGAGGGTGGCATTTGGAGGGCTAGAAGAGTCATACTTGATAACCTGCTCTATAACTACGTTGAAAAACCGAATTCTCGGGCTTCGGAAGATTATTTATCAAAAAACATATGTCTATTTTCTTAAAATTAAATCGATTACGAAACACGTTCATTTCGAGAAGCCAAGATATATAATTTAATATAGAAATACGCGAGTTTATATTTGATTTACTATCTTAGTAAACGTTCTATATAAAACTCACCTAAGAAAACGTATCTAAAATAAAAGATGCCTGTCCACTGCCCACGAAGTCATAATTTGAAATATCAGAGATAAATCCCCGGCCACATTCATAAAGAAAG